>NC_088989.1:14196272-14851113 GCF_963932015.1 Anas acuta | reverse complement strand
TCCTTTTGTTATGTACAGCAGGCTCAGGTTCTGGTCTGGAAGTCACTGGGCTGTGGATCAGGCACATAGCTGAGAGAAATGTTTCTGGTTCATGGAAGGGTTTTTGGTGTGCTTTTTTCAGCTAATCCATTCAGGCAAGTATAAGCCTTTACTTTCTTCACCATGACAGCATGTGTTAAGCTAATAGTGGCTGAGTATTTCTCTGAGGCTGTAAAATAAGCTCGTTCATCCTTTATACTTGTTGTAGGGAGAACAAAAAAAAAAAAAAAATACAACAAAAAAGAAAGCCCTGCTGAACTCCTGCTGCCTCTCCAGACTGAGCCTCCTCTCTCCCTGCCTCCCTCCCTCCCACTACCGCATTGCTGTCATCTCCAGCAGCATCATGCAAATTGCAGGAGCAGGGCTGGGGTCTGAATCCATGGCCGCCTTCCCGTTGAGCCAGGGCTGCATCAGTTGCATCGCCTGATCCAATGACAGCCCAAATTTCGGAGCTCGTGGGCAGCCGCTGTAATCTTGGTGGCCAGATTTAGCAAAAAGCGGACCTCACCAAAAAAATAAATAACCTTGGAAGAACTGGGCTAGTGTGGTAACGGTGTCTCTGCTTGAGAAGCTGCAGAAATTCCCTGCTCTTGGAACCTGACTGTGTGTTTGCAATCCAAGCCTTAGCCCCTCGGCAATAAGGCCTAGGAGGTGTTGCAGGGCTGGTGCTGAGGTGCTGCTGTGTAATCCAGGCGTGCTGCACCTCTGCTGCCCTTTGAAGCCCACCAAGGAGGGGTTGCACAAGCATCTCAGTGCAGGTGGGCTGCTCAAGGAAGCGAAATTTGTGTTGTTTTTCAGCTTTGCGGAAGTCCCCTGTGATATCCCTGTGTTCTCTGGACACCTCGGCCGTGAGCTCCTCCTGTATTGCGTTCTGCAGGAGGTAGTGCTGCTGGCCTTGAACTTAGTAGGGGAAAGGGAGGCTGTGGTGCTTAAAATAAAGGCAAAAGCCTAGAGAATAAATTGTCTTGAGAGGGATTTGACTGGATCAGGGTTAACCTTTTCCATGCAGTATATGTCCCCCTCTTCCTTCTACGTGTATTCCAGGATTTACCAAGAAAACACCAGCTCCCTGAGACTGACTTGAAGGGCTTGAGATTTCAGACCTTGCCCCTACCCCACTGCTTTACAGGTTTGAGGAGCTGCTTTATTTTGGCTAATCCATGGGCTGTGCCGACAGGCAGGGCTGGCCAGAGCAGCTTGGCCTGAACAGGGAGCACAAAAGCAAGAATTGCACTGGAGGAGAACAGAGATTCGTGGGAATGGTTGAGGAAGGGGGGATGTGGAGTGAACATCCCTCATTTCTCCCCAGCAGGTTTAGGACCTGTTCTTTGATGTGTTTTACTGGTCCAGAAAGCAGAGCAGCCATCCGTCCCGCTGAATTCCTCCCACATTCTTGTGCTGCAGCGTGACTGGTGCAAATGCCAGCAGCTGGAAGACTGAAATAGCAGCTACCATTGCTTAGGCCCCACTGATTTGTCCTGTGGCTTTTCTATGCCCTTTAATCTCCAGTAACTAATCCCTCACTTCCTTGCGGTCTTTCTAATTCTGTGCCCTGTGCTGGTGCTTCCTGTAAACAGCGGGTCTGGTGGCCCGTAATTGAGGCTTTTGCTGGCTGCGCAAAGGGCATGTGGCAGGGCTGTTCTTCAGGCTGGATGTGGCCATTTCAGAAGGATGAATAATGGAAATGAGCAGCCTGGTTCTCTTCTTCATCCGGGCAGGAGAAGTCAGGGCAAGCTGCGATGAGGACAGTGAATACTTCAGGTGTAAAACTGGGACACAGAACACCAGGTTCCATCACCCTGACCCAATACCTCACGCTTTCTGGTCTCCAGAAACCATGGATAGGCCAGTGCTTGAAAGCACAATTGGTGTAAACTGTGTGAAATGAGGTCCCTGTGGCACACGCTTGCACTGCTACTTGCTCTTCTCTGCAGGAGTCTCAACTTGCGCAGAAGACATGAGCAGATCTTCCTCAACCTTTAAAAACCACATCTCTGGTCTAAAACTGTGAATGGAGTCCTAAAATTAAGGGCAGAGCTGAAGGCCTGTGCTGATTGAAGGCTTCTCCAGGTGTTTTTCTGCCCAGGGTCCTTTGCACTGCAGTAGATGTGAAGCCTCCAAATGCTCTGGTGTGTGCTCTGACAGCAAGGGAGGTGCAGAAGACATTTTCTGACCAAAATATCTTCAACTGTTTTTTGGCTTCAAATTGTCGAAAGATTTGGGGTATAAGATAATAATCCTCAAGCCTGAAAGGTTTTTTTCTCCAGGTGAGTTCATGTTGAAGTGATGGTGGATCGAACAGGTTTTCAGCTTTTCTTCTCATCTGAAATCTCCATCTGGGTTTCTGTTGCATGATTGCTTACATGGATCCCTCCACAGATCTCTGAGCATCCACCAAACCACGCCATTTCAAAGGTGTATAATGCAAAGCCTGCTTTCAGTTCTGAAGGCACAGCGTCAACTCCTGGTGCTTCACGAGGAGCCATGGCCAAGTGTGTACGGGGGCAGTTGGCAGCAGGTATGTGGTAGATCTGAGTTTTCCTGTGACATGCCAATGCCCTGGTCATATCTCTGTGTGGTGCCTGCATCCCAGCTGGCTGGTGGGCTGAGACGTGAGCGAGGGGTGAACAGAAGCAGGTGAGGAGCGGGGTTTCTGGCTGCCCACACAGCTGCAGCCTGACAAAACATTGGCAGGAGTGACCCCAGAGCGTCCTGTGGTGATCAGGTGGAGGAGGCGCTTCCCTTAATGCACGATTTTCCAAACCACCTTTCCCTTGTGCTGCATTATCACAAGATTGAGCTGTTTCTGAAACAGCCTGACACGGAGTCAGACTAAAGCAAGGCTCCTGCAAGCCACTAGGTGGTTGCCTGAGTCCTGCTGGAAGTATCACCAAGTGTAGATGAAATTGTTCTGTGTGTATTTACGCCCGCTCTCCCTGGCCTCAGGTTGACAGTGTGCTTCCACATCTCCGTTCTTTCCAACAACAGGGATGCAAGCAAGCCTTGAGAGGGTCAGAAGAGCTTTGCCCAGCAGCAGCAGGAGTCTTTGAGACCCGACGCCAATAATCCTTGTCTGCAGTTGGTCCCTTTGGCTCCAGTCACTGCTGAGCTTGCTGGTGGATAAAACCACTGTGTTGGATCAAATCGATACTAAAGGAGCCTTCACAAAAGTTAATAGCTAGTGGTCAAGAAGAGTTGCCAGACTCTTGCTTTCTCAGTAACTAATAAAAGTGCTTTTTAACGCAATTAATGTCATGTCTTTCTAAAGACTGAAGGAAATTGGAATTGAGACGTTTCTATTTTGACAGACTCAGTGGAAAACTTCTGTTCAGACTGGTAGGAATGAAACCAATAAATTTCTGTAGAAACTTTCTGAATTCAGCCTTCAAGATAATAGATAGGCTGTTCTGACTGTGGATAAATAAACTCTGTTTTTATAAGTGTTTAAAGACCTCCAGGATGACGAAGTGGAACATACTTCAAGTCTCCAAAGATGGGAAGTGGCTTCTGAGTCAAATGCCCTCCCATGCCAGGCCTCGTATTTTAGACTGAGATCACTCTTTTTTGATTTGTTGACAGCTTTTCCATCGTGTTCTGAAGGCAGGCTGAAAATAGCAGTGAAACATTCCCCAGCTGGCAAACCTGCTCTTAAAGAAGGCTTCCCGGGGGACATAAAGCTCCAGCTGCAGCCCAGAAAACTGGCTCATCAAGCGATGAGTGAGGTGGAAAACCCAGTCTTGGGTGACAGCAGACCTCCCCGAGCATTGCTCATATCTGGATGGTGGTGAAGCTGACGCAGGGCACCTGAGGAGAGAAGGAGGATGCCGTTCCCACCAGCAATGCTTAGAAGGCGGCTTCTCAAGGTGGGAGGGGTGGAAGCATCTTGCTGCCTTTTTGCCTTCCCATCTTGTGAAGACCAACCCTACCTGCAGCCCCTGGCTGCGCTGGCCATCCCAAAAGCAGGCAGTGGGAAGGCTGGATCGGTGCCTTCTGGAAAAGGTGACCCCATTTATGCAGGTCTGGGGCCTAATCCTGCAAATACAACCAAAATAGTCGTAACCCACAGCAATGGATAGAGGGATTATGCAGCATTAGCATTGCAGCTCTGCTTGCTTCCTCCCCCTCCATCTCTGCCCACTGACGTGGATCATTGTGCAGGGCAGAGGCCAGCAGCGTGTGCTTTGTTTGAGCTGGGTGTAAGGTCCCCTTCCTGGGGAAACCCACATAGATGTGGGGCACAGCTTGGTGGGCTCTGAACAGATGCGGGTGCCTGTGGTGGCACATGGCCGGAGAACCACCGTGACCTGGGGGACACGAGTGGGGTGGCTTTGGTAGGTGTCAGAGGTGGTGTGAGCATGGCCCTGGCCAAGCATGCCTGGTTTTGGTGCCTTGAGGTCAAACATCAGTGATTGACAAGGTGTTGGGGAGCCAAGACAAGGCACCAAAGTATTTCATGGGCTGGCCCAAGGAGCTCAGTCTCTGCTTTCCCAAAGAGAAAGGGAAGTAAGATTTGGTCATGGCTTGTGACGTACAAAAGTGATGGAAATGGGGGAGTAATGGGATTTTCAACTTAGTAGGCAAAGTCCTGCAAGATGCCTGGAAATGGATACCAAATTAATCCAGCCTGTGAACAAAAAGCTCTATTATTTAGAAGTCATTAATCAGGGAAGTAACGCAGCAAGGCTTGTGCAGATCCTCCACTGCTGAGAATGCTTTGATCAAGACTTGTTGTTGTTCCCTTTCCCCAAAAGCAGATGCTGTAAGGCAGGGCTGTGCTTGCCATGGAGCCGAGGGGGAGCAGCAGAGGCTCTGGAGGAGGCTTTGACTCGTGTTCAAAAGATGGCCCAGGAGAGGAAAGGCACAGCAGCATCCCTCTGGCTCGGTGTGTGAGCTGCCCTGCACCTCTGCTGCTGCTTCAGAAGCACCTCCTGGTCTCTGGTCGCTGCTGCTCAGGAGTGGGGGGGGGCTCTTTTTGAGCAGGGGAAAAAATATCTGCAAGTAGCAGGATCGCAGTGATGCTGGCTGTAGGAAGCACGTGTCCCTGCTGCCAGAGACACCACAGTTGCTACAGCAACTGCAAAGCACAGAGACGAGCATCCTCCCTCTGCCACCATCCATCCCCCAGAATAAGGCAGAGCAAGGAAGGTGCTGGGGTGCGAGAGACAAGTGCCCACGGCCGTGTGTGCTCCATGCCCCTCGGTCCCGCTGAGCACTGGGTTCCCAGCTCCATTCCCAGGTTTCCATTTCTTTCCCTACATCTGCAACCAACCTGGCAGCCCAGCCTGCCTTCTCCTCTCCCCACAGGGGTCCGCTGGGTCGGATGCTCAGCCCCCAGGGCTGTCGGGATGAGGATGTGATGCTGGGGATGCTGCAGGGAGCAGCGCAGTCGGTGGGGGAACGGGAGGCTCGCACTGAGCTGTGTTTTGCTGAGCGCCTGCCATCTCATCGCCGGTTAAATCGGGCTCTCCGTGGCTCCCAGCACTGCGCCATCCTGCTGCGGCAAAAGTGCCTGGCTTCCCCCGGTGCTGCTTGCATAAATATTTAATGTCAGGAGGAAGAACTGCTTTAAGAAATGCTTCAGTGCTTGCATCCAAACAGAGGTTGTTTCAGGTGGCTAGAGCAGGCACACAGACACACACACACACACACAAAAAAAAAAAGCTTTAGCTGTATTTTTTTCAGAATTGTTCCTCTATTGAAAGGGTAGAGGCGTCGTGATGAAGCATGATGGGTGGGGGAAAGTAAGGAGGTTTTGGGTGCCTGGAGGGAGGAGGGATGGCTGGGGTCTGTCCCGCGTACTGTCCCCACCTCCACGCAACTGTCACCCGCTCTCTTACCCTAAAATGCTTTAAAGAGGTGCCTGGTTTGGAGCTTTAGTGGAAAATGCCTGAAGACTGCCTGTCCCCAGGCCTCAGCTGGGCACTCTGTCCTCCCCCCAGCCCTGGATGCATCAGGTGTGTTCTGCAAATGGGAATTCAAAGGCATCCACCTGCCAGAGGCTTCCCGGAGATCTATTGCAGTTCCTCACAAAGCGGTTTGAGAAGCCTGGGTAAAATCGCAGTGGGGGCAGATGTGTTAGTCACAGCCAAAGCACACATCAGGCCGTCCGTAACACGGCGGGCAGATTGAGATGGGGCTGACCCAGCAGGGGAGGGTTGGTCCCCCTCCCAGGGCTCCCAGCTGGGATATTCAGCCAGCTGTACAGCTGTAGTGCAATTAGGTCTTCGGATTAATTACGTGCAAAGGTTTCTGTGCATCAGATAGCCAGGACGCGGACAGTATTGGCTATTCCCTACAAAAAATATTAAACTTGAGGAAGGAAATGCTTTTGCTGCTAGGAATTGGGAAAGTGCCAAAGGAGAGGCTTCTTTTGACTCTTTTCCTAAATACTTGCTCCCGTCAGGAGCAAAGGTGGCATCCCAGGGCAGCCAGGTCTTCACCTTGCCCAGGCAGCTGCTTTGAAAGAGCTTTTAAAGAGCTGTGCAGCTGTAAATCCTGCGAGGGATGGCCCAAGGGGTGATCTGAAGCTGGCTGTTGGTTACCTGCCTGCCTTCATATCATCCGTGTTCATGGAGAAAGTGCTCAAAGCCACCAGCCAGGGATGGCGGTCATCCCAACCCCTTCCTGTGGTGGTCAACTTCTCGGAGCACGAGAGAACAACCAAAACCTGGAATGAAAGGAACGCACTGAGTCATCTGCCCAGCTCTGGCAGTGCTGGTGAAGGGGTTGAAAAAACAGCCTGGAAAAAGACCAGGGAAATGCCAAGCCCACATCCCAGAGCCCCTTTTGCCATCCCACTACATTCGTTAAGCAGAAAAGTAGGGATACATGATCTTTATTTTAATGGGCATTTCATCTGTTTCTGAGCTGTGCACAGCCCCAGTGAAGCCCAGGACAGAAGGCAGACACCTGGAGGACTGTGCTTACCTGAACATCTTAATTTTATGTATTTTTATGGCTCAGAGTCACTGTCCTTGCCTGGCGTGACCCTGGGAAAGTTCTCTGCACCGGCTTTTCCCAGGGAAACAGAGCTTTGGTAAAGCACTGGTGTTTCAGAGAAGCAGTCCCACATATGATCGTGGTCCCTCTGCCTTTAGTGTGCCTTTAGTGTGGGTAAGGGACAGCAGAGAAGGGCATGGGCTGTGCTCAGAGCAGGGTTTGCAGGATGATGCTGGACACAGGGCGGTACTGGAAGAGTTACAGGTGTGAATTAACCCTACAGCCCTGTTGCACAGAATGCCAAGCTCTTCAGCTTGATTTTAGCAGCCCCAGCATTGTGTTTTTGCCTCAAGTGAAGGCTCCTCAAGTGATTGAAGTCCTCCCTGTCACTGGTGATAAAAAGCTGTAGAGTCAAGAGAGATCTTCCTCTTTTTTCTTTTTTCATTTTTTTCTTTTTTTCTTTTTTTTTCTTTTTTCTCTTTTTTTTTTTTTTTTTTTTTTTAAATCCTCCTGCTTAGTTTGCAGCTGGAAAAAAAGGAGTGTTTTTGAGTTATTTACAATTTCGTAAAATGGACTAATAAAAAATGGGCTGATAATACAGCATGCTTTATCAGACCTGATGCCTGACCTCACGCTGCTACAGAGGGAACTCCGCAGCACACACCAGCACCTCTTGCTGCATTGGCTTTTGTTTCCACATGCTTAGCTGCAGCAGTGAGCAGAAGTGCCGAAATGAGCTGAGACAACTTAGATATTTAACATGTAAGCAGGAACAGCGATATCCCAGTCCAGATACATCCTCTGAACCTCCTGTGCTGCGCCCAGACAGCCATCCCGTGGGTGACGGGCTGTGCTGCCTGCAGTGAAACCCCCTGGCACATGCACCAGCAGAGGGTTTGCAGCCTGGAGATGTGACTGGTTATATTCCTGTGTGAAAATACATTTCCATCCATGCAGGACATGTGGCCCTCTATATTTGCGTTATTGTTTGATGCCTCCTGTCTCAAAGAGGGGCAGCAGGGGCTAGAAGTGGGGCTGGGGGTCCCATCCTGCCCCTGCCTTCAAGCAGCACCCAGCCAGGCTTTGAAGGGTTTTCCAAAAAAAATGAAAAAATAAAAAAGCAGTTAAATCAGTGTCTCAGCCCTGCTCAGAGGATGCGCAGGATCAGGCCTTGCTTATCTCCTTCCCCCTCCCCAGCCCTGCCTTCGCACTAACCTACTTTCTTGCTTTGTGGAAAGAACATCTTGGATTATGGTGCTGCAAATGAAAGGATTCAGTCATTGCATCAGGCGAGTTGCAGGTAAGCGCAGGGTTTAATGTCAGCTTGTTGGCAGCTTCTTTATTCCTTTTTTTTTTCTCCTTCTCACAAACAAGCCGTCTTTGTGTGGACGTTCGTTTTCCTTTTTAGCCAGGGCATTTCTCAATGTGGCTTTCCAATAATCCTCGTGGTGCAGATAAAGCAGAGCCAAAGCAGATCTCTTTCACTGTTTCTGCAAAGTGTCCCCATCCCATCCAGAACTGGGGTGCAGCTCATGGGAGGGCTGTCCCCTCTGTCCCAGCCCCTGCCTCCAGGTGGAAGGACAGAAATTGTGCCCAGGTGGTGGAGCTGAAACCCCAAGATGAAACACGATCTTGCTCTAACTCCTTCCAGTATTGGGCTTTGTTTGCGTTAAGGTGCAGGCCTCAACACCCTAGACCCCTAGGGTTAATAATAATTAAGGGGAGAAATTAATACAGACATGAGCTCAGCATCTCTTTACGTCAGCCCGTTCCTCCCACCCACCTCCACCTGCCTCCCCGGAGCAGCCACCAACCTGCTTGCAGCCTGCCACAGCATCTTGGTGGCCCTGTTCATCTCCTGACTGCTTTTCAGCCCCAGCTTCCAGCCCCTGCAGCACCTCCACCCTCGCAGACCACCCTCTCCACCTCACGGGAACTGCAGGCTCCGTTTTTGCAATCGCAGTGCTCGTCTGGTCATTGTGGGGTCATCCAGCCACACCTGCAGCAGGATGGGGCTGGTGCAGAGGGAGATTTGCTTTTAAATCCCTAAGCTGCCCCCAAATCCAGCATCATTCAAATGCCAAAAAAAATATAAAATATGAAATTAAAAAAATAAATAAGAGACTACCATACAGCCATCAGTCCTTTATTGCTGTATCAATATACTTCAGATGCAAGTCCTGCAAATGGGGAAGACCTAATTTATGCACACCTTTGGGTTAACTGAAGTTCATGGCTTTCTCTCAAGGAACCAAGTTATTCCCCAAGGAAACGTGGTTTTCCCCAGCCCTGCATGAGGTCTCCAGCAATGAGGCCAGCCAGAAGCATCATCCAGGGTGTAGGCAAGAGGAAATGCAACACTTCTCATTCTGGCAGCCTGGCTGGCTCCTGGCGGGTCTCAGGCCAAGTGACCATGATGTGGGCCACCAGCACGGACTGTCCTCCCGAGGAGGGTGCAGAGGTGGAAGGATGAAAAAGGGCTGTGGGCAGTGGCAGCTCTGGGGGGAGCAGAGGAGGTGGCAGACCTGCTGGGAAGCTCATTTTGGATCATGCTCACCCATGATTGTCTTCCTCATCCAAAGCAAATGCAATGAAAATATTGCTGGGTAAAGAAAAAAATAAAATTAAAATAAAATAAAATAAAATAAAATAAAATAAAATAAAATAAAATAAAATAAAATAAAATAAAATAAAATAAAATAAAATAAAATAAAATAAATGCAGGTTCCCAGCCTCTCCTAGTGCCCCTCTTCTCCTACCCGTGGAGCACACAAGCCTGGGCTGTTCCCACGTCCCTGCCATCAGCATTTGCAGGGCAAGCTCCCAACCCTCTTAGGGACACTTCTGCTCCAGGAGCCCCCCCTTCTCTTGAAACCCTAGCCTGATGATTGCCACCAGTTGTCACCATTTTGTCTCATCTTTTTAGGAACAGCTCCCCCAGGCACCAGGGATGCTGGTGACGTGGTGTTTGCTGGCCCAGTGAGGTTCAGGTTTGAGGAGAGCCAGACTCTCCTCAGTCAGCCTCAAATGCAGGCTGGCTGGCATTTTCAACAAGCAAAATGATATTCTTTTATGACCTCCTTCATGTCTTTAAGAAAATTACAATGGATGTCAGAGCAAAAAAGCCACAGTCGGGTAGGATTGGGAAGTTTCTACGTGTCCTGTTATTTTCTGGAGATTTTCCTTCTCCCTGACTGGGACCGGTGCTCCCTCTTTGAGCCCAGAGTGGCATCTGTTAGGCTCAGGCTCCCTCTAGTGCCTCTATGTCCTGGTGTCCCCGCTTCTCCAGGTGGCTTCTCCAGGGCCTTTTGTCCCTGGGGACCGTCCTTCTTCCCCACTTCCCTCCAGCATTGCTGGTGTGGGCTTACACCACAGCCAAGCCCCGTTTGCCTTCTCCCCCTCCCCAGTAGCTCAGCAGTTTTTAGGAAGGCTCCATAGCCCGTGTCAAGCCAAGTCCTCTGTGCTCCTTCCAGCCAGCACCTGACCCTCAGCACGTGGATGTGTTGGCACTAAGGGCACCCCACATTGTGCCCGCCTTTCACCGTGGGCTGGGGCAGAACCAGGAAACTCTGGGAGAAGTTTCTCCCATGCCCATCTTCCATAAATATCAGGACACCACCAAAATGCCGTGTCAGATGTCAACAAAGTCCTGCCCACCTCTCCTTTCAGGTGGTTTCTCAGAAAGCAGCAGTGCTTTTCTGAGCTATACCCGAGGGCATCGGCACAAAAGCCACATCAAACCCAAGAGGGATGGATTGTGTAATGTGAGGGCATCGATGGAGAGGACACCATTGTCAGAGACACTTAGAGATTTTTGTTTTAATTTATGTTTTTTGTTTTTTGTTTTTTGGTTTTTTTTTTCAGAATTATTTTGCAGCAGTAGTAATTACCACCCTTTTTAACGAGTGCAGCGCTTGTAATGGATGACACGCAGGATAACACTCACTAATTACATCTGTGATCTCTAAAAGCATGGTTGGAGGTTCCAAACCAGCTGATGGCTCCTGGTGAGGCTGCACTTGGAGACACAGCAGCTCGTTAGAGCTTGGGAGAGACTCGAGGGGTCACAGCCCCCCGACAGTGCATGATGGGCTTGAGCCTGCCCTGGAACTTCCTTTCTTTTTTAATATTCTGCCCTGGAACTTCCTTTCCTTTTTGGTATTTTGCCCTGGAATTTCCTTTATTTTTTTGGTATTCTGCCCTGGCTCAACCTTTCTTTTTTGGTATTCTGCATTTCCTTACAGTCTGTTACAAACAACCCTGGAGGTCCCACGCTCACACCCATGAAGGGACGGCAGTGCCACCATTTTATTGTGCTTGAAAGGGGATTTCTGTGACTTTAAAATAAAAACTTCTGCTTCTTCCTGGTCAGGAAAGCTCAGGAACGGGTGAAAGAGGTCGAGTGTGTGATTCTGTGGTTTTATGACAGGAGGCAGCAACCAGCCAGAGGGATGCCAGGGCGGCCAGCGGGTGTTTTTTCCCTTCCATCCCTGCCCCCTGAGGCCATTTCTCGTCGGGGGCCGTGGGGGGGGGGACACCGAGGGGGCTACAGGGGCGGAACGGGCGCAGGGCGGAACCATGTTACGGGCGGTTCGTGTTGCGCACCGGAGCGTCGCGAGCTTCCGGTGCGGGCGGACGCCATTTCCCGGCAGCCCCCGGGTTTGGTCCTTCCTCTTCCGGCGCGGCGGCGGCGGGCTGCGGTCGGGTGAGTGTCGCGACCGGTCGCGATCCGGCGCCATCCGCGGGCAGGGAGGGGAGGCGGGGAGCCGGGCGGGCCGGGCACAGCGCCATTATCCCTCTCTGTGTCCCGCAGGTGCAGCCATGGCCAAGTCCAAGAACCACACCACGCACAACCAGTGTGAGTCGGGGCGGGGGGGGGGGCGCGGCCCTGCTGAGGGGGCTGGGGGTGAGGGGGGGGGGGGGGGAGTGGGGCGGCTGCCCCCCGGTCCTGGTAAATGGCCCCAAATCTCTGGGTTTGGGGCCTGAGTGCTAAGGGGGGAGGCGCTGCCCTCGTTTGAATCCAGCCGGGGTGCGAGGGGCTGGGGGGCTGGTGGTGGTGGTGGAGGCCTGAAAGGCAGCTGGGGCAGCTCCATAGTGGTGGTTGAAGTTTTAATTTGGGTTGTTTTCTTGTCTTCTGCGTAGCCCGCAAGTGGCACAGGAATGGCATCAAGAAGCCCAGGACCCATAGATACGAGTCCCTCAAAGGGGTGAGTGTGTCTGCTGATGTTTTTGGGCTGATCGCACGACAAAACACAGTGCTATTGTTTCTTATTTTGCCTGTCAGCTTTTTAGCAGATGGGGGCTTAAATTCCAGAGGGTCAGAACCACTGGGGGTCTCTCATCGTGTGCTCACATTACTGGCAGCAGTGAGAGTTCTAACCCATGTGAAATCTGCATTGCACATCTACAAAACTACTCTTGAGTTACAGGCAAATTTTGTCTCTGTCACACATTAATAGTTTCACTGCTCTTCTTTTCTCTGATTCCTGCTGTCTCCTCTGTACCCTACACTGTTGTTTCACTGGCTGTACTAATACACAGAAGCTCGTTCAGAAAGTGAGAGGAGCTGGCTTTTCTGGATAGTGCACATGGAAATGGCAAAATCCTGCTTTTTCTGAGATTATACACATGGTACACCACCGTCTTTTTCCATGTTTGAAAGAGACAGAAAATGCAGGATGTCCTGGCTTTGGAGGGGGCTGTGGTTCTGTTTGCCTTGCAGATGTGATGATTGGCTTTTCAGAGGCGATGTAAAAGCTTGTCTGTTGCCTAGCTCAGTGAGGGCTCAGTACCCTGAAAACAGCTGGGCTGTTTCTCTGTGTGTCCTCTCACCAAGAGCGTGCGAGTTGAGATGGCAGAAATCTTGTGTGGACCAGGTGAAATGCTGCTTTCAGCAAAGTAACAGATGTTGCTCAGTGGGATGCTGACAGTTCTGAGAATTGCTCCTAGCCATGAAAGGATGTGTTGTGAGCTGCTAGTGGACAAAAAAGTAAGGAGCAGCTCTTCTCCGTGCTGGTAGATTTTTCCTTTACTAGAAAAAAGAAAGGCCTGAGGAAACTGTTGATCTTTGCCAAAGGATTGCATGTATGTATGCTCACTGGCAAGATCTGTTTGTGATGCTTCTGATTAAGAACGTATCATGACACCAAAATGAAGTTTGTCTTGTTTACATTTTTACTCAATTTATCTTGTTCTTTCTATATAGTTATTGCTGGGGCTTGGAATTCTTTTTTGTTTAGAAATGAAGGAAGTTAGTTCAAAGGATGGCTGTACCTGGTTAAAAGAATTCTGTTGAAATGAGAAAACCAAATGAGAAAATGGACTTGAATTAATTGCAGCTAGCAGTTGGAAATCATTGAAGCATAATGGAAACATGTTTTTACCTGCGTGTTTTCTGCAGCGTGGCTTATCTTTTTCCTTCGTTTTTATAGGTTGATCCCAAGTTTCTGAGGAACATGAGATTCGCAAAGAAGCACAATAAGAAGGGGCTGAAGAAGATGCAGGCCAACAATGCCAAGCAGGCAGCTCTGCAGAAAAAGGACTGACGTGGTTTAAGACAAAGAACCAGTTTTCCTGTTGTCATGTGTTAAAACATTTTGTAAGAATAAAATTGGACATAACAAAGTCTTCACCTCCTGAATTAGAGGAGAAGCCTAGAAAATATCCTGAGCTGTATTTTAAATGCCAGTTGTGTCATCATGTCCGCGTGTAGCATCCAGTGTGTGGCTTTGTTCTCTGGCAGGTCAGCAGGAGGGGTTGTGTATCAGTATTCTCAGCCTCCAGATGTATGAGGTGAAACAGCTGCTGCCTCCTCAGAACTTCAATTGGTGGTACAGGTTATGAACACCTACAAGTTGGAAGCCTGTTTTCAGATTGTGGAATGGTATAGAGTGAAGATTTAAAGTATAAACAAGAAGCAACGTGTTTTGTGTTGCTTGGGCTCTTAGATGATAGCATTCAGTGAAGGTAGAACTGATTTTTATACTGGTGTGCATGTTCAGAGCTCTCATACTGCAATTTTTGCAGTAGTTCTTAGTGTGTCAGAGCAAGATCAGGCTTCCAAGGGCTATGCAAGCATCTGCTGCTTCACAGTTCAGGTAGGGTAGCTACAGCAACAGCAATCCTGAGAAACGGGAGGGTTCTGAGCGCCAGCTAGAGTGTTATAGAGGTTGTAGTAATTAATAGAAGTGGTTTGTGGTGTTCTCTAAAATGCTTCAAGTGTGATACGGGATACAGGACAATATAAGCCAGATTTTCATAGCTGCTGTAACAAAAAGTCCCTATCTGACGAAGCTTGCTGGCTGGTGAGATCATGGAAGTAGTACAGGAGACGTGGTGCCGTGACAGAGTTGCTACTGTCAGGTAGATAGAGGTGGACTTCGCTTTCCAGGTCACGCCAGTCAGGAAAGCTGGTTCAAAATGAGTGGTTTTGGTACTGAAGTGAGCCGCCCGTTAAAAGGCAAGGGACCTTTCCTGAAATTGCAATTGCAAGACTCGTCCACCTGGTGGTGTGAATTCACTGGGCAGCTCAAGAGCTGGAAGTATGCAAATAACTTGTGACTTTCCAGTATAGCAGCAAAACACCTGCTGGATGGAAAAAAAAAATGCAGCAAAACATCCAATTAGTGTAGGTGACTTTTTTAAAATAGCTTAGTTAATTACTGGAATTAAATACTATTTGGAAACAAGGTGAGTATTTTTAATTCTGTGTGGCCTGAAGTGATTCCACAAAAGTCTTCCGGATTTCCGAACACTTCTCAATTTTTTTTTTGACTGATAAAAATACCACTCAGCTGTAAACCAAGCAATACAAAGTGATTTACTAATTTAAATCTCAGGAGCTGAGGGTTCTTGCATTCTGAGGAAAGTGCAGCCCGCACCTGTATGATTCCTGCTGCATGCATCTCTTGGGCTCTTCTGGAGGTTTCTCATTTGGAAGAACTTGGTGGCTGTGCAGGAGCAATGTGTGGGTAGGGAGGGGTGATGTGCTGGGGAAGTTGGAGAGTGAGTGGTCAGCCCGTTTGTATCACTGTAGAATCTGCTAAATAGCTGGGACAGAAAGGCTGCCTGCTCCCTGCTGCCTTCATTTGAGCAAGATCCCAATGATCTTTCAAGGTCCCTTCCAACCCCTTCAATTCTGTGATCCCAGAGCTGCACTTCCAGTTCTCAGCATCCTGAGGTGAGGTGCCTGCTGGTGTTGGAGGAGGTGCAGTAGCTGGTCCACCCACCTGAAGGAAGGATGGTGTGCTGCTGGTCTGCACTGTGACAGTAAGTAAAAGAAAACAGTTTCTAAAGAGATGGTTTGGTGTTTCGCTGCACCTTCACCCATGCGTGCACAGATACCCAACCCGCTTTCAGTTCTACCTTTTAAATCTCCCACTAAGGTTTGCCTGTCTAAGAAGGCAGATTGCATCTCTGCGTCTTCCCCAGAGGGCTCATGCTGTGAGAATAATGCACCCACAGGATGTGGTTTGAGGGAAGAGAGAGGCAGGGGTTGGACTGTGACAAAGATCTTGGCACGTTAATGAGAAGCAGAGGGGGGAAATTGGGCTTCCAGTGGCCCCAAGGAACTGGCCCAGGCCTGCCTCGATGCAGTCTTTTCATCTTGCTGCCCTTCATGCTGCCCTTCAGAGGGACAGCTTCCCAAATATGGGCTTGCTGACTTTCTGACCAAAATAGCGGCTGCGTGACAAAATGCAGCACAGAGGAACGTAACCTTAATCCAGGCATCATTGTGAAGCGAGAGACAAGAATTTGTGAGCTTCCACAGCAGCTCGGTGTCAGGTTTGTTGTCGTCTGCACCCCACCGCGATCTCCCTGCACACGTGGTGGTCCGGCAGGACATTGCCTGGACATCACTTATATCACCCATCACAATTTCAGACCCCATGACAGCTCAGTTTCTGACTTCCCTCCTTCCCTTCCTTGTGGCAGGCATCGTGCCAGCCCAGAAGGGAAAGCTGCAAATGGGTGTCTGTGCTGACGTGGCTCCATGGTGGGTCTTAGGCGCTTTCACTCGCCTGTGAAATCACCTAAATTCTGTCTTGCTTTGTGTTGGTTGAGGGAGCCCAATGATCCTTTTTGGGAGGATTATATCTGCAGAGCACAGGAGAGGGAACTGGCAGCTGTGGCCCACTTGAAGCTATTCCCATTATGCACAGCTCTGTCATCTTTGACATTTAAAAACTTCAAAACTCATATGACTAAGTGATCGGTATCCCACAGGAAGCCAATATGTTTGAGAGAGCCTCTCTGCTTAGCTGCTGCCGTACATCAGGTTACATGTTTTGTACTTGCTGCTGATGACTTCTTCCCTTTGCAATGAAGAGGACTCAGTAAATTCTAGTTCAGCTCCTTTTTTCCCTTCAGTAAAAATAAAAAATAGGGTGCAAAGGGCATGTAACCAAATACTCGAGCTCATTTTGCAAAGGTGAGCAATTGCACTGAAGGGGAAGGATACAGAAATGCAGAGGAAAAAACAAAGCAGTGAGAAAGGCTCTGATGGGGCAGGATAATCACCAAGGATGTGAGTGTTCATGGTGAAAATGAAAAGCAGGGCTGGACACATTGCTCTGCTCCCCTCCACCACCTTTCAGTATTGTGCTCAAGCAAAAAATAAGTGAATAGAACATGAGTTCTGCTTTGCCTAAGTTTCAGAGCTGTTGCAGTCATTCCTTTATGACAGGGTATTTGATTTGGCACAGTGAGACGTTTCTCTGCCATGGCTCAGTTCACTGCTGCTACCATGGTGGCAAATGCGTAGCTCTAGGAGAAGCCTATGTTTTATTAGGGGTATGCCTACAAAATGTTCTGTTCTCATGTAGTCAGTCCATGCAGCAAAGTTTTACTGAGACGCCTTGAGTATGCTGAAAAAGCTGCAAACCAGGGTGGGAATTAAATCTACTATCAGCTAAATTGAGCAGAGCAAATGGCCTGAGAACTGTGTCCGTGTCCGGTGGCACGTACTGCTGTCACCTGGCAGCACAGTGCCCTTTCTTAAGTGGGGGCAGGTGGTTAAGATAACACAGATTTGTGGGCTGTTATGGAGCATTGAGTGGCTTTTTGCCTAATTTAAAAAAAAAAAAAAAAAGTGTGAATATTTTGATGACTATTTTTATTTCATTTTTTTTCCAAGTAGTGCTTGTGTATGTGTCACATTCCATAGATGTCTCTGGCACCAGAATTTAACAAAAACATTCAGGGAAAACTAAAATTTATTTGCAATTACATAGATGTGTGGACTTCTGGGTGTTCCTCAGTCATCATTAGCACGGCTCCATGCACATCCCCTATGTGGAGGGTTTACCCGGGCTGGTCCCGTGCTAGTTACAGGTTTGTCAGCCATCTAAGTCACTCAGCCGTCTGTCAAGCTGTGTTACATTCCTAATGCAGTTGCTCCTGTGTTTTAGCCAGCAGTGAAATCCACCCGCAGCACTCCACCCCATGGCATTTGCTGGCTTACTCTTGGAGAACAGTCAATGTGCTGAGACAAATGGATCTCGCAGCAGTTTTTCTGACTTCATGTGCTGACCTGCTGGTGTACCTGGTCTAAGGACTGAAAAAGCCCAAATATTCCCCAGCACAGCTGTTCTTCTACGGAGAAGCTTCAGTTGCTACAAGACCTTGGTCCTCTTCCTCTCCAGCCACCACTGTCCCTGTTTTGCTCTCAGGGAAAAGAGAGGGGCAGTGTCAGTGAGGTTGTTGCGGGTTACTGCTGCCTGTGCCCATACTCTTGGGGCTCTTGGACAAAGGATAGAGAGCTGAGACATGGCTGGGTGCCTCCCCCCAGCCTTTGCAGCCTACTTTTCCCTGGGGTCACAACAGTCCAAACCTTCCCCCAGGCCACCAAGAAGGACAAAAGGAGGGGGCTAATCTTGGAAAGTTCCTTATTTCTTCTCTTTTTCACCATGCAGTGAGCCAAAGCCTATTCTTAAGCAGTGGTAAATGTCTTGGAGATGTCCCTGTTGGGTATTAGGATTTGGTCAGGACAGAGGAAGACAATGGGGCTGTTGGTGGTACCTGCTGAGATGAAGTGTGGGTATGGGTTGCCTGTAGGTTGGATGGCTGTGGGGAGATTTGGTGTCCCTGACACCTTTCTGGGCTAGTCAGAAAGAAAAAGAATTCATTTTACAGCAGTGGCGTTGCAATAGTTATGAACATGGCTGAGGCCCAGGTGTCTGCACTTCTGTGCAGGTTTCCAGGCCTGTGTAAAATGTTTCAGATGTTTCCTTAGAAGTAGTTCTCAGTGGGACTTGTGAAATGACTTGTGCTGCTTGGGAGATGGAAAATGATAATCATAGCACCATCTAGGTTGGAGGAAAATCTTCAAGATCATCAGGGCAACAGGTGCACTGGAGACAGAAGACAGTAACAACAGCCGTTCCCACTGCAACACTTCAGCCCAACACCTGTCTTTATCTTCATTGGCTTCTGCTGCAGGTGCGGTTCTGCTGAATCAGCAAAATCTTTGGGGTGGGCTCGCAGGCTCACTGTCCCTGCTCAGAGACTTTTTAAAGGAGACTCAAATTCAGGTTGGTCTGGGGTGGGAAGGTTGGCATGACTCTTGCCTTTGGGTAGAAGCACTGTATGCACATGGAGAAATGCAGCACAGGCCCCTTGCTGGCTCCAGCTCTGCTCTGGCCTAGGAGCCAAGGCACAAAGGGCTCTGGATGCTCAGAGAGCATCTGTAAGACCCTTCTGGGTCTTGGAGACGTTTGCATTAGGAGTGTTCCTAAAATATCCTGGATTTTAAGGAAAATCTCCTGCCCAAGCTCATTTCCTTAGTTTCTTTGATGTTACAAACCCTGCTTGGGTAAAACATTTGGCCCTTGTCCAGAGGAAAAACAGAGCTATGTCTTTCCAACCAACCACTCTTGCACCCTCGCTTCACCAGTTTTAACCTCAAGCCTGCTTAGTTTGAATTAACAGTATTTCAGTACTGCCTTGAATGAGGACATGCATCAGGTCAAAAACGCAGCTGCTCAGTGTGTTGTTTCCATGGAGAAGATGTGTTTCAAGAGGAAAGGAAGAAGCAAGGATGGTGGTGGCATCTCCCCTGGGGCCAAGGGCTGCACCTCAAGTGCTTGCACCAGAACAGCCTGGTGCTGTGCCCTGCCAATGTTTATTTTGCTTGGGTAAACGTTTGATTTTAGCAACATGAGTGCAATGCGTGAGCCGTGCTGGGGTGTAATTCAATGGGAGGAGGCAGCTATGTGCAGGGAGAGCTGCTAATGCTGCAGGAATGCCACGCTTCCTTGGGAAGAGAGAAGACAGTGCCTGGGGCGCCTGGGACAGCACTGCTCGCCTTCCTGACTCTGCTGCCACCCTGCGTGTGGCTCTCAAGGCTGTATCAGGGTTATGCCCTACGCAGAAGCTCTGGGGCCCAAATAGATGTGATTTCTGAGGGAAAAATGGTGGGTTTCAGTTTCGGGGTGAGGTGCTGTTGGGCCATGGTGCTGGTCTCTCACTGTGCCACCTGCTTTCCACAGGGCGGTGTGAGACAGGAAGAAGGCAACCAGCCTGGCTTAGGATTGGCTTTTATTAGTGTTTCCAAATAAAATAGAGGTTTTCCTTCTGCGTACACCACAGGGTGGAAATCAGGATGGCGGGGAAGAGGGAGAGGTATCCCTTTTGGACAGCCATGGTGACGCTGGGGAGGAGAGGCGGTGTCTCTCACAAAGGCTTTTGTTGATGGCATAAGTGGTTGTTAATTCATGTTTCATCACTAAAACACTGCCAACGCTCCAGTTAAAGCAACATGCTCCAGTTAAGCCAGCAGATACCAGTGCCTGCCCCTGCTGCACTCATCATGTGGGTTTGGTGAGGAGACATGGCATGATGGTGGCACAAAATGGCGGCTTCCCGCCAGGCACTTGCAACACAGAGGAGCTTTGCCCTCAACTGTGAGGTGCGGCCCTCACCTAACCACCAAGGAACAACCATCAGAGGCACTCGGTATCAACGCGCTTTATTTTCCTGATGGCCACCCTTCTCAGCACTCTGTCTTCATGCCGGTAGCCAGGGGATTGAACCCAGGAGCTGAGCCACGGAGCTGGAGGGGTTTAGGAGATCCAGGCTGTTGATCCGGCCTCGGATTTATTCAACTCCCTTCATGAACTCCAGGAACTCTGCCAAGGGGGAGACATTGGAGACGCAGGCTGTTAGGTGGGACTAGAGTGCTTTCACAGCTGCTGGAGTACTCTCTTGGCAGCCCTCCATAGCCATTTCTCTTTTTCCATCCCACTGATGCGTGAGAGGCCAAGGGATGGCTACTGCTCCCCTGGAAGTGGCGAGAGCTCCTCGTGACTGCTGATGGAAATGTCAGCAGTGCCCAGGGTTGCCCTTGGCCACAGACTCAGCTCAGAAAGGGTCCAGGAGCCTTTTGGGCAGCACCGTATTCAAAAGAAGAGCCCTTCTGGGCTGGTGCTTGTGTTTAGGTGGTGGTAAAGGACGGGCAGGTCTCTGGTGAAAACCAGGTTTTCTTCACATGTCAGTGGGGAGAATTAAGGGAGCCCCTGGTCCTTACAAATATTCTGCAAGTCTGAGAAACCCCCTGGCCCATAGAAAGACGGACTGGGATTAGTTGTATTGCCCAGCTCTGCCTGCACAACCTCACACCCAACCCCAACCCTGGAGGCAAAACTGCAACCATGGGAGCTGCACCAGGGCTCACAAGCAAACTTCAGGCAAGAAAGACTCCTTACCATCGTAGTCAATCCTGCCATCGTTGTTTTTGTCCCCATCTTTCATCAGTTCTTCTATGTCGTCCTCAGTGATGGTCTCTCCGGTTGCCTGTAGCATGATCTTCAGCTCCTCGAGGTCAATGTAGCCATCAGCATTCCTGCGTGAGGACAGAAGAGCTCAGGAGGGGACCAACATGCTGGGGAGGGCAAGGTGGGGCCACTTCACTGCTCCCAGCACCTATATTGTGGTCATGGCTCTTACTTATCAAACATCCTGAAGAGATCTGAAAGTTCCTCTTCAGTTTTTCCTTTGCTGTCATCTTTCATACACCGGACCATCATAACAAGGAACTCATCAAAGTCCACAGTGCCGCTGCCTGCGGGTGGAATAAACACCATTGGACAGTGAGTGGATGGGCAAAGCCAAGCACGAAGTCGGTCTTCCCGTTAATAACTGAGGAGCAAAACTCAGGAGAGCAGCCCTGCAGCTTGCAGGCTGCTGGAGTGAGTGACTGAGGCCGTGGACTGAATTTATCACTTATTTTTGTTACCTTTTCCAGTCTTTTTTTTTTGCCAGGGTAAAATGAACTGAATGTGCTGCAGGAAGCATTGAGCAATGGGAATTCCTGCTATGGAGGTACTTGTCAGTCTCATGTAGATATTAATAACAAAAGCTCCAGCAGGCAGGTATTCATGCAGTATATTTTTGCACAGGTAGTACAGTGCTGTTGTTTTCAACGCCACTGAAACACTTCTCTCTTTGCCTGATTTTTAACTGCTTTTTTATTTTCCAATTACTTAGTATGATATTTCTGCCCAACCTCACACAGTCTTTTTTGCATGTGTTTATGCTGATTTAATCAATATTAACTGTTAGTAATGTGTGCGTGTGTATGTATGTACGCATTCGAGCAGTGAAAGACTTCCCTGCTGATAGAAGTCGAATTGTGCCATTTGTGAAAAGCCAGTTGCTACATTCAGCCCCTTTATTAAATAGATTGGAGCAATTTTGATGTAAGCAGTAATCTCCCCAAATTGATTCAAGCAGTCCGGTCATGATAGGGATAATCATTTTTATCATGTTTATTAGCCTGGGAGTTTCATCAAGGAACCACACTGGGATGCAGGGGGTGCTCCGTGTCCATCAAAAGCCCAGCTCTGCAGGTTGCTCCCCACAGGCTGCGCGGTGCCCGGCACGGATCCTGCCCACAGGCAGCAAGCAACACTGGGCAAGGGGACAGGGCTAGGGAGAACTGAGGAAATGACAAGCTCTTACCATCCTCATCCACTTCATCAATCATCTCCTGCAGCTCCTCTGGGGTGGGGTTCTGCCCCAGCATCCTCATCACCTTCCCCAGCTCCTTGGTGCTGATGCAGCCATCCTCTGCCCCCAGCACGAAGATGTCAAAGGCAGCCTTGAACTCTGGGGAGAGAGGAGGAAGGAGCTGTGTGGGTCTCACACCACGACACAGCCCCGGGGTGGGGGGCTCTCCCTTGGGGGACACAGAAACTGCCTAGAATGTGATCCTGGTGGATCAAAAGCCCTGGGAGCTTGTCCTTAGGCTGCCACATCAGGTTAAAGATGCACCTACCATTTTTTTGTTCTTCTGTCAGCTGCTCAACCTGTAAGTAAAACATGGAGAGCAATTTATTTGTATTCTTTACCGCTACTAATTGCTGATCCTAAAAGGGCTGCTCGGACATGGACTGGAGGTTCAACATCCTTTTCCCCATGGACAAGACCACCCCCGCTAACTGTTTTTCAGCCTAGATTCAAGAAACTATCCAAAGCATTAAGATCTTGTCTACTTCCAACAGAGTCTCTGTTTATAAACGTCTTTGCCTCCAAACCTCTCAGCCTGTTCTAAGTGTCTCCCTGAAGCCCAGCATTTGTGGGAACTCTTTGGTTTGCGTATGCACCAAGCAACACAGGCTCCCGGGGGTGAAATGGGGACATGCCACAGATAGGTCACAGCACAGGGTATAAGATTATTGCTGGTCCCTGAGCTGGCATGCTGGGATGCAAATGTAAACTGAGGCAGGTGGAAGCAGCTGGAAGACCTGGCCCATGGAGCCTCCCCGCGTAGCTGAGATGGGCTGGCAGATTGCTTCCAAATCCTGCCCCAACTCGTCCCCTGCCAACCATCAGCGGGAGCTTATTACTTAGCCTGAGTTAACGAAAATAAGCAATGAAGAGAGCAAAGAGGAATCCAACAGCCCGTCTTGAAGTCAATTCTCTCTTCGGCTTTGCTCCTGTCTGCAGAGGGTGCTCAGCTCTATCTGCAGACCCCACCACCATATCCAACTGGCCATTTGGGAGCATCCATTCAAGCAAAGACGTTTCCCTCCCATGCTGGTTGTCAGCCACTAATGCCCCCGCACCCATCCTCAGCTCGCGTGGCTCTGCAAAGCAGGCATGATGCTTTTTGCCCCAAAGAGAAGCAGTTTGGCAAAAATCAACAGAAAACCCTTCCTTCTTGCAGCAAGAAGCAGGGAAAGTGCTTTATTTTAGCAGAAAGCAGTCGGAGAGCCTTATCCAGCTCCTTTTGGAGCCTTTTTGGGGTGACAGAGCCCTAACAGCAGCATCAGGATGAACCCCAAGGCCACTGCAGGTAACGTTTGGGTAGAGCGAGGGCAGCCACGGCTCGGCCGATGGCCACGGCTGCGGCTGCTTGGGTAACCTGACCCTCTGACTGTGCTCACTATTTATAAGCCCTGATGAGAGAGGTGCTGGAGATAAAGATGAGCCCTGTGATTGTTCCCAGGCTGTGGTATGCATCCTCGCAGCCTGTTATCCGGACACTTGTCCCTGGCACTGCTCTTAGCTTCGCTCAACAGAGCTGAAAAATGTTCCCGAAATAGCTTTGTGCTTGCACACCCTTATCTAGACATGAGTGGGTGAGACAAAAACCCATTGGGCTCTGTGGCTGCACCAAGAAATCTGGCACAAATGTAATGTTAATGTATGCCATCACAGGTTTGCTACCACTAACACATGCAGCAAATAACAAATCCTCACTTCCAAAGCAGTTTTTGACTACCACATGCTGGATTTCTATAAAACTGAGGATGTAGAGCTGTGCTGGGTGGAAATTAGACGTACTGTAACCATAGGGCGATGTGTTTATTGCAGAGCTTTCTCCCAAGCTGTTTATTGTGCCCCCTGGACATGGATGCTGTTCACAGCTTTCTCCCTCTTTTTCCACCGCACCCTGTCTGGGGATGGCTTTCTCCTGTCGTGGGGCAGGAAGGCAGGCACCAAGCTCACAGAATTTTGCTTTTTCAGGTCTGATCTCCATCCTGCATTTCTGTTTGAACTTGGGCAGGAAAAAATTAAGTTCTTGCCATTCCCCCACCCCGCAGGGAAATGCTTCCCTTCAGTTAAAAATCTTGGGAATTGATCCATGAAAAAGCTGTCGGTCTCAGCTGTGCCTGCCCCGTTTTGCCTATTTTTATTTATTCCTTGCTTTTAAACCAGCAGCAAAATCCCTCCTGGAGCCCACCAGT
Source organism: Anas acuta (assembly GCF_963932015.1). Taxonomy (NCBI): domain Eukaryota; kingdom Metazoa; phylum Chordata; class Aves; order Anseriformes; family Anatidae; genus Anas; species Anas acuta. The sequence goes on along the minus strand of NC_088989.1, from coordinate 14,826,946 downwards.
CCCTCAGAGCTCATTTCTCTGACCAAGGATTCTGCCTGGGGTATGTATGGGGTACCCAAGGTAGGAAGAAGGTTTGGGGTTGAAGTCCACAGCTTTCAGCTGTGGAAATTTCTATCCCATTTGGGGATAGAAAGGCACCCCAGCCTTTCTTCCTAACCACATGCAAGGGGTCCCTAAACAACAAGGCAAGGATCTGCTCCTTGAGTCACAGGGAGCACGATTCGTTAAAAGGCTTAATTAGAGAGGGCTGGCTTGTTGCTGATTTTACTGGGCACATTCTTCTTCTTGTGTGCTTTTTGGGGCACTCTGCACGTTCCCGTGCAGCCTTTCCTCATTCCCTTTGCACTGCCCAGGTCACGGAGGGGCAGTTTTACAGGCTCAAGGCTGGCCAGAGGACGGGACAGGTGGCAGCGTCTGGTTGTTTTCTTCAGTTTTGTTTCACCGAGCAATACCTTTTTTCCCTCTAAAATGCTTGTAATTAAAATAGTGCTTGTAGGATGTACCCTTCAAGCTCTTAGTTAAAACCAAACCTGACCATCCGTATATTAAAAATCCAAAAAGCACCCCAAAGCTCTTACACCGTATTTTAATTCCAGGCACCCAGGAGTGATTCACGCAATCCAGGCTCTATTTTCATCCTTATCCCACCCGCACGTCGCGCTCTGTCTAAGTTACAGGCTGATCCCTCGTTATGGACCAAAGTCGGGGTTTGCCGCGGCAGCTGTTGGGATGCTCGGCATTCCCGGGAGTGTCTCCCCCTGCCTGGATTTCTGCGGGGGTGGCGAGGGAGAGGGCGGCATCGGGAAACACTTGAGCAAAGCGGAGGGTGTTTTTTTTTTTTCAAATCTCATAGAGCAGCATTCAGCTAAGGAAGGAGGGAATTGGGTGAAAGCACCCTGGGATTGTAAAGCACCAGAAGCAAGAGGGTGAGGTTGAACCCATGCAAATCACATTTTCACCCATGCAAATCATCTTCGTTTTGTGGGAAACACTGCTCTGCTTTGGTTTGGCTGAAACCAGCAGCCACCCCAGACACCTCCAAGGTTTTACCAAGACTTTTCATTGCTCAGAGTTGGGATGTTCATGCTGATGAGAGCAGCGTGAAACCTCTCGAGCCATCCCCATGTCCTTGGTCACTAAAAGACACCACCTGATAACTCTTTTCCTTATTCCATCCCCAAAAAAACACACAGCCCCGAGGGCAGGCACTCACCGCTGCCTTGTAGATGTCATCCATGGCTGATGGGGAGGGTGGGCGAGGGGCTGGGGGACGTCACTGTCACCGTCACGCTCTGCTGCTGCTGCCCCGCCGGCCCCGCTGATATAGGGGGCCGTGGCCAGCCCCGGGGGTGTGACAGCCCACCACGGCCAGCCCCGCAGGAATGCCTCTCCTGCGTGCCTTGGGACGGGGACACTGCCGAGCTGCCCCAGCTCCAGCCCTTCCTCGTGACTTCGGGGGAAGGATCCGGCCCTTTCAGCTGCCTCTTGCTGAGCTGTTGTGGGGCTTGGCAGTCCTGGGACGTGTGCCACCATGTCACTGCCACCTATGGCTGCCTATTCCCCCCCGGTGAGCTGTGTTAGGAAGACAACCCGGTGCCTAACTGAAACAAGTAGTGTGGGAAAGGCAATATTTCCCTCCCGAAATATCTCTGGGGGCGGTGGGGGCCTGTCCCCTGTGCTGTCCCCAAGCCCTGGGGACAATGTCCTGGGAGGAGTCTTGCTGCCACGGCCAGGAGAAACGTGTGGTCCTGGTGCTGCACCAAAGAGCAGCATGGGGGCAAACTGGGAGGGCTTCCTGGCTTTTCTGCATTCAGCTGGGACTGCACAAACTGGGAAAGGTGTAGGCTGTCCAGCGGTGCTTGCTTTCTGGGTTAATGCACTTTTGGGAAACTTTGAGAAACTCTGACTCTCGGCACCCAAACGAGGCACTGCCCCATCCCCGTGGTGGATGGCCAAAGCCCACGTCCCTGCGCTCACGGAGGGTCTACAAAGGCCCCTAGGGGCTGACTGGTGTTTTCTCTGTGCAGGTAAAAGGCTTTTAGTCCACTATCACACAAGCAAAATCTGGCTTGTTGGTGATTCAGGACTCCCTCTTGTGTCCAAAGGCATCACAGATGGCTCCTGCGTCTCCGGGTGAGGAGGCCTGACCTCCAGCCAGCTCATGTTGGCAGTAACAAAACTGCAAAGAGGAATGCAGCTGTTGGGTCGCATCTCTTCCAAAAATAAAACCCACCTGCCTTTAACAGAAGCAATGCCGCATGCAAAAATAAATAAATAAAATAAAATAAAATAAAATAAAATAAAATAAAATAAAATAAAATAAAATAAAATAAAATAAAATAAAATAATAAAATAATATTGATGGCCCTGTTGAATGTCAAGCTGAAGTGGCTCTCACCAGTGCCCGGTGGTGGTGGCAGCAGGAAGCCAGGGCATAGCTGGGTGCGGAGGGCACAGAAGCCTCTGTGTCAGGGGCATGGCGAGGTTTTGCAGTCACAAAATTGCAATTTGCTGCAGAGCCTGCTACGGAGCGTGCCTCTGCGGGCACCCCCTCTACAGCCAGGCTCAGCATTAAAAAGAAAAACAGTTGCATTTAAGGAATTAATTTTTAAAGCGTGCTGCCCTTTGGAATTGGAATGGGTTAGTATTTTGCTTGTCTTGAATATAAGAAAATGCAGAAAATGCTGGTTTTTATGGCAGGGCAGCTGCAGTTGGCAGAGTCCCACTGTCCCGGCTGAGAACAGCCCCAGGATGCAGCAGGATGCATCCAAGGCTGATGTTCATCCCCACAATGTCACTTTAGGTTTTCTTTTCCAGGCAGCCACAACCCCACTGCAAACCACACATTCATTAGGGCACAGAAAAGGAAATCGAAAGCCCAGCTAAACTGTGGCTTTAGTGGAGGCCAGGGGTGTTTGCAGGGCCACCAGCATCCCCCATCCTGCACCTGGGAAGCTGACATCTCATGGGGAAAATAATCTGGGATTTTGTTGCTACCTGAACGTGCCTTGCTTTCAGGAACAATCAGAGGATGCTTAATTAAAGTCGCTCTCCAAAATTACTTATTAGCTCACCTCCCAGCAGCACTGTGGGGCAGCACTAGGAAATCCCTCCTGGATTGCTTTTTCTATTTGTGCCTTCTCCTTACATGTATTGTCTGCCAGATGAGACCAAGGAAAAGCACACTGGGGTGAAAATAAAAGCAGACGGGTTTGCAAGGTGGCACCAGGCAACTTTGTCACAGCTCTGCTGCAGTGCCTCCACCCCACGCAGAAGTGTCCCAACCTTCAGCAGCATGTGGTGGCCACAAATCACCAAATCAACACCAAAAGCTGCACTAAACAGCATCGCATAGCACAGCACAGCACCACGATGCATCACATTGCACAATGCTGTGTTGCATTGCACAGAGCTACGCTACACAGCACCACACTGCATTGCACAGCACCATGTTGCATTGCACAGCACATGGTGTTGCATTGTACAGCACACGCTGTGCTGCACAGTACCATGTTGCATTGCACAGCATGGCACACAGTGCTGCATTGCACAGCACAATGCACACTGCATTGCACAGTTCACACCATGTTGCATTGCACAGCACAGCACACACCGTGCTACATTGCACAACACAGTGCACACTGCATTGCACAGCTCACACTGTGCTGCATTACACAGTACAGCACAGCATGCACTGTGCTGCATTGCACAACACAGAGCACACAGCTCACACCATGCTGCATTGCACAGCTCACACCATGCTGTATTGCACAGCCCACACTGTGCTGCATTGCACAGCACTGTGCACACTGCATTGCACAGCTCACACCATGCTGTATTGCACAGCCCACACTGTGCTGCATTGCACAGCACTGTGCACACTGCATTGCACAGCTCACACCATGTTGCATTGCACAGCACGGCACACACCGTAGTGCATTGCGCAGCACACATGATGTTGCATTGCACATCACACGTAGCGTTGCATTACACAGTACAGTGCACACTGCATTGCACAGCTCACACCGTGTTGCATTGCACAGCATAGCACAGCACGCACAGTGCTGCAATGCACAGCACAGCGCACACAGCATTGCACAGCTCACACCATGTTGCATTGCACAGCACAGCACACACCGTAGTTCATTGCACAGCACACACAATGTTGCATTGCACAGCATGGCATGGCACACACGGAGCTGCAATGCACAGCACAGTGCACACTGCATTGCACAGCCCACACCGTGCTGCATTGCACAGCATGGCACAGCGCACATGGAGCTGCAATGCACAGCACAGCGTGCACTGCATTGCACAGCTCACACCGTGCTGCATTGCACAGCATGGCACAGCGCACATGGAGCTGCAATGCACAGCACAGCGTGCACTGCATTGCACAGCATGGCACAGCTCACACCGTATTGCATTGCACAGCACACATGACGTTGCATTGCACAGCACAGACGGTGCTGCAATGCACAGCACAGTGCACACTGCATTGCACAGCACACGATGTTGCATCGCACAGCACACTCGGTGCTTTACTGCACAGCTCACCCCGAGCCCCCAGCACCCACCACGCACGCGCAGCCCCCCAGGCCCCGCCCCCCTCCCTTTAGCCCCGCCCCCCGCTCTCTGGTCCCTCCCCGCTGCCGCCAATAAGAGCCGTGGGGCGGTGCCCGCCGCCCTGCGGGGGCCGAGCCAAGATGGCGGCGGCGGCGGCGCGGGGCGGGCCGGGGGCTGAGGCGGGTGAGGGCGGCGGGCAGCGGGGGGCGGCGGCGTGAGGGCGGCGGGGCCCGACCCTGACCCGTCCCGTCCCGTCCCGTCACAGCGGCCTTCCCCCGGCGCCATGGAGGCGGCGGCGGGCGAGGACGGCGAGGAGCTGCCGCGGGAGGCCCGCGTCCTGGGCTCGGAGCTGGTGGAGAGCTACACGGTGCGAGGGGGGGGACGGGGACGGGGACGGGGACGGGGACGCGGCCCCGGGGCTGTGCGCGGCTCCCTCAGGGGGCTGGAGGAGCCCCGGGGCCGGGCTGGAGCCCCTCGGGTCAGGGGAGCGGGTGGGTCGGGGCCGCGCTGCTTCCCCTCGCGCTGAACAAAAAAGAGAGGGCGGCAAAAAAAAAAATAAATAAGTTTATTTACTTATTTTGTAATCAACCGGCTTTGTGGGGCCGGGAGCTCACCGCCAAGCAGACCTCAGCGGGCTCGCAGGCAGCGCATCTCTGGTGGTTATGTAATTAGCGGTGTTTGCTGCTGCCGTGCTGGGGATCGGCCTGGCCGAACCCACACAGGGACCTCTGGATCCTTCCTGCTGACAGGGAGAAAAAAGGAAAAGGGAGCAGCGGTCATAAGCAACGCAGGTTACAGCTCCGAGTCATGCTTCGGGTTGCTGCCACCCAGGAGGGTCCCGGAGAAAAGCTGAGCGGCAGGAGAGCGGTTCCTCGGTTGGGTAGGACAGAATTCACACCGCTGATGTACACAAGGAGTTTAACCGCAGGCTGACAGCCCTGAACTGTCTGTGTTTGGGCCTGGCAGCCGGTGGCCGTGTTTATGGACCTGTACAGAAATCCACCCAGCGCTCAGGGTTTGTTAGAAGCTTGGGATAGGCTCTTGACAATTGTTTCACCTCTGTCTGGCAACTTAGCTGCATGATGTGCTTTCACAGGAGCTGTGCTGCTGCCTAGGACTCAGCTAGGATGGGGTTCATCCCCCAGCGAGTTTGGTTTCAAAGTCCCGTGTCGGCTGACAGGGGTTAACATTAGCATTAAGGATTTTAATGAGTATTCTATAATACCCCCAACTGGGAAATTCAGGTGAATTTGAGGAAATCTGTTCCCTCTCTCTCAGAGGTTATTTCACGGGGTGAATTATTAGCTACAGGTACTGTTCAAGCAAATCAGCTCACAGGTGGGGATAGCAGCAGCTAGGCTGATGGCAGTGTATTTTTTCAAGGCCTGTTTACTTTTTTTTAGTGACTAGAGTTCTGGAAATGCGCTGTTTTAATTCCACTTTTATTGGGGTCTGTAAAAATAGTGTGTTTGGAGGGCGAGATTTGCCAGTAACTGGTCCTGAGTTGATTCTTTCACTGCAGGTTCAAGTGAGGCAAAGCGTTGATTTTGCCTGTTTGTGTACAGCTGTGGAAACTGTTAGCAGGGCTCCAGACCTGCAGCCAGCCTGTATGAGAAGGCCCAAACCATTAGAAATGCAGGAGTGTATTTTTAAATTAAAACGGAAATGATTTACAAAAGGATTCACGAGGCGAAATAGTTTGCAAACATTGGCATTTGGTGTTTAAAACTCAGTTTTGTGGCGTTAGGGACCTGACAGACCTGTACTGGAGCAGAAGTGCATGTATTAGCTGGTGTAAAAGTTGGTTAAATGTGGTAAAGATTAGAGAGGTGCACAAGGTGTACCTGTACCCATCAACGTGTAGGAGTCGGGATAGAAAGGGATATTTACACCCTTGTCTTTGGAAGAAGCCCCTGTGTATGCTGGTCTAGCTGGATGCTGACTGAAGACTGACTGTCTGCTGGATGGCCTTGAGGTTGCCAGTGCTTCATTTGTTTCCTGCTATGCATTTGTTTGGCCTAAAGTCACTTTCCTGCCTTTCCTGTCTTTTGCAGCTGTTTTTAATATAAATACTAGCTTTGATATTTAAGGAAAAGACTGTGGCTTCCTTGAATGGGTGTGACCTGTCTCCCTGCTCCGAGGAGGCAGGGAGGAGGCGATGTGGTTGTGTCACTGTTCTGTAATTTGGGACCCAGTAGCTGCAGTTACACCTGTGCCCCGGGCTTTGCGTGGCTGTGGGCAGTTCTGTCACATCCTTGTTCTCTTGACAGCACCAAAGCTTGGAGCTGGAAGTTGCAGAAATGCAAGTTCTCCATGTAAAAGGAGAAGAGCAGTTCTTTGTCACTTCTACATAAAATATACAAAAGGCAGTCTGGAATCAGAAGTTTGGCAACATCTGGTTTAAAAACTATACGTCCTTTTTTTTTAGTAAGCATTTCACTTTTTAAAAATGTGGGGAGATGAAAGGCCTGCTGTATGGGGAGAGCAGACTGAACTGTGAGCACTTTGAAGTAACTAGTAAGAAAATAATGAAAAAATACAGCTCTAGGTATGGTAAACACTTTCCAAAGAGATTAAATTTTCTATGTCTTTCTATAAATTATTACACAGAATCATTTAATAGGACCACTGGGAGGTGGGCTCCCAGGCTGCCAGCCTGGGGATGTAAATGCTTTCCTGTCCATCCGGATGGAGACGCGGTCTGTTGTAAATGCAGGTGGAGACTTCACATGGCAAACAGCGCTGTCTGGGAGGTGGTGCAGCATTATTCATCTCCCTGTGCATGCCTCCTAGCAGTCGGCTCGATGGGCGGGCAGGAACCTGAACTTCAGCTCTTGGCCTTATCATTGTTTATGTGCCCAGTTGGACGTGTACTTAGATAGCTATCTGGATTTTTTTTAAACCTCAGGTTGTTTGTTTGGTTGGTTTTGCTTTACAATGATTGATTTCTGAGTTGAAGCATGTCTTGAACACACAAGCTTTGTGCATTTGTATCCATCAAGGTGATGGCAGCTGGTGGATTAACGTGAGATCTGTTCCTGTTGCTCTGTGTACTGATGCGGCCTGAGGGGTGAAGACGTGGGGAATGCTGGGGCTCTTTAAAGACTTCATCTGAGGAATCGCACTGGTGCATCTAAAACATCTGCCCTGGATGTTTTCCTGACGAGACTGCATGTTTGGCTCAGTGCTCTGATTCTGGAAGTGGTCAGGGCTTGTCATGTCAGCAGAAGGGAATGAAGCCTTTGTTATGCTCACTGTGTGTTGTACACGGGGCAGAGGTGCATTGCTTCCTTGTCTGATGAGCGATCAGCTGGGAGCTGTGCAGTGTACTGGGTTTTCAATGTCTGATCTGAGTTTTTATTCATTAGATATTCAGTCTGAATTGCATTTCGCTATGCTGCTTGATCTGCCATAATCTAGCACAGTCAGTGTTTAAAACGAACTGGTGTTTTCATTATGGCTTCCGTGCATAGCACTCTTAATTCTCAATTTTAACAAAAGCTTTCTTTGAGCCCCCCCCTTTCATCAGGGTTACGAGGTACTTTAGGATACTCGGGTTATTCCTGTTCTAGTTTGTCATCAGCACGGTGAATAATCCTGGCTGGCAGTTTCGTAACACAACATGATGGGAAATCAGTTGCAGGCCTTAATTGAGGTTGTAATTCTGTGTGGGCATTTGTCTGTGTTCTCAGTACTCACCCAAGCACTGACGTGTCCCTTGCTGTATGCACTAGGCAGACATCTTGTTTCGGTGCTCTGTGGGACTTGGGTTTTGTTCAGCAAGCCTGTGCATCAGATGCTTACAAAATATGAGATACAGTTCCACTTTTAAAATGCAAGAGGTATTCTGTGTAACGTCTGGTACTCTGCTGGCGTGGACTATGAGTAAGTGAAAGCTGGCTGCGTTTTATGTAACAGACTGAAAATCAGCTCTGCTTTTTGTTTCCTCAAGTGGAATGACCAGCTAGGTGTGCATCATCCTTACAGCAGCAATCAGTCGGATCTGTGTGATCTGCGATAGGAGTTGGGTTCTGAGCTGTATTAAATGCTGCTGAGGTTTGTTTATGATTTTTTTCCCAAGTTGAATTTATTTTCAAGCAGTTGTAGAATTGGTTCTGCTGAGCCCTGTCTTTTTCTACCTTGTTTTATTTCCTATATTTCATGTTTCTTTGAGAGAGTTTGTTTCTGGTTTGTCCAAAGGTGGATTGTGAACTTCCTACAGAATTGGTAGTGTTCAACTGGGGAAGTCACCTGCAATGGAAATTTTGAGCTGAGTCTCTTTAGTACATGCATAGTTAAATATTTTTAACTGGAGTTAAAATAGTTTTGTCTAAAGAAATATTAGGTTGCCTTAGATAATTGTAATGAATATTTGGGCATGATCGTAACAGAAAGCTGCATTATATGTGCTTTATCCCAAAATGAATTAAACGGTTAACAGAGCCAGGTGGAGGATTTGCCTAGATTTCTGAAGAGCTAAGCACAAGATTCCTGCTTAACTGTGAAGTGATGGCAGGATGCTTGCCAGGTTCTTCTGCCTGCTGCACCACTTGGTGGATTGAAGAAGGGATGCTGCTATCTCAGGCTTCTCATGGGTAGCTATGGATACTGACTTGGCTAGCAGGAAAGTTGAGAAAAATAGTTTAGAGATCTCATTTGGTTTAACCTTTGGGTTGCAAAAATAACTGTCGCCTTAAAATAAAAAGAATCCACGTGTTGTTGTTTGCAGAGCAGCCTTGTGAATGAGATTAAGCATCCGACATCAGCAAAGTCACCTTAGATTTTGGATTAGCTTGTAGTTAACTAAAAGATTAGATGCAGATTAGCTTCTACATACTGTGTGAATGTAGGATTGCCTTGTAGTGCTACATTAGCCTCTATGCATCAGCTTTTCTTTGAGACAAATGCTTTTGCAGTTCCTTTACTTTACATACTTTGTTTCAGGTATACATCATTCAGGTCAGTGTTGGCAGTCATCAGTGGACAGTCAAACATCGTTACAGTGATTTCCATGACCTGCATGAAAAGGTAAGGATGTTAAAACCGTGGCCTTGGTCTCTTACAAAACAGTTTGTGGAGCTTTGGATGGAATATAAATTTTTTCCTCAGAGCAAGAATATCTGCTAGATGCCATCTGGACTGCACTAATGTGTTTTTTGTTTGTTGGTTTTTTTTTTTTGGATGAGGAATATCATATGCCTGTGTTACATTCCCCTCTTGAACTGTGGTATATTGGCATGGACAGTCCTAGCCTCAGTCAGAAGCCTGTACCTTAGTTCAGCTGCATCTTTTGTGCAAGTTCAGATGGAATATCAGGTAGTAACTCTGGTCTTTGTCTTTCAGCTTGTCTCAGAAAAGAAAATAGATAAAAATCTGTTACCTCCGAAGAAGATTATTGGAAAAAATTCCAAAAGCCTGGTGGAGAAAAGGCAAAAGGAATTAGAGGTCTACCTGCAAACTCTTCTATCCAAGTTCCCTGTTACTGCCCCAAAAGTTCTGTCACACTTCCTACACTTTCATTTATATGTAAGTTATATTTTTAGCATATAAAATGCAGTCCTGAGTGTTCTTCCTCAGTTCTAACTTGAACAGAGCTATGTGCAATCTTCACAAAATAACTGAAACTGCTCTTTTTCAGCATGTTGCATAATGTGATAAAGAAGCATTTTGAAGGTGTTTTCTGACACTAACTTTATTGCAGCAGATACAGTCCCTACCCACTTGCCAGCACAGTAAGATCAGAAAATAAATACTGGCAGAATAGTTGGAAGCTGTGAATAAATCTGCAGCTGAATTGGTTGTTAGGCTGAAGTCAACAGTGCTGGCTCTCAGAAGGAACATTACATAATTGATCCGCTGCCTCCCCCACTTGGCGGTTAATGGTTGGAGCTGTGGTTCACACTGAAACAGTTTCCAGTAGGCCAAATGAAGAAAAATAGCTCTTCTCCAGGAGAGCATGCTGATGGAGTGGCCTCTGGAGAAATGGCTCCAGCCAGCAGACAGTGTTACAGTGAGGAATGCTTTAAGAAAGAAGTCAAGGCTTGCTTTCATGTTCATATTGCAAATTGTTTATTCATCTCTTGTGTATAATTAGGCTTTTTTTTGTAGCATGGCATCATGTTGTAAGGGGGAGTGTGGATTTCTTGTAAAGAGGAAAATGCACTGGAGAGCTCGATGGAAAGAGAGAACAGTAATTGCTTTGGGGTGGGATGTGCTGAGATGGCCCTTTATGGTTTCATATAAAGGCTTCAGAAATGAGTCACAAGTGATCCATTAGGTCTGTTGATTAAACCTCAGCAACAAAAGAAAAAAAATATTTAAATTGTGTTTCATGCACATAAGTGTCCTGGTGAGAGTTTGTAGTTTGACTCAGATAAAACAGTAGAAGGTTTGCTCCACGGTGTTGCTATTGCTGTGCAGAGTTGACTGAGAAGCGATGGTTTGTATTGTGATTGAGTCCTCTAAAGTGGTTTAGAGGTTTTAAACTTACGAAAAATGTTTTTGGTGACATAGGGTCAGTTCCGCACAGATGGAACAAGCTTCCTGATTCCTGGCAAGTTGCATAATTTCTTTGCTCTGTGGCTATTCTCTCTTGAACGTTCTGACCTTCCATTAATGTTTCAGTGCAGCAGTTTCAGCAAAGTTTTGTTTGTTTTTTTTTTTCAGACTGAACTTCCCTCTCTGTTTTTTTCAGCCAGACTGTTTTTTTTGTTTAGCTGTAATGTTCGTCCTTTTATCTTTCTTTCCCAGAGATCTAGCATCATTTGGGTATGAATGCTGCCCTGTTTCTATGCTGCACTTGTGTTTTAGAAAAGCGTTCCTTAATATAAATTTCTTTGCTACAGGGGAATCTGGGTTAATGTATGAACTCCAACTCTGTTGTTTTTTGCTTGTAATTTCAGAGTACTTTTAACTATTCACAAAAAGTTAGCTATTCAGCAGTAAAGCTAAATATTTACCGTAGCAATTCTACTAGAAAGCTATTTTCCTGCAGAACTTTGATCTTTGAAAATATTGGACAGACCACATGCTCTCTTGAGGCAGTATGATCCTTACAATTATCCTTATTATTAGTCTATAAAGTAAGGCTGCAATGTTTCGTGTTCATTCTTATTTGTAGTATTTCCAGTGAAGGTTGTTTAATTTTATTTCTAAGGCTAATAGAACCAAATGGAATAGAAGCAGGTAGCTTATAACGATATTTAAACCACTTGACATACAGCAAGGGAAAGCCAGGTACAGCATGGCAAAAAGCAGCAGTAGCAAGTGATTGATAGCAACACAGAACATCACTTTGGCATTGAATAGGATGTCTGCAGTGATGCAGGGATCCTCGTTTTGTTGCAATCTTATATTTTGTCTTACCGTAAAAGATTTGGTTTCACTTTCAGGTAGCTTTTGCAAGAAAAGGATGGAGTGCTCAGCAACTGCTGCTCAGAGGCAGCTGCAAACAGCGGACTTGTGTGGGGCTGAAGCATGTCAGTAGTTGGAGCTAAGACAGAGGTTTCTTGTGGGTCTGACAAAGGAATAGAGTAGCTTGCTTTTGCGTGCTAGTCACTGCACAGTCCAAGTCATAATCTTGTTTCAATTATAAACATAGAAAAATGTCTGCTCTGTCCCCCAGATGGTGAGAGGGATACAGAGAGTATAGTTTTCAATTAAGCATGCATGCTAGATGAGTGAAATTGGTTGTTTCAGAATAAGAGTCAGAATTGTTGACTTGTTCTGGCTTGTTGTTACCAAAACCGTGACATGGAGGCTTTGTTCAGTTTCAATAATACTAAGAATGTGCATACTAAAACGTTTGCCTAATCGAATAAGCTGAAACGTTTCAGATGTTCCGTGGATTTATACTCTTACAAATCATAAGGGATTTGTCAGTGAAGTAAACTCATGAAATATGCATTTTGCAATGATCTGTAATATCTGTTTACATTTAGCAGCTACATTAAAATGAAATGTGTGTGTCTAGGGGAAGCTTCACGATCACAAATGGTTTTATTTTGTACCTTTTGTGTGCCTCTGAGAGAATATTGAGTACTATTTCTGAACTTCCACGAAGCATTTGGCTTTTATGGGGAGGAGTATGCTCAGGTGGGAAATAACTTGTTCTGATCTTTGTGCACCTTCGGATTTAGGAAGAACAAATTCCTGCATTGAGTCTTCAGCATTTTCCTTTCATCCTAGAGTTGTCAGTGCCTGGAATGGAAGTTGACCTCCAGGGGAGGTTCAGGATGGCAGAGAAGATAGAGAATAGAGAAAAAGGCTTCTGAGCTGTTCTTTGCAGCGAGCTTAATAGAGAGCTGAAGTCCAGAAGACTAATTACTTTTTATCTTTCCCCTGTAGACCTGTTAAAGTAGAGCTCATGCAATATTGGCTTTCTGAGGAAATGCTGAGTGCTTGCTGCACTTAGGTTATTCTTCAGAATGTTAAAATACCTGTTTGGAGAACACTGTACTTGTAATAGCTCCTTCTGAGCTGGGCCAATGGCCACTAGCAATAGTTGCTCTTGCTGCCGTTGCCCTTTTAATATATGCAGAATCTCCTTGTTTGAAAGGAATTAAGTATATTCAATCTTGGAAATATCAAATTAAATAATTTCAGGTAATTTTTATGAAGTATTTTCACGTTATAAAGAAATCAGTATGACAAGGTCAGTTTATTTCTGTTTCAAAGTGCACAGTAGCAAAAATAGGGAAACCAGCAAAGCTGCACATTAGAAAAATTGCAACTAGAAGTGTGTGAATGACAGACCCGATTTGGTTTATTCTTGTGTTTAACACAATAATGGTTTATTCGTTGCAGGAGATCAATGGGATCACTGCTGCGTTGGCTGAAGAGCTCTTTCACAAAGGTAAAGCACCTGCAAGAATTTAACTGGGAATGAAGAGATGCGTTCATATACCCATTATATTTACTTTCCAGTCAATTAGAGATCTGAGTCTTGGATATCAAAATCTGAGACTTCTCTTCAGCTTTTTCTTGCTTTTGCACTTTGATTCAAACTGCAGTTCGGGAGGAACTCTAACAGTAGTGCACTTACTCTCGGAAATGAAACAAATTGGTGAATTCATGCTTTGGAAAGGGCCTGCTAGTTTGTTGTTAAAGGGTAGGTTGTGGTACTGGTGAGCAGAAGTTTTCATTAAGCTTTCCATCTTGGTGTGTTGTATAACCTTTAGGGAAGTTTGTATTATGTCAATGAATGCTGATACAGTGTGTGTTAAAAGCAAGAAATCAATTTACATGTCTAAATTAGTATTATTGTTCCAGAGTTCTGGTCAGTAAATAAAGGACTTTTCTGATGCCAGCAGATGAAAATGTGATGTACTTCCTGTAACTGCAATAGCTCTTTTAGGTCATCTAATGGCAGGAGGTGTGCAAAATGAATAAACATTGCTTATTTTGTTTTGAAAGACATGCGTTGCAGATGGCTGAGGTGCTGGGTGAAACATGTTTCAGATTGTTCTGACAGTAAATTAACTTTAGGTACAGCCATTTCAGAGGGGCTACCCAGCTAATTTTGGAAGGTATTAAGGTAGTTCCTGAAGAAATCTGTCCTGGCTTTGTAGCCCATGCAATCTCACTGCTGTATATTGGTGTGTTCCCATACTGTGGACTACTGGACTTGCTCCCAATGAAGCCAAAGGGAAGTGTACTTCTTAGAGCATTTCCAAGAATTCCGCTTGCCATGGAAGCTGATTCTCTTGCCCATGAGTCAATGTGGTGTACATAAAAGGCAGAGCAGAAAGATAGATTCTATGTATATGTTCTGACTGCTGTACCCCATGTTAAACTTCATGGTGCTGTTTTCTACTGCTCAAATATAGTTCTATAATAAAATGAGGTTGTAAAAATATCAGATGATGCATTTTGTGTCCAGGGATTTTCCATTGTTTTTAGTATGCTGAAAGACCTTATGCTCTCCAAGAAATTGTGTTTGCTATAATTATGTGTTTAGGTAGCATAGCAAAAGCTGTAAGGGCTATTTAAATGGCAGGCACTGCTTTTCCTGAATAGGAGAACTCCTAGCTGTTACAGAATTTAGGGATATATTTGAGTAAGTTTAATATGATTGTGAGCTTTGATTCCTGTCCTGTGGAAAATGAGGGAAATTTGCCATTAGGTGTATTAGGAGCTTCATGCTTGTAATGATGAATGCCTATTTGAACAGCTAGATTATTGTGGTGTAAAAATGTTTAATTCAACTGTTCTAGTACCTCTTCAAAGTGGCAAAAGAAAAAAAAGGCGTTATTTTGGTACCTCGGTCATGAGCTTAAAGTAAGAGATGGATGTTTCCTCTCTCACTGTAGATTTTCCATGTACTATTTATTATAACCACTGACGTACAACTCACTGCAGCAATGTGTTTTATATCATGCTCTTGTTTTTCAGGAGAGCAGTTATTAATGGCTGGAGAAGTCTTTACCATCAGACCCTTGCAGTTATATGCTGTCACTCAACAGTTGCTACAGGGGAAGCCTACATGTGCTAATGGAGATGCCAAAACAGATCTGGGTCATATTCTAGATTTCACCTGTAGGCTCAAGTATTTAAAGGTGAGCTGTACATGCATAAATACTGGAGACATTACTCCTACCAGACTTTAACATGATTCTTAGCAAACTTTTGGAGTCTAGTGTGAATATACAATAACTTTACTGATAATAACCCCATGCAGACATTTAGAATATGTTAAATATGCTTGTTCTACCAACTTTGAATATGTATCTTGTTCTCTAACAAAGATGCTGTGTGGTGTGGTCTTCTCAGAAGTGGTCTCTGTAGTTATGTAGTCACAGAATCTTAGTGGGTGCTGGACTTAGTGGTAGGTAGGACCAGGTAGATAAGAGTTACTCTCTCAACACTACATTTTTTGTAGATGCTTGTTAGGCCAGTGTATCTTTTCAGAATTTTTGGCCCTTCTGTATGCTTCTGACTCCTTTCAGTGTTTGTAAGATGCAGATAAGACCAGGCAAAAACCTTTGGTTTCTCCCAAAATTATGTTTACAGGATACATTAGTGAAATGCCTGTCTTTTTTGATGCTGATGATGTTTTCTGAGGCCAGAATCCAATGACCACATGGAAGCTTTAAAAGTAATTTCATTAGATGTGTACCGATGGAGTGCTATATTTTCTCCAAACCCATCTTGTCTACTTCATCCCATGTAGTGGAACTGAGGGCAGGTCTATCTTTTAAAAAAAAAAAAAAAAAGTGCTTGGGATGAAGCTGTTTCTAGGGGAAGAGGCTCTGCCATGTTAAGCTCAGAATGAAACCTTGGTCGGTTTTGCCTGTGGTATCTTCCCTGTGTTACAAAATACAAACACAAGGTGGCAGTTCAAGTTCAATGCTCTATTTCTGCAGTTAACAGTTGCAAGTACATTTTTTTCTGAAGAGTGGAGTCTGCAAGTTCAGGAATCAATCCATACTTGAAACATTGTTTGCATTCCAAGATACTTTTTGTTGATATTGCCTGTGTAAGACCTTCTGAAATGAGATAAATTGGATTATGTGCACTAACTCTGTTTTTAATCGTTGATGACCAGGTCACTGGAGCAGGGGGATCTTTTGGAACCAGTAACATTCAGGAGCATCTCTTGCCTTTTGATCTGTCAATTTTTAAATCACTTCATCAAATAGAGGTATGACTGAGATACTGCTTGCATGATTTTATATTCCGTGAATGCAATGTCTGCTGCATACCTCCTAATATCAGTAACTGTATACTTAGACTTGGTGCTAGAACTGATTGCAATCTTTAGATGGAATCTTTCATTTGAGATGATTTTTTTCACAAGTAATGGAAGTAAGGATGCCAGATATAAATGTTTAGACTAGCTTGCACTGTGCCTTCAAAAAGAACGATTTCCAGCATATACACGAATATAAAATAGTGGCTTTCCATTGTCTTGAATATCTAACAACTGGGTTATAATGGAATCTCTTGTTGCACACTACTTTTTATTTGGAAAACACCAACTACACGTGGAAATGTCCTGACAAGCAACTTGCCTGTGGAAGTACGTTTTAGAATGTATTGCTTCTTGCTTGATAATTTGCAAATTTTTTTTAGTGGTCTGCTTCTAATGCAAATGATGGAGTTTTCAGTAGAAGTTGTTTAATGAGTATTTTATAAAACACTTTCCAGACCACTTCAAATTTTTCTAGAGAAAGAATATCCAGTTTTGTCCTTCTGTGGCACATGATCTGTACTGTGTCCCCACTGTTGGTGGGTATAGTACCTTTTCTAGTACATGACCGCTCTTGTGCTGCATTGATAGAAGAGACTTCCAGCTGGTTAAGAACTGAAGTGGATTCTTCAAGTCAGTGATTTATTGATATTTTAAAGTGGGAAAGAAACTAGAGGAGGCTGAAGAGTGGGGTAGGATCTAATATCTGCAAAGAGGCTACTGCACAATAGCACCTGTCTGTCTTTTTCCTGTGGACGTGGATAATTTCTTGTGTAACTTTGCTTAATGTGGAATTTTCCTTATTCTTGGAGATTTACAACTCTAAGCTCGTGAAAAGTTTGGGTTGATTGGCATCAGTCTGACATTTTCACCTAGTAGTAAACACCATCCAAAAATCAACAGTGGTACTTTGGGAATTATTTCTTTCAAGGCTGGCAAAGCTCTTACGGTTCACTGTGTTTTCCCTAATATGTCACCAAATTTGCCACTTCTACTGGCAACCACGTTGTGCAACCATCTACAAAGTAGTACCTGGTTGCTGGGCAGAAGCCACCAGACCTTTGATGCTGTGCCAGCTTCAGCTGCAGATAAAAAGACTTTGTAATCTTAGACTTGGTCTGTATAATTAGCTTGCTAGTATATTAAATACTTGGTGTAGTATCCTCACTCCCTGGTAAGCCCCACTTCTCATATATACAGCAGAGAACATACGATACCTTAATTAGTGTCTACAGGAAGAGCCATAGTTTGAGGCACCTTTTTTGTAACAGTAAAATACTGTGCCCTGTAAAGTGCCTGGGTAGCTTCACCTTGAAGGATACAGAGAGTGTACAGAAGGTTGATGGACAAGAAGCTTAGCTCAGATTTGAATTTCATATTTCTGAAGTTGTCTCTAATTTCTTGCTTTAGTAAATGTTGGTTTTCCCGGCCTGATGATCTCCTGTTTGTGTTATCAGGAGGAGGTTTTAATGGAGTGCCATATCTACTTTCAAAATTGGTAACAGTAGAGAACCTGATATTGAAGCTTTTATGTGCCTCTTCCATGACTCACATTTGTTTGTTCTAGCATTTCTGATTTTGTAACAAACTAAAATTTTCTTCTAAAATAGATACATCATTGTGGGGGAAGGCTTATAAAAGGGCTGACTTCATCGAAACACACACTAGCCACAATGAGTGTTCGCTTCTCGGCAACATCAATGAAGGTAAGCATGAGTTTCTAATTCTGGTGTATATTTAAAGCCCATGTAGAAAGTAGTATGTGGGTTGTGGAAATAACCATTTGGAGTCCATGTGCGTTCTATGTTTGCTGAAGGTTCAGCTTTTGAAACCATGGAACTTGAAAGAATTGTCTAACCTTTCAAAATCTCAACTTTTAACACATGGAGGGAATGTTTACAGGTGTTTTCTTCAGAGGGACTTTTGTGGTGGTTTTATGAGAGTGCATGCTTATTAATCATGCAGAACTGAATGCTCACCTCTTGTTCTTTTCTGTGCTTTGATTTGGCAAGGGATATCTAGCAGCATAATTTTCAGTCCTTACTGTTCTTCGCATTCTCCAATTTGGATCATCTACTAATGCTGGTGTTCCCTCCCTGTAGATCCAAAATAATTCCTGACCTAATCAACTGATACTTTAAGACCTATAACTTTAATCTAGATGATTATAAAGCTTAGAAGCCTTCCCTACTTCAGGCTTTGCTGGTCCATTTTCAAAATGGTTAGTTTTCATTGCAGATGTAAACATTGCATTGTGCTCATCTTAAACAGGAAATCCTGGTGCCAGAGGCCTCTGAGTTTGATCAGTGGGAGCCAGAGGGTGCATCTTCAAGTTGTCCAGTGACTGCAGTTATTCCAACTTGGAGAACTTTAACAACGTTGGATATGAGTCACAATAACATCTCTCAAATTGATGATTCAGTGGTAAGAAATTTCTCATTTTTGAAAAAAGCATGACTGGTCTTCTGTGGCACATTACAGAGCAAGGATTTAGCATTTGCTTTATGTAGCTTCTTTCAGTTGCACCTACTGTTATTTAATGCTGATTTAGCTACACTAGTTAATGCTTAGGAAAATTTCATTTAATAATTTATTTACTTTGCTAAAGAAAATCTTACCATTCTTAGCTCAGTGAGCAACACTTGAATGAGTACTGAGTTTCCTTATTTTTACTGTTTGCATTGGCATTGGGCACTTAAAGTTTTAAAACAAAACACCTCTTCGGCTCAACTTGCGTTATCAGGGCTGAAGCTTCCTACTTCCTACATATTTAAACTTGTGGTTTGCTGGTAGCCTTCTTAACACCAAAACAGTATAAAGAGCATGGAAATGCTCTTTAGTATGTTTTGACATTCCCTTAATTTTAAGTTTCATAAATCAGCTGTTAAGTTTAAAAAAAAAAGGTTTCATCAGAAGAATGTCAAATATGAGCTTAGCTTTTTTTATTTTCACTACTCCTGTGAAGTAGGAAATGGTTATATCTCTGACTTAACTAGAGGTCATGGACCAGGAGTGCAGTTTACTTATTCAAGATTTTTGTGATTTTTATTTTTTAGATTTTTCATAAGAGCCAGTTTCAACTCTTTTCTTGCACTGTGCCATAACCAGTGCTTTTGGAAAGCAAAAGCTGAGAGACAGGCTGTCTGTGTGAGGATAGCTTTCTTTTTCCTTGTCAGCTGACAGTAAAGGAAGACTGGTCTGATTCATAAGCTAAAATGCATTTTAGCAAGGCATTTTTTATCTTGTAGAAATTAATTCCGAAGATTGAATTCCTGGACTTGAGTCACAATGGAGTGTCACTAGTAGAAAACTTACAGGTAAATGATACTTTTGATGGTCAGTTTTTCTTTTCATGCTGCTTGGGACTTTAGAGCACAGAATTTTTAATTCAGAATTCTGTTGCTCATTTTGTTATGGAAAATAATTTTTGCTTATCCTTCATAACATCCAATTATGTTTTAATGGTGCATTTTTTACTTGCTCTGGATACCTTCATTTCTTTACCAGTATTGACACACAATATTAGTTCTTTACATTCACTGCCAGCTTCATCTCTGGGTCCAAAATGCAATGGAGGGGGGTTCCCTCTTTATAAGTCCTAAGACTGTCCAGCATGAGCAAGCCATAATGCAGTGTCTCTGATATTGTTTATTTTTCATGTGTTGGTGTAACATGGATTTTCTGTGCTTTTATAGCATCTTTATAACCTTGTTCACCTGGACTTATCCTACAACAAGCTTACATCACTAGAAGGTGTTCACACAAAACTGGGAAACATCAAAACTCTGAATTTAGCGGGAAATCAGTTGGAAAGGCTGTCTGGTCTTAACAAACTCTACTCACTAGTCAACTTGGATCTCAGCAACAACACAATAGAACAGGTAACTTGTTTTTTTCAGTGTTATACTGAACTGTGCTTTGGAACACAAAAAATGTCCTTTAGTGGGGGAAACTGCAAATAAGTGTAGCTGTAATGACCTTTTTCCTGTTACTGCATGTATGTAACTTATGCAAGAAATAGTTTGTATTTTTCATTCATGTGATTCGTATTCATGCATCTATTCATAATCTTTCAGATTGATGAAGTAAAAAATATAGGAAGCCTCCCATGCTTAGAGAAGGTCATCTTATCCAGCAATCCACTGAGCATCATCCCCGATTACCGGACCAAAGTACTTGCGCAGTTTGGGGACAGGGCCTCAGAGGTAGGTGACAATGCACCTCTTCGTTAAAAGCTGACACCTGAACAAAGCTTAAAGCCTGGTGTGGAAAGTGGTGTGAATGTTCCAAAAGCTTTTCTGGTGTGTGTTTTTTGGTGTGTTAGAAAAGGTCTTTACTGCAACTTTACTGCAACTTTACTGCAACTTTACTGCAACTTTACTGCAACTTTACTGCAACTTTACTGCAACTTTACTGCAACTTTACTGCAACTTTACTGCAACTTTACTGCAACTTTACTGCAACTTTACTGCAACTTTACTGCAACTTTACTGCAACTTTACTGCAACTTTACTGCAACTTTACTGCAACTTTACTGCAACTTTACTGCAACTTTACTGCAACTTTACTGCAACTTTACTGCAACTTTACTGCAACTTTACTGCAACTTTACTGCAACTTTACTGCAACTTTACTGCAACTTTACTGCAACTTTACTGCAACTTTACTGCAACTTTACTGCAACTTTACTGCAACTTTACTGCAACTTTACTGCAACTTTACTGCAACTTTACTGCAACTTTACTGCAACTTTACTGCAACTTTACTGCAACTTTACTGCAACTTTACTGCAACTTTACTGCAACTTTACTGCAACTTTACTGCAACTTTACTGCAACTTTACTGCAACTTTACTGCAACTTTACTGCAACTTTACTGCAACTTTACTGCAACTTTACTGCAACTTTACTGCAACTTTACTGCAACTTTACTGCAACTTTACTGCAACTTTACTGCAACTTTACTGCAACTTTACTGCAACTTTACTGCAACTTTACTGCAACTTTACTGCAACTTTACTGCAACTTTACTGCAACTTTACTGCAACTTTACTGCAACTTTACTGCAACTTTACTGCAACTTTACTGCAACTTTACTGCAACTTTACTGCAACTTTACTGCAACTTTACTGCAACTTTACTGCAACTTTACTGCAACTTTACTGCAACTTTACTGCAACTTTACTGCAACTTTACTGCAACTTTACTGCAACTTTGTAACTATTTCTGAGTTTGTTAAATCCTTGTCACCTTTGAGCAAGGTCAAATGTGATAAATGTTTTGCCTGTTAGGTTAATAAGATGCACATAGTTTACATTAAGCTAAGATTATTGTTGATTATTGTAAGAAAATAAATTAGAGCTGCTTCACTTTTCAATATTTAGGTATTTTTTCATTATTTTCAGGTGTGTTTGGATAACATTGTTACCACAGAAAAGGAACTAGACACTGTGGAAGTACTGAAAGCTATTCAAAAAGCAAAGGAAGTAAAGTACAAACTGAGCAACTCTGATAAAAAGGTGAGCTTGGTGCTGAGAGGAGTAGAATGTGCTGCTTTATGACACTGTAAGCTTATAAGAAGACTTCTACAAATTAGGTCTAAGTGGAATTCATTTATCTTTCCTCCAGCTTTTGAGTTTTTATACTTTGGTCATGCTTTTATGTGGTTATGGACTTTTAATATTGTCTCTTTCCTATTTACATGTAGTTTTCAGTGCAATTTCAATAATTATCAGATTTATCACTTATCACAAAATATCACTTTTTGTGCTGGCTTGGGAGAGAGAAATGGGAGGAAAAGACAGGATGACTTAATGGTGTGCACAGAGAATACACAGTTGACCATAAGTTGTATTACATCTTATACAAGTAGAGAGATTGCAGGGGTGTAATGTTACTGTTTGTGCTGATGAGTACTCAAATGACTTTCCCAAATGTTGTTCTTGTGGATATTAAACAGTGGTGAAGAATGAAGGATCTGAATTCTCCTTGAATTCTCATATGCGTGCATGCTGTGTAGCTAGTCAATCCTGTTTTGGTATTAAAAATCATTAATAGAACCCGTTCTGTCCTTGCAGTGTAGAAATTCTGGTGGTTTTTTTTTCTGCTATGGTTTATGAAAATCAATGTTGACTTTGTCAGAAAGTACAGTGATCAAAATGACTTTATGAATTCTTAGTGAAACTCTACTAAGAATGTGAAAACAAACCAGTGGATGTGACAGGAGGTGGAAAAAAAGCTGGCACTAACTTTCCTTTTACTAAAATTGAAAAAGCTTATGTAGGCTTATTTTTAGTTCAGGATCTAATGCCCTGTATACTTAGTTTTTTCTTTAATCACTGCATACTTTCTTTATTAGATCAGTGAGGACTCCAGGCTCACTGCTGCCAGCTCCAAATCAAACTGTTCTTCTCTTACTGTTCGTCCTTCCTCTCCCTCTCTGCCTCGTCCTGTCAGCTCCAGCCAAGGTAATCATGTATGTATCGTGCTGCTGGGCTGAGCCTCTTGGTTCTGCTTTTTTAAGCTGCATTGATATACATGAATATGATGTGCATGGATATAGGTTTTAAAAACAAAATGAAGCAGAAAGACTCGGCTGTGTTGTCTTAAAAGTTGGAAGTTGTGTGTGAATCAGCGAATCTGACCTGTTGTTCACAGGAGAGCTAGTTAACTGTACAGAAAGTGTGGGCACAGGACTTCTAACTGCATCACCCTGCATAAACCACCTGCAGAGAGGATTACAGATCTTGTCTCAGTTTAGATGCATATCCTAGCTTCTTAATGGAAAACTGACGTGTATAGACATGTAAAATTGCTTACCTATCTATTCTTGCTCTGCAAAATGTGAGCTGAAGTGGCATTATTTATTTGCAAGAGCTTCATTTCAGTCAAAGTTGGGGGAAGATAGTAAAAGGAGATGGCAGGAAATAGCAAAAGGAAGACAGTTGTGGGATCAGTGTTCATGGTGAGCCTGTGGTTTCAGCACATCCATAGTGCTGCAGCACCTGCTAACCTTACCTGAAAATTATTTTTGTCTACTTCAAAAAAGAGTGCCTGTTGCATTAGGACCTTAGAAGAATGGCCACGTGTCTTTTGCAGAAGCCCATGACTTCTTACTGGGAAGACTTTGGGGGTCTTTTGCATGGTTGACAACTTTAAAGTGCAGCAAGACATGAATAGTGGGAGAAGAGTTAATTAAAAGAGAAGGGAATATATTCTCAGTAAGTGTCTCAACAGATGCTTGCTTTTTCCTATAATTTTGTTGGATTGGTGAGTGGGAGAGAACCATGCCTGAAAAGCTTGGTCTTTGGAGGAAAAAAAAAAATAATTGCTGTGATTTCTGTGGTGAGTTTTTTAATTCATTCTAAAAAAAAAAAAAAAAAAAAAAGAGAAATTATCTTGACAACATCTCATTTAAGGACAAATAAACTGAAGCAAATATTTTTTTAGTTGCTACTTATGTACTTAATTTGCCTTTGTAACCATTCTAGGCAACTTCTTTCATCTGCAGATAAAATGCTGCCATCTTTTCCAAAATGTGTGCAAGAAATATTTATTTTTCTTTGCATATATTGAAGTCAGACGTGGTTGGACTAGATTACTGAAGGTCCCTTCCAAATCACCTATTCTATTCAATGCTTGCTTTGAAGTATTAAGTATTTAAATTAGAAGACTGAGACAGTTCGACTATGTAATGACCTACAGTTTCACACAACTAGCTGTAAAAACGTATGCTAGCAACAACTTTCAAAGTTATTGGTCCATAGTTCTGTTCTATTACGGTAAATATTTAAGAGCAAATGAATCTAGGGGGAGAAAAACAACGGGTCTTCCTTCCCAAACTACTTGAATTTTTTAGAAAGATTGGTGTAAGATTTAATGTTACTGTAGTATTTTTTCATGAGGTTCTTATAGTAAAATCATAGGGAAGGCTGCTTAAGGGGTAGGAAAATAAAAGAGGACTAGGGCAAGCTGTTTTCATCTTCATTAACAGGAATTTTTATTATTTAGCTATCGAGGGTTGTTTTCAAAACTGGCTTTGAGAAATCTATTTAAGAATTTTGAAATACGCTGGGCAAATAGTTTTACTGTTAGACCTTAAATCATGAATAATGGAATTAATTTCCTGATATGCTATTTCTATGAATTGTTTTCTCTGCAGTTTTTCTACACCATCTGTTTCCGTAACATATTATTCAAATTAAATGTCACTGGCAAATGGCTTATGGAAAAAGATGAAATATTTATATAGGAAACAGAAAACCAAAAATAATGTTGTCATGTTCTGTTTTTCCTGTCAATACGAATTTCCTTATTGCTAATGCAGTGTTTTGTTCAAGTAATAAATACCTTCTGTGTTTCCTCTGACTTTGAGAAGGTTTGATGTAATCTACTAAATTTGACTATCAGTCCAGAAAGGTACATGCAGGAGTTCTTATGCTCAGGCTAGAAACACATCCACTCTAATTCTGTTGGTTTTATTTGCTCACTTATATACTTGAACTGGCTGGCACAGTGATAATACTGAAAATGGATTTTCTGTGTTGCTTCAGTGCAAGTATCACAGGCAAAAAATGTCAAATGTCCACAAGAATGTTCCCATATATCTGCTCATGATAAGTTTTATTGATACTCAGCTTTGAACCCTTCAGAAAGATTTTGAATAAGGTGGGCTAATTTTCTTGAGTGGTGTTTGAGGGGCCAGGTATGTCTGACTTTCTGAACAATTGATGCAGTTAACTATGCTTGTTCACCTGAAACCTGTGGAAACTTGAAAGAATGCTGAAAAGTTGCCAGAGTGCTTTGCTGCTGGTTTTGCCAGCCAGGCGATAGTTTGTTAAAAATAAGGATTACTTTTAGAAAAATTGAGTTCTGTTAAAACTAAGGGTGATTCCTACACCAGAAGTTGAGATTTAAATTGTTAGCTTGAAAAAGGAATTTCATCCATTTTAATGCAACTTTCAATACAGTTAAGGGCATGTCTGCAATTCAACTAAGATTCTACCTGCTTCTCTTTTGTCTTGGCTCATTTAGCTTTAATGATTTATCATCAGACCTTGATTGTACAGTTTTTATTCCACTTGTCTGGCAGATAGACATCAATTTTGGTTTTACTGCAGTAGTTTTAAGAGCAGTTTCTATTTGTTCTAGAAATAATTTGTGAAGAAACAGTCCTAGCTAGCAGTTCTTTGCAATCCAGTGGATTGACTCCTACAGACCATACAGTTCCCCAGAGATGCTTTGAAATACCAGATTCCAGATGTAAAAATCAGGTAATTGCAGTTCTTATGTTTGTTTTATGGTATTTTGAAAAGCTTTTTTGCAGGCTTTCCTGATCTTAAACTTTGGTTATCGGAGTAATCTGTAGCACAGCTATATGGATTTTTTTCAGAGTTGCTATAATGTAAAAAGGAGGCGGGCCTAAACGGTGTGAAGTTGCTGGTCCACCTTATAAATTAAAAGTATAATCACACTTTACAAGTTTTGCAGAGAATTGGTGTCACTGTCATGACTTTAGCATGTTGACCCAGTATTAGTATCACGTTAACGTTTAGTATCCACTTGCTCTGTGCAAGACTTACCTTGTGCAAGACAATATCACCTTGCGGAAGGAGATTTTCTTGCTAGTCTTGTTAGTATTGCTGGAGAACCTTCTCCATAGGTAATGGCCTTAATTTGTCTCCTTCAAACTCCTGCTGTTGTTGATAGCTCTTGAATTACATTTTCATTTGTTGTAAGTATTAGAAGTATTCATATGCATGGCTTCAGGGAAAGAGACAGTAAGACTTTGGGGGGAGTGTTTTCCTTTGTCACCAATGTAGTTGGTCTTTAAGTTCCTTTACCTTTTTTCCTCACTTCGTAGTACTTGATTATTGTAGCACACTACAAATATATACTCTATGGACCTAAGGTTGGATCTGTTCTCAAGTCATTAATGGTCCGTTCTTTTCTTACCTTAATTGAATATCTAACCTAAAGTAAACAAGGCAGTGTTTTAGGATTCTCAAAGGAGATCTGCTCAGCTGATGTGAGTACAACAATCAGGACTTCACAGCGAGTTGTTTTAAAAAGCTGTTGCTAACATTAGTTTTGCTCTTCATGTGTGTTGAAGACTGGCAGCAGCCATAAGTAATCGGTAGCTTCCTGATGTTTTCTTCTGTTCCGTAGGCACCTGCCTCTCTATTAGACTCAAGTGAAGAGTATGGAAGAGGTGGTCGTATGTGGTAAGCTAGATATAAAAGTTCTGGTTTATATCCTTGTTAGCTTTTGGATAACAGCAGTAGATATGGCATTCTTAAAATTCGGCCTGTGGGGCTGAACTATTTTTCATTGTGTGCTGTATCTGTTTTTGAACCAAAAGAGATTACATTATGTAAAGTGTTTTTAACCTTTGAACTCTGGAATGTATTTGGTAGTCTCAAAAATAGCAATGGCTGTATTGTAAAGTGCTTTAACTTGTACGGATATGCTTATACAAGGTGGGAAATAAAGGACGAGTAAGAATTTTAGCCCTTCCTATAAAATTGTACGTTACCAGCCTTAGAAACTAATGGCTGTGTGCAGTGCAAGGATGTTCTATAAATTACACTGACTTAACTGAAGTAGCAAAGAGTAAGCCTCAAATTCTGATAAGCACTGCCATGAAATGTAGATCATTGTAGCTGTTTTTAAACTTGCTTGTACTTACTGTGGCTTGTTGTCTCTTTCGAAGTTTGGATCATTCAGAGGAAGAACACTGTGCCGTGCCTGACCCCTGTAACACCATCATCTTGCCTTTCAATTGCATGTCATACACTGCCACAAACCAGGATTTTATCCAGCACCTTTCTGCCTTGATAGTTCAGACTGTGCAGAGATCACCCCACTCCTTTACAGAGAATAAAGGAAGCCCTCTGTGTGATTCCAGAACCACAGACAAAGAAGATGGGTATTTTGAAATGGGACTTCATGAAGGAGATCAGACTTTTGAGTTCAACACAACTTCAGATACTCAATCATCCGACAGCACAGCAGTGAAGAGCGTTGACATAGTCAAAATTCTCTGGAGTTTCTCTATTCACATTCATAAGGGACTCAGGCAGTTTGCTTCCTGTTTGGTTTTGACTGATGATTTGCTAGCTGTGTTTGAGATTCTTCCTCAGGAATTGAGAGGAAATTGCCAGCATATCCCCTCTGCCTTGAAATTAATGCTATGTTTTCCATATACTGATATAGCAGAATTTGGATTTTTCATGCCAGAAATCTGTTTAACACTGAAGCTGAAAAACAGCGATAACTGCTTGCTTGTTGTTTCAGACTCCCAGAATCTTCAAGATTTTTATTCCTGTTTGCACACGTGTTCTCAACACTGCACATCGGTGTTACAAAGCTCCACAATATACTGTGGAAATGCAAACCTCCAAGAGTTTCTTTGTCAGCTTATGGAATTGAATTGCATTTCCTCAGAGGATGTGGAGATAAAAGGTTGCTTCCTAACATACCTTGTTTACGGGAACAAAACCAATGTTCAGAAAACTTTGCATCATCCAGAGCCAGCTGGCAATAACAAAAAATGGTCAAAAAATGATTTGTGTTCAGCACTTTATTCTTCAATGTACAAGTCTTCTGACCAGGGCCCCTGTGTGTTCCATCCCTGTTGGGTGTTTCTAACACCCCAGCATTTGTACATAGTCAAAGTGGATTTCAGTTTACTGCCAAGTAAATGGGTAGGCACAGAAGAAGATTTGAGAAGTGTTCTTATGCTGAATAGGATTCCATTAGCATCAGTTGTGCTACATCCAACTCACGTGTCTATTCAACAGAAGGGTTCATTTTTGGATGGGCATGTGCTGGAGTTGCTCATTGGATACAGATTTGTTACAGCGGTGTTTGTTCTACCTCATGAGAAATTCCACTTTCTAAGAATTTACAGTCTCTTAAGGACACTCCTGCAGGATGTTAAGACTATTGTTATTTTCAAAGCTTCAAACAAACCAGATGCTGCAAGAAATCACTCTTTGGATTCAAACAGACATAGTCAATCAGCAAGGTAACGATTCTCATAAAAGATTTATTGCATGGTATTGAAGGTAAGGTGGCGCGGCCAGTTTGCAGTTGTTATTGTAGTTGGTTTGACTTGTAGACCACTTTGATTCTGCTGTTCTTTGGTATGTGTGACTGGCTATCCTGGAACATACCTGTCAACCTTTTTTCTTTAAATGTTCTGTGGTTACAACTTAAAATGTATTTTCTTATGGAAGGAGTCTTTGTGTTTCAGATGCTTGAAGGCTGATACCATAACAGGTAGTGATGCTTAAGAGAAGTCATTTAGAGTCACATTCATAAACTAAGAATAGAAGTTGCATGTTCCCAGTTGTTGAATGACTAGGTATGGATTTTTGTTGGGGAGAGCTGTTTATTTCCTGAAATTTTGATGGTGTTTTCTGGATCTCTGTCTCCTAGCTTTTGCAAGCCTCATCTGACTCTGTCATCTTTATATCCATCTGAATTTCTTATGCAGAAGATTACAGAAGATAACCAGGTTCCAATTCACCTACACGTTTCTGCATCTCTGCAGTATGTGGCTGGGCTGAAAGGAAATGCCCTAGTTGAATTTTTCCATGGCAACATTGCAGAGGTATTGCACCTAGCCTGGGTATATAAAAATGACTTGAACTTTCAGTATTAGATGATATTAAACAAAAAAAATGAAAAACCTTTCCTGGTCAAACTTGAAAAGCTAAGCTGAAGCAAACCTGGAAACATTTTGCTCAGAAACCTGTTTGTGCAACTGGCTTTTGAGGCCCCTACTGCAGTGACTGTGGTCCTGGCAGGCATATTTTGCCTTCAGGATCCTTGATGCAGAGCCAGAAAGTACACTAGTACATCTTGAAAATGACCATTCCAGAAGTGTTCCTATTTCTCTTTTAAAATGATAAAATGAAGTAATCAACAGAGTGGAATTACCTCTTGTGTTGGTACCTAGCTACACTGTGTCCTGACTTTTTGGGTAATATAGGTTCATGAATACAACACAGTATGTGCTTGGCTCTAGGGACTCCAAAAACATGAGCAGATAAACCTGTAATTGAGAAATTAGGTTTATTTGCTGTGGTGAGCATTAAGTTTAAAAGTACAGCTATAACTTAATGAGGTGGCATTTGAAGTGATAAATCACTGTGTTCCTAGTAAAAATGTCAATTGAAGAGCTTAGTAAGAAATAGATGCCTTTATTATTACCTTTTTTCTTTAAGTATACTAAAGTAAGCACAATTTGTAAGTTGTACTTTTCCTTGCATTGGGAGAAGTTGATTTAAAAAAAAAAAAAAAAAAGCAGGTGACTCATTTGAGAGCTCACAGCACTCATCAGGCTAGAAGCTGGAAGGATGACTGGCTGGAACAGCACCTGTAGTGTTGAGCTGTGCTTCCATTGCTTCCATCCTTTGTAAGGATCTTTAAATCAGAGTTCAGAGTTGCATTGTGAAGGCTTGATAGGCCTGAGGTGTGGGAGGCACTGCTCATCTGTTGGTAAAATTGTCTTTTTTGTTTTAGAAAGCATCTTGTGCACTAATTGTTTTTTTCTTTGTCAGGAAATAGGGAATAATTAGACCATGATAGAAAAATATTCTCTTACACAAAACCAAAGCATTTTCAGTAGACAGCTATTGTAGATGTGTTTAGCAGCTAAAGGTAAACTTCTGCTCTCACTATAGCACATTCGGATGCTTCAAATGTTTTGAAACTTTTTCTAGTAATCTAAAGCTGACTCTGAGACGGTAAAGCTGTCTGAAAGGTCAAAATGCGCAAGTGATTTGTGAAATACAATTTACTTTTTAGGTGGAAAATGAAGAGCTGAGGCATCTCATGTGGTCTTCAGTTCTGTTTTACAAAACTCCCAACGTGGAAGTGATGGCTTGTGTGCTTCTCTCAACAAAAGCTATTTACTTCCTGTTGGACGATTCTTTCATTCGTGCGGATGAGCATCAGTTAGGTAAGAGAGCTATTAATTTTGATCCTCTGGTAAGATTGAGCTTAATCCCCATCTGTTTGTCTTGAGTTTAAGTACCAGTTTTGGCTGATCGTCCTGGTTGAGGAAGAGTGGCACAATCCGCCCTCTGCAAAGTGCTTGCATGGGGATTTTATCTTCAAAGCTGCAGGTTTGGGTTCTTGAGTCATGGCTGCTTGTCAGATAAACGCTTTCATGTGCCATTGTGTCCGTGCTTCCCTCTGATTATTATTTGATAATAATCATCACCTGGGTAGGTAAAGGCCATTTAAGAGAGCAGAATGGTAAGTGAAGAGAATGAAACAGTGTGCATTCAGTTCATATGAGTGATTTGTAAATTTATCTGCGATGCAGTTCTTCAAGAAATAATGTTAACGAGAAGATATGGTGTTTGAGAAATCAACCAGTATTCCTGCCCGCTTCTCAATTTCTTTCTTTGTGTGGTACATTTTCTGGATATGGAAGTTACACTTCTGGAAAGGAGTATCATCATTCTTTTTCTTTTGACTTTATCATATCTTCAACAGAGTTTTGGAATGAAGAACACTCAGATTGTGAAAACAACTCTTTCCACCTCTCTTGCTGCTTTGTGTTAAAACTTAATGATCTGCAGTCAGTAAATGTTGGCCTGTTTGACCAATACTTCAGAATTACTGGTGAGTACATCTTATGCTTTAATTTTTTTCAGATCAATATTATCTGTTTAGTCTTACTTCAGATGGATTCTTCTCTTGATTAGGGAGCTGAAAATGGTTTTTTGCTGCCTTTTCTTAAGAGGAGTTAATGTAATGCTGATGGTGCTGTATGAGTAGGCTTGCAACATCTTGTAATTGAAGTATATAGGAAGCTTTTAATGTCGATGAATTGGTCCCACAAGTGCTTTTAAAAAATCTTCTATCTTGATGACTGATCAGAAAGGAATTCTGAAGACTTTCTTGTTGTTCTGAGGCTTTGGCTTGCAATGAAGAGTAATATAAAGGTTCTGTCCACATTGCAAAATATGTGGTTGGTTGATGATTGATTTTTTTTGGACGGAAAAGGAGACTTTAGTTTCCGTAAGATGAGAATGTCAACTTTAAAATTTAGTTGAAGTAACATAGGTAAAGTTTTGAGGTTGTATTGCTTTGTCCTAGAGTACCACTACCTGTGAGCCATATGTTTCTATGTTCTGAAGTGTCTTTCTAATTGTCTTGTGACCTTGATGGGGAAAAATTATTGAAAATGATATAAAGTAAGCTTACATATAGCTAGTAGACAAAGAAAGTTAAGGGCAATTTTTCTGTAAGATAAATTGTAAAATAGTTGAACAGTTTGTATGCATCACTTTAAATCAAGTTAAATTATTTCCTCTATTTTTGAGGGGTTTGTAAGAATTGTATTATACTTTCCCAAGGATTTTAAGGTTTTCTGAATAATGATGAATCTTTTGGGGAGAAATAATGCTTGCAAGAAATTATTTTGGTGACAGTTGCACATTGGTGAAGCTATGGTAGTGCCATGTACAGATGTGTGAATGGTTTTTCTGTATTCTATTCAGGACACTCTGCAGATCATATTGTCACTTGCCTGACAAGAGACAGTTACAACACCCATGCTTTCATGCAGCAGCTTATGGCAGTTCTGTCATTGCTTGCACGCACACCTTCACCAGAGCCAATAGATAAAGACTTCTACTCCGAATTTGGGAGTAAAAACACTGGTAAGTGGTCTTTTTTACATGGCTGGAGCTATTTAGGCTTGGTACTAAGAGCATCAGCTAAACTACTGCTTTGATACAGCAGAAACTGTGTTTCCTGTATACTAGTTTAGCTCCTACTGTGAGTTTCAACCTAGAAGGACTTTTAAGTCTGTCATCAAAGGACAGTGAATATAATGAAGTCTAAAAGTTATGGTTTTCCTTGCTTGGTCAGGTGAAGGAATCCCATCATTCTGAGAGAACGTAGTGAAGTGAAAACCAAACCTTTCTGAGGCACATTAAGTTCAGTTCCAATGTCAGGTTAAACATTTATGCTTAGAATTCTGAATCTTATTCACAAAATAAAATCACATTTTCCTGAAGAATGATTATTAGTGTAACTGCTCTAAGGAGAAGGTGTGTAAGCCCAGAAAGGGCAAGATCTGGTAAGAGTAGTCAGACTTTTCCTTAGGTCAGCTGATTTATGTTGAAAAAAGCAGATAGGCTTCCTTCAAGTTTTGCTGTTTTCTATTTAATACTTCCAGGGAGTAAGAGTCTGCAGTATTGCCTCCTGTCATTACAGAACCTAACACTGAAGGAGAGGAATGTGCTCATCTAACAGGGGTATATAAGCAATGGAGGGGATATAAAAGTAATTCATGTAGAGGTTTTATTTCTTCTTGTTTTTATTTTCTGTCTTTTGTCTGTTTGAAAGACGTAGGAAGCTTGTGTTCAGTGATCTGATGATGCTTTGTCAGTTCAGAACTAGGGAGTGGGAAGGAGGAAGCAGAGGAAATCAGCTGGTAAGAAGGTGGGTAGTCTGATATGAGAATTCAGCTGTTTCCTTCTGCCTCTTTTGCTGTCAGCCTGAACTGGTTGTGGTAAGAAAGTTGCAGAAATACAGGTAATAAAAATTATTCCAGTATTGTGAAGTAAAACCATACATGCAAAAATGTTACCTTGAATTTTTCCAGATAGAACCAACTATCCAATGTTGTTGCTTATCCTCATGCACTTAAGAAAGTATTGTATAGTATTTAATTGGAAGTATAACAGTGTGTACTTGTTCTTGCAGGAAAAATGGAGAATTATGAACTGATTCACTCAAGCAGAGTAAAATTTATTTATCCCAATGAAGAGGAGATTGGGGACCTTGCTTTTCTAGTGGCAGAGAAGATGGATGATTTGACTAATCTTCAGTCCCTCAATATCCTTCTGTATGTGTTGGCATTTCAAGTAAATCATGTTGAAGGATCTGCCCAAAACACTAATTC
The DNA here is from genome assembly GCF_963932015.1 of Anas acuta. Lineage (NCBI taxonomy): Eukaryota > Metazoa > Chordata > Aves > Anseriformes > Anatidae > Anas > Anas acuta. The sequence continues at coordinate 14,793,759 of NC_088989.1, read as the reverse complement.
ACTTCAACCTAAAACACTTATACTAACCAGCTCTGATTTGTTTCTCTTTGATGAAGATTACATCAGTTACCCACTACCTGAATTTGCTAAGGAACCACCAAAGAGAGATAAGTATCAGCTTGCAGATGGAAGACGAATCCGGGATTTAGATAGAGTCCTTATGGGTTATCAGACATATCCACAGGCCCTTACTTTTGTGTTTGATGATGTTCAGAATCAGGATCTGATGCAGAACTTAACACTGGATCACTTTGGAGACACTGATAATGCCCCAAAGGGAAATGCAAAACTAGAAGGCAGCAGGAGCAGAGAGATCCAGTGGTACATCTTTATCCCAAGTGCAGAAAGCAGAGAGAAGTTAATTTCGTTGCTTGCAAGACAGTGGGAGATACTGTGTGGTAGGGAACTGCCTTTGGAACTCACTGGGTAATTATTGCACAGCTAAGTGATTTCAGTGTTTATTATAAAGTAAAGCACAGCATTTAAATAGAGCCTGTCAAATTCTGTATTTTTATTAAGGAGCTGAACTGGACTCCCTTGCTCCCTAGTGCAGTGAACATTTAATAGTCCATACAAATACTCTGAAGTGTTAGCTAGGGGTTGAACTTTTTGTAAAGTATTTTTTATGCAACAGTATATAGTGAAAAAAACTCATGAGACATCCTGGGAAACTGTATGGAAAAAATTAGGAGTCAACACTAGATATGCCGTCTTCTAGGGCTGTTAAGGTTTCTGCTGTTTTTCTGTATATATCAATCTTGATGTTCTATACAAATTCTGATGTGTAAATAACAGTAAATGCTTGTGTAAGTTCAAGTGCAATGTTCTTTGTACAAGATGTATTTTGGGTATGCTGCTAATGCTTATTATTTAATGACCTTGGTTTTACATATTTTTTTCCTTTCTGAGGCCAAATGTAATTATTTGCTGCCAATTGTGAACTTAACAGTAAAATTTGAGTGACAAGCAGGTGACACTTCTCATGAGATTAGTTTGAGCATTCTTTTTTCTTAGACTAGGGAAAAGAATTGCCTGTAAAAGTCTACTCAGAAAAGTCTGTTCAGTGTAGTCTTGAAAATGGAAATACACAACATGGCTATACAACTGTTTTGTCAGCAAATAATTAATTTATCTCTGAACACCAAGTCTTTTGCCTATTTTGTCAATACAAATAAAGTGTAATTTGACAGTTTTCGCTTGGCCTTGTCTTTATTCAAGTACGCCTTTTGTGTTTGCAGAGTACCGTATGATAGTGCAGTGGCACACTTTGTTCCTAGAGTATATTGTAAAGTATGAAATATGCAGGAAGAATAAAGAAGAAGAAAATTTAGTATAGGAAATACATGCTGGTCCAGAAATAAAGCTGAGTTGTGTAAACTGAGGGTCTGCAGCTTTTAAGCACAGTTTAAAGAGGATTTACTTGAAGTCTTTTTGCTGCTGCATTAGACAGTAGGAATTTGCTTTCCAAATTGTCATCTGTAACTTAAGATACTATTGTGCCCAGCAAGTTCTAGCCTCCTGTGATGGGGGGGGGAACAAAACTACTGACTATTGTGAAGCCTAATTCTGAGACTTTGAGTAACTGTTCTACATCTGCAGGGGTTAAGAAGGGAAGGATGGTTTTGATATACATGGCCAGCTGATGCTGCTTAAAACTGATGCTCCCTTAAGAAAATGTGGAAAAAAAAAAACTTAAGTTGAGAGATACCTGTCATGCTCAGAACAGGGCAGAGTTCAAACACATTGAGTTCCTTTTCCAAACAAGTCTTAAACATCTCCAGGAATGGCAAGTTTTTTCTGTCTCGTGGCATTTAAGTTTAAAGCAAAAATATTCTTGAGGTTTCAGGTAAGAAGTCCTCCTTTAAGCTGTTAAAATATTTGTTTGTGTCAGATACGATCCAGAAAATGGGTAGAATTCCCCTTTAAGTATGTTAAGCACTGATCATATTAAGATGAATGCAATGTTCAGTAGTTTTTTAGTTATATAATACAGTATTTCCTGGTTCTTACATTTAGTATCTCACAGTGTGATAAGAATTGTTTATTTTCAGGGCATTTTTTTCCATTATCTCTTGTATTCTGCCAGGGGAGGCATGGTCTAGACAAAGTAGGTGCAAACTGGCTTCGCTGATACTAGCTCCAGTTCATTTCCATGTTTATATATAAAAAAAAAAACTATTATGTTGTAGTAATTCAGATGTTTGCTCCCCTGTTCTTTGGCCCATGTTAAAACCTGGTGGAGTTATGGCGCTTTGTGCATGCACATTTCTGATCGTTAAAGTTCAATGTTCAGCTGAAAAACTGTTCACTGTTGTCCCTTGGCACCAGTCTGTTGTCTTTGTCTGTTATATTTTGATTAAATCCCCACTTTTAGAAATAAATGGCACTATTTGAGTTTTCCTTGAAAATGCAGTCCCTCATCTTGGATTCTGTAAATTAGCTGATTGTGTCATTTTCTGTTTTCCACAATTAGCTTGTACAGAATGTTCTGCAGACTGAAGAAGCTTTGTAAGCGGTTTTGGTCACATAGAACAGCTTTGATTTCTTCCTCTCTCTTTCCAAAACTGCTATGAAGCCATGCATGCTCATTTCTCTTTAGGTTGCACTCAAATCTATTACAGCTTCAAACTGTCCGGTGTTAAGACAGTATCTTAACACTGAAGTTGCTTAAGTTGGGACTGGATGCATATGTAGTTCAGGTGAGAAGACCTTTTTTCAAGAAAATGTCCTAAATGATCTTAGTCTTCCATAGTTTGGCTTTCCAACTGATGTAGGTGTATGTAACCCTAGGGAAGACCCCTGCATTTGTGCTCAGTGTCATCTGCTGAGGATATGGTCAAAGGTTTTAAAATTTCCTTTGTATTACAATTGAAAAATTGTAAATGAATCTCACTAGGAAGGAGAGTGAATGAGGTGGTGACCTGAGCTCAGCCATGCTTTCTTTGTAAGGTGAAGTGACAGCCTGACCCGCATCCTGTCTGCTCCGTGTCCATTCTCATGCTGTTTTTACAGCCCTGCGATCTCTTGGCTGCAGATGTACTGAATGGTGATGTGTTTACATCAGCCCATTTAAGTTGTTTTCCTGGTCTTGACAACTTTTGATAAGTTTTAATTTAAAAAAATGATTAACACAATGCCACTTCTAGCTTGCATACATCTGATTCAAAAGTTTTATGGTATTAATCTTCAAACATACGCAATCTTAGGAGAAGTGGCAACAGGAGGAAAAGCTTGAAGTTGTGGTTTATAGCAGACAGACTACAAACTTCTGTTTCCTGCTGTCTACCTGATAATGGAGGGGCATTTAGTAACTTGATGAGCTGTGGAAAAAGCGAGGATATGAAACACCAGGAAGGTGTTAAAGAATGTGTGTGGCCAGCTCTGAACAAGACCTCAATAGATGCTTAAAGAAATGCTTGATGAAGACAGGTCACAACTCACTAGTCACTTGTCCCAAGGCCAAATTTTCCTTGTCCCCTCTCAGATTTTTTAATGCTTGTAATAATACAACCTTATGGCTAGTTTACCAGCTCTGGATATTATTGCTCCTTGGGGATCTAGTGAGGTTATTTTTCAGTGTTGGCCTCTGTACTTCCTCAGCACCTTCTTGGTGTAATGAGTTTCATACCCCCACTTTTTCCACAGCAATTTGTAGCACATTTTGTTACCGAACTGCAGCATCTAATTCATACTGAAATATCTGTGGGGAGCTTAGAACCTGGCTGTCCCAGCAAAATCCCAGGACACTGCTTAATAGATGGGAAAGGTATAAAAGTAAAACAGAGATGGGAATATTTAGCAGGCTTTCCCTGCGGGAGCATGCATAAAAGAACTCAGAGTCAACAGCAGTGAGTAGGGCAGGATTACAGCATTTATGTTCTCACATTGGTGCCGCTACCCTTCCAGGCTTTGCACTAACAGGAGGTGAGCAGCTGTGATAATTTCTTCCTGAACCACAAGGCAACGCTGTGCTCAGGCAGCTCTACCTGTCTGCCTGGGATGGGCCATCACATGTGTGTGAGAGAGAGAGGGAGGTAAACAGTCTGCTACTTGCTGTATGACCTTTCTGTTTTTTTTTTTTTGTTTTTTTTTTTTTTTTCACTTTTATCAGCAAACTTTAAAATTCCTGTTCCTTCCAGCTTGCCAAGAGAAAAAATAAAATAAAAAATTGCAGGACTGTGCTCTAGTCTCTGCACCAGCAGCCTCAGGGGTCTGTTCAGTAAGCACGGCACTGCTGGCCCTGCTCTGACACACAGGCACTCGTGGCTTGGGCTGTTTAATCCCTTAGCAGTACCTTTTGAGGCTCGCAGCTTCTCAGCCACTTGTGATTCAGAGTGAAGAGACTTTATGCTCCTTCCTAGCTCTCCCAGAAGACTGGAACGAGTTCACTTCTCTCTGCTGAAGTAACCAAACAGTCAGCCCACACAGAAGCTGTGTGGTGTGGTAGACTGGACGGTAAACCATTTGTCTTGGTTCTGTAGTTTCAGTAAAGATTGCTTATACAGAAGATTTCAATAGCAGGAAATTGCCCAAGCTAGCCAGGGCTGCACACGCTTCACAGAAGAGGGCTGGTGACCGAGCATTTTAAAATGCAGCGTGACTGTCATGGGAGGCTGGAAGTTTGTGTATGTATCCTTTGCCTTTAGACAGGCACGGGATTATTTTTTTTCCCCTGGAATAGATTGAGTAGCTTTGACCAGCAGAGTTTTTCAGTTCTGAATGTTAATGTGGTCGTGGAAGAAGCGTGTGTCGTGGTCTAGATAAGCTGGTTCAGAAGAGTCAACCTTTCATAAACTCATAAAACAAAAAGGCTGAGTGAGGAAAAAATCCCAAGCACTATTGCTTGCCAACAAGCTGCTGTTGATCCATGTGAGTCAGGCCAATGAAGATTGTTAATAGTTTATAGGAGTCATCTGTGTCAGGGCCAGTAATTGAACGTGATGCTTCTGAGCCCCAGGTTTGTGACTTCAGCTGCTAGCCAGCCTTTTTGTGCAGCCTGAGCAGGAGACAGTTGGCTGGTAAGTCATCCTCCCTGCTTTCCAAAACAAACAAGTGCTCGCTAGTAAACCTCATAGATAAATGCAATTGCAGGCAATTGACAGCTCCCACTGTACCTTTTAAATGCACAATCCTTTTCTCAATCAAACATTGAGCAGGCCACGAATCAGGCTCTGCTACCCTCCCTGCAACAGGGCTGTTCTTTGTGTGCTGTGTCATCAGATCCTTATAAGTCTTGCACACAAATTTTCCCCCCTTTTTTTCCAGTTGTCTGTCTCAATTCCTTTAATTGCCAGTGACATAGCGAATCCTGTGGCTTCATTCTTAATGCAGCACTGGGTATTTCCCCTGTAAGTTCTGGACAGATTAGAAGCATCAGCTCTTGAGCTCTTTGATAGATCTGAGGATATCTTTCACATTAGTTCTTCTTAACATCTAGTATTTTTCTGATGTATTTGCTTTTGATGTTGAAGAAAAAAAAAAAAAAAAAAGGATCTCTGCTTGGCAGCTTTGCTGTGTGGGACTTTTTGTGAGCTGATTAAAATGCTTTGTGCAGATGCTTATGCATTTCATTCCTCTAGCTGTTTCTTACACAGAAATTAATGAGTGAACAGCCTTTTATTTACTGACAATTGTAAACAGTGTTGGATAAAACAGTGAAATCAAAGAATTGATCCCATGCATTTTGCTTCTAAGGCATAAGCTTTTTATTGATACATTATCTGTGAGAAAATCCATCCATCCATCTGCCTTGGACAAATCTATTTCCCAGAAGAGAACAGGAACGGATTAATTGTATCACCAATACTCATTTCTTCTACCGAATAATGTTCCTCTTCCTGTTTCTATGCCATTGTTGCCATCGCTGGTGATTCTGCCAACTGGACTGCCACCACAAGCATATTGGCATCGTTCCACTGGTTGGTAACAACTCTGGGCCACCCATTCATTTGGAGATGGTTGGTGCCTCACCTTCCTAACCTGATTCCCAGGATCATGCAGATGCAAAGTTGATGTAGGCTTTGGTGTTGCAGATCCAGCAGCAATGATCAGAGCAATTCCTGGATGCCTGGAACACACTGGCTATGCCACTTGATCAGGAAAGCACAATCACTTGATCTGGTGACACATGAGCTTTTGATTTTTCATGTTATGCCCACCTACTGTAAAGTGGCACTACCCAGTGTTCACAGTTGTAGCCTGTATATTTCTGTTGTATCGCTTGGCTTTAAATAAATGGTCATATAAAAATATGATCAGATAAAGGAAGCTGTCTGTGAGCCTTTTGTTGTTATTGCGAATCTGACTTATTTAATTCAGACAGGAATTTCACCAAGCCTTTTCTTTCCCTTCTTTTTTTTTTTTTTTCCTTGCATTAGGCCAGATGCAGTGGTGACAAACACCCATGGAAAGCCTCAGAAGAAGGCTGTGTCCTTTCAGCCCTGTAGCATTTTATTTGTGGAGCCCTTTGGAAAACACACACTTAGAAAACAGGCTGAAGTTTCAGAAAAAGAAGTCCATGCCTCTGCAGGTGCTTTGGGGTAAGCTATTTTCACCTTAAAATCTCATCTATCTATGGATGCCCGGTACTTGCTACTTAATCACTGTGTCATTGTCAGCTCTTGGAAGACCATCAATGAGCACTCAACTTCCTTCTAGGCTGCCTGTTTCAGCTGTAAACACCTAACAGGTAGCATGGAGCAGAGGGCCTGTCTCATGCTGAGTTTACAAGGCCACTCTAGCACCAGGGCTGCAAATACAAAAAATACTGTGCAGCTTCCACACTAATGTCCCCCTCCGTGAGAATGTCCCGTCTGTCTGTTTGTGACTTTCCTATCCCAGCAGAACTGGTGTGAGTTATGAGGCCTCTGCTTCCTTTCGCAGATCTGTGGGGTACCAAATGGCTTCTGTGGCTGCACAAACCCGCTGGCCTCGACCCGAGTGGCTGCCTGTTGGTCCCCTGATGGGACAGGAGGGCTGAGCTGGCAGGTCGAGCTGTGGGCTGGTACTTCTCACATGGGTTGCACTGGATGGTTGTGTGCCTTATCTGCTTCCTGTTCGTGCAGGATATATAATTGTGCTTGCTGTTCATCATGCTGGCTGCTCTGTAGGATGGAGGAAGAGGTAAAGCACAATTTACAGCACTAGTAAGTACAGCGGTTCTTACATATTTTCTATATTAACATGCACATCTGTGTGTTTATGCAAGGGACAAAAAATATTTATGCTCTCAATTATTTATCTAAATACAAGAGTAGCTTCCTATCCTGGTTTCATTATGCACCTTCCTGTACTATTAATGGCTCCAAAATGAAAAGATACCTTATTGCTCAGTAGGAATTGCTGCAAATAGAAGCAATCCTTAGACTGCTCTGTTCAGTGGGTTCTGTTAGCAGCACAGGGAAACAAAATTCATGTAAAAGATCTGTCAATAATCAATTCTTGGTTGTTTGAAATGTTCAAAAGGAGAAATGTGATCACAGACTGTAACTCAGGTAACTTCTGTGGTTTTTTTTAATCACGTTTTGGGACTTTCCTATTCTGAGTGCTATGGGAGAGCTCCATGGATTCATCAAACTGTCACCAGAGCATTTGGAAAATCATAAATTTTGCTACTGCTGATATAGCACCTACAAAATGCAATGTATTCGATAAATTTGATGAGTAACCTAAATGTTTCAAATAAATGTCAAATGCTACCTGAAGGGTTTGACTGATGTTCCTGTATTCCTGCTCCGATGTGCGGCACATGACTCGTATTACTTTGTTCATGCCTACACAGGGATAGGAATCATTGCACAAACCTTTGGTTAGAGATGTTCTGGACATACTAAAACCAGCAGTAAAATGAAATTACGTACTGCTCATGAATTCATGGTATTTAAGTTTGCCCTTTGGATTTGCCTTCAGTTAAGCATACAGTGAACCTCTTTTTGTTCCAATTAGTTGAAAACTAAGGATTTCCTTCCTTCTGTTTTGAACTGATATGTAAGAGGAAATCCGTAGATGTTCCTGTTTTGAGTAAACCTTTTACTGAGAAGTTATGCTTGTGTATTTAAAAAAAAAAAAAAAAATAGAAAGAAAGAAAAAGGTAGTATTGATTCAGACGTAACAGTAGAATTAGTAGATCCCCTTATGAAGGCTTTGCATCCAAAGAGCACAGTGCGAAAATGTTCTCTCGCTGTTTACTTTTAACCTCTGCTTTGTCTTGGATCTGATTTTTAGTAGGCGGTCTTATCTTACAGAAATTGCAGCTTCTATCACCTCCCCGTCTGTGGAAAGGCTTCTGCTTGTAAAAGAATGAAAATGCATCCTCCTGGGTTGCTGCTTTTCTTCTTAGCAGCATGCTTCACTCCCACAGCTGACTGCCAGAGTCAGAAGGTAAGTCCGTGAGTCTTTGTTTAAATGTTCATCAAACAGCTCTTCATATTTGGATGGTTGTATGTTATCCCCAAACCTCGCTTTTCCGTTTACATTTAGTTAAGTGCAGAATAACATCCATAATTAAACTTTAAGACTGTCAAATATCTTCCCTGCTCGTGGAAGGACACATGTGGCATCTGAACTGGAAAGCTAAAATTAAGGTTGGAGCCAGCTGCTTGAATTTTAGATCAGGTTCAGTTTGCATTTCTGATCAGCACTGATTGCAAAAGTAGTGATATGATAGTACTGGGGATCTTTGTCTTCCACTATTTTCAGTATCTCTGGCATCTGTCAGGACAGGTCTATATGTGCCTCAGGAGAGTTTTCTAAAAAGAGTTTTTAAATCTTATCAAATTGTTGCTTTGCAACAGGGAGAATACATTTCCTAGCAGCTCCCCAGTGAGGAGTACAGATCGCTTTCCGTGGGAAGGTTTTGTTTTGATTCCAGCATCTCCGTTCCTTCAATTAGCATCTAGAAGAATGTAGGATGCCTTCGTAGATCTGTGGTCTTGGCTTCATGGTTGTGTCGTCCTACTTTCTGTAGGCTATAATTCATAGAATATTACGTAATGATTACCCACTCACGGAGACGTGAAATGTTTTGCATCACCTCTGGAGCAGTTTATTTAATCTAGGAAAAATAACCCTCTTTTAGATTTCTGTTCCCAAAAGGTTCCTTCTTTTTGGAGAAAGAGAAGAAACATGTGAAAATGTATAGTGGGAGTTAAGGAAAAACAATGGTCTAATGAAGTCTTTGACGATTGTTTAGGATGGCCACTTTATTTGGTTGTGATGGAGGTGCAGTGATTCCACAAGAAGACTCCATTGCCTTGCAGGAGCCTTGCACGGAGCATTAAGGGAGAAAGAGATTTGGTAGTAGCTGGTTTTTGTGATGTTATCTCCAGGCTGTGTTTTGATCTATATTTTGTATGGACTGGGGAAGATGCAGCAGATGTGAGAACCATGAGAGATGTTCTGCCAGGACGAGGCCAGTCCCAGGTGGCATGGAGCAGGAATGGAAGTGGCTGGGGAAGGAGAAGAGTGCTCTTGTCTTATGTGATCTCTGAGCCAGACTTCATCCTCATGCTGAACAGTGTCTTCCTTGGCCAAATGCAAAGTGCTAGCATGTCCAGGAATGTTCAACTAAATTGTCCCTGAGAACTTCTTGAGGAGGTACATGACTATAATGACCCGAGCATGTGTATACAGCTCTTGTTTTGTAAAGGGCAAAAGCTCTGGAAATGTGGTGATTCACTAGATAATAACTGTTTCCAGAACTGGCTCCCAGGATTGTTGGAGCCAAACACTGACGTCCACGTGTGTTTTTCTTTCTTCCCTGAAGTCTTGCCTTACAGAAGAATTTGTGTTATGGTTTGGGAGGAAATGATAAAGGGAGAAAATGAGTAGAACGAAACAAGTCCTTAAAAAAGGCCCCCAGCTTATTCTCTTGAAATGGAATAAGTTGAAACGGAATAAGAGAAACATGAGCACCTGAAAAATAAGGGACATTTACATCACAGAGAGAGGAGGGAAGGAAGCACTGCAGCATCCAGAAACTCAGGAATGTCTCAGCTGAGTGCAGAAGGCAGCAGCTGCTGCACATGCATGAGAAAGAATGAAGGGAGAAAGCGCAGTCCAGCCCTGGCAAGACAGAATTCAACGTGGGCAGAGGCACCCTGGCTCCTAACTGCTTTTGGCTGCAGCTAGATGCCTCCTGCTTTAAAATCCTCCTTTATTTTTGGAGCTGTTTGAGAACACCAGGCTTCCTTTTCCGTTGCTTTGTACCCAAAGTATGGCACGGTCCAGGCTCACAGCACCATCTGAGCAGAACTGTGGCTGTTCGCCCACTTTCCCTGGCATAGCCACGATGGACCTCGCTGGCTCTCAGCACGCTGGGTGGTATTGCACATTGCTGCAGCACAGGCTTGGATATTCTCTCTTGCTGCTTCCTCTCTAGCATCTCCAGACTTAGAAACAGCAGTCACAGATAAGCCCAAGGGAGCAGTGCATCATTGTTTTCTGCGAGGCTGTGCCCCACGAGCCACCTCTGGCTCAAACTTCTGTCTTCCTTTCATCCACTCCAAAGTTGGAGAATCCAAACCATTGCATTTTTTATGTCCCTTGATTTTCTCTTCTGCTTTCATAAGAAGCAAAACACTCCAGAAAATGACTGCTTCATCAGTTCTGTCACTCAAATAAGAATGGACTTTTTTTTTTTTGTTTTAATTTTCCACACAGCTGTTTTCTTCCTCTTTCCTCCCGCCTGTTGCTGCTGACACAAGCATATTTCCATATAAAAAGGGGAAGATCTTACTGGGAAGTTGCCTAAACTTTACGTTGTCCTAGGAAGGTAGGTTGGGGGTATTCCACAATAGCTATCTTGCCTTAGAGACCTCTGTTTTATCCTGAAAATGAACTGCAAATAATTACAGATTCCAACAGCAAGGAACGACAGCCTTTCTACTTTCCCAGTGTCCATCTCTGTTTAGAAATGGGGCCACATTAATGGAGGAAAGAGAAGAAAAAATGATTAATATGTGAATAAGTGTCTTCCTTCACCACAGTGGCAGAGAACACATTTAGTGGCCCAGCTGTGTCTGACAGCCAACTCCTGATGCCTGGAAGTGAAGGTGAAATAGAATATTGGAGGGTTTTAATTTAATGTTTTGTGCTCTACTGTTTGTGTGGTCTTTTTATTATACAGATAAGGAGGCTCAGATGAGGGTTTGTGGGGAAAATCTGAGAGATTTAATACCACAACCTGCAGGAAGACATCCGCCTGTGTTTTTTCCTTGAGCATCTTCCCATTCTCTTTCTGAGGCATTGTCTCAGTGAAGGTTAAGGTTGGGATTTGATGGGACCAGCAAGGGACCAACAAGATGCGCCGTTCTCTCAGAAACATGTGCCTGGATTCCTCTGGCTCCTTTCAAAAGCCCAGCTTTAATCTGGAGTCCTCATTTGTGCTTAATGCCACTGGATGAATCTACTTCTCCACTGTCTGGAGAATGGCACTGCTGGGCTTTTGAGGCAGGGTACTCCAGTTGTAGCTCCCCAGTTACCCATCCATGTTGTCTGTCTTCTCAGTTTTGCTCTGTGAAAGAAGTGAAATCTCCTTTGACTTCACTGTGTGCAAGTAGGGTAAAAACATAAGGAACAGCAATGCTGATCTCTGTCCTGCTGGATAATATCAGTAAAGATGGGGCTTGCAGGACATGGACAGCTGGGTCTGGTGGATCTCAGACTGTTTTTGAGCTGTTCATAATGCAAGGGAGTCCTTCCCAGGGGAGTGGATGCTGAAGTACATTAATGAAAGCCCCTGGCGCAGAACTAGGGATGAATATCCACATGAGGCACAACCACAGACACAAGTCACTTGGCTCGTGGGGCAGTGCCTTTGCATGGATGGCTGCAGAAAGCAAATCCAGGAAGAGAGGAAAAGTTTGACAGCTCCAAGCAGAGGAAACATGGGCGTGAGTCAGGAAACCATTCCGGGGAGATGTCCGTGCGGAGCTGGGACCAGAGGGTTATCTCTCATGAGGTTTTCCTGACAGGGTCTGCTGGCTATCTTCTGGCAGGGCCTTCCTGAGCTGTTGATAAGATGGGAAGCTGTGGACTTCCTCCCTTGCCCTGAAGCAAATGTATGTGTTTGGGCTTACTCAGGTCCAGAGGAAGCAGAGCTGGGCTGAGATTGCTGATGGGAATACAGAACAGGGAGTTCTGGGCACATGACAGCTACTGCATTAACAGCATTTTTCAGGATTGGCTTTAAAAAAATCCCAGATTAGGGCCTCCTCCCAAAATTTGATCTGGTGTTTTTATTTTTAGAAAATACTGTGCCTGAAGAGGTATAGTTGAAGTGAGTTTTCTTTTCCAGTTGGTTACCTTTTGGGACAAACAGAGCTCCTGCCTTCCAGCTTTTCTCTGTCATCATCAGTAGCAAACATTTTCGCTTTTTGAAATGAACAATGCTCTTTCTGCACAGTTGCTTGACCTGAGGAGTTTAGGGATTCAAAGAAACCCATCTGTGGTAAAATCATGAGCTTCAATGACAAGCTGGCATACAGTGATGGTTATTCTCTCTGAGACCGTACTTCTTATCTGCTCTGGTTGCATTTCATTTTGAGAAATGGGGTTGGTGGTGCAGAGGCATTGGAAAGCAGTTTAAGGAAGTCTGAACACCTAAAGAGAAATTATTCTGGTTAGGTGGAAGTACCTGTGCTGAACTTATCACCAGTCATTTGAATTGTCCAAGTCCTCCTACCTGCTATTCTTGCTGGCACTTATGGGGTCCTTCCCACCCTGGGCCAAAGCATCAAGGGCCACCTCTAGGTAGCTGGAGAAGTGCAGAGCTCCCTTCCTTTTAATCTCCCTCCCTGCACCTTCTCAAAGGCAATTGCCATGAGAAGCACTTGTGTGAGCAGCTCTTGGTCTCTGGGAAATAGTCTGAACCAACATTTAAAATTTGTCAAACCCATGGAACAGCGAAGAAACAACCAGTACAACTGGATCTTATCATCAGCGTGGAAAACAGAAATGCTGTGCTGCTTTTTAATTCAGTGTCTTCTGTCAAGGGTTATTGGTTTAGAGTTTGTCCTCACATACCACTACCACACATTTCTAAAAGATCAGTTTAAATTAGCAGTGCATGGTTATAATTATTTTAGAAGCAGTTAGATTTTTTGCTGTGAATAACAGAGGAAAGATGAGTTAGCTGTGATCTGCCCTATTGCCCTGTAGCTGAGATCCAAGCAGAGCAGCATGCATTAGCATAACGTAGTGCTTTAGCATTTATGAGTGCGTGGTGTACATCCAAGCAGCCACACTGGTCACTGCCCTCCCCCGTGGAATCTGAAGAACAGTGCAGTGTGGATAAAGATATCAAAGGCTGGCAAGATGACTGCCTAAGGTAACAGTTTAGTTATGGACTTACTTTCATTCTACTTTTTCTTTTTAAGCTAAGGTCAATGAGATGCAATGTCAAGATGATGTTTACAATGAATACAGCATGTACTGCTTGTGCTGCGGCGCCTAAAATGTTGTGTCCGAGAGGCTGGATAAAGACCATGCAAGGCTTAGGAGTGAGGGACTGCAGGTAAGACCTCTTTCCTAACCGTGTTGCAGATCTGGTTTATCTCTGCTATGCAAGGAGTGATGTGTATGCCTTAAGGAGAACATGTGTGGGTTTTGAGCCCTAAAAATCCAGGGAGTTTTGTTTTCAGATGCATAAAAATGAATGTATGGCCCTTATTACTGTTGATTTTGTCTCCTTGCAAATCCCCTGGACTTTTTGCTGCATATAAGGTTCTGTATACGAACAACCAGTTACCTGATAATTACCTCTGCAGTGCCCTGAACAAACTGAGTTTGCTTATCCTGCTGTAGCTACTAAGCAGAGCTCTGTCTTGTGTAGGAACCTGTTTCAGACCTGGAATTTGCTAGTGAATTAGAGAAAGAATATAATAATAATTCCCCTTGTATATCCTCTAAGCTTCCAGCAATAATCCTCTGAACTTTTTACCTTCCTAGTTCTCTTTATGAAGGTTGCTTGTTCTTGTGTTCCTTGTTCTTATTCTGTTGAGCATTTCTATAGCTTGTCTCTAATAGGAAAATGGTGAAGGAAAACTGAATTTACCAGTAAGTTTTTTTAGAAAACGAAACACTATAGATTATTGTTTGCCTATCTATTCAGTAATGAATGTTAACAGTTAACATATAGCTCCATTGTCTACTGTTTTCTGTAATTCGCTATTCTGTATAAATACTTTAAAAATAGCTGTAGCAGTTTTACAGTAATTACAGACACACAGAGGAGTCAGACTGAATTCAAAAGGGCAGTGCTATTGAGGCGATTTCCAAGTTCCTTTTGGGAAGGATGTTGTGCCAAAAATAAAATGAAATAATGAAGAGAAATGTGAGCGCATGCAGGTTTTCTGCCTGTTATCTCTCTGTGGTAGTGGTAGTCGAACAGACCCAGGAATAGTTCTGTACAGCATACACACAGAGTGAGAGACACTGCCACCAGGGGCCTACCCTCTGTGTAAGGCGATGGATGAAGGGTTGAAAAGGAGAAAGATGCTCCTCCTCTGTCTCATATCCAGGCCCCGGCAACTTTCTTGGAACCAGCTGTAGGAGCACTGATCAGTGGGCATCCTTGGGGAAGACAGAATTAGATTGCAAACTCTTGCCCTTCGGTTCAGAGTTCAGCGCGCTGCAGTGTGCTTGCTTAGAACCCCTCCAACAAGCACGTGGTATCTTTGTGGTGTAATCATGGATCTTGGATTGTTCTTTTTAAGGTACACTGTCAAGTTAGGAGAAAATACCCTTGTCCAGCCAGGGTGCTATCATGTATGTAAGAAGGAAATTGAGGAGAAAAAGTGCTGCCCAGGATTCTGGGGCACAGAGTGCTATGGTAAGTTTTTCATCTGTTTACAATGCCTTCTGTTCAGTAAATCAAACCAGTTTTAACATGAATCATTAAATATGCATTAAGCTGATTGATTTTTGTTATTTCTGCTCCTGCTATTTAAGAATTTACAAGGTCTCCATTAACTGCCCAGGATGTTTAGAAGATAATGAGGAAGGAATTTCTTTGCTTCATATGTGTTTAATCCTCTTATATTTAACGCATAACATAACCCCCTTTGTTGGAACTTCCTTTAGTCTCTTCTTTAAAAAGAACCTTTTGGAAAGGGATGTTTTTGTTCCTCTTTATGAAAGTTTCCAAAGGAAGAGGAAGATACTTCTTTCTGGTGTCCCTCTGGTCTGGAGTGCATGTGCCATGTGTGCTTTTATATAGTCTGGAGTTAGTCAGAGGTTCAGTCACAGAAAATACTTAGCAATTCCAACCCAACATGCAAGTAACCCTCCCAAAGCTCCCATTTAGTTTTAAGCCAAGTAATGGGAATTTGAAAACATTCAGTTTTTCTTGGTCTTCTCTCCAAAATCCAAAAAGTTCATCTTCTAAGATGAATACTTCTCATACAGTTGACCAGTGACTGGAATATGGCCAAACATTCTCCAGTCTGGCAGAAAATGAGAGGTTGTTTGAGCAATTGGGCCTGTTTTCACATAAAATGTTTTGAATAATCAATTGGCAATTCTATGCCTACAATTTTCAGATATAATCCCTAGAATTTGGAGGTACCTCCCTCCAAAGATGTGTGGACCATGCTTGTTTGAGCACATTCCCAGCCCTTCAAGAAGTCACAAAAAGCCAAAATGCTCAGTGTCTCTGAAAAGCAGGATCCTGTCTGTCCCGAGCTTCAGAATCATCCTCAGATGTTTGGTGCTGCCTCTTGCTGATGATTGCAAGAGTGGCTCCATCTCCAAACATGTTTCAGTGGCTTTGCTGAAATGTGGTTAGTTATGGGCCAGGAGAATTTTCCTTAGACCTTTATTGAAAGGCTTTCCTTAGAAGGCAGCCGTGTTTCTCCTTGGTTTTACTCATTGCCATCTTCACCAGCTCTGGGCCAGTTTTAGCTGTACTGGATAAGCAGACAGGGACTTTGTTAGTTAAGAAACCATTGCTTTCACACATCTGGAATGCCTGTAGGAAGAGGTGATAAAAAGAGGGATGCAGTGCTGTTTTCTCTGCCTAATCTTGCCTGGCCTCTTACCTGCTAGAATGTCCAGGAGGCTCCGAAAATCCCTGCAGTGGCCATGGGACATGCTTGGATGGCATACAGCAGAACGGAACCTGCATCTGCAAGGTCGGTGTGTGGTTTGGTTTGAGGGTGATATACTTTTGTCAGAGGGTGTTTTGCTTTTGTACAGTGTCTGTGCAGAAGCTCGGGATGAAGACCAGCCTTCTGCCTAGAAGGTCATTAGCAGGGTCTTTCATTCCAGCATCAGTGCCTGTGGTTTAACTAGAGTATTTTTGTGGTCTGCAGCAGCACTAAGACACTGTTGGTGAGACTATGGAGTCAGGAGGGATCTCTAGGAAGAAATTAAGAAAGAATTGCATGGATTTAACCCTCTGATCAGTTGAAATAATCAGTGTCTGTCTGTGGCTGCAAGAAGCCCTGAGATACGTTTAATGATTTGTACCTTTACCAGACCTGAAAGATAAACTTCCCAGCTGCTGCTGCCTACCTCTTGGGAACATCTTTGAAAAAAGCTGATTTTAGACTTAACTCAAAGACACTCCATATCAATTAAAATACATGTTTAAGGTCCCCAAGCCTTACAAAATCAATGTCAAGAGATCGTAAGCCAGCTGTTACATTCTTGTCTGCAAACTGGACATGGTTTCCTCAGTGCCCACCTGGGTTTTGCTAGCATTTTGCACACTCTCTGTGTGTTGGTGTACCCCTCTGCTGGGAGGGCTGGGTGATAGAGCCCTGAGCAGATCAATTTTCTTCAATGTTGTCAGAGAAAATCAGAGAAGGGGAGATACTTTGCACTATGACAATGTTTAGAACAATGAAATTGTACAGAAAAATAACATCTGGGACATTTTGGGTCCCTTCTAGGAGCAATACAGTGGTTTTGCCTGCCAGAATTGTCGAGATGAAAATCGTTTTGGCCCAGACTGTCAGTCAGGTAAGGAAGAGTAATTTCAGGTGAAACCTGCACAAAAATACCTGAGAGCAAGGAAAGAGGGGGGGAGGCTGAGTGAGGAAGGGTGCTGGAGAGGAGGAGGGGATGGCATCTGACAGCATTTAATAGCAAGTATCTGGGCATTTTGTCTTTCTGCCCTTCTCCACTGTCCCATTAGGCACTTGATTCTCAGTCTTTCACTCAAAATCAATCCATTTTCCCTTTTGTAAAGTTTCCCTCTCCCGTTACCATGGCTTTCCCAGTTTCCTCTCTCTTTTCAGCCAGGCTGTTGCCTGCATCCCACATGCCCTGAAGCAACCCAGACTGATTTCCCAACTGTTTGCAAGACTCCTGTCACCACTCCAGTAGTCTCTCAGCTTCCTCTTTATTGCCCTTCCTACACATTAATACACACAATGCTGCTTCTCACATATGTCATATTTTGAAGCAATTTAAGACCAGTGCGACCTGGTCATAAAGAAGCCCTTTCTTTCCATCTCCTGGTTCCCTTGTATCCACACAGGTGAGATGGGTGTGATCTCAGTGCTTGTGCTTACTGAATGACACCGATGCTGGCATCACAGATGTGGTAGAGCCTTATAATACCGCATCCTCCCACATTGGCTGCAAGAGACTTGGAGGAGTGGGAAATTAAGTCTGAAAAGCTGGTCCAGATGTTGTATTTGGGGTTGATCTTACAGGGCAGCACTTTGTCTTTCTTCAGCTCAGGACTTGCAGAGCTCTCTGTGAGCTCCGACCAGGATGACTTTTTTTTAAAACAAGTCACACTCGCTGTGGATTATTAGTGGGCAATCGGGGTGCCAAATCCCAGGGCAGTTGGCCAGTGTATGTCCGGGGCTCTTCATGCTGCCTTGTCGCTGAAGGTCTTGTTTGTCTGGCCTTTCCTTTCAGTGTGTGACTGTGTGCACGGGGAATGCAACAGCGGTGTCACTGGGAATGGAAGCTGCACTTGCTATGGAGGCTACACTGGCACCAGGTGTGACCAAGGTAAATAAATTAGTAGCTGGAGAGGAGCTGTTAAAGCTAAACTACAATATGGATGCATGTGTCCCCAAAGCAGCCGGGATTTCTCTTGAAACAGGGTAGATCCTCCCTTCCTTCTAAGTCTTGTGGGACCTGACTACCTAGCCTGCAAGTCTGTCACGTTTACTTCCCCTGGCTTTTGTGCTGGCTGGGGTCTCCGGAAACAACTCTTGCCTTCATTTCCATGCCTTTTGTAAGGGAAGTTTTATCTTCTTGCACTGCCCTTCTTGCTCCAAGGGAAACTCTCTTTGCTGTGTGATTCCAGAGCTTCCCCTATGCAAAGGTGTGACATGTGAGGCCAACAGCGAATGCACGGTAAAGGATGGGACAGCGGTGTGTGACTGCAAGCCGGGATACAGAAAAAGTGGCAGCACTTGCATAGGTGAGACATTTTATTGTGGCCCTAAATAGTCCTCCATTTAGGACCTTCCAAAGAGAAATCTTTCTCTGGCATCTCTGGACAAACTTGATCACCATGCATACAGTTTCTTCCTCACTGCGGAAGCATAAAAGCCTGCTTGTTTTTAGGAATCCTTTTAAGATTAATACCTAAGGTGTTTGTTCTCCTCCCACTCGGTCTTGTAAGCAATAAATGAGTTACAGTTGCAGATGCCATCCAGTATTTGCCTGTATGAATGTACAAAGTAACCGTGACAGTGGGATATCGGTGAGTCTGTGCCAGTGTAAGTGATGAGCAAAGGTATGTAATTAGAGGGTTTGAGCACAGGTATGTAATTAGAGGGTTCGAGCAAAGGTAATTAGAGGGTTTCTTCACTGATTTCAGATGTAAGTTTCTGAATTGCTTTTGTTAAAAGAAAGTCAATAAGACGCATGTGATTAGCTAGCAATGGATAGCTCTATTTTCACTGGCTTTTTGCAATTCTTGCTGACCAAACACCACCTTCAGATACCCTCAGACATGATGGAAATTCAGAAGGAAATACAAGCCTCTTCTTTCTGTCCCTTATATTTGTGTTGCTGAAGTAATATGAAGAATGTGTCATCCAAACTCCTTGGATCAAAGAAAAACAAACTGTCTGCTGCCTGAAATTATTTTATTTTCTGTGAAACTGTAGCAATTTAATAGAATAAATTCCTTATCTTCCATTCTCTTCATGCCTTGGGCATTCTGCTATGCTACAGTAAGTGCTCTCCTGAAAACAGAAATCTGGACACCCTTCGACCTGTCATTTTTTTATTTGCAGCTCAGGATCCTTGTGCATCTTCTCCTTGCTCCCCCTTTGCTGTATGCACTGTTCTTAGACCACAAAAGTATCAGTGTACCTGCAAAGAAGGATTTCAAGGAGATGGGAAGATTTGTCAGCCCATAAACCCCTGTGTTAACAACAATGGAGGCTGTGCAGAAAACTCTACAATCTGCATTTATAAACGCCCAGGAGAGGTAAGGGTGACAGCAGCATGTCAGCAACCTGTAAGGGTCTGAGAGTGGCCAGGGGGGAACTTCTTCAAATGAGCCATTCATTGGATTGCTCACGTCTGCTCTCCTCACCTTAGATTTTGCAACCTGCCAGCTCTTTTGTGGGATAACCTGTTGAGTAAAATGTGATGAATGCAGCTATAATCACTGCTTTGTCTTCTGCTAGGCATCCTGTATTTGCAAGCCTGGGATGAGTAGGAGATCTGCATCAGAGTGTTTTATGCCTTCCAATGAGTGCCGGCAGTATTTTTGCGACATGTCTTCCACGTGTGAAATTAACTCCAATGGGAATCCTAGGTGAGCCACTTTAAGGATTGCTTTTAAAGCTTATTCAGCAGCTAGAATGGAAACTGATTTTGGATGAGGTAAACTTTGAAGAAACAGGGAACTAAATGAGAAGAATGGGCTAGAGTCCCCCTTTGATAAGAGCCTGTTTTTAACAAGTCCATTGAAAGTAAGGTATTTACATCAGCTAGCGTAAATCTCATCATGTGGGCCACAAGATGCTTTAAATCTGAAGCAGCAGGGTCTTTTGTGTTGTGAACTGGAGATGTAGCCCCCCGAGTTGGTGGATATTATTAGTTTATAATCAATCACCAAAACAGAGACATCTGACTCTTGTTTGGTCAGTATGTTATCTAAGGAATCCTTTTGCTTGGGACAGGTAAGTCTTTGGCTCTCCTGCCTCTCAGGCTTGTAAGCCAGAGGTGAGCTAGTGTTGCAGAATGACAGGGAAGGGGGGAGCTGAAGGAAGAAACACCAGACCCCATTTAGTTTTCTTAAGCAAAATATTTAGAAGTTGATGCCCTGCAGATGAGAAATATTGCCAGATCTAGGATAATTTTAGGTCTCCTAAACACCAGAGAAAGCTTCACTGAGGATTTTTTTAATACCAAAAAAAGCTGAAATTTCTCTGAGAGACCGAAGAGGAAAGAGCAGTCCCATCTCCTTGGCCATTCCTTCTCCAGTGCTGCTAAAATTGTTAGCATCCACCTGCTCATTCTGTGCTCCAGGCCAGAACTGAAACACAGTGGCTTCCCCCTTTGAAGACATGCCAACAAAGTGCAGGACTCAGTGTTCTGCACAATCCCTGCCTTTAGCATATCTGTTCCCCAGCAGCTGGCACACAGCACTCTGTGGCTGGAGTAATGTCAGACACCTCCCCTGTGCCGTATGTCTTTGCATCCCTGAACCAGAAAGAGCAGAGCTGATACTTGGACAAAACCCAAACAGGAAAAAACGTGTTTATCAGTCAGTGACCTTAAGTAGTGTCTGAGTAATGACTATAAGTCCGTGTGAATCAGGATAGAGATTTTCACATGTAGATAAGCTTTTCTGCAAAAGTCATTAGCATGTCTGGGGCCCTCATTAGTTCTAAGACAAACTGTAGCTAAGTGATGTGCGGGAGCTGGTACTTCCCATTGAAGCTGAGGGCTCACATAGGAGCTGATTGCTATATTTTCACTGAGACCTGTGTTTTTTATGCATTACCTCAAATTTTCAGATGCTGTAATGAGTGATACTGGCTGAATACTTATTTAAGCTTCAGTACATATATTGTGGCTTTCTGCACCCTGAACCCTAAAGCAGACAATCCTTTTGTTGACTGTATCTGAGGAAGTGTCTTCCTTCTTTTTGCTTAGGACCAAAGTTGCTTGCAGTCCACAAGTGTGCATCTTTTTTCCTGTCACTTAGATTAGGCAGCAGCTACTAGGCTCTTAAATACACCTTAAAGTTGTAATTAATCTTTCATCTGTAGATACTGATGATACTCAAGCATGTCTAGTGTGGAGGACTGCTTTATAATGGTTTCGTATGTTTAGTGTTAATGTTTATAATGTTGTGTTTATTA
Source organism: Anas acuta (assembly GCF_963932015.1). NCBI lineage: Eukaryota > Metazoa > Chordata > Aves > Anseriformes > Anatidae > Anas > Anas acuta. The sequence continues at coordinate 14,772,466 of NC_088989.1, read as the reverse complement.
TGTTATTATTGTTGTATCTAGCTGTGTGTGTAAAGAAGGGGAGATTGCAGATGGGAGAAGTTGCTATAAAGATCTCCTGAGTGAGATTAATCAGCAAAATTCACGAGGAAAGTTTTTTAGGAAATTGGACGTCGCCAGGAAAATGTTTGGTAACTCTCTTTTGAATTTGTTTGGGGAATGAAGCAGAGGTGGGGAGAAAAGCGTGTCATCAAAAGACTAAAAGCTTCCCATCATAATAGACATTTCACAATGTATGACTGTGGCCTTCAAAATCAAACACATCACATCTCTGAACTCATATTACCAGTTCTGGCTCATGAAATGAGGACACTGTAGCAGAGAACAGTGTGGATGAGCACTATGTATTTGACAGTCCTAGTGAAAGAGGTGCCACATCCACGGAAAAAAAAAGGAAAGCATGCACTGAGGATGTGATTTAAACCTGTCTGTCTCAAAATACCAGTGTTCCTCCACCTGCATTGTGTTGAAGGCTCAGCAATCTTTCAGCGGTCATTGAGTTTTCTAGCAGTGGTGCTTGAGGCTGGTGTGCCATGGATCCTCCTACAGTCAGATTGGTCTGCTAAGCCAAAATACAGCCTCCCTGCCAGCTCACACATGTGGGTGGCCATTATAGAGATGGAGGGGCTTTATCCTGTGCACTGTGGTCCGACATAAACAAGTACTAGTTACATGCATCAGGTTGAAGATGTGTAGATGTAATTGTGCTTTTGACACAAAGAATAATTATTGCTAGAGTTAAACCATATGGCAAATAACTGCTTCATGTTGTCACTCTTTTTACAGCTTCTGGTTGTTCAGTGTTGCTGACGAAATATGGGCCTTTCACAATCTTTGCACCCTCCATTTTTCCAAGTACTAATAGCATAGAATTTAATGTAAGTTTGCTTGCTTTTAGAAAATCTTTGCTATCTTATGATTCATTCCTGCCTGAGTTCTGTGGTCTATAAAAACTGATTGACACATGAGAGAATATTTATAGAAGCAATCTCTTGCAAAGACTGCTCATTGTCTGGTTGTTGCAGTCTCACAGAGGATGTTACGTCCCTTATGTTATTTTTAAAATCTCTCTCTGCTATTGACAGAGTGTGTTTGTTGTTTTTAATGTCAGATTATATAACTTCAAAAAGTTTAAGTTTTTCTGGCCATTCTTATTTAAAGATCCAACCTCTGGTGTGTGACTATTCTCAAAACTTCAGGTGGTTTTTCACTGCTTGAGCATGGGGTTTTCAAAAGGGGATGAGATTTGCATTAAAGTACAGGATTTTGGCTTATTCCTTGGAATGGCCCTAGGTATGGGAATGTTGTCAACTTTTTAGGCTCATTTTACTAATGGGGCAGCAAGGATGACAGGGCTGTAGAAAACTGATATGGGAGTTAGGTCAAGAATTTGAGAGTTCTGGCCTTCGACAATTATGTTCTACAGGTCATATTTTTATTTTATGTATTTTTTAATTAAGTTGTGTTCATTTGCTGTAGTTCTGCAATCAGTTGTATCAGTTCCACCTAAATCAGCATTGAGAGATGATTGTCTTAAAGAATCACCAGTGATGGAAAACCCAGAAACTAGACATAAATTCAGCAGCTACATGGCCAAATATAAACAAAGATTGTCTATGGGGAGCTTAGGCAAGTTTTGTTACCTCAGGCATGCAGGGATAGTTTTAAAATTGTCCAGGTCCAATAGGTTTATCTTTAGGGGATTCTTCTAAAGTCACTTTCAAATGAATCAGTCTCCATGTGTTTGTGTGTGTACACAGAAGCAAAAGATTTGCCACCATGCTTCTGCAGTGAACCAAAATGAAGAGGCAAGCTCAATATTATATACCTAGAATTTCTGTTATGGTAATGTTGTGGGTCTTTCATAAAATTATTTTTTTGAAAAAGCATGTCATTTATCTTCTTTATTTGGTCTTTACTCCCCAAAGGATACCACTGCTGAGCATTTGTGCAGAATGCACATTGTTCCTGGTCTGCATTTGATAGAAGACATGGTAAAAGCCAAGACGATGTGGACCTTGTCAGGACATAAGCTGACATTCAACAACCAGGTAAATGATATTGTGAACTGGAGTTGTGGACTGCTGCAAAAGGACTGACCAGAGCTTGAGCGTAGTTTCCTTCATGTGCTTTCTTAACGAGAAAACCGTTTTTCTCTTATCAGACTACCTGTGACCAGAGCAGGATTTCATTTCCACTTCTCAAAAAGAATCATGAAGTTTTAAGAAACAGAGCTGTAGCTGATTTCTTAGGTTATAATCTCCTTTACAGTGAAAAACTGTTCTTCTCTTGCTACATATTCTACAATGATCTGTCTAGTTTTAAACAGTCCCTTCTCTGCTCCTTGGTTCTTACCATCCACTTGAGATGTGTACACAGATAGGTGTATACAAATACGGTATTAAACTGCTTATTATTGCTCTTCCTTGCATTTCCTTAGCCTTGAGTTGCGAAGTGTAATTTTTATATTAAAAATTATGTGGATGTGGCATTGTGGGACACATCTGAGAGAAAGATTGGCTTCAACCACTTTGCAGTAGATTCCTTTGTTGGTTGTGGACCGTGCTCTCAGAGACAGATTCTGTGATGTGTCCTGATGGTCCTGGGGTAAAAGAAAAAGGCAGGTGGGAAGAAAAGGCTGTAAAGTCATAATTCTGCTCTCTGAGCAACAGAAGATATTGAGCATTGATGTAGTTTCCAGTTGTTCTGGTTCTAGAGGTTGCTCTTTCATCAGCTCAGTGCACAGACTAGAAAAGCTGCTGTCTCCCAGCAAGATCCTTTGTGGGATCCAAAGCAAGGTGATTTAAGGACAGACAACTAAGCAACTGTTCTCCTGCCCTGTAGACAACCAATTAGGCAGAATCTTATTCCTAAACTTGGTAACGGTCTTTCCTTGGTCTGCATGTGTATGCTGGAGAAGAGACCTTTTGCCTGCACAGCTAGCAACTGCAGTATCCTTGCAGCTGATGTGGAAGAGGCAGCAAAGTCTCTCTTTAGACTGAATGCTTCTCCTTGGAGGTCACGTTCTCAGACACAGCTACACGCTGAATATTTTCTCTTCCAGTTGCCCTTTTCCCGTCTATCTCTTTTATTTTTCTTATCCTAGCAAAGAGTTTTTCATCACTAGTTTACGATACGTAAGGCTGTTTTTCCCTTTTCACTCTTTCAGTTGACACACGTTTTCCAGCATCCACTGTTCTCGCTCCATCCTGCACTTTTCCGGCTTGCATTCTCACAGCTGGCCCAGGCAGAGCCGTATGTTTCCTCTCTGCGGATCCAGCCTTGGCCTTGAGGTCTAGGTCATACTACATGCACCCTACGTGCATCAAAAGGAAAAAGCACTATTTGGAGCCGGGGGTTCCGAACTGGGTTTATCGATGCTCTTTTAAAATTTATTTCCTGTTTGTTTACTCAGGAGTCTTTTGATCTGGGAAGCCTGCCCTCCCCTTCCTTTGTTTCAGCCAGACTCCTCAGTGATGTGAGCTGAAGTTCAGGGCAGGGAGGAGCAGTTAAAAAAAATGCACATGGTAAATGAAAAGCACAGAGAAGCTGTGCTTGCCTGCACTTGGATTATGGCTGCAAAACCAATACCTTGATGCTTAGTTTATAAGTTACACTTGGTACACCTCCATACGCCCCACTTCAGTGCATGGAAGTATGGAAGGACCAGATGCATGCCTTATAATTCAGTGAGCCTGACTATTTAGGCTTTGCTGTGATGAGTCTTGTTGCATTAGGAGCTCATGAAATCTGCAATCAAAGCTGGTTTCAAGATTGTTTCCAAATTCTGTAAAATCCTGGTGCCCATGAAGCAGGATGTCTTTCTCCTAGTGCTTGAGAGATTGATGCAGGATCTTAACCATCAGTGCAGCCTTCCGTGATCCACGCTGGGATCAAGCATTGTTCACATTCAGGCAAACTTAAACCTAGAGCTGACTGTCCCAGACTAGGTCTTTAAGCTGTAGTAAGACTTAAAAGTACCCCAGGATGGAAATATTGTCCAAATTCATTTAGAAGCGAGATGTTTATTCTACAGTAAGACCACCCCTTAAATTTACCTTTTCCAGAGTAGACCCTGTTGTGCCTTCACCTTGCTGACCCATAGATGGAGAGCACTGAAGGGAACAGGGATCTATAGATCTCTTGTGATACCATGGATATACATTAAAATAAACTTGTGTTATTATCCAGGCATACATGAAATCATTTCGATATGAAGATGTGGAAGAACTGTACAATGTTGTGCAGTCGAACCTACCAGCAGCCAACGGTGTTATGCATATTGTTAGCACTCTAAGGAAAAAAACCAGCACCGACAACCTTGGAAACCCACAGGTATGCAGGCATTTTTATTTCTTCTGCTTTATGAAACAGTAGAATAAATACTTTAAAAAAAATCTTTTTCCATGATTATTCTTCTCAAAACAGTGAGGCTTTTTTAAAGAGGAAAAGGTTATTTGTTTTGTTTTCAGCTCCTGATAAGCATGCCTTTAAAAGTAGCTAATAGCTCTGCACAAGTCAGATACAGACCTTGAAGTGATGCTTTTACAGTATTTGGATAAGCAGAGAATTCTAATTTCATGACGAAGATCACTCCCTTCATACAAAATGAGCTCTTTTTCAGTTGCACCTTACAGGAGAAGAATAAGATAAATATTGAAAAAGCATTTTTCATATAAAATTGAAATTAATATTTTCTTTATTGAAAAAGAATGTTTCATATAAAATTGAAATTAAGATTTGCTTTCATCTGTCTCTACTGCATTTTAAAATTATATTAAAAATATTATCTTTGCATTAAAAGTATATAAAATGAGGAAAAATAATCACTATGGACCTTTGCAATTTGAACTTGTCATGTATTTAAGATGCTGGGCAGAAATTTAAGAGTTCTTGCTTCAGTCTTTGCCTCTGCTAAACACTTTTTCCTGTTAATTGGGAAAAGTTTTTGCTATAGCTATCGCATTGTATGCATGAAAACTTTTATATTGTTTCCATATGCAGAAAGCAGACCCTGTTACCTACTGCTTCCTTGCAAAAAAAAATTACACATAGAATGACACCAGCTCTTTGCTTTAGTTGGATTTTGATAGTTGTCTGCACTTACTTTGCACCATTGTAATTAATATATAAAAACAGTCATATTGTGTAATCTTACAGTTGGATTGTACTTTATGTTTAAAAAGTAGCCGTAATATTGTGGTAGAGAATGGTGCGTCAATTGTACAAGTTCTGGATGTTTATGTGGGTTTGAATGTGCCCATCACTAATGTCACTTAAGATGCTCTCAGTCTTATGACTTGCATGAGGATTTTTCCAAAAAGGAGTGTCTGAGATCCAGAGCAGAAGCTGGACTGAGCTCTGTGTTTGTGTGCGTCGGTACCTGCAGGGAAGGGCTTGCAGCTCCTCTGGCCGTGAGGCTGATTCAGCAGTCTTTCCTATACCGTTTCCTGTAAACTTTTGATACTCAGCACAACAGTGGCAGTCACAGCACTGTTGGTGTGCATGTTCAAAATGTGCCAGTAGAAAAAAAAAAATATTTAAGAAAACTGCAAATTTTAATTTTGTACCACGCTCGGGGATCTTTATCCACAGTCCAAGAAGAGTAGGAGGTGTGTGGGTATATCTGGAAGAGGGTGCAGGAGGGATGATGCTGTTGGGGTGCATGGCACAAAAGTACAGCTGTTTTGATCCATATTGGAGCTGTTTTGGATCAGGATGTGATCTGAGTAGGAACCAACATGGCCCAACTGCAGTGAAGGCTCTGCCAAGACCATATCCAGCCTTATGCCAGTGAGGCAGAGGGGCAGGCAAAGGCAATGGCAGGACAGCAAGAGTGCTCCCTGAAGAGTTCGCCTTTCTCTGGACTTCTTCAGCCATTTCCTTCCCTTGTGGTGCTGGCTTTACACTGAAAGCTAGTGATCACATGAGCTATTTTTGGCAGCGAATCCCTTTATACCCTTGGAAGTTATGTTCTGTGCCTCTGCATGTTCTGCAGGAAGCAATTTGGGAAAAAAAAAAAAAAAAAAAAAAGCAAGCACATTCCTGCAAATAAAGGCCAGATGAGTCCCTTCAGAAACTGTGGTGGCTGCGGGGCCATTTCTCTTGTTACCTTTGTCCTCGTGGGAAGCATGGCAAAAAGGAAAGCTTCTACTTCCAACGTGTTTTCAGACGCCCGCATATGGGTTGTATTTTTTCAGCATTGGAGTTCATTTGCAGGTGGCAGAGTGAACTCTTGTCCTCAAAGGCAGAGGGAGACTTGAGATGACAGAGCAGCTCCACTGCTTACCAGCCAAGTTCTGCATGGCTGCAAGTTTAACCTGGAGATGAGAGTAGGAAAACAGAAGGGTGCCAAAGTGCATGGTAACCTAAAAGATTCTTGTTTGTTTGTCATACATGAGAACAGGCTTGTGCTTAAGCTACTGTAGACTCCCTCCTTGGCCAAAATAATGGGTTTGAGTCCTTTGGGGCTGATGGCTTTCAAAGACCTGGAGCATGCAATCCCCAAACATTGACTGATCAAAGGCATGTCAGTTTGTGCTCAGACTTTGCTTCAACCCCAGACATTGTATTTTTCCTCTTTGTATCTTCTTGCAGAAAACCATTGGGGAGATCCTTGCTTCAAATGAGATCTTCAGTCGATTTGAAACTATACTGGAGGTAAGCACGTTTGTGTCAGCCCCAGAATGTTTAGCATTGCTGCTTCTGCATGGCCTGTTGCTCTTTTTGTGAGAATTTTGAATAATATTTAAATGCAGCTGTTTGTCTTTCTTTCTGGATGCTTTTATCTGAGTCACTTCTTATTTTGTTTATTTTATAAGCAAATGTAACGGAAAGATCAGCACAAGCAGCAAGCATACAAATGTCTTGCCTACTTTCTTCCCCACCTGCCCTACCCACCTCCCTTGGCACAGTTCGTTCTCCAAAGCATTTTTAGTTCTTGAACACTTTTTCAAGAGTTAATATTTCATGCATTTCCATGCCAAGCTAGACTTAAGCTACCTGGTTTTTTTGTTTGTTTGTTTTTGTTTTTGTTTTTTTGTTTTATTTTGTTTTGTTTGTTGTTGTTGTTGTTGTTTGTTTGTTTGTTTGTTTGTTTTTTGCTATAGGTGTCTAAATAAAATAGTCCTCAGGCTATAAACCCATAAAGGCTTCTGCCCAGGCTTCATTTAGTTAATTTTTTTACTAGGGACAGACTGATTTTCCTTTTATCTCCACCAGAGTCATCTGGATCTGCTCTAGCATTGCACCCAACAGTCTTGACCTGCTTGTTTTCAGCTTTGTGGCTGTTAGTTTTTTACAGAATTCATTGTTTAATTGTGGTTATAGGCTCAATTCTCTTTTTCTTCTCTTGGGGCAAAAATATATTGGTTTAGTCTCTGTATGTAGTGTATTCCAGTGCTCTCTTGTTCACATTAGCTGAACTCACACTGGTGGCTTCATTGTCCAGTCTGTTTTTACGGCATTATATCTCTGATACTACAAGCCTTGCCATTTGAACACAAAAGCTTTTCAGTAGCTGCACCTTTGGTGGGTTGCTTAGAGTTTCCTCTCCCTTTCTAACAGACCCCCCCCCAATTAACTCATGCTAGATGCATGGTGAAATCTTTTATTGTTTTTGCAGAACTGTGGCCTGCCTGCATTTCTTGATGGACCTGGCCCCTTTACTGTATTTGTACCCAGCAATGATGGTGTGGATAAATTGAGAGATGGAAGGCTCATCTATCTTTTCACAGAGGTGAGAGCTCATAATACTTTAAGAGGTCCTGAAATAGTGCAGCCTGTTGCACTAGGCTTTGTTGGAATAGCTTGTACAATGTATGTGATCATTGCTGAAAGATTTCTGGAGTTAACTAAAATATCTTTCTATAAGGCTTTGGGAAAGAGGTGAATGCTGGTGGAACCTGCAATGAGAAATGCATTTAACCAGATCATTTATGTCTGGTTTTTGGCTTTTTCCTCCCACTTGGTGTGGGGAAATGAAGTAAGGAAATGAAGTAAATTTATTTTCCAAGTGAAGTCTCTGCTGTAATGCATTGGCATAGTCAGTCATTTGTTAAAAGAAAAAGTAATTGCCTCTTCTTGCTCCTGAGCAGTGAAGGGGTACCCAATTATTATGTTATTTTTGTTTTTTGTTTTTCCTTAGGGCATAAACAAGCTTCAGGAACTTGTGAAACATCATATCTACACTTCAGCAGCGGTAAGGCAGGCAGCTCTAATTCTGGATAATTGGAGTCCTTCAGGCCAGCACATAATCAGCTATGTTGTTTGGCATGGAGGTTGGAGTATCAGTGACTTCAGCTGCTGTTTCTTGGACTGCCCAAGAGAGGAGAGATGTGATTCAGGACCTGATGAGGCAAAACATTTACCATGAAAGTTGTTGCCAAAAGGGACTTCCATCACAAAGCTCTTAGTTTTCTGAGTGTGATGGTGCTCATTAGTCAGATGGCCTTTACAAAGAAAACATTGTCCTGCAGAGTTTGCTGCAGGCAAATTCTCTCTTGGCATCACTTTAATTTGCTGAACTATTAATTAGGAGTGTACCCTAATTATGAATCCTCCCACCCATAGCTTCCCTAACACTGAAAACAGCAACACAGAAGTTATAGCCAGCTGGAGAATTGGTCAAAACTCTCCTGCTCCTTCTCCTGTCTTCTTGGGCTCCATCAGTGGGGTACTGACAACTCTTGCACCAGCATTTATTTACCTTGTGTGGCAGGGTAAATAAAATTAATGCAGTGCATAAACAAGACTTTTTCCCTTATACAATCAACAAGAGAAATGTTTAAAATTATGCACAGAACCTGTGGGGAAGTGAATACTCAAGCATCATGGTACAATGTCGTGTTTTTTGCTAAGAAATATCAGTATTATTCCAGTCCTTCATTAAGGAGAAAATGTCAGTCCTTATGATTTTCATAACTACAACAGAGAAAATAAGCAGCACGTTGACAAAACAGCAAAACATAGTTTTTCTTGCAACTGATGAATAACAACATGCCAACAAGCCACACTACTTATTTTAATAGCTTGTTAAACACAAAAGTAAAAATTGTCTTAGTCCTCAGAACTTCTCGCCTGTCAAATCCTTATGTTTAAATTTCTCGTACAGCAGCTGTGGTTTACATTTCTTCTGTCTTTAGAAATAAGCTTATTTAGTAGGTCAAAATGTGTTACCTATTATGCTTCTTGCTCAGCGTTACTTCTTTAATTAATATGTCCTGGAAAATTCCCTGTATTGGCTGTATCAATGAGAGACACTATTAGTGAGACTTAATTTCAGCTGTTCTAGACTGTTTCTTGCACAAGGAATGAAAACAAAGGCTGCCACCACAGGCACTGCTGTGTTTGTAGCATTGCAAATGATTCACACAAAGTCCTGTATTTCCCTCTGGGCTATTGTGTGTGCTTAATGTATTTCATGAAATGTAAATGTTAAGGTTATTGTCCCCTTTAGAAGGCTTTTTTAGGTGGGAGTGAGTCATGAAAGGACTCTGTAAGCTGTACTGAAATGTCCCTGCTTTTTCACGACATTGCCCCCTCATGTGCTTATTTCAGGTGACTGTAGAGAAACTGATAATGATGCCACACATCGTTACTATGGCCAACCAGATACTGACCATCAGCATCAGTGCAGACGTATGTATGGATCAAAACTCAGCTGGGCAAACGTCCTGTGCTAAGTGGAAGTCTGGATATAGTTCTGAACAATGTGGTTTCAGCCCATCTCTGCTTCCTCCTGTGCTTAAAAAATAGACCTAAATGGGGTCACTGAATTATTTTTGCTTCTTATCCAACTTGTGACTCTACTAAGAGGCTTGACTATTTGTGTGGTTGCACTCGATGTTGCATACCATCTGTTTCCTGTGTTGCCTTTATGTAGTTGATACAGTCTAGTGGGCTAAAATACAGATAAATTATTTGTGTTTCTGCATCAGGGAAGAATTCTGATGGATGAATCAGGGATCCCCTTAAACATGAGAAACATTGTGGCATCAAATGGTATTATTCATACCTTGGACGGCATCTTCATCCCTCCTTCGATAATTCCCATTTTGCCTCACAGATGCAACGAGGAACAACATAAAATTGTGACAGTAAGTCACCTTCTCCCATTCTCTTGCTAGCCATTGCTGTAGACCCTACACTCACCTGGAGGAACAAACGCAAGCTGTGTAAATTACATTTGGGAAATGTGTTCTCTCTGAGATGTGCCCTAATATGAACTTAGGCAGCATTGGCACTGTGATTGTTGCTTCTGCTAGCACTTTGCACTGCTCTGCTGGCAATCAGCTGTTTTCTTGTTGGTCTTTGTATTTTCCTTGCATCCATCCTACCTTTGCTTCAGAAAGATGTTTGTCTTTTCATAAAGCTGTGTGTGCCCTTCTTGACACCAGAGTTACTAACTCAGCTGAGAATGCTTTGTTCCCATCACTGTCAGCACTGTTTTCATGTTAGTATGGATGGGAAACAGCTATTCAGCAGCAGGAGCTGCAAATGCTGTATGGTATTCTCACATAAAAAATTTTGTATACCTTATTTTAGGTGTGTGTTCCCCACTTTAATCACTGGTAGGTTACTGGAGAAGAGGATGAGGCTCTGAATAGGCAAAAGGCACCTGATTTGGAGCAACACAAATATTATCAACTGGCCAGAGGGTCTGTTGTACCTTGTTGATTTAATGAGGCTGCCACATGGATGCCCAAAGTGTTTTCCAGCATAGCTGTGTCTCTAGTGGCTGATAGACTCGCTGGGTGGAGACAGACCCCATCTTAAAGTCAGGTGCAAACATCTCATGACAAGGGATCCACTTTGTTGAAGTGAGAAGCTTACCCCATTTCAGAGTGTGGAACTCCCTCCTAAAAATGTTTCTGATGCATGCTGTGATGTTTTGGATATGTACTGTAAGCAGTAGCTCTGGAGCATTCTTGGCATGGGGAAGGGGTTCTTTTGAGAAGATGAAGTTTTCTGCTCTTCTTTCCTTAACAGGGCTCTTGTGTGGATTGTGAGGCTCTCAACAGCAGTGTTTGCCCACCTGGCAGCAGAGAAATGGTAATTATTTTTGATCATTTACATATTTTCTTCTTTGTATTATGACATAGAAGCACACTGACAGTTTCTAACCCAAGACTCTTTCAGACAAATACAGGACAGGAAAGGCGAGCAGTAGAGAGGCTTGTTAGAGGATGCGTATCCACCATGCACTGTGATCCCAGACTGTCGCCCAATAATTACTCTGTGCTATTATTTTGAAGTCTGTTTGCTGAGTCAATGCAGATAGCTCTGATTCAGTCTGTGCTAAATGAAATTGTAGGCTTGCAGTTTTTAGTACCTCTACTCTGCCTCAGGCAGGGCTTTCCTCCTCATGCACTGAGTCTCCCAGCTCCTCCAAACTGCTAGAATCAAACCCAATCCCACTCGTCCCATCCAGTAACACCACTGCTTATGTCATGGCCAGGGAATTGCAACTAGCTCTATGCGCTGCAGAGGGCTGAGAAACAATTTGTTCTTGGCCTGTGCTCGCTGTTGATTCAGAATGAGCAGAACTAGCTGAAGGCGGAATAAGGAGGAGGCAGCACACTGGTGTTTGAGTTTACCCCTGCTGGGTTTAGCAGTACAGCAATTTTCAGGAAATCCCTGTGTGAAGGCCAGGCCCAAGACATTGTTTGGGAAAAATGGAGAGGTGTTCATGACTGTTAACTGTTGGGTGTCTTCTGAGGGATCTGAGTTTCAGAACTTGCTGGTGCTGTCTCAGCATGAATGTCTGAAGCGGAGCTCTGCAAAATCACTAGTCAATTGTTTTCCTCTCTGATTGAGGCAGGTGTGGACAGAATCATCTTGTGCCCAATTCTGCCTGTGTATAACTACATGACAGGTCACTGGGTATTCTTCAGAAATCATCTGCAGTCCTTTCCCTTCCCACTCTCTGTCTCACCTCTACCCCTGGCTGTCTCTCTCCCTTCCCCTCTTTCTCCTTTCCTCCCTCCCTCTCTCATTCTCTTGTACTCCTTCTCCCTGCCTTTCCTCTCCCTCTTTCCTTTCTCTTTTCCCCTACCCTCTTTCTTACCCTCTATTTCTCTCCCACTTCCACCCTGTCTCTCCCTTCCATCTCCCTCCTTTTATCCTCTCTCCCCAACCTCTCCCCCTTCTTCTACTGTCTCCCTTATCATAGATACTACTATAAGAACAAAAGGGCAGCACCTTGGCTCAGGCTTGCAGACTGGGAGTGAGAGGAAGCCACCACGTGCCTTCTTTCACGATAGGCATGCTGTAGCAGTATCTTGTTCACCTTGGCTCCTTTTTGAACTTCCTCAGCTCAGAGATAGGCATAAATTGCTCTCTGCAGCAGAAAGAGAGGGTCACTGTGCTGATGTAACAGAACAGAGCTGACTTGTGTTTCTACAGGAATCAGCACTGTTCCCAAAAGAATGTGTCTATATCCATGATCCACAAGGCCTGAATGTCCTGAAGAAGGGATGTGCCAGGTACTGCAATCAAACTGTCATGGTGAGTGCAATGGGAAAACACGTTCTTTTGAAAGGAGCTCAGCTTTGCTCTTCCCGATTCATCGAGGAGACCTCTGACTCCTTGAACTGAGATGGCAACAATAGAAAAGCTGCCCCATGCAAGGAGGGCCCATCAGATGGGCTGGCTACCTGACCTCTCTTTGGTTAACACAGAGAAGAAAACACGGTACCAACCCGCTGCAAATATTAGAAAGCAGCTCAGTTAAACCCAAACACGATACATAAATGCAATAAAACACGGCAGTTGTGACTAGCCAAGCTGGAGGAAGCTGAGAGATGAATGGTGTAGCGTTCAGTGTGTCATGTTTTCTGAGACAGCCCTGTTTTTATCACGTCTCCCAACGGAAGCAGAGTACAATGAAAGTGCCATAAGCTGTGAAGTGATTGCATCTTGTTTATGAAACATTGTCAAATGGTTTGGAAAAGTTGTTCTTACCCAGTTTACAGACCTCCCATCAGGAGTCTGCAGCTCCTGAGCTGTCCCAGTGCCAACTATATAGAATGATTTGTGAGTGTCTTGTTAAATAGCAGCTGGATGTCTGTCCTGTCATTGTTCTTCTATTGGTTGGTTGTGACAAGGCCTGTGATCCAGGACTGATATATCCCTCCAGAAAAGCAGAAGTCCTCAGCAAGGATAAAGGAGGATCAAGTGAGCCAATATTATTAATGAACTCAAAACTCAGAGAAAGCACAGACCCTATTTGCCTAAGTCACAGAAAGAACAGAAAATAGTGGTTTATGTTGACAAGAGTGAGCTGCAAGCAGAAAGACAGGTATTGTTGGAAAATAATTTAATAAATTAAGTCCAATTTTATGTTTGGACTTCATGATCTTAAAGGTCTTTTCCAACCTAAATGATTCTATGATTCTAAGCATGGGTGTCTAAGTGACTATTTCAGCGTTGTCCATGGCCACAGGAAGGAGGACAGAGATTTCAGAATTGTGAGAGCAGGACAACTCCAGCCAATTCATGTTAAGTCACTTGGTAACTTAATGATTCTGCTTTTCTTTCAGAAACCTGGGTGCTGCAAAGGATTTTTTGGTCCAGACTGCATACCGTGCCCAGGGGGATATTCCAGTCCATGCTATGGCCGGGGAAATGTAAGTACATGTATGAAGGATCATGCTGTGTTACAACAAGCACTTGAGTCAGGGTGGTTAGGGAGTGTAGTTAGCTTATTTATTTTTTACTGGCAAGGTAGGACATTTTTTCTTTATGGTAACAGTTGCTCTAGATAAGCATAATTCAGCCTTTGTGCTGCAGGGTAAAGTGCAAAGTGGTGGCCACAGAATATCCAAGGGAAATGGAGTGTACTCATCAGTGTGTTTTCCGTCTTGAGCTCTAATGTGAATCATGTCATAGCTTTCGCAGACAGCATTGACTGGGGGTTGGGGGGGGGATTTTTTATTACCACCACTGCTCTTCAAAGTCCTGTTTTTTACTGCAGCTGTCAAAAGTGTTTTTGATAGATATGAAAGCCTTGTTTTTGCCTTGGTTCGCTTAGTTTCAATGACTTTGGCTTTCTTTTTGTTTCCTTCCAGTGCAGCGATGGCATAGAAGGGAATGGCAACTGCCACTGCTTTGAAGGCTTCAAAGGAGTAGCCTGCCACATCTGTTCAAACCCAAACAAACATGGCGAGAACTGTGATGAAGGTTGGTAATTTGGAAGTAGAGTCTAGAGAAAAATGTAGAGCAAAGCTGTAGTGCATGTTCAGGTACCCTGGATTCCCTGCTGGCAAGACCTCATCATGAAAGAAGTGATGGAAATGTTAGGAATGTTTTAACAATTCTTTCCATAAAGAATAGTCCTGTCTGCCTCTGGGTCCTGCACTGGCAATTTAATTCTTGAACCACAGATGCAGTGTGTCCCAGTCTCCCCCTCATTCTAGTCAATTTATCAAGTCTTCAGAAAATACTCCTCAAATTTATGAACCTGTTTGCCTTTGTTATTCCGGACTTCTATTTCTAACAGTTACAGCCTTTTTTTTGTCTTCTTCGAGATTAACTTAACACTGCTATAGGTGTGACTGTCCCTGTGAATGGCTGGTGAGGAATGTTTTAATAAGAAAGCTATTTGTGTTTGTATGAAGTCTTTGATGTCTGGGGGTTTCAGAACAACTGATAACAACTAGTGACTGTTATGGGATACTATGCAAGCCTCTGATATCTGGCCAGGTGGCCAAGAGATTAAGAAGAAGAAAAAAAAAGGAGGTGAAGGAGGGCTAGGAGACAAGACCTGCAGGGGATGCTGTGTGAACTTGACACGGTGCCAAGGAAGTACAAAGGGGAAGGACAAGAAAAAAACTTGGAGAGGAAGACTATGAGCCTTCAGCATAAAAGACCCCTAGAGACCCCCAGAGGGACCACCGGAGATTGATGCGCATGCTCCAGTAGGAGGGACTGGACCCCAGAAGCTAATTATAATAACCTATTTTTTTTAGAAGTAGTAATGAATATGTATTAGTCTAGGAGCATAAAAATCAGCTGCTTGATGTAACTGGTGTGCATCCTGGTGGAGCGGAGACTCCCGGTGCACCCAGCGCTGTTTGCTTACCTCTATTCTTTTAATAATTCCTATTTTTTTATTTAATCCTATTTTGAAGACTGAGCCATTTCTAACAGAAATGTCATCACAGG
This sequence comes from Anas acuta, assembly GCF_963932015.1. Lineage (NCBI taxonomy): Eukaryota > Metazoa > Chordata > Aves > Anseriformes > Anatidae > Anas > Anas acuta. The sequence continues at coordinate 14,757,283 of NC_088989.1, read as the reverse complement.
TGACAAAAAGCGTGGCTGATATGACAGTGGTAATGCAGGTCTTGGAAACATTGGCCAAATTTGTGTGTGGAACTTCCAAGCAAATCTCTCCTCCTTAGAAAGAAAAGACATTTTCCTTTCCCAGTTGACAAGGACCTTGTGCTTGATGGCCTAAATTTGAGCCCATCTTTAGAGCTCATAAAACTCTTGGACCCAGGCAGTCAGAGGATCGGTTCCCTGGCCAGGTTTTGAGGTGGGGTGGATGTGTCTCAGCAGACATCCCTCTGTCAAGAACAAATGGGATGATGATTTGATGTCATGAGAGATTGTGAAAGAAAGTTAGGAATCTGCAAAATGTGACTACTGTGGTGAGTTCTGGACTTTTGGCAGTTACTGTTCTTTCTCCATGTGAAAATTCTTTGACAGATTGTGGCTGCGTCCATGGTGTCTGTGACAACAGGCCTGGCAGCGGGGGTGTGTGTCAGTCCTGGTCCTGTAAGGAAGGTTTTACTGGGAAATTCTGTGACAAGACATCCAGGAACTGTGGCCCGAGCGGGTTGTCCCAGTACTGCCACCAGAATGCTGTTTGCAGCCTCAATGACACAGCAAGGTCAGTCTTTCTGGCATACAGATTCGGGTGGGCACATTGTCCTCATATAGTCACACAACGGCTGTGAGGCTGCCAACCCTGTAACTGTGCACGTCTCCCTGTGTGCCTGTTGCACAGGGTTGTTCAAGCCATGCAGCCAGCCCGCTGCACTAGAGAATAAGTCAGGTTCTTGCTGGCTTGAGAGCTCAAAATGTCTTTTTGCTCTCTGCTGTATTCCAGAATAGGCTGTACTACCTGTGTGCCTTCTGTGCTTATGTTTTTAAGGTGCATCTGCATGGATGGATATGAAGGGGATGGGTTTTCCTGCCAGCCCATTGACCTGTGCAGTCAGCCAGAACGAGGAGGCTGTTCTCAGAATGTAAGTGGGATTGGACTATCAAAACACGGAGAAGCAACATCTAATCAATCAAAGCAGGACAGTTGCAGATTTGTTGGGCACTGGTGTCGTGCCTCTTTCCCAGTCTGTAAGGTGGGATGGAACAGCAGGTACCTAAACACAGCCGTCATAAGGAGGTCAGTCATTTGCTTGGTACCAAAATGTGACACCCTGCGGAAGGTTTGGCTGGTTTGCCCAGATATTTTAGCAGCCACAGAGATTAGCTGCACAGACTTTTGTTTTGTATTCATTTTCCCCTCAAGATCTTCTTACGTGTTGTAGCTTGTCTGTGAGCTCCAACTCATATTTCTAGTAGCCAACAACAAATGGTCAGACCTCATCATGATTTAGATCCCCCAGTGAGAGGAATGCACTGGGCTATGTAGAAGGGAATAGGATGGCACTAAGTACAAAGGTCTTTGCTGAAAGAGATCTACCTCCGTGACTGATTCCCAGCCTACGTGCCCAGGCAGAAGAAGATTGTTCTTATCCTGCCTAGGGAATACTACTTCTGTAATGGAAGAGCTTTACTGAATGGCAGGGAATGCCCTGTGAGTTCTGAGCCACCTTAGACACAAGTATCCACCTCTCTGAAAACAATGAATGTTTCCAGAATCACTTTACCATGATATTATCTAGAATCTTTCTGAAGAAGATGCTTCCAGTCCCTGCACCCAGTGCTGGGATCAAAAATGGTCATTCAGAAACTCTTCTCTGACTGATGAAAGAGACTTGTGTCTGTATTTGTATTGCACTACCTGCTCTCTGCCGAGTGTAATGCTTTTGTCTCCCTTCTGCAGGCCCTGTGCATCAGTACAGGCCCTGGCAATGCCACCTGCCAGTGTAACGTGGGCTGGACTGGGGATGGGAAGGCCTGTGTGTCTATAGACAACTGCATGCTGGAGAGCAGAGGGAACTGTCACATCAATGCTGACTGCATTTATATCGGCCCCGGTCAGGTATGGGCTATACCAAGTAGTCTGGTGGTAGACTTACATTTCCCAAGCTGCTCTGAAATGGTCTGGGATTGCTGGAGGTAGAACCTGGGCTGGTCAGCAGCAAAACCTGATTGTTGGCTGCCAAATACACTGGCTCATGCTATAGCCACACAGGGTACTCATGTGTGGTGAGAGGTATGGGTATGTTTGAGGCTGCTACACTACTCGGAAACCTTTGTGTAGCAAAGGGAAGAGCCCTGCTCCATAACAAGGCACTGGTTGCTGTGCCCACCTTGTTCTCAGATCACAGCATTGTCTCTGGGCAGTGCTAAAATGTACAGAAAATCACATGCAGCTATTCAGATAGTTGATGGGGGAAGACAGGCCAAGACTGGGACATCCTGAGACTGGAGGAAGGCATGCGGGAGGGGTGGTCCTCAAGGTGCTTCTTCTCCCCACTGAGCAAAGGGAGCTCTGGGCAATGGGCTGGGGAAAGGTGCCAGATCTTCAGCAGAATTTAGTGAGGTAGGTGGCATGTGCAAGTGCTCTTTTAGCTATCATATAAGCAGGAAGTTTTGAAATCACCCCCTCTTCTCTTTCTGTTGTTCACAAAGTCTGTGTCATTCTCGGAAAAGCTGGAAATAGAGATGGAAACTATTATTCTCAAGTTACCCTCACATAGGCAAGCAGAGCAAGGGATCAGTGCTCTTGAGTAACCCAGCAGCATGTGTGTTGTGATAGAGAATGATGCCCTGCTAAGGAAGTACCTCTGCATTTTCATGTCTTGAGGAACCAGGAGAAAACTTAGGAAAGTCAATTAAGAATAGATTTTAGATTTTTATGACTTTTTTGGATAGTAAATGAGGATGCTCTGATAGCTCTTTAAAACTGAAATGCCTCTTTCCTGCAGAGCAAATGTGTCTGCAAGAGGGGTTATGCTGGCGATGGCCACAATTGCGATGCAATCAACCCATGCCTCATGGACAACGGCGGCTGCCACGACATGGTGAGTAGCTAAAGAGCTGTCCAAGGCACTGTGGCCGTGACGGTTCCTCTGCTCCCTGTCACAAGTTTTTCAGCCATGGCATCAAGAGAATCACAAGGATTTGGTTTGCATTGGCCTACTGGCACACCACTGAGGTGTTGTAAAGGTTTAGTCTCTGATCTACGGAGGCAGATCCTCTGATTTTTCATGAATGCACACAACCCAAAGCCATCATCTAGGCCTTGCTGCACAAGGTATAAATTCAATGGCACCATAAACACAACAGGAAGAAGGGGTTTGTGTGCGCCTCTGTAGCCTGGGCCATAAGAGGTCAGAATTTGATTCTTAGGTAGGTGTAACACTGCATTACCTGTGTTCACTCTCTAATTTCTCCTTTCCTTGTACTTGCAGGCTACGTGTGTACCTCTTGGAGGAGGGGAGAGGTCCTGCACCTGCCCTCAAGGCTATGTGGGGGATGGCATGACATGCTATGGAGATGTTCTAAAAGTGAGTGAAAAGCAAATGTCTGAGGTCTTTTGGAGATCAGGGAGAAATGTCTCTGTTCTCACTTCCCATTTCTCTGTTACTCGAGCTGACTCCTCTCAGCACAGCACGTGTTTGCCCAAGACCACAGAGACAGCACCAGTGCCAAGAACCAGTGTCTTCAATAAGTCATTGACAGTCATTTCTAAGCTGCTCCACCCCTGTCTGCCCTGTGCAATAAGACATCTTTTATTTGGTATTTGGAAAGTTTTTCAGGTCAGAGCTAGGTTGGCCCATTTTCTGACATTAGAATTATTATAGACCATTGTGGATTCAATCACTGTCTCTGGTAAACACAAGCAATTTCAGATGAATTGAAAAGAATTTATTTATTTAGGTATATATTAGGTATATATATTTAATGTCTGGAATATATATTCTTTAATGGCTAGAGTTTGGTTTTGGGAGTGGCCATCCCTCCACATGACACAAGGTGCCTTTGAAGTTTGTGAAGGGAGAAAGGAATTCCTAAGTCATTATTGCTGGATCTAATATTGCAACGGGCTCCTGTCCCCCACCCCAGGTCTCCCAGTCCCACAGCTCCAGTGCTCATTGGAGGTTACCCTTCTGTTGTTTCTATTTTGAAGGAGCTGGCTGGGAGTTCCCACTTTGCAGGCTTCTATGACTGGGTTAAGGTAAGAATGGCCGTGGGATGTCCACATGAGTAAGTACTGTAGAAGTGAAGTCACTGTGAACACTGCTGTTAAAGGAAGAGCAACAGCATTTATCTTTTTCATTAGAGAAAAAACAAAGCAACAGCTAAGGTGAAATCAGAAAGAGTAGTAGCATGTAGAAAAGCTCTGGAGTTTGTGATGGAGTAAGGGTCATCAGTGTGTTTGACGGACTAGGTTATAGCACAAGAGGAAGCTGTGACTGTAATACACATGATTTTCATAGTTGTATCTTCTGTAATTCCTGGCTGTAGGAAAGTAATACAGAAGGAAAAGAAAAAGGGGTAACATAATAATAGCTATTTTTGAAAAATGATTGCTATTTCAAAAATAGCAATCTTTGAAAAATTAGACTATAAGTTTGTTCCTTTCCTTCTTACGGGCTCCCTGTTCCTAGCTTGGCTGCAAGAGACACTGCAGGCTGCAGCAAGTCTGTGGAAACACACAATGAAGCATGCCATCTCACTGAGCTTTAGTTTACCTGTCCTGCTGTGTATATTGCTTTTGCTAGGAGTAATTTTGGTCCCTTCCCCAAAACTGATGTTGTGTGTTGTTTGTTTATGGATTTGACTGAATGGATTTGAAGATTAATTTAATTTAAGCACAGCTTAAAGCAGCAGATTTTTCATTGGCAAGCAGATGTCAGCTGTTTTGGCCAAACCACTTGTGGCATTTTTTGATTGCCAACAGCACTTACTTATTTCACACGTGCAGGAAAGCCTGCTGTGTGCACACTGCCATTCTGCACGTCCCTGACATGGGACTGCAAAAGCAGGATGACTCTTGGTTATATTTTACGGAGTAGATATGGCACTGGCATGTCTTATTTGTTCATCTTTGTGCTTTGGACAACAGAAATCTCTCTTCAGCATCCCAGCAGGAACCAATGTCACTGTCCTGGTGCCATCAGAGGAAGCTATCAACAGCTTGAACAAGAGTGAGAAAGATTTCTGGCTGACCCCCAGCACGCTGCCGGTTTTAGTCAGGTATGAGGAGATTCCTCTCTTTGCTTTAGTATGCCAGACAACAGTAACAAGGCTATGAGTTGGATTTCTGGTCGTACATGCCCAATAAAGAGATATCTTGAAATAAATATAGAAGCAAGGTTAAATATGTAGCAGGCAAAGAATATAGTATGCATTTGAAACATAACAGAGCTCAGGCAATTGGAAGTGTATTTATTTTTCATATACGTGCATTCTCTCCACACGCTTAATGACTTTAGCGAATGTGTGAATGTTAGGTGATGTGATCTTATCTCCCTGTTATTACAATTAGTACCAGAACCTTTTCTTTACCTGCCTTTTTTCTCTTCAGGGCCCACTTTCTTGAAGGTATCTTCACTGGTGAAAAGCTCAAAAAGTACGACAAGCCAGAATTACCCACCCTCAACCCACAGACCAGATGGCAGATAAACACCAAGAGTGGTGTAAGAATTTTTTATATAATGCACATGTGTCAGTGTCAAATTAAACTGCTCAAGAGCTGCTATATCTAGTGGGGAATCTGGATGTGATGCTGGTGCCTTCAAGCTCAGGAATCTTTTAAGAATTGTACCCAGATTAATCATGTGCAGCCTTGAACAAATCATATGTCTGGTTTGCATATGCCTGGTGATTTCTGATGTTTCTGCTTCTCCCTCGTATGCTTTTGCAGGTATTAACCATTCAAAATGCAAGTATTGTCGTCAGTGACATCCCTGCCAGCAATGGCATTATTCATGTCCTCAGTAAGGTATGTCAATACTGGGAAATACAGTCATAGCAACGAGGTTGTGTTGCAGCATCCGTGATGGAGACAACAAGTAATGTATACCTGGGCAGTTAGAAAGAGCTATAATGACAAAAATACGCTTGATTATCACAAAGTCCCGACAGATGTTCCTGTGCACTAGTGTTTTATGTTTAAAGTATTAGTCTCTGGGACAAGTAAGAGGGAAGTTCCTCTTCTCTTGGCTGATAGATGAGTTAAGACTATTGCAGAATTGTGCTAAACGGTACCATTTCTACTTGCTTTTCTTGCAAGCAGGGCAGGAGTAATTTCCCCCACTGTCTCTTGCCTGAGCTTGCTGATGAGCTTGCTTTATCTGCAGGTTTTGTTGCCACCTTTAGGAGATATCCCACCGAGTCCTCCAGGTCTGCAGAAACAGCTCGATACAGTTTCCTCGTTCAGCACATTCAAGGATTTGTTACACGTAAGCATCTGATGTGGGTTCTGTTGTGGCTGTCAGAACTTTCTTTGTGCAAATGCCCAGTTTACCTGTTGTAGGTGGGACTAAACCTGGACCACCTGCTGAGAAAAGAGAAACCATCTATTTCCTACCATTCCAGTGTGATCTTCTAAGAAAGGTCCTTTGAACAGCCAAAGGATCACATACTTGCAGTTAGATCCCTATATCATGTTATTACAATGGAAGATGTCCTGTTTGTTGCAGGCACTCACATGCTTGTACAGGCAGAGAAACCTAGAGGAAAAGGAAGGCTTGTTCGTAATCAAGGAACTGCACTTAGGTCAACCCAGGGAGCAAGACATTAGACACGTGTGACTGAGTGGAAATTGTATATTCAGTTTTCAAGCATTTCCCCTAGTGCTATTGCTATTTTAATTGATTTCATATGCAGTTTAGTTTTAGTGAGTACAAGTGTAATTGCTAATGTTAATGTTTGGACATTTTTATTTATTTTTTTTTTTTAGCAATACCAGCTCATTGGAAAAATTGAATCCAGTGAAAAATATACAGTTTTTGTTCCTGGAAATAATTCCATTGAGGAGTACTGCCAGGCTCACAATGTGACACAATTGGTAAGCTCACTGTTTGCTTACAGTCTGAATACGTATTGCAGTAATTGCAGGGACACGTATACTGTCAGATCAGAAACTTGAGCTGAGAAGATCTGAGGAGGAGCATATGTGATGCTGAAAGCTAGGAGAAGTGGCAGAGAGAAATGAGAGGGTTTCCTGGGATGCTGCAATGGGAACTGAAAAGTCTATTTGGACACCAAATGCAAATTTCTGAGTAGATTTGTGTTTGTTGGATAGCACAAGATCTTCTCCCTGTCTAGCCATGGCATATATGTGGTATTTTTGAACCTTTTGAAAAGCTCCAAAAACCTTTATGGCTTCATCCAGTAATGGTAACTAGGTGTGATCAGTGCTATTGTGATAGGGAGTCACTAGTCTCTGTGGGCTAAATTAGCTAGTAGAGATTGCCTGGTAACTATTCTTGTGACATACAATTCCAGACTGAATTGTAGTCTAGGAAGTCAGACGAGTCCTAACATTTTATTTATTTGTTTGTTTTTTTATTGTGGATTTAGGACAACGAGACAGTGCAGTACCATGTCATATTGGGAGAGAAGCTCTTGCCTACAGATTTGAGAAGTGGAATCCATAAAAATAGCATGCTAGGGCTCTCCTACTGGTTAATGTTTTATCAAAACAGCACCCAGGTAAGAATGGTAGATTGTTCTTCCATTGATAAACCATTATCCGTTTTGTACACCTTTTCAGTTTACTGACTGTGGCTATCTAACAGCCATCAAGCAATCCATGCAAAAGGAGTTGAAGGTCATCATCTCAGCCCTTTCCTTCTCCTTTGCAGAAGTTTGTCAATGATATTCCTTTGGATGGAAAATTCTTCGAGACGAAGAATGGCATGTTGATTGGGGTTTCACAGGTCCTCCAGATACGGAAGAATCGTTGCACAGCCAATACCACGACCATACAAAAGGTATTGATGATTACCAGTTTGCTGAACACCATTCCACAGGGTTTCTCTGCCTCCTGAACCAAACCAATGAATAGCAGAAGACCTACATCGTCTCTTCCACACGGATGAGACCGTGTCCTGGGGTCTGACTCCAGCTAATCCTCATATGAAATGGAATCTGGCACCTCGTGTCCTCAGACTCTTTACTTGTGAATTCAGGAGATCTGCAGCTCCTGTGCAGATCACGTTCAGTTTGCTTGCTGGCTCTCTGCCACAGCGCCAGTCACAGGGCAGGCTGGTGCAGGGACTGCCAAGCTGTGGAAGGAGAATCCAACCCAAACCTTGCATAACATGACCACAAGCTCCCCTACAAACTGTGTGGGAGTCATGGCCAAAGTCCAGCCCCCACGCATTTTGTGGCTCTTGGCTATCTGAAGATTGTAGGGTCAGACTAAGGCAGGCCTGCCCCATTACAGATCAGAAAAAATGTTTGTGCCTTGCATGGAGGAACTCCAGGCCTGCAGAAAGCCCTTCCCCAGCTCCGGAGAGGTATAATGATCTCCTCTGGTTGGTTTTGTGGTACAGTCTCATCACCAGCATGGAGAAATAAGACCTTGTATGGAGCTTCTGGTAGCACCCAGGAGCTGAGGGACATGCACTGTGATTTTTATTCTTTGGTCTTTTGAGCCATGGAGATAAATGCATCTTTGTCTTTGTCCCAGCCAGCACCCTGTACAGCACCATTTGTAATTCAAGACTAGTGTCTTGGTGTGACGTGGGTAGAGGGCACACATGTGACTTGTCCTGTTCTCTGTGCCCTAGTCAAGATGCGGCAAGTGTGAGAAGGGGATCAAGTGTCCTCCTGGATCAGTTCTTGTGGTGAGTCTTTGATTCATGTGGCATCTCAGACTTCACAGACTTTGCTTTGATGCCCCATCACAGCTCTAGAGATGTCATCTCGTTACCTGAAAAAATATGCTGTTGAGTCCTCTGTGACTCGTTCACTAACAAGGTTTGTAAGAGAAAGCAGAAACCAAGGGAGGTTTATGCAGGCAAAAGACAAATGTGAACCGTGAAGATCTTAACAGAGTTGGCGTGAGGCCTTTGCCTGCATTTCAGGAGCCCTTTAGAGCATCTAATGTGAGGACTTTCCCCCATTAGGGGAGGAAACTAGATTTCTTTTTTGATCTCTCACTCCTTAGACATTATCATCAAGAATAGGGGTGCCAATAGCAGTTTTCTAGCCCAGACCATGGGTATGCTCACAAAGGTGGGCTGGCAAAGCCTGCAGCTTGTTTGTGAGTGAGTGACAAATGTTTCCAGAGAGGAAAACAATGAAACTCTTCATCTTTGTGCTGGATATGAATTGCCTAGCAGCCACATCTGGTTTTGTAGGCTTCATTACTTTACTCTATGTCCAAAAAATGCCAATTGCTTTTTCTTAGCTGATGTATACCACAGATTTGACAGGTAACCATATCAGCTGTGTGGGGTCACCTCACACCAGGCCTAGTGATGCCTCATTGCTTTCAGCTCTGGGACATCTGGATATTTAGGACAGTTCCTGTAGGACAAAAAGAATTACTCCTCTGTTAGGCAAGAACACTGCCATATTGTAGTATCTTCTATCTGTATCTGTGTTAATTATATTTGCAGGAATTTCCAGGAAGCAAGAACCTCGCTCACTGTAAATTGCGCTCTGGGGATACAGGCTGCCATTTCACCTGTGCAAAAGTTTCTCTGGTAAGAAAAAACATTTGTCTCGGATTCATTTTGACAAAAGCAAGATGGGTGTTAGAAATACAGCCATGGAAATACAGCCTGTGCTGACATCCTGGCTGAATTTGTGCCATTGCATAGCTGAGAATGGGCTTGTCTGGGAGTTGCTCTCCATCCTGTAGATAGAGGGCACTGGAGAAAAATCAAACCTGCGGAAATGTCTGCACGGTGATGGATTGTGGTCTGCAGCACTGGGATTGTTGCTTTGGGCTTTGTTGTACAGAGGAAGAGAAGGAGCTGAATGTTTGTGGTCAGGTTTCCTAAGGAAATGAGGCATGAATGATGGTATTTTGCTTGTGCATGTGCCTTTCTGAGTAACTGATGAATAACTGGGAGCCAAACCAAAAGGAGGAACAGGTCTCACAGTCACTGTGCCCCCACCAGTTCTCTGAAAGCATGTGGCTGGGAGAAAACTCTTCCCATGTAAACGTGTAAAACATGTAAAAACATGTCAAACAAAGAGGAAATGGTAAAAGAAAGGCTTGTGTGAATCTGACCCCTTCTACATATAGAATCATCTCCCTGGAAAGTTTGGTGGGAATGGAAGATTGAGAAGGGAGAGAGGCAGCTGGACAAACTGTACCCACAGGCAGAGCTTCAGTCAGCCCAGCCCTCCCTGGGCACTCCTGCGTCTCCACTGGATGATGTTCCTCTTCATCCGTATTGTCCACTTGGTCCCATCATGGTTGCCTCCCTCTGTGGGTGAATGCAGAGAGAAAGGAGAGCAATGAAATCAGGCTTCTGAACTGACCTGCTTTCTGGCGGAAGCTCTTTCTGCCCAACAGAGGATCTCACTGGTGGGACACACTAGGAGATAAGCTGGATGGGCACAGGACTGAACATTTGTTACTAAATGAAGAGCTCAAGTGGCTACACAGACCTTTATGCAAGGCTCTTTCTCGCTCCATCCCACCTGCAGACATCTAGTCCCTTCATGAGTTGCCAAAAATGAAGTCTGTCGCATAGTTAAAGGAGTAGAGTAGCTTCCAGGAGTAGAGTTGCTTTTGCTATCTCCTCGGTGCTGCACAAGATGGCTCACCCCGGCCTGTTCTTGGTTCCACAGAGGTCTGTCTGCTGCCCTGGCTACTACGGACACATGTGTGAGATGTGCCCAGGGAAGCCAGGCCAGTGGTGCTCCGGGAATGGGGAGTGCCAGGATGGCATCGAGGGCAGTGGAGAGTGCCGATGCCTGGAAGGTTTCCATGGAACTGCCTGTGAAATGTGTGAAGTGGGCCGATACGGAGCCGACTGCAAATCAGGTGACAGCGATGGCTATTGCAGCTTGGGCCCAGCGTGCTGCTCACGAGGGAGAAAAGCAGCCCCAGGACCTCTGAGACAGGCTAACAGCTGGTGGGCCACCAAGGGAAGGGTGGTGGGAGGGAGTGCTGCTGGTCAGCCCCATTTTCATCCTCAGCATGACTGACTGCTGTGCTGCTCATCCTGATGTCACCCAAACCATAGAAAGTTGGGGTGGTCTGTTCATGGGCTTTTGGGCCTGATGGTGAGGTAACAAGAGCTGATACTCCCGTAACATTTTCTTTATGGCAGCTAGGATTAGGAATAGGACACAGTGAAGTGGAAGTGAGACTCTGCTTGTGAGGCCTGTTTGGTTTGCCAGTGATGAGCATTTATTCTTCCCCTGCAGAATGTGCCTGTGACAACGGCATATGTAATGATGGACTGCAAGGCGACGGGAGCTGCGACTGTTTCCCTGGGTGGAAAGGCCCGACCTGCCAGGAAAGTACGCAAATGTGAAGGGGCTTGTGGTATAATAGTAGTGGTTTTGGTGGAGGAATCTGAGTCATTCTCTTTAGCTGCTGGAGCAAATCTGCATTAGCTGAGCAAGGTGGCCACAGTTGCATGTACTTGCGTCCCTCAGAAAGCTTATCAGACTGTCCTGACTCATTCTTGCACGTGAGCCACATTTCTGATGTGACTTCCCCAACAGCACATGAGCCATGGAGTTATTTGAGTGAAACTAACCTAGGAAAAATCACATCATCTTGTTCCATCTCCACTGAGATTTGAGGCACTTCAAGAACAGCCCTTAACCTTGGGAGAGAAATGGAAGCTCCCAGCCAGACTGGGTTGACCACAACTCCTATTACTTGCCTAAGAAGGTGGCAGGACTTGATTTGAAGCCTCCAAAGTGCTCCAGTGTGTCTGCTGGATTGCTTTTTCTGCTCCCAGATACATTGATTTAGGTGAACTCAGGCTACAGCCTGCACTTCTCAATGAATCTGTAGTAGTATGTCAAAAATATTTGTTTCTGGGATTTGGGATCATGATTACCATTGGGGTGGGAGGGAACATGAGTTCTAAATCCTTTGAGATTGTAAAAGTTTGCATCCAAAAACTGAGTTTGTAGCGACATTAGATGTTTTAGGGGCATTTAGAAATGGAAATTGAATGGAGCTGTCCTATTGGTCTAAATGTAAAATATAATACAAGTTGAATGGGGCCCTGAATATCTGAAATAAGAAGGTTTCAGTCCCTGCTTCATTCCTAGCAGTGTGGAGGCCACATGGATAGGTTCAAATTGAACCATTAGCTCAGAAAGAGAACATCAGAAAATCAAATTCACTCCTTTGTACAACACCAGAACATAATGCCATGAGGGTTTTCCTGCTGCCATGAAGGACACGAGGGTCATCATAAGTGCTGGTGTGCTGTCATCAGTCTGGGCAACAGCATGGCAGTGGGGCTGTTTGGAGGGACCTTTACTCTAGATGGTAAAAGTGTCCACAGTAAGCACTGTACTGAAAATGCCAGGTCATTTTTGTGTTTTCTGTTGCAGGAATCAAGACTGACTTATGCAATAACACTTGCCATCAAATGGCCAAGTAAGTACAGCTGAGGAGCTGGATCATTCTTAGAAAGCCACTTGTTTATGCTTTACATAGAGTGATTCTGTGTTTAGGGCTTCACAGAGGGCTGTTGGCTGTACCTGCTCATTAATGGTGCATAAAAATCACTTTCATCTTGGAAGTATTTTTAGTCATAAACCCCATCTACTTTCCCTTAAGATTTTGTTTGTTCAAACATAAAATGTTTCCAAACAACTTCTGTACATGTGGATGGAATAAAGTAGAGACTCCAAGCTGCTCCAAGTCTGGCATTAGTCATGGAGCAAAGAAAACAGACATCGACAAGCCCTCTCTGCCTTGCTTCCTCCCACCAAGGAATTATGTGGGCTGATGTACTGTAAGGACTCCCTTTTGCTGCCCTTTCTACCCGTTATCTACTCTCCCATTTTGTGGTACTGGCACAGTCCCCTGTATTGTGCCGTGCAGAAGTGTGGGGGCACAGCCAAGGAGTGTGGTGCAGGGTGTGACGCCTGTGCCTGGGTGCCAGCTCCATGACCAGCTTCTGTAGTGGTTTCAGGTGACTTATGGCAGCCTTTGTCAAACCCACCTGGCCCACAATTTAGGCCACGCATGTCTGCATGACAACAGGTGGTTGGCATTCAGGCCTGGAGCCCACAAAGGAGCAAAGCATCGTTTGGAGTTAGTGTGAGTGGAACCAAGTGATGCTGTCCAGGTGTGTTCCAGCTGCGTGTGGCTGTCCAAAGTCACAGGCTCATTGCTGGGCTGCTGCCAGATGGTCACTAGGCACCAAATGCTATCAGCCACCACCTGCCAGAGCCCTTCTCTGCTCCTTCATGACCATGAGGAGCACTGGGTAGCAGAGAGGAGGAAAGTGCCAAGCTACAGACAATGGGCTCTATGTTCTATGAGTAGTACAGCAGCTACTCAGTCTCCTTGTTTTTGGCAGTAAGCCTCTGGCGTACTGCCATGATGATGGGCATCCTCCTCAGATGATCTTTCCAGAATCTCTAGAGCCTTTTGATGTGGCAAGGCTCTTCTTCTGCTGAGCACCACACCCCTTTTCTAGGTGGGTTTTGCTGCTTACCTGTGATATTTTTGGGTTGATTCCTTGGTGCCGTAAAGAAATAGTAACTTTGGGCATGTTCTTCCTTTGGTCATTATGGATGCTAGTGGATGCTAATTTGCACATGCTAGGCTTGTGTAGCGTGTGTTTCCCACTGGCCAAGCAAATCTGGAGATGTTCTCAATGATTGTTTTTCTGTTTTGTTTCAGCTGCCTGAATGGCTCCGCAGATTCCCCACCCATGTGCTCCTGCTCTGCTGGATATACAGGGAATGGAACCCATTGCACAGGTATGTTTGGCAACTGTGGCCAAGGTTCAAGACTGTGCAGGAAAATTGTTTTTCTGATCTAACCATTGGTCATCAGTTAGCAAATGCTGTGATGGAAGGACTTGTTAGTCCAATTTGGGGATTGTTTAAGCTGAGCATGACTTTTGGACTGGCCTCTCACAGATCTGGATGAGGCCCCTGCCTTTAAAGGACCTACAGTTTCATTGAGAGAAAAAAAAAAAGGGGGGGGGGGGATTAATAAAATAATGTGATTTTTGTTAAGATGCATGATCATTCGGACACTGTTCATCTTCCCTAGATGCTCTGAGCTGATTCTACTTCTCTTGTTTGTGATCACAGAAATAGATCCATGCATTATTGATCACGGTGGCTGCTCCATAAATGCCGTGTGTACTAAAGTGTCCCCAGGAGAGAGAACCTGTGTTTGCAAGGAAGGCTATGCTGGAGATGGGACGTTGTGCCTGGGTGAGTGCTCAGTGCATGTTTTGATGATGGTGGCAAGACACCATCCACGCAAAAGGGCGTTTCAGGCTAAAAGCATTACAATTTCAGGTTAAAGCACTGAATAAGTTGATTCTTCTTTCAGTCTGTTTATGCAGTCATTGTTTCAGAGTCAGTAATTGCTGGCTTACCTTGATTCAGCAGTGTTTCTGCTTTTTGTTGAGGTGTACACACATTCATGTACCTACGTGCCTGTAGGTGCTCAGTGTACTCCCAGATTCTGACCAGCCACGAGGTCACTGCTGTCCCAGCACACTGCCACCTGAAACTGGGCAGGGAGCTCACGCTGCCCTTGGCACCTGGCTCTCTGGATGGCCTCAGACCAGCATTTTGTGGTGTTCTGAAATGGGACTGGAGCTGTGGGGGAGTCCAGTCCTTTCATATCCTTTAAAGCATGCTCAGACAGATGTGGCATCTCAGCAGGCAGATTTATCACAACTCAGAGACCCACGCATGGCACAAGTAAAACTTGCAGTTGTTCCCTGTTCCTTTGCTGTCAAAAGTTACTTTGCCATGATGTTTCCCAATCTGGGCAAGTCCTCCCTGTCGCTTTACCGATTCCTCTTAGACGCACCAGCTGCCTTGGACAGCCCTCAGCACTAACGTGGCCTTACTGTTTTACTGCAGAAATTGATCTGTGTCTTGAAAGCAACGGGGGGTGCCACGCCAATGCAGAGTGTGTTAAAACAGGCCCACGGAAGGTGAGTAACTACGTTGAATGTCAGGGCAACATTATTATGAAATTGTGTCTAATTCTCTCAAAGGCAATCCTTCCCATGGCAGTGCTCTGCATCAGGATTATTACCTTCCACACAGAATGTTGCCTGGGAAGAGCTTAAAAAGCTTGCTGCTTCCTTGAAAGCAGATGCTTTCTGTTGCCCAGAGGCTGGAGGCACCCTCAGCCTGTAGTTGTTGGCACAAACATGTTTTTTTCCATGAAGGAATGGAGTGTGTGACAGATGCTTTCCACCCAGCTCAGCCATTGTGTTTTCTTTGCTAGGCTCAAGTTTCAGACTGAGCATCTGTTTTCCCTCCAGGTTGCCTGCAACTGTCTTCCTGGTTACAGCGGGGATGGCGTGAGCCGGTGCCACCCCATCAACTTGTGCGAACAGGTCTGTCTGCATTTTGCTATTACTAGGGGTGAAGGCCGCAGCCTTGATCCCAACAGCTAACAGCAAGAGCAGGGTTAGGCTGCGTGCTTAGAGCTGTCTGGCTTGCCTTTTTACATACCTAAGGGATTTCCCAGTGTGTTTGGTTTCCACTGCTTCTCACAGTGACCCACAAGTATCTCAGCCACATGGCACTAAGACTGGATGCCCCTCTTTTGGGAGAAGCAGCACAGCAGCACAGGGTTGAAGGCACGTGGGCTTGTTTCTCTGTTTTACTCAAAAGAGTAAGCCATGCTCACAGCATCTCTGCTAAGTCTATTTGCAATCTCTTTGCATCCCAGATTTTGTCATTGTTGTGGCTTTCAAAAATAGGGTACAAAAGTCTTGTTTCACACTAGGATTTGATGCTGAAAAGCCCTTGAGAATCCAAGTGAGGTTTATTCTAAGGCACTCAACAGATGGATGAATGGTTTCCTTTCCACTGGTCTGGGTATAGTTAGCAGCTCCTGCAGGCAAGTGTGGTCATGCAAATTGTTGATGATGCCCTTCCATGCAAGCCTTTCACTCTTCTTGCCAGAATAATGGAGGCTGTAGTCCCTTTGGGCTCTGCAAGTACACGGGTCCTGGCACTCGAAACTGCTCCTGCTCTTGGTACAGTGTCGGAGATGGCTTCACCTGCCATGGCAAAGTGTATCAGGTGAGAAACATGCACAGAATCTTCTGAGTTCAGGCCTGTCCCACAGCAAACTTCCCTTCAAGCATGAGCTGTGGATCTATAGTGTCATATCAACATGTGTGTGTGTGGTATAGGAGCAGAGACAGCTGCTCTGAGGTATATTTGGAGTGCCAACTTAGAGAAGAGAATCACTGTAAAGCAACCTTGCTCCAAAGGGAGCTGCAGTATGAATATGAACATTGTGCTGCTCTGATGGCAGCACTGGCTATGCCTCCAGGCATGTCACATTTTATTAAGGGCAAATTTCTCCCCTGGAAACCCACTTCTTCCAGTCTGTGGGTTCAGGGCATGTGTCACCTGTGGCAATGCCAGCACGTGGGATCTAGTCTGGAAGGAGGCAGTCTCTCTCCTGCTCTGTTGCCAATCTGGTGGCTGTCCTTGGGCACACTGGTGACCGTTTCTGGTAATGAAAAATGAAAAGCAGCCATGCCCACAACAGAGCTTGAAGAAAAGAGAGACACTCAGTTTTGTGCTTCTGCTCCTGTGTGTTCAGGAGAGGAGCTTGCCCTGCCTAGGCTATGCCTGCCACTCTGGTAGCAGCACGGTGGGATTGCAGCAGGTGCTTTGTGAAGCACTTGAGGTGTCCCATGAGCACTGAGGCAGTTCAAACTATGAGACAGCCACTGCAGAAGCAGCCCACTTTTGTGTCTCAGCAAATCCTGCCGTCTCCATCTCTGATGTGAATGGTCCAGGCAGAAATTACTGCCTGCTTTGTAACCTCCACGTTGTCCATGCCCACAGTGCTGGCAAGGGAGGGAGGGCAAGGTGGCTGTGGTGTGTCAGAAGAACTTGTTGGAGTGGAAGAGGAAGGAGCAGGTCACTGTGCTGGCTGCTGGTGGAAGAGACTCTGCTAACACCAGCTCTTTCTCTTTGTTTAAGGAGCTCGCAAGGATCAAAGACGCATCCGTGTTCTTTAAGATGATACTGGTTAGTGACAAACGGCTTTTCCCAGTCTGCAATTCCCACTTGTATTTTTTGCAAGAGGTTTTTGCTAACTGGAACTGTGTTTTCTCTTCGCCATCCCACAAATGCTTCCCTGCCACAGGCAGAAAACACCAAGGAGCTCAGTGGAGCAGGGCCTTTCACTGTCTTCGTCCCACGGGCAGATTTCATAGCAAACACCACAACGGTAAGTGTCCTCCCACTCCAAACACTGTCAGGTGTCTGCCAAGTTCCAGTTGTGCCAGGGTCTCCTCTGGGTATGCCCTGAACTGAAGCAGAGACTTCACTGAAGAGCATTAAATGCATCCCCATTCCCCATCAGTGTAAGGTTTGGATGCAGGCTTGCTGCAGAGACAGTCTGGGCAGGGGTGGACATGGTTCCTGTTGTAAGGAAACCCTTACTGCAGGCTCTTGTGGTCCTCAGAGACACTGTACCAAATCAGTGATGTGTGGTGGCTTTCATTGCCCATGGCTATTAGAGGCTGCTAATAGCAAGGCTTCAGAGTATCTGTGATGAAGACCTCTTATTCCTGCCCTGTTCCCTGGGCACTGCCATCCCACTTCAAACTAGTGGAGACCTGAGGGCGGGGAGATCATCATCCAGGACCTGATGAACCAAACAGGTCCTTGACCAGCAGCTTTTTGGTGTCATTGAAGTGGAAGATCCTAACACCATCACTGGCAAGTCCTGCTGGGCAGTTTCACGCCACCAGCCCCAGCCTTTTTTCCATGGGCCTCCCCTATAGAAGGAACAATTCCCAAGGACCATGTACCCCAGACATCACTTGTTCAAGGCCAATGTAGCTATTTGTCCTCCATCAAGGGACCTGAATGCTGTTCTTTTTTGTCTTGATTAAATTTCCCAAAGTTCTTGAATGGATTTGTGCATTCGCTGTGTTTTGAGGGAATGAGCTTTCTACCAGGATGGATCAGCAGGGCAGGCCAAGCAGAAGAGCCTGAGGCAATCCAGGTCTCCCTCATCAGGTCTGTGCCTCTCCCACAAGACAAAGAGCCCCCAGTGTGATCTCCTTCCTGTTTTCTCTCTGTAGTTTGAGGAGTGGAAGAGCAGAGGTCTCCTCCGAGAGCTGCTTCGCTACCACATGGTGGGTTGCCAGAAACTGCTGTTGAGTGACCTAGAAGACCAAGAGTCCCTTACATCTTTATCTGGCCACAAAATAACGATCACAGAGAAAGAGGTAGTTCTCTAACATCATTCCCTTCCCCGCCTCACTTGACAGGATGTCACTTTTGCTGTCATTTGAAGGCCATGGTGGTGGTGGGTGATTCCCACAGCCTGCAGGTGGCTCACAGGGCCATGCTCTGGTGAGAGTACCTCACTGCATCCTTTCTCTCGCAGAATAGCATCTATCTCAATGGGGAAGCCAAAGTGGTGACGGGTGACATCGTCGGCGTGAATGGGGTCATCCATTTTATCAACAAGATCCTCATTCCAAGTGACCTGGTGGACCGTAACATTTCCTTAAAGATCTCTCAGGCAAGTCTGAAAGAACGTGCCCTAACATCTGCCACGGTGAAGTCTTTCTCCCAACAACTTTGGTATTGCTGTCCATGATAAGCCATTTCCCTACATCCTCAGCCCAAGGCCATGTGTGGTTCTCCTCCTTCCAGCTCCTAGCCACGTAGGTGATGTCTGAGGACACGGATCTGGCTCGTGAAGGTGGCAGCATTTGTGGCATAGCAATATTTGGGCCATAAGGAGCCATGATCCATCATCAGAGAATAGTGCTGGATGTAGGTAGGGAGGTTGTGTCCCGTGCAAACCATCACATTCCTTTTCCAGTGCAGAGCACATTGCAGTATGGCAGTGAGAGTGTCTTTCAGATACTCCTGAAACAAGTGCTAGCAGCTTATAGCTCCTGGATTTTTCGGTAAATAACACATTCTCTATACAGCACAACAGAGTACTGAAAGCCATCCCATCTCCTGCCATAGCAGCGCCTACCCAGCATGAGACAGAGAAGTGGCAGCTGCTGAATGCCAGTCCTGGCCAGACCTAGTCCATTAGGTGTGACAACAACAGAGATGAATTTGTCTTGTTTAGCTACTGTGGTTGTAAACCACCTGGTTTCTCCCCTGCACCACCACTCCAGGTCCTGGGGGGGGGGGGGGGGGGCTCTCTGCCACCAGGTAGAAACCGGCCCTGTGGCAAAAGGCAACCTCCATGGGTTGGAAGGTTCTCACACTCATTTCTACACAGAGATTGGAGCTTTTCTGACCGGTTCTTGCTTGTGCATGGAAAGGGAGCTTTTCACCCCATAAGGAGTTAGTTTTGTCACTAACACAGCAGTCGGAAGAGGCTGGCACCAACTACCAAGGCAGACACTGGAATGGATGCACTGGGCTTTGTGACAGGTCGTCTCAGTATCTGGGAGAACCACTGCAAGCTACCTATAGAAGGGACTGTGACCTGAGTCAGGCTGGCACGGTGGCTTTGTTCCTGGTGCCTCTTAGTGACAGTTTGTTTTTTTCCTCCTGCAGCAAAATATCACAGAAGTGGCAGAGGCCTTTGGGTACACCATTTACAGCAAGCTGCTGAAGGTGAGTGACCTGACTCCTACTGTTCCATGAGAAGCTGATGTGTACACGTGCGTGTTCACTTTTGGCTTGTGGCTTTTTGTTTGCATCCCCTCTTATCTTGGACAGGATGCGGAGCTGCTGCCACTGATTAGTAACCCTCTGCATAGACCCTTCACCATGCTGTGGCCTACAGATGCTGCGTTCAATGCCCTTCCGGAGAAAAGGCAGGAGTGGCTGTACCGCAGAGAGCATCGGGACATGCTGGCCTCCTACCTCAAAGCACACATGATCAGAGACATGAAGGTAAATGTGACACCATTCCACCCACACCAGCTTTACATGCTGCCATGTCACACCCCCTCTCAGTGCGGCTGCTGACCCTGTTCCTCATCAAGCAGCATCCCCTTTTGGAATACGAGCAGCCAGTTTTGCTTGTCTCTCCCACGTTCTTTTTCCCTTCTTAGATTGTCGCTGGTAACATGCCCCAAGTCAAGTTCATACGGACCATGCACGGCTCCACCATCTCGTTCAGCTGCAGCAAAACCCACACGGTACGCGATGGTGATGCCAGGTTCTGCTTCCCACTGTCAGCTGTCAACTGATGCTCTGTGTTGATCACCAGCAGGAAGGGAACATAGAGTTGGGTTGCTGGCCCTTTAGAGAGGCTCAAGACTCAGAGGCCAGCTGGCAGGAAAGGGCAGAGGCACATGTACCTGCAGTGCTGACCAGATTGCTAAGCCAGCCGTGGGGTGCCATGACCTTTCCATGGCATGTGTCATGTGGACGGAGACCATTTATTAGGAGAGGTGGCTTTGCAAAATGATATTTGGGTGGTTAAGGACATGAGCGCAGAGAGTCTGAAGAGTTCTTGGGGTGACTGAGAAGTCATGACAGCCAAAAAGGGTGATCCTCAGGTGGTGCAGCCAGGGTGCAGGATGTGCCAGGATCACAAGTTGTTTTCTTCCTTTGGTAGGGGGAGCTTATGGTGGGGAACGGTGATGCCATGATCGTTCAGAGGCACATGGAGTTCAATGGGGGCATTGCTTACGGCATCGATAGACTGTTGGAGCCACCAGATCTGGGATCTCGGTGTGATGAGTTCGTCTTTGTTGAGCTGCAGGTGAGTGCTTCAGATAAAGCTGAAGAGAACCTGCACTGTCTGTTGAGCTCTTGCCAAGGAAGAGGGATGTTAGGAGGGCTTACTGCTCTTCCTTGGCAAAGCACAGTGCAGCTGAGAGAGGCAGAAATACATATTGAGTTGCTTTGGGGTTTCTTTTTCCCCTCCACAGAGATCTACGGAGAGCTGCGGACTCTGTGGCTTCGAGCCGCCCTGCCCTCCTGGCTCAGTTCATCGGGTAAAGCTCCCATCTTTGCCACCAAGGTGGCCTGTTGCAGGGCTGATGACAATACCCACGTGCCCCTCGTGTTTCAGCCACAAAATGAGGGCACACCTTCGTGTAGCAAGTCCCTTGGTTTTTGGTCACACGGTTTTGTAGGACAGGAGATGGGCTGAGCAATGTGGGATCAGGGACCACAGTGGTCCTTACCTGGTCAATCCCAAAGGGGTGATGGGGCTGCGTGGGTCCAGCTTCATCCCTGAAGTAGCACGGGGGGGCTTTTGGGAGGGAGTGTCACAGCAAAAGAGCTCAGGCTGGCCGCTGGAGCTTCCCCAGGGATCAGGTGGGGAGCAGCTTTGTGCCCTGGTCGCTGCACTGCCCGTTGTCCCTCACATGCTGGGTTCCTGGCATGTCCCCATGTTACTCCCACGGCTCACCAGCCCCACCACATGTTAGGAAGCCTCTGCTTCTCGGTATAAAACTGAATGGGTGGCACAGAAATGTCAAGGTGAGGTGTCAGGGACACAGTATCCAGAGACAATGTGGCAAACTCTGTGTTTTGCCTGTTTCCTCGCAGGGGGGAACCAGGGGCTGCTACTATTACGGAAACCAGCTGTTCAGAAACACTTTTCTGTTTCACCACTCCTCCTTGTTGCGGCCATCCTGGCCGCCCTCCCCGTGGGACCCCCTCAGAAGACACTTCTCTTCCAGGGGGTCTAGGAAGCAAGGCTGTGAGAGGATCTGCATTTCCACCCAGTGGGTCCCCCAGTGCTGCAAGAACCACTATGGCCGCGACTGTCGGGGTAAGGAGGCGTGAGACCCTTCCTGGCCCTTTCTCTCATGCCAAGAAGGCAGTTTCATTCAGCATGGGTTTCTGATGCCAACAAATACACTTCCCCAGGGAAGGGGAAGGGAAAGGGTGGGCAACACCCCAGGTGAGGAACCCCAGCCCATAAAGGGTGTCGGGAACAATCGATCCCTTGTGGATGGTGTTGTACCAGGGGATTCCCATTCCTTGATGAATCCCATGGGGAGCCCTGGGCGCCAGGCAGCTGGTTGTAGTTGTCACACCTATCACTGGTCCCTAGATGCATCCAGTGCACAACCATTCCCAGGCACCTGCCCCTCTGTGCTTCATGCACAGGCAGCTTTCATGTACCTGGATGAGTCTGCTGCCAGGTTAGCATGGGGCAGGCCAGCACAGACACAGCATCCCTGGGAGCAACCAGGCTGGAAACCAGGCCAAATTTGCTCTTCTTGCCCTCATTCCCAAGGCTTTTAGTCATGGGATGTCCCCAGTGCTCCCTCCCAGGACTGCCGAACATGCTGTAAGGCACATTCACATGGCACCTGGTGCACAGGCTCTGTGCAGGGCAGCAGGCACTCCCCTCCAGTGCAGGGTCACTTTGTCACCACTGCCTCACTGAGGTGCCCTGTTCACAGCATGCCCGGGAGGGCTTGAGGCGCCATGTGGTAACCGTGGTACCTGCGACGACAAAATCCGCGGCTCCGGGAGGTGCAACTGCAGCCAGGCCTTCATTGGGACCAGCTGTGAGCTGTGTGCTCCTGGCAGATATGGGCCAAACTGCCAAGGTAAGGATGCACAGGTGGTTTGTATGCAGATGACTGCAGCACATGGTGCTATTTGGAGGGAGGATAGATGCTGGGTGACCTTTTTGCAGCTTACAGCATGGGAATCAGCTCTGCCACGTGTGTCTGTTCCCCACAACACTCGGGTCAGATCTCTAGGGCTGGGGACACCCCTCCCTGGGCTCTCTGCGGGACAGCTGTTGCTCCTGATGTGCTTTCAAGAAGGCTCTGGGTTCAAAGACCCCCTTCTGGTTTGTCACACCCAGCTGAGAGCCCCTGTTTGGCTGAAATACTGGGGTGTGCTCAGCAGGGACCTGTGCCCATGTGAGGCAATGGGAAGGAAAAGGCAGTTTCCCGTGTCCCAAGCTGGGCAGATCTTGACCCTCCAGGAACGTTTTTAAGGGCTGAATATTGGCAGGGACTCAGGGGGAGAAGGCATCTCTAGAAGTGCCCAAGGGAGGGAAATGCTGGGGGTCTGTGGGAGCTTCCCCTCCTGCGTGGAGGATACATCCTGCAGAGATGGGGGGGTCTGGGCTGGCAGCAATGGGAAGGGGTGTGCATGTGTGTGTATTCGTGTGTGTATGCACGTACTGCCATGGCTGCCTGCACGCACTGCCCCCACAAGCACATTTCTGTCCCGTGGGCTTTTGCTGCAGTGCAGGCAGGTGCCATTACAGCATTCTTTACCCATTCCTCGCAGAATGCAACTGCACAGAGAACGGTGTGTGCAACGGAGGGCTGCACGGCGATGGCTTCTGCTTCTGTGCTGAGGGCTGGACTGGAGAACGCTGTGAAACCAGGCTAGGTGAGGGGTGCCAGGCCCCACCGCTGCCTAAACCCCGACCTTGTGCTGCCCCCCAGTGTGAGGGACAAGCCCTGTTCCCACAGTGCTGCTCATGGTCTTGCCTTGGGACAGCACAGTGCTCCTGCAGCAGCCCTGGGGGTGTTTCTTTGGGGCTGATGAATAGCACCTCCCACACCCCCCAAAAACCCTGGTTCCATCACCTGCTGTTCCCTGGGACTCAGGGAACAAGCAGCCAGTCAGAACCATCTCCAAAAAGGAGCTATCAACTGGGGGGAAAGGGAGGGACATAGCATATCCTGAGATCTGGTCTCAGTTAATGAACTCCACAAGGGTTGGGGAGCCTCTGGGGCAGAGGCAGGTGGTGGCAGCCATGCCCGTGTTGCAGCCTTTGGATCACACGTGTGGTTTTCTGACCCATGTGCACTCTGGTTTCAGTCATGACGCCCGAATGCTCGCCACCATGCCATCCCCAAGCTGCCTGCCGCTCCGGCAACCTCTGCGAATGCAACCTACACTACGAGGGAGATGGTAGAATGTGCACAGGTGAGGGGGAGCCACCAGGGGATGGGGTGGCGGGGTGGTGAGAGAGGGGAAAAGTGGACAACGTGGCACGACAAGAGGTGACGGCCTCCTGAGCAGCTCCATGGAGGAAGGTTGTATCTGTGGGCTGACAGACAGACCACGAGGGGAATGAGCAAAGAAGGTTAGTTAACAGTGCTTTTATCCATACAGTGATTGACATGTGCAGCCAGGACAACGGGGGGTGTGCTGCACAGGCACAGTGCACGCAGGTTGGTGTCAACATCTCCTGTGCCTGTGCTGCTGGGTACCGAGGAGACGGCTACGTCTGCGACCCCATAGACCGGTGTGCGGATGGAAGGAATGGGGACTGCAGCGAGCACGCCAAGTGCATCAGCACCGGGCCGGTGAGTACATCCCTATGTCCAGGGACATCTGCATGCCTGTGAGAGCAGCTGGAGGACAGTGATGTGACCGTGTCCCCTGCTGCTGTAGGCCCTGTGCCTGCCTGGCCTCTCTGGTCTCAGGTATTGAGCTCATCCTGCAGGCCCTGCTAATGTAATTCTGAGGCCATTTCCACCCATCCCTCTGTCCAACAGGCATAAGTGGTGCAAGTCATGGCATTTGTGGGGGCTCTGGGGTGGTCCTTTGGGGACAATGCCAGCTGTTTTTGCAGAGGAACCAGAGCTGCTCACTGCAGAAGGGACACAGAATGTGATGCAGTGCAAGACTCACAAGCCATGTACCCATGAGCTGAGCTGTCTTACAAACAGCACGTGGCAAGGAATCAGTGTAACATTTTTGGCAGGGTTATGTACAATTGGGTGTGGGACAGAAGGATGTAGGACAGAAGCCAGGCAGCCTAAGGGTCGCACGTTGTGCCACGGTCCTGGTAGGCTGCGGAGGCATTCTGAAGGCTCATCCCCAGGTTCACAGGGATGCACAATTTGCCAGCTGCTCTTTGCATGTTTTCACATGCCGGCCTTCCTTCGTGCTGCAGAACGAGCGGCGCTGTGAGTGCAAGCGGGGCTATGTCGGCGACGGGATCCAGTGCCTGGAGGAGGCCGTGCCCCCCACGGACCGGTGCCTGGACAACAACGGGCAGTGCCACCGGGAGGCCATCTGCACCGACCTGCACTTTCATGGTGAGTGAGCCTCCATCATCCTTCACCTTGTGGCTGGGGCATCCCTCAGGAGAGGGCGAGGGTGGGAGAAGCAAGGGGCCAGGGACTCATCACTGCAGCTTGGTCTGGTTTTCACAATCCCCTTTTCCCCTACATGTTATACAGGGGAGGATGCACCTGTACCCATCCTCTGCACCCACCCTTGGCTGGCTGTGCCACCTGCACTCAGACAGGGGACCCACGCTGCAGGGAGCAGGCTGGGAGACTGCTCGCTTTCAGTGCTGTGCTGATGCTCCCGGGACTTGTTATTTTGCAGATAAGACGATGGGTGTATTTCATCTGCAGTCACCCCGAAAGAAGTATGACTTCACTTACGAGCAGGCACAGAGGGCCTGTGCAGCAGAAGGCGCCTCCTTGGCCACTTTCCGGCAGCTCTCGGCAGCACAGCAGGTCAGCGGGGTGGGGGCACGGTGTCCATTTGCCTGTCGGTGCTTCCTCAGCTTCCAAAGGAAGAAGTTGTGGGGACAGCAGTGGGCAGCTTTTTTTTACCAAAAGCAAATGCTTTTGGTAAGGCTGCCCTCCCTGGTGGTCATGGTAGCCTTTATTCAGTGAGGTCATCCCAAAACGACTGACATGGGACAGCTGAGGCAGGAGGGATGGACCTCAGCTGGTCCTTAGCTTTTGCCCCATGGTCGATGAAACCAGGAGGGGTGCTGGCTCCCACCAGCCATGCTGGGATATATCTTGAGACAAAACCCAGCCCTTTACATGCCAGGAGAACACAGCCTAAGGCTGCACAACGGAAGTGTGCGTGAGGACACACAAAAGCTGGCCTGGAGCTATTATTTTTAATCTAACGATCTATTTTCGTCTGCCAGATGGGATTCCACCTGTGCCTGGTGGGGTGGCTGGACAACGGCACGGCTGGATACCCCACAGCCTACCCCAACCCCAGCTGCGGGGCTAACCGGGTGGGCATCGTGGACTACGGCACCAGAAACAACCTGAGTGAGACCTGGGACGCCTTCTGCTACCGGGAGAAGGGTGAGTGGCATGAGCACCTTCCCTGGAAAACATCCTGCCTGGCACAACCAAAGGCTGCGGGGACAGAGCTGCCCCGAGGGCGCATCCCCTCTCCCCACACCCGTGTCAGGAGGGAACACGCTGAGGGCCACCCAGAAGCCAAGGGAGTGGGGTCTGTGCAGCCACTGTGGGCACGTCAAGGCACAGCTCGATGTTCCTTTGCAGATCTGGTGTGCACCTGCCGGGAAGGGTTTGTGGGAGATGGGTATTCCTGCAACGGCAAACTCCCCGAGGTGCTCGCAGACCACCCTCACTTCTCCACCTTCTATTCCGTAAGCGATGAGCTCCTGGGACCTTGGTGTGCCAGCAGCTGGGCACAGGGGGAACGGGAGGGATTAAGGGCAAGCAGGAGGAACAAGAGGGGTTCAGCCTGTGTGCTGGGGCAGAGTGCAAACAGCAAGGCATTTTCTTTCCAAGGTCAGGGGGATGCTTCTTGGGCTGAGCATGATCACTTCTTCAAGCTGACTGCAGTGTCCTAATGGGGAAGATTTCCCGTCTTTTCCAGATGTTGCTTGATTTTGCCAATGACACAGAAGAAGGATTGGATTTTTTCATCTATTTGTCTGATGACTCCGCTCCCAAAACTCTCTTTGTGCCCCTGAATTCTGGCTTTGCAAAAAATGAAGTGAGTGAACAGGGACCAAGTGGCCACTTGAGGGTGCACGGAACAAAGAGGGGAGCTGTCTCAGCCACTTCTCATCCCCGCTCCGCCTTGCTTTTTCAGACACTGACAGGAGAAGAACTGAAGCTCCACGTGTCATCCAGCAACGTCGTGCTCTTCAGCTTCAACCTCACAGCAGGCACCAACATCACATCCCAGTCAGGACATGATCTCCACGTGTCAGACCTTCCCGTGGGGAACGGCACAGAGCAGGCGGTACGTTTGACGTCCAAGGCGGACAGAAAACCCCACAACCTTCCACCCCCCTTCTATTTTGAGATGGGAAACACGGGGGAGGCTTGCTGATAGAGTGCCAGCCCCTCTATCCCGTGCTGTAGGGTGCCAGGGGGATCAACGACAGGATGATCGTGGAGTGGGACATCGTGGCTTCCAATGGCATCATCCACGCCATCGCGGAGCCGCTGAGGATCCCACCGCCCGCCGTGCACGTCAGTCAGGCAAGTGTCTGAGGGCACGACGTGTGGGAACAGGCGGTGCTGAAGGAGCTGGAGAATGGGGATAAGGGGCCTGCGGTGGCAACGTGGGGGACTGAGCCATGCTGGGGCTGCTCCTCTCACTGTTCTTCACCGCAGGTCAACGGCAGGGCCCAGCCCGGGGGCTCTGTGGCTGCGGGGCTGGCGTCAGCCCTGGGCCTTGCACTGGTGCTGGCGGCCGGCGCTGGAGTCGCCTACTGGTGGGTGAAGCGGCGCCAGCGGGACGGGCAGTTCGGGTACCTGCAGGTACGGGCAAAGGGCAGGAGGGCACGGCCGGGGCCCGAGGGCTGGTGCAGGGTTTTCATTCTTCATTTTTAGTGGTTTGGTTTTATTTGTTATTTCTTCTTTTTTCTTGTTTTAATTCATCTTAGCCTACATTTATTTTTTATTACATTTCGTTTTTTATTTTTATTCGTTTTTCTTGATTTCCTTTTTATTTTTCTTGTTTTAATTCCTTTTAACGTACGTTTATTCTTTATTACATTTCAGTTTTTTACTTTTGTTTATTTTTCTTGTTTCAATTACCTTTAACCTACATTTATTTTTTATTAATTTAATTTTATTTTTTTATTGTTTTTCTTGTTTTCATCATTTTTAACCTACATTTATTTTTATTACATTTCATTTTTTATTTTTATTTATTTTTCTTGATTTTTTATTTCTGTTTTAATTCCTTTTAACCTACATTTATTAATTTCATTTTTATTTTTTAGTTATCGTTTTTCTTGTTTTCATCATTTTTAACCTACTTTTATCTTTATTACATTTTATTTTTTATTTTACGGTTCGAAACCCCTTTTTATTTTCATACATTTTTTAACTTAAGGGCGGGCTGCAGGGGGCGGGGCATGGCCCCAGGGGGCCGTGTCCCACCCTACACCCGCCCCGCCTCCCCTAGGCCGACCTGCGCGAGGAGGATGAGGAGGAGGAGGCGGAGCCGGGGCCGGCCCGCCCGCGGGGGGAGGCGGGGCCCCGCGCCGCCAGGCCCCGCCCCCAGCGGCCGCTGGTGGCCATCCCCAACCCGCTCTACGGCGGCCACGCCCCCGACTACGAACCGCTGCACGTGAGCACGGCCCCGCCCCCCTCCCCGTGACCACGCCCCCTCCCCGTGACCACGCCCCCTCCATGTGACCACGCCCCCTCCCTATACTCCTGTTCCCCCCCCCCGGCCCCATTGCCCCCCGTGGCCCCAATAAAGTGCTGCCCCTGTGTCCGTGTGTCCAAGCCTTTCTCCAGGCGCCGAGCAGGGGCAGCAGCTGCCAGCCCCCAGCGCTGCCTCCTCTCCATCCCCTCTGCCCCTACAGCATTCCCCACAGCTCACTCAGTTCCCAAAGCGACCCCCCAATGCTGCCCAGCCCACAACGCACCACAAGGAGTGGGGACATAAACCCAATAAAACACCCACACACCTACACAAGTGTCAGACAGCCTTTAGTGGCAGGCGGAGAGGTGCTGGTGGCCCCCACGTGTGAAACGCCGTGGCCCCAAAAGGCCTGGCCCTTCACCGAATGTGCACCATCTCCTCCAGGAAGGGGGTTTTCATGCAGCCTGTGCACAGCTGATCCATCCAGAGCGGAGCCTCGTGCTGCAGGGGGGTGCGCCGCGGGTAGAAGGTGAAATTCACGTCGTAGTTCAGCAGGCAGCTGATGGACGCCATGTAGATATCGGAGAACCGCACCAGCCGGCGGGAGAAGTAGGTGGGGTTGTGGAAGGTGCGGAAGATGCTTCCGAACTGGGGGTTAAACAGGTTCTTTGTCAGTGACCTGAGAGAAAAGACAGAGAGCTGTAGGCAGGAGGCACTTACCAGGCTCGTTCCCTGCGCCCCACCCAACACAGGGCACCAGGGAGGTGGTACAGGCCATCAGCTGCAGCACCTGTTTCCCCAAAATGGGTTACCAAACAGACCCAGGAGCCTCTGAGAGCTCCTGAGCAAGCAGGGCAGTCACTCACCTGATCTCCTGCCGCTCCTTCATCCACTCCAGCAGTACCTGTTTCGACTCCGCGTCCTGATACATCTGCGGAGACAACAGCAGCACACACCGGGTTACATCAGTCCTGCGAGCCACACCTCAGGTCCCCCCCATTTCTACCGTAACGCCTAAACCCACAGGGCCTCTGCACCACCTTCCTTTGAGCAGAACGGGATGCTTTTTGAGAACACAGGCAAAATAGTGTATCCTCTGATCCCCACACCAAGTCCAAGTCTCAGACACAGAAAGCACACTACCCACCCTGCTCAGACAGGAGCTCTTTACCTGCATTCTCTCCAGCAGCCCCGTCAGAGCCTGCTGCCAGGTCAGGGAGTGCATGTACTGCTCCGTGTTTATGATCCGAATCTCTGTCTCCAGTTCAGGGACTATGGCTCCAGTCCTCCAGCCGTGACGCAGCATGAGGTCCTAGAGGTCAGGGTGAAAAAACAACCGCAAGTTCAACACGAAGACTGAAAGCTAAATACAACCCTATTTCCTAGAAGAGTGGTCTGTTCCCATCGCAGATCCTCAGGGGACAGGCCTTCTAGCGGTCTGGTTTGGGTCCTGCCAGTAACACCCATCTCCCAGGCACCAGGATCAGCTGCATGAAGCATCCAGACATGAGGGATTCACATAAACCGCTCTCAAGTTCACAGACCGGCAGTTGTTCTTTAACCACAAGTACTTCAGGAGCCCTTTCTCCAGTTTCCTTTTGCGTGATGGCAGAGTGAGGGTGCTTATGTCCTGTAAGGGTCCCAAAAGCCACAGCCTGCAGAACACCAAGCCCTGTGTGCCAGAGACATGAGCACTCGGAGCAGGGCGCTCCCTTACAGACCAACACAACCACAGCAGCTGTGCGGGCTTGCTGCCACCCTTTAGACAACCTGGGATGATTCAGGCTTGCCAGGCCAGCAACAAGGTTTTCCTCCAAAACACACAGTCATGACAGAGGTGCAGAACTCAGGCAACACACACCTCCTGGGTGACCAACTGTCCATAATCCTCAGCCCAGACACAGACAGATCCCTCCCAATGCGCAGTGCTCATCGCTTAAAGCCCCACTGGGGATCACACAGAAGCACTGAGAGCAAAGAGAGCACTTTTTACTCACCGCAAGGTCGCTGTATAAATGGTCACCAAAGTAGAGCACCTTAGATCCACGCCAACCTGTCAGCCTCAGAAAGTCAAAGAGATTACCCTGCAAGTAAGAAGAGAACAGAAATGTGGGTACGGGCCAAACACCTTCATCCTCACTGGTACTAGGCAGCCACCTTGGCAGCACTGTCCACGGATGTGCCACTGTACCATGGCACACTGACATAAGCGCTCTTGAGATGTCAACCTGCTCACTCCCCCACCTTCCAAACCCACAGGTTTCTATTCTTCTCCATTGTATCTCACTTTTTTTTTTTTTAACCTGTGTTAACAACCTCCCTGTGTATCCCTCGGCCTTCCTCAGGCTACAGAAAAAAGCCAGAAATTCCTTATGCCCCAATAGGCAAGGGGAAGTTGTGTGCGCTAGGGCACAGCAAGTCAAGGGGACTGCACGGACCAGGAGGCAACAGGAGGAGGCAGCTGAGAGACCAGAAGTGAATGACACCTAAATGACAAAGGTCTGACTGCTGGACAGGAGGAAGCCTGAGTGTTCTGGGGGCAGGAGTTGCTGGGCTCAGATAGTGAGGATTTCACCTCACAGGATGCACAGAATCACAGAAGTTAGGGATTGGAAGGGACCTTGAATGATCACCCAGTCCAATCCCCCTGCTGGCGCAAGGACACCCAGATCAGGTCCCACAGGAATGCGTCCAGGTGGGTTTTGATCCAGAGGAGCCTCCACAGCCCCCCGGGCAGCCTGTTTCGGTGCTCTGTTACCCTCACCGTAAAAAAGTTTCTTCCCATATTTAAGCAGAACCTCCTATGTTCCAGCTTGCACCCGCTGCCCCTTGTCCTATCATTGGGTGTCACCAAGAAGAGCCTGGCTTCATTCTCCTGACACTCACCTTTACACATTTATAATCATTAATAAAGTCACCCCTCAGCATGGGTGAGGTGCACCTTCTCTTCTGAGGGAGCTGCTAACCCACTGAGAAAGTTTGCACGTGGGAGAGAGGCTTTCTATGAGCTCTGCTTGCATGTTCCCAGCTCCTTTGACAGACCCGCTGGACAGGCCAGAGCACTGCCCAAGGACATGACCTACTTTTCTACCACAGGTCAGGTCCCAGCTACTTGACCACAACCTCACTAATAGATTCTTCCCGTGGGATCCCACAGCTCACATAGCCAGGAACAAACCGTCCTAAAGCCAGAGGCCGCTTTTTCTCAGGGGACAGACCAGCTGCTAGGAGAACACCCCAAGGCAGCAAGTTCACCAGAGCCCATTCCTTGACGCTTGTCTTTCAGGAAGTGGAGAAAGAGGGGAGCTTGACTTTGTGCCCTTTTTGATCTCCCTTTTTTCTTCATTTTCTACCTCAGAAGTCACCTCAGTATGAAACCTCTCCTCACTTACAAAGACCTTCCTAAAAGTGCTAGGCAGTCTTTTACTGCTTTTATAGCTCCTGCCACCTTTTCCAATCTTATGCAAAACGATTAGAAGTGAGATGTGGGTGACCTCTGCATACACATCAGATTGCAGACAGCTCAGGACTAGCACACTCTCAGGATTCCCTCCAGGACAAAGGTTTCAGGACTGGAACATAAGAAAAGCCAAGGGAAAAAATGCAGCTCTTGGCCACCCAGGGTGATGTCAGAACAGAGCTCCTAAGGTGACGTTCACAGGGCAGGGGGTGTCCACTGTGTCTGACCCCTGCTACACACACAGAGGATGTTCTCCTGCTTCCCCTTTTCACACAGACTGGGCAGCAGTGAGGAGAAACTCAGCCTGGCAGAGAGAACTCAGCACAGATCATCCTGGGCAGAAAGCAAGCACCCAACACCCTAGGATAACTGCCCAGCTCTGCCCTTTTCCCCTGTCCTGGAAAACCCTCTATCTCCAACACAAAGACCAGCTGGGCTGGGTGGAATAAATCACTCCAGTTATACACCTTTCTGAAGCACCACCCACACAGAGCTATGCAGGAAACCGTTTCAGAGCTGCAGACAACAAGTTTTCTACTCAGACAGCTCTGTCACACCTTATTTCAGCTCTGCCTCCTGCAACCAAAAAGCTGTGACTGCTGGGAGTGCAGCCTTTCCCACACCTGGCACCATCCACCTCCCACCATGCTCAGAGCTCAGTTTATCACACTGACAGGCATAACACACCTTGGCAAGGCTTTCTGATATACCAAGACACCTTATCTTAATGTGCACATCCTAGCAGGAGCTGAAAAGACTTTTCAGAGGCTTGCAAATCCCAAGGCTATTGCTCTACAGCATGCTGAGAGACACGCTGAAAGCATGTGGGGAACAATACCATACAGGCCAAGCAAAACCCCCCTGTATACGGCCAGAAGGCTTCTCTCACTGCCACCAGCCAGCACAGCACAAAGCCTAGAGCATGGCTCCTTGCAAGTGCTCTTTAACTTTTCAAGGATCTATTTTTCACTTTCCAAACATCTACAAGTGATCTACTGAAGTGGCCAGCATTTTCCCCCTACCATGAACTAAGCAGATTTTCCTGTTTTCTCATTATTTTCAGGTTTTTCCAATGACTTCCCAAACTGCAGGTGTATTATGAGTCCCCAGACTCTTGCTTCATATCCCTTACACATCCGGGTCACTTTACCTCTTTGTAGATCTTCCCTTTCTCCAGCTGGTTTATTTTGTCCCACTGCAGCGAGCCATTATCATCCAGTTTTCGAAAAGGTCTGGAAAAAAGAGGAGAGATGTCAACTTCTTTTGATTTTTAGTGGTTGTAACCCAGTGACTACAACATTCAAATTGGAAAACTTATTTATCTAGATAACAACTCATAATAAAAACACCATATGAGAAGTGACCTTCAGGGCTTTCTGCACTCTTCTCAGGAAGAAAGCGTGAGAGGGAAATCTTTTCAGACTGCTTCCATTGACTGCAACCATTTTATGCCAATGGTTAAATGCCTAATATTAAAACAAGACTTCCTCTGAAGGTGTAAGGCCAAGGCTTTGTCCTGAAACGCTCTGTGTCCTGTTCCAGCCAGACCACCCCAGCACAGCAGAGATTGGAATATCTTAATGGGATAACGCAGTCTGCAGAGTGGATGGGAAACAGTCTCCATGCTGATCTTGGCAGCTGACCTGAGGTGCCCACTGTTGCTCCTGAGGGCTTGCCTGGTTACTTTCCACTCGGACGAAAGAAACAAAGGCCTCCCAGAGCGCAAGTGATCTCCAGGGCACACCTGCGCTTCCCCTCAGAGAAAGCACTCCACAGTTGACTACAGCTCACCACCAGGAGGCTTCCCCTCACCTTGGATGAATGGCAGGGACATTCCACTGGCTTATTATGTCAGTGGACCTTAGGCACCACGCAGCCATATGTTTTAAGTCCTAGAGGACCAGATCATCGTCACTCCAGGCCACATCTCTACAACATTTCACCCACATCCCAAGGACAAAACCCTTACTGGTCAGCATGAGTTTTAAATACAGTTCATAGATTTACTCCCGCTTATGGTAGTTGCCTGGGAGGTGGGCGAAGAAAATACAGAAAGAGAAAACAGCAGTCCTCTCCCTCAAGGGCCAAATACAGTAGTTCCTGGCCAGTTGTAAATTGAGGCAACAAAGCAGACACAAGTTCCCCAAACCAATAAACAAAAGAGCAAAGTGAGGATAGCAACCTGCCTATCAGCCAGCCCCTTGGCAGCTCCTAACTGACCACAAAACCCAGCTGCCACGTACAAAGACTTCCAGAGCTGCCAATTACAAAGCAGCATATATCCACTAACTAAAACCATGGATATTAGCTTTCAGGAAGTGAAGAAGGAAAGATTTTGGCACACTCTCAAGACCTAGTGCCAAGAAACAGCCAGCTGTCATACAAACCATTCCACTTTTCTTTCTAAATCTTTAAGTGTGCTAATACCCCTAAAAATCCAAGTTAAGCCCAGGCCACAAAAAAAAATGTTAAAGCTTAGGATAGCTAGTTTTAAATACACACTTTCTCCTCGGCATTACCCATGTGATCTACTTATTCCCAGACTGGTAATTTTTTGTTGACTAAGATGAAAGCCTCAGAGAATATCTGAAATGAGAATGGAAGGCTGGATATGTACTGGATCAAAATTATACTTAGGAAACTATAAACCGCTCTTCAGGAAGGTAAGAGGAGCCATTCACTCCAGGTACCGGGGCCCAAAACCTCAGGCCCACGTGCAGCACCGCAGCATTGCCTTAGGACACATACTTCCTCCGATCAGTGAAGAAATTGGGTTTGTCGGCTTGCACAATGACCATGTCAAATAAGTCCCGCCAGTTCTTGCCAACCATGTGTTTCATTCCTTTGTCCCTAGGGGAAAAAAGGAACAGAAATGTTAACGGAACCCTTTTCAGCCAACATTGCATCTTCACAACAGTCTGTCCTAAAACTATTCTCATTTCAGCAACAAAGAAAAAAGCACAGAGATTTCTGAGTGCCACTAGGGGGTCTGATTGCATGGAGGATTGATGTAGCACTTTGACCATTTCCAGGCGTCCCACCCTTTCTCCCGCTACCAGAGGAAGTCCAGAGAAGTCTGTGATGTAGCACAGCTGCCAGAGTTTGAAAGTGGCAGTTCTGTAACACTGTGGCCAGTCACAGACTCATAGTTTCTCCAAGAAGTGAAAGTTGGTGGTGTAGAAAGCGGGGTGCAATGTTCACCACAACCGGTTCCTCTAGAGTGCTCTCACCACTATTACCACAAAACTCACTAGCGTACAACTTTCAGATGCTCAGAGGAGAGACTGCACTGCAAAGCTCTTGCTGTGCTGCGGTGATGCATCAGTGGGCAATAATGGTACTCACACAAAGCTAAAGGGACTGTTTGTAATGAGGAAGAGTTTCTTCTTGTGGTTCACCAGTCGGTTTAGGACAGCATAGATTTCGTCACCGTGCAGAATATACTGTTCTATATTGGAATAAAACAGACATCCATCAATCAAGAAATTTTGGCATAGATCATGACCACATTTCTTAAAATAAGTAAATAAAACCAAAACCTAGCCCCTATACCAATATGGGCTGCAAAAGGACTGAGCTAGATCCATCTCAGGTAGGGCAGGTAGTGAACTGCTAAGGTGATAAAATGGGCTTCCTCATCCTCATCAATCCCACCTAGAGAGATGAAAAAGACTGAGGAACTGAAAAGGCTGGCGATGAAGAGGGTTGATCCCAAACTGTCACAACGAGCAGGCACAGCCATTCTGGGCCATGTTCCTACCAGGATCTTTCTTTCCTCTGAATGGAAGTCTTGTTAGTCTTTCTAGACTGTGCCTTTGCACATTCACACCATGACAAGGACTGTCAACCCCTCACTTAAAGGCAGAAGGAAAACAGAAACACAAGCAATGAGGTAGCTCTCTTTTCCATTAAAACAGATCCTCCGTCAGACCCTAAATATAACCTGGTCCTCAATGCCACTCTACACATAATCAAGTATTTTATTCATTTTTATGTTCATCTCACTCCTGCAACTGAGTGTAGGACCTATGCAGCAATCCTATGCAGAATGCCATGTAGTATAAGACACAAAATAGATCTGGCACCAGAGCTCTGCTTAAACTCACCCATATCTTTTTCAATCCATTTGTACATCACTCCTTTCACATGCACATCTCTAATAGCATCCTAAAGAAAAGGATAGGGAAAAAGTTTCAGTTTTACAAACAGCATTTCTGGTTCCCAACATGCAAGTTTATTGCCACCACTGAGGAGCAATACAGTAATGACACATCCCCTCTTCTTGTTGAATGAAGAAATGCTACATTGACACAAAGCAGAGGACTTGTACAGCAAGGCTCACTGACATGCTGAAAAGAGCACATTGATTAGTCAAGCTGACACAGCATAAAGAGAAAAACCTCAAAACCTATCTGGCTGGTCTTGGGAATCTGGAGAAGTCCCAGTCAACTGGAAGCAGGCAAGTGTTGTCCCAGTCGTCAAGAAAGGCAACAAAGACAACCTGGGTAATTACAAGCCCATCAGCCTCACTTTGGCGCCTGGTAAAGTTATGGAGAAAATTATTCTGGGAGTTATTGGAAACCACTTGAAAACCAATGCAGTCATTGGTCACAGCCAACGGGTTCACAAGGGGAAAGCCCTATTTAACAAAAGTAGTTTTCTGTTATGACAAGGTTACCCACCTAACTGACCAGGGGAAGGCAGTCAATGTAATCTTTTCGTATTTCAACCAAGCTTTCAGTACTGTCTCTCACAGTATCTTTCTGGACAAAACATTCACTTTTCAGCTAGTCAAGTACATAATAGGGTGCATGAACAATTGGCTGGTGGGTCAGGCCCACAGGGTTGTGCTAAATGGGGTTACATCAGGCTGGCAGCCAGACACTGGTGGGGTTCCCCAGAGCTCTATTTTGGGATCTGTTTTCTTCAACGCTTTCATAAGTGATCTGGATACAGGACTTGAATGCACACTAATTAAATTTGCATGTGATACTAAATTAGGAGGAGCTGCTGATTCCTTGAGGGTGGAGAGGCCTTGCAGAGACATCTTGACAGATCAGAGGGCTGGGCAATCACCAGCTGCATGAAATGTAACACAACCGAGTGCTGGATTCTGCACCCCTGGCTATATACAGAGAGGGGGACAAGAGGTTGGAGAGTGAGGAAAGGGACCTGGGGTTCTACTGGTCAGCAGGTTGGACAGGAGCCATCAGCATGGCCGGGCAGCCAGCCCTGCCCTGGGGGTCTGAGGCACACACGGCTGGGAGAGGGAGGCACTGGCACGCTCTGCTCCGCTCCTGTGGCTTCACCTGTGGGTGGGTTTGGGCACCACAGTATGGGAAGGACATCAAACTGGTAGAAAGTGTCCAACAGAGGGCTACAAAACTGGGGAAGGGTCTGGAGGGCAACACGCATGGGGAGCGGCTGAGGGCCCTTGGTTTGCTCAGCCCAGAGCAAAGCAGGCTGAGGGGAGGCCTCATGGCGGCC
Organism: Anas acuta; assembly: GCF_963932015.1. Taxonomy (NCBI): domain Eukaryota; kingdom Metazoa; phylum Chordata; class Aves; order Anseriformes; family Anatidae; genus Anas; species Anas acuta. The sequence continues at coordinate 14,720,043 of NC_088989.1, read as the reverse complement.
TGCAGCTCCCTCACGAGGGGAGCGGAGGGGCAGGCTCTGAGCTGTGCTCTCTGGGGACAGCGACAGGACCCGAGGGAACGGCATGGAGCTGGGACAGGGGAGGGTCAGGCTGGTGTTAGGGAAAGGTTCTGCTCCCAGAGGTGGTCGGGCACTGGGACAGGCTGCCCACGGCAGCGGGCACGGCACCAAGCTGCCAGAGTTCAAGGAGTTTAGGCAGCACTCTCAGCCATTGGGTCTGATTTTTGCTGGTCCTGTGTGGAGCCAGCGGTTGGAATTCACAGTCCTTGTAGGTCCCTTTCAACTCAAGATATTCTATGAGAACACTACTTCCTTTCTGCTCCTGAAAACCAGCACATATTTATGCCCTGTTACCAAGGCAATCAAGACTGCATAACTCCCAAACTGTTTACTGCACCCAAACCTCTGTGGCTCAGACCTTAGCTAGCTTTACTTCCTTATGCCTGTGGAAGCTCTGCCAAATGTGATCCAAAGGATGGGAGCATGGCTGAATGAACAACAGGAGAAGCAAGCACCTGTGATTCCTATGGGTTTCCATGAGCCAGGGAAGGCTACCAGTCCGAGCCCCAGGTAGCCAGCGGGCACAGAGGTATATGATGAATGCAGGAGGGTATTTTTTTTGCCAAAATGGAGCTGCCCACTTTTCAAGATGGTTTTCAAGTGAAAACAGATGTTGTTAAGGGTATCCAAATCTCCTCTATTTTCCAGGCCAGAGGCCAGGATGCAACATATTTTTGGACACACCCAAACGAGATTTTTCACAAGTCTCCATCCAATGCGATATGCCAGATACACAAGACCATTTCCAGAGCAGCAATACATTTTGCAGTGTTTGCATATGTTTTCAAGGTACCATTTTCATCCATGACAATTTAGACAGGTAAGCACAAAGGCTGCCTCTCCCCAGGATGCTTAAATCACTGCTACACTGAAGTGCACTCCTTTAGGAGGTGCCCCTTCAGACCGCAATCACCACTGCCATTCCTACAGCAACACTTGCACACACCACCCACCACACAGCCACCCGGTCTCAATGCCGTGCTGGTGAAACATGCATGTCACCCCAAAATCATTTCCTTCAAGGCAGGGAGAGAACCTGAGTTTACAGTTTAGGTAAAGGACAACGACAGAGGAAGAGGCACCTCTGCATGGTGGAGTTTTAGGAGTCTCTTTCCACAGTTTGGATTTGAATGGTAAAAAAGGCAGAGGTCACATCTCATTCACCGAGAGACTGCCCTATTGAGCTATGAGACAGAAAAAAAAAAAGAGCAAGAGTGCTAAAAAGAAAACAACTTCCTCTTGACCAGCACTGGCACTAAAAGCAAGCAACGCCTAGGATTTGAGTCAAAACTACATTTACAGAGCAGAAAGATTCCAGTGTGCTCTTCCCCCCCAACAATAACAACAAAAAAGGAAAGGGGAAAACTGAGTTTTCTGCGGGTAAAATCTTAATAGCCTCAGGAGGTGTCAAACACAGCACAAAGATTCCTTCAGAGGAAAGCAGCTTAAGCTTTCTCACTTTAAAGACGAAGTGGCCAAACTGGTGCAGCAGGACTACAGGTTTACATGCCAGCTTCAGGCTTTACCACTGCCTAGGGGACTGCCCTTTTGGCTCAGTACAGCGTCTCTAGTACTCAATTTGCTCCAAAACACACAGCACTGCAATTAGGATTACCACCAAGACGTACGGAAGAGCATCAGGTTCAAAACATGTCTTACTTAACCTACTGGGAGCCTGCATTGCAATAACAACCGGGGTGACGCAAAGACTGACACCTGCCTGTGTAGGCAAAGGATCTCTGTGCTCATGCCCACAAAGCTTTTCTTTGCACTTGCACTACAAAAAGATAAATTCTGCAAAAATGTTTTTGTTTTTATCCTCATTGTCCAGAAAAATAACAAGCTGCTCTGATAAGTTCCCTCCTTCTCAGTAAAGATTTCAGGCATTGGCGCAGATTTTCTGTTGCACCTCTTTTCTCTGCCTACCTCAGTCACTCCTTCAGGAACACCCACATCCCTCAGCAAGGATGCAAAGACAATTGCCAGGATTAGTGCTCAGGAGCTTGAGGACTTGAGCACACTCCTTGCCCTGTATTGAGTTTATGTTAGGCTATGGCATCCACCTGCCTGCTCTCAAGACTTCAGCTAGGAACAAGTCCATTTTGACCTCAAAAGAAGGCTCAGAAGACACTCTTGACAGAAGACCTCTGGAATCAGCTGTGTCCCCTCTTCTCTTTTTCCCCACCCCAAAAGGAAAAACAAGAACCAACTACAACCCTACAAACATGTTCAGATCTTGTGGGAAACTGGCTGGCATGCCCTTATCAAGCACAAACAGCAGGTCAGAACGTGAGCTGTAATCCTTGACTGCAGTGAAGCTAACAGGGTGGATCCTTATCACAGAAGCAGCAGCATACATGCAGCACTTCTCCCATAAGAAGTCTGAACAGTGTATGGACGGGCTGCTGCTGGAAAATGAGCATAACATTCCCATGAGGTACAATCTCAAAATCCCACTCTATGGATAAAAGCATGCAATAAGGCCTTGGCTACCAGGGCCTACAACTCATCTGTCAACAAACGTCACCTAGGATAGCAGTCTCAAACTCTTACATCTTGCCTCTAGCATTAACTAAGAAGTCAAACAGTACCCCGCTCCCTCAGTGGTGATGATCCAGTATAGACCTTTCAAGTGCAGGAGTGAAGCTGTTGGGCATCATTTGCACCTTGGAGTAATGCACTCTTGAAAGCCACAGTCATGCACAGAGGAACACCCCAAAAGGATCAGACTACTCTGTGGATGCAAAGGAAGTTGGGGTGGATTTTCAGAACAGGCAAGAGCAGGTTTTTCCATGAGAAATCCTTAAAAAAAAAGGCCAACTGTTTGGTATGTGGTCAGAACAAGCCTCTTTGAAAAATGAGATTAACAGGAGAACAGAGCTTACCACTCTGCAGAACCAGAAAAAATTTACGCAAGCTCTGTGGCGTATTTCCCACAGAAGAACCTTCAACTTAAACAGCCAAGGCACTTGTGCAAGAAATATGTACAGCAACACTGAATCTGTAGCACAATCACATACCTAACATTCTGAAAACACAGCTCTGAATATTCCCTGGCAATGCTCTGATTTAAAGGAGCAATAACACAGTCATATTAGACTACTCAACAGCAACCCTTAGGTTTGGATACTGCAAAGCTCACAAGCAAAAGAGCTCACAAATCTGATGTGGTAAGAGGCAGTTGACATTTTACTTACAGATATATCCTTGTAAAGATGGACCTGGTCAAACTCAATGCCGTGAGTTATGAAGTAATCAATGACTGAAGAGAGCAGCGTCATTTCAGGAAGAGAAAAAATGTCCATAAATTGCTTAAGTGAAGGACCCTGGAAACAAAAAATGAAGGAGATGCATTGAACCAAAAATACTTCAGGAAAAGAAAAAGAAAAAGCAAACCCAGAAAGCAAACACTCTTCATGCTGGACCACTTGGAGGATGTTCTGGGCTAAGAAAAACATTAAGGTGGAAATAGACAATTACATCCAGACCAAGTAATAACTCACCTTGCATTAGGCAAGGCTGCATCTCTCCCGTATATTTGCTATTCTCTTAGCCTAACTATACACTTATCAGCAGATCAACAGCAACGTTTCACTCCAGAGAGGCATCCAACACAATAAAGCTTGTTTATTCAGCTTGTACCACCTGTGCAGAGGAATCTGGTGAGTCTCACCAGTAAACTGAAATCAAGTTTTTCATTTTTCATCACTGAAATGCCAGATCAGCCAAGGGAACAGTTATTAAGATCTTGTATGCGAATAGCAGCTTGGAAAGTAGACCTCTCAATGAACCCAGTCACCAGAGGTGCCTGGCAATCCTGCCACATCATGCCCACGCATGTGAGCTTTGAGCAATCCATGACCAACAGTTGTAAGTCTCTAGGATAATACTGGTCCACATCAGAAGGTATTTATTATAGCTGTGTGAAAGACAGACATCAAAGCAGCATCCAAGAGATCACAGACGGTACACACGGTGGAGCACACAGAGGACACATGCTGCCTAATACAAGGGTAGAACAAAAGACTAGCACTAACTAAAGGCAATATTGGGGCAACACAAACTGAGATCAAGAAACGAGATGCAAAAGGGCAAAGGAATAACAAACAGCATTCTGTCCGGGGTTTGTTACCAAAAAAAGCTGTGATCAAAAGTTATGTCACTATGCTGAGGGTTATACAGTTTGACCTAAAGCAAAGAGGAAACCCTTTGGTTTGGGCCACTTACCAGACAACCTTGTAAAATGCAGATAACAATCAGACTCCTTAGTGCAATTAAGCAAAAATCACTGTGCGTCAAGCCAAGTCAGATAAGAAAAGAAGTATTATCACTTCACAGAGTAAAAAGTCACTAGAAACTTGAAAAAATAACAGACTGGCAACCGAAAGCCATGTGTTATCTGTAAAGCATTGGATAGATTGTGAACCTGGACTACCCAATCAGTGGGGAAACAGGGGAGGGGCCCAGCCAAGAAATAAAGTATATAAACTGTGTTATGGAACGGGTAGGTACACTGTTTGCCAGATGCCCACCACTGCAATCATGAATAAAAATGCTGCTTCACTGAGATCCTCACCTGAGCCTAAGTTATTGGCCACAGTGTGTTCCTCACAGCAGATGTTCCTGTTACCCATACCCAAGTGGCTCAATCAGCATGGCACACTGAGGGGAACGAGGTCAAAGATCCCTACAAAAGCATCACTCCACACCAGTTGCACCACGCCTGCTGACACCAGAACTCATCTTAAATCAGATGCTTTCCCACTAATGTGTTAGTGGCACAGACTGAGCAGACGTTGCTGGATCAAAACGTCATTATGTATGTACCTCTGTTCTCTCTGGGATCCACCTGTTTGCTTATAGGGCTCATTGCATTTTAGGAGAGGAGATTCGGGAAGAATAAACTGCTATCCCCTAGCCATTTCTGTGGCCAAATGAGTATTGAAAAATTCATTGTAACAAAGTCATTTTGAAGTGACTGAGCAAATGCACCTCGCTGAGGAAGGAAGGGACTGGAACTCAGCAGGTACTCCTTTGCTCTATATCATGATCTGTTTGTAACGTCATTCTCTGGAAAACAGAATCTGCATACAAAATGCTGTTCAAATGTACCTAAAATATGTTCCTATTTTGCTTTTACAATGCCTTTTTCACCCTGCAGCATTGAATGGGCTCCCTGCAGCATTGAATGGGCTCCCTGCAGTGAGACGAAAGTCCCTTCCATCCTTTTACAGGGAAAAGCAACAAATGAGATCCTGCAGCAAGGAGAGCTAGGACAGGGTATCTTCCTGATGCTGATCTCCCACAGCTGCACACATCCATCAGCTCTCGCACTGTCTGCCTCACCATAACGCAGAGTCCCTTTGGAATTATCACTTGAGGAAGCACAGTATGACTCTGCCAAGTACTAACTACAGGACAGAAGAAAACACCTAACTGCTTTGGTACTTACAAGGAAACACATCAAGGCACCTTGGCACAAGCACCTGGTCACAGCTTGAAGATTTCACGTTTGTATTTATTAAAAAAGAAAGGTTAAATCTTAGCGAGTTTGCCAGGGGTGAGGAGAGCTGCAGAGCAGAAGGATAATCAAGCGCAGATTACAGACAGATACCAAATTCTAAACAGAAACGTTCTATTTGAAAACTGGAATCAGCACTGAGCTATAAGCAGTGTACATACTTATCCAGAAGGCAACTGCTCAGATTAATTGTTCCCGAGAGAGAAAAATCAAGAAGTGACAGTGCTGAAGACTTCACACAGCAGACTCAGAGGGGTATTTACCAGAGGAAGCCTGCCTTCTTCCAGCTTCCCCATAGGCAACTGAACTAACAAAGGTCAAGAAACAAAGCAAGTCTTGGGGGAAAAGGATGTGAATGGCCCCACTTGCCCATAGCACCACACTATGCACTTGAGGAAAACAAATCTCTCCTAACTTCCTCTTGCTCATGCAACCGAAAGATTTCCACAGCTCCTACCTACAGAATTTCAGTCTTTTACCGTGACAACTTTTCTGCCTCAAAAAGGAAACAACCATGGATGAGGTGCACTGTAGAGATCTGAAGAGGTACGGCAGGGATCGCTTTCACAAAGGAAAAAACCCTACCCAAACCCAAAGAATTAAAGGCATTGCAAGCACCCTGCTGGTACACACACAACCCCCCTCCCCCACAACTCAGTGCAAACACCATCCCTGCAGGCTGCCCTGGTAGCTTGGGAGCCAGATTTGGCAAAGGAACAAGAAGGGAACATCTCCCTATCAGTCTGCAGAGCCATTCAGCTCTAGGCCAATAGCACTGGCGTTCAGAAATGCTCTGCAGATGTCTTTCACATGCTAAACTGCTAAATAACCTCTGGGGCAAATTCCCACTAGTACAAAAACACACACTGCAGCTCAAAAAACACACACTGCAGCTCACCAGATACCACGCTTCTCTGAGTGCAAGGGAAGCTGGAGTCCTTTACAAGTTCATACAATTCACTCTTTTCCTATCTGATAAGAGAGTTGCTGCTTCATGGCAGTAAAGGGCTTACAATACCTTGCCATAGAAATCGCTCATCTGGTACAGAGGGATGTGCTGGGTACCTCCATAGAGCTCGATTACCTCCTCGTCCGGCACTGGTTTGAGGCCCCTAGACACAAAACAACAGGAACAGCACGTCAGTAATCACCAGCCTGCAAAGAGCTACAAACTGCAGAGAAAAGGAAGACAGGGACAGACAGGCTCGTTTCTAAAACTCACACATTTCTTTTGCATGGAAGAGACAGCCAGAGAGCCAGACAGCTCCACAGTGCTAAAGATTCACATAAAACCTTCCCCGAGACATTTTCCAAATACCTTGTTCATTCCTTCAACTTAATTGAGGGGCTTTGTCCACATTCCAGCAGAGTTCAGACAGGTTTTCCCTCCATCTGCTGTCAGTCTGCTGGCAGGACTGCCCCAACAAAATAGGCCGCCTGGCCTGACTTTGGCAGCACTGGGCAACTGTAGTTTTGGCAAGGTTGCTTCCATGAGGTTTATCACCATTAAATGCAAAGGTGCAGGAAAATAAAAGCTTCCTGAAAAAGAGATTTCCTAACTACTTGGTTTTCCTGAGCAAACAAGTCCTTCACTAACAGACCATTCAAGAGGAATTGTTGTTTTCCCCCCAGAACCACAGCTAGGGCTAGTTGTATGGTCCTTATTGTTCAGCCTTCTGACTTCTGCAGGTTTTGCCTCTTGCACAATCTGTGATAGCTGTTTAGTCAAGCAGTCAGCAACTTTCTCTCTCTCCTTACCTATTCTGTCAAGGTAGAGCCTCTAAGTTAAAAGTCACCTAAGTTTTGCTCAAAAGCAAAGGACAGTTTAGGAAAAAGACACTTTGGGAGCAATAGTTACAAAAGGACACTGGGAAAAAAAAAAAGTTTAAAGGCATTTTTCACTAAAAATCTCTTTCTAAAGCAGCAGTAAAACATTTGGTAGTACCAACCCTCTCTCCCCTCAAATAAAAACCTAGCACTCAAAGAAGCCAATTCTCTCTGATTATGAAATTCCTTTCTTAATATTCTTAGAGTGTTTACTGCGACTGAAACTTAACAGCAAAAGGGCTAAGTTCAAAAAAAAAAAAAAAAAAAAAAGCCATTGGCTTCCATGCTCAGGAAATACAGCACAGATTTACAGGAGCTTTGCTACAGATATCTATGATTTACTACCTCTAACACACCAAACCCACTTCGCACTGGGGCAGGGTCTTCTCTCAGCCGCCTCCAGCCTGTTTTTGGAGGCACCATGTGGAAGCAGTCCCTTTACTCTGTGCTCTTTAATCATTTATTCTAAACCACATCCAGCTCTCCTTGGAGAACAAGGGAGGAGATGGGAAAATAGGACAAGCTGGGCCATAAACTAAGCCCAGATTCTCATGCATCATTGCTTTAGTGACATGCCTGCACTGCTTATTTGCACATCCACACCACTCTCCTCTTAGCTCTGTGACGAGGCAAGGCATAGCACTGCTGGATATGCTCCTGCTCGGAGAAGACAGGCACGTACGCAGGCTGTACAGGGGAGTCCTTCCCTAGTTGCACTGTTTACTCATAGACAGTAACCCAGCCACGCTGCAGCTGCAGCTCAGACATTACCCGCAGTACACGACCAGATGTGTCATTAACCATTACAAAAAGCTCCAGGTCTTCCCACCTACACTTGGCTTGAAATCCTTGAGAGAAGTAACTCCCTGAAATTATATGCCAGGTAAGCACTTGAAGCAAGTAGAAACAGGATAAACCAGACGAGACCATACTTTGCACATAAAAAATAAAAAGCCCATATACCATGAACCATGATTACTCAGATTTAGTAATCTACACCTGCAGATACAGGCATGTAGAAAATGATTTTGAGAACTGACAGACCTATATGCTGTCCCGAGCTGGACATAATGGAAAGCATCAATCTTCATCAGAAGACTCTGTGACAATGGATAGATATTTACTGTTAGAATCAGGTGAGTTTACACTGAAATTTTATTGAACTTTCAAGCTGCACACAAATGTTATATAGAAAACAAATGTCAAGACAAATATCCCACATCTATGTATTTTACACTATACTTACTCCCCAGCCACTTTTACACAAACTGATCCAAACTGTGACCTTTCAGAAGCCTCTCTGGCAAAAGACCACCTTTCCACAAACTGAAACACTGCTGCCTGTTACGCTCTGACAGGTATGCAGCTTGTGGACAAGGACACAGTTGAAAAAAGAAAGGGAGAGGACAATGTTTCTGTGCCTCAGACAGTCTCCTCTTATCTCCTTTCCAAAAGCACACACATTCCAAAGGAGCTCTGCATGCACAAGAGATCAATTTCTCATCCCCCTTATGTTAAACAGAACTAAGGGGGCAAGTCTTGACTTAGAGTGCAGCTGTACCCAGTCATTTTCTTCACAGAAGAACCTTTCCCTACATTAATTCTTGCCCTCGCTAACTGACATTTAAGTTAAGATGCTCACAAGCACTCCAGGCTAGTAACAGTACAGATTTCTTTGAGGTTTTCATACCAGGCTCCCCTTCGTGAGAGATCTCTTGCCCCTGCACCTTTCTGAAACCATAATACAAGTTCTCCATGCACAGAAAACAGCCTCACACCAATCTAGTATCACTCTGCAAATAAAAGCAGGACACAGCATCAAACTGTTTGTCCTGTTCCTAACATAGGGTGAGGTAATTGATTCCACAGAGCATTCACAACCTGCAGGCACATTCTTTTATCTCTACACCACATCGGTGCAGCTTGTTACATCGTAGGCAGACCTCCCACTATTTTGCAAGGAGTGCAAGCAAATATGCTGAAAGATTGACTTGGACTGGCACTACCCAGGTTTTCATGTGTTTTAGAAGCTCTGATCCCAAGAAGAGAGAATTCCCACCCTCTGCTCGCTCAAAGAGTACTTTGCCTGGCTGGGCTCATCACCTCTGTGTTCCTCTGATATACCAGCAACAGACTTTAATAGAAAGAAACTTCAGTTTCTCACAGATTAACTTGTTATGTTATAAAGTCAGAGGCATGAGCTATCTGCTGCCATTCTGTCCCCTCAGTTAGGACAAAAGACATGGGAAAACTCTACAAAGTATTTTCTTCATTCCCTCCTTTACCCTCCCCACTGGAGAGCAGCACACACTCTGCAGAGTGTACTGCCTGAGCTGAACTTGTTCAAAGCTCGACATAAGAAAAGCTACTGCAAAATGAAGCAACTTTGCTGCTCTCCCACCTGACTGCCTGGCTGCAGCAGCCAGCATGACATCACCGGGCATCAGGCTTTCATGGAATGGGTCCAAAACGCTGAAAAAGGGTTAAAGCTTGCGCTTTGCTCGCCTGTGCTCCTAAGAAGCATGCATCTCAAGTAGCTTGGATCTTTTTCCAGGCAGTCCTATTATTCGGGGTGGGGGGTGGGGAAGGCTTCCTAAAGGGCTCTCCTGACAAGTCATTTCTATTATTAGAACAAGGCATAATGCCTTTGCTCCTGGCAAGTACTTGCTGGAGATGCAGGACTGAGGTTTGTTGTTTAAATTTCCTAAAAGCCAGAAACGATCACGCAAACATGCTAAATTTTCAATTAATTAGCTTGCGGAAATAACTGACTTAAATTGGCTGTTTACCAGAGGTCTTTGCTAGCATGTCCCAGGCTGCTAGAGGCTACGCACACGTAAGACACCTTCGCCTTGGGATGTTTGTAAGCAAGAGCCACCTACGCAGCAGAAGGCATAAGCACACGGACTGATAGGCTGGTGATGAACATTATTGTAAACAGTGACAGAAAGCATTTCCACTAAAACCAAAGCACAACAGAAGACAAAGCCCAGGAGGCTGAACTTTGTACAGCTTACCTTTTGTACATCATAGTGAAGTCCACGTATGGCAAACCCTGGAATGTAGTCATACTTCCCAAGCCCTTCTGGATACTGGGAAAGCAGATAGCAACATTGTAAGAGATGTAAGGATTGCTTATCAACAAAATTATTTCACCTATTGAGCTGGCTTATGCCTACCAGTCCTCTCATCTCAGGCATAAACTGACTAAAGAACATATGGACTTCGTTTTGCCCCTTCAACAAAGCAAATGAGTGGAGAAAGACAAAGGATCAGGAGCCTCCAGAATAGTTCCTCTCATTTAAGGGTCACTAACAAAAACTTAACAGATTCACTCAGGCAGTGAGGAGACTTCTAGTATGCTTATTCAATGTGTGTATTTGGAAAATCAGTGGCACCGCAGAGCTGCTCTAAAAGGAGATGGTCACGACTAGAAGAAAACGCACAGAGCAGACACCCTGTTTGCAAAGGTGGCTATTACTGGACACACCATACAGTGTTACACACATTAACTCGCACAGGTCAAGTCCTGTACAGCTTCAGTGCTGGCCCACACCTCATTTATCCACCTTATTTATCCACCTTACGTACCACCAAACCAGAAATTCTGTGGGCACAATTTCCACAGTTAGGGAAAGCAGAACAGATACTTTAGACTAAGGCTCCTGCTCCATACTTACAAAACCTCAGGAATGTAGAGCATGGTAAATTGTCCGACTGCAAAAATCATTCCAGATACAGACAAACCCTTCTGCAATCAAGGACTGCAAAATGTGAAATTTACCTCAGTAAAATGAGTCACTGCCACATGTGCACAATGCTGCATTTCACAAGCACAGCTGGGGGGTCGCAAAGAGCAGTGAGATGAATTGAACGGAAATTCTGAGCACATCATTACCTTGAACTGTTCTATTAGGATGTCTCTGGCAGTGTTGAAAATCATAGAGTGCAGTAAGTTAGAATACTGTGCTAGTGTGTAATCGTAGTCAAAGCCATATATCTCCACATCGCCCAGGCTGATCTCATTGTTAGCGTAGATGGCGGCCGGGTTGAGGAGGCTGCAGACTCCTGGCGGAAGCAGATCTAAGAGGAGGGAAAGGGAAAGATTAGAGAAACTGAGAGGAAAACCAACATTTCAACTTTCCGTTCTGGGCCTGGCAGCAGCAGGAAGCACCACGCTGCAGAGCAAAGGAGCACAGTGCTGCAGGCAAAGCCTGCCCCAGTTAGCCCACACACATAACCCTCCCCGTGAGAAAGCACACTGTGAAACCGCTGGCTGTCTGGCGATTGTGCTAACCATTTTAACAGTCAGCCTGACCGTCTGCGTCAGGAAGACACAAAACAACGTCCTTGGGCTCTGGCTTATCCAATTTTGACCAGCAATTTTCAAGTGTCAGATTTCTAGCTCACAGCAACTGCGTTTTCAGCAGGCTCACCGATGTGAAAGGCAGCTGGGATGCATCAGCAGGAAACCCTGTGCCCCTCACTTCAAATATGAGTAACACAAACAGGAGAACTCTCCTCCCTGAGGAACCTGGATTCCTTCAAATTGGGAATTCTGAGGTCTGCTTTTTGGCGTTTGTTTCCCCCAGAAGCAGCCAGACTTTGTGATTCTTCAGGTACCACTGGGGCATTCTTACGTTCATTATAATGGATGGGATAAAACAAAGTTTTGTACAAACACCAACAAAATGTAAAACTAACAAACAACAAAACCACACAAACAGGGGAAAAAAACAACCACCATTAAGCTATGCTCTTGGAGCGTGTAATGCTGATAGCAGTAAGTTATCTGCTCTCCTCTGATAAGCAGCTGTGGAAACAGCTCAGCTGCACGCTGTTGGTCACTCCAAAACCTGGGCTACTGCACGTGAATAACACTTTGCTCCACACACCACTGGCAAAATGGGGGTTAGTGAGCCAGCAGCTGAACAGCCTCGATGTCCTTCTCAGAGCCAGTCTGGAGAGCCGAGCACTTCAGCTACACCACACCAGGAGGGGCAGGAACAGACCCTCTCCAGGCTTCCCACTCCACAGCAGTTGTCCCTTGCAGGGCGACAAAAAGCAATAAAAACAGGTCCCTGCAGTAAGTTCCCTACTCACATCCACATGGGACAGAGAGGAGGAGGAGGAGGAGACATTTCCTCCCCCTCAGAGACAGGTAATTTTCTTGTTGAACGACAGGCAAAGCACAGACATTTTCCAGGTCCTACACAGCATCAGTGGGTAGGATTATTTTTTTTCCTTCCCTTCCTACCTGAACTTTTGGCTTTTAGCAAGAATCCCTGGGTTGGTTCTTTAGTGCTTCCTTGCTACAAAACCAAGTCTCATCTGAATCTAGAACAAAAAAAATATTAGAAAGTGATACCAACCATTCCCAATTAAGACTTTGCCTAAAATGATCACAGAATTTACAAAGGGTGCTTTAGGTAAAAGCCCAAAGTATATTTGCAGGCACTAATCCAAAGAGGCGACCAAAGAAACAGGATTCAGACATGGGAACGTTTTTTCAGGGGAGAGATGCATTACAAAAACACACCCAACCCTCTCTCCTAGCTCCTTTTCCTACAGCCTTTAAGTGTCACCAGAGAATTACCAGGAGAAGGCAGCGCTCTGGGGCAGGAGGGCTGACCTGGGGGTTACACAGCGAGGAGAGCCCCGTGTCAGTCACTCTGCTGACAGCAGAGTTCCTGGAAGAGGCCGAGGACAGGGGATGCAATCAGAGTACTTTCCACTGGGACTTTAGAAGATAGGGAATGTAAATAAGATTCAGATGATCACAGCTTTCATCCTCTCATCATAAATGCTTCCTGCACCATAAACAAACAGACCTCCATTTCCTGCCCTCACCTCCAGATAACTTGTGGGAAGATCTTTTTTTTCTAAATCCACGCTGCCATTTGTAGGCTGTTATTATTTTCCTTCTTCGCAAGGAAAACAAAATCCTAATCACACTGCTAATCACAAATGCACACGTTTTAATGGCACACACACCCCACTTGCTGCCACCACACCCTTACAGAGATCGAGCTCCTCCAACATTCGCCGCTTGCTCGAAGATTTACAGCACATTTGGTAGACCCACCGGATGAAGTCATGCTCCTCCCTGCCCGCCTCAAATGTACGGGGCCCCTGTTGCTTTCCAACAGCCTCCGGGTGGGCTAATTCTCCTCCACTCAGACATTTGGTCACTAACTTAACAGCATGTCCTTGCTGACCTCATGAAGGCCAAAGGAAGGTGCACACGCTAGCCAAAACACTTCAGCACCGCAGCTTCCCGTGTACCATGTCCCCTACACACGCTTCCTGGAGTCTTCTCCTCCACGGCCTGTCCTTGTCTCTGGAAATCCCCAGGTTCAAATGACTGCAGGGAACAGCCTGTATGGGATTGTTTTCAATATGACAGCCCTTATGTGCCTGGCTTAATGAGCCACGTTCCAAGGTGTTTGGCTTTCTGTTTGTGTATATATTTTTATTATATTTTTTTTTTAAGATAATCAGCTGGGAGGCTACAAACTGAGCGCTTCATCAAGCCCCAGGCTGCTGACTCGGACGCGGTTCCCATGCGGCACATCGTCAGCCCGGGATCTTTGCCTCGATTTGCGTGGCAATCAGCGAGTCAAAGCAAACAGACACCCACCAGAGCCCAGCCAGGGGGAAATGCCTTTTTATTTTTTTCCTTTTGCTTTTTCTCCATAACGAGGGATTGCTGAAGGTACAATAAACGACAGCAAGAAGAAACAAAGCGTAGACCAGTTTGGGTTATTAAAAAGGGCAATCCCAGCCACTTCCTCTGCCCGGGTGGGACAGGAGCAGCAGGCGGCGTGGCAGCCCGTCACTGCCTGCTCAGCACTTCTCCCAGGATGTACGAGCTCGGGGGAAACCAGCATGCACACAGCTGAGGACAGAGGGGAAAACCAGCCCTTGCAGCAGACACAGCCCCTGGAATCTGCGCGCTTGCACAATTCGCCCCGATGTGCAACTCAGACAGTTTTAGGGAAGTGTCTGCACATCCCAGCGTACGCACAGCTCGGCACTGTCCAGCTCACTCCCAGCTACTGGGTGTGAGGGAAGCCAGCAGCCAAGGCAGACCGCGAGGAAGCGTGCTCGGACACGAGCCTTTGTTACAGCAGGGTGTAAGCGCCAGGCAAGCGCAAATCTCTGCGGGGCACCGAGCAGCTGCTTCGGCTGGAGTCCCTTTGGGGAAGCCCGAGTGCCTCATCGCAGGCAGTAGCCCTCGATCGTTATAAAGCTCTAACCCTCAATCCCGGAGTGACAGCAGAGAAGGAAACAAACGCGGGTAATTAACTGTGAGCCACGGTCAGAGACTTCAGGACTCCACATGGCCCCTTCTGATCTGGAAAACAACCCGGGCGGAGGTGCCAGACACGTCCTGCGTTCTCCTCAGCTCCCGGGGGCACCGCCAGCGCAGCAGGAAGCACTCGCTTTCCCTCAGCCTCAGATCCACAGCATTAGGGAAGAATAACACGTAAAAGAGGCGCCTCATGCCCATCCCTCCCACCCTGTGTGCTCGCAGACCTCTAACCCTGCAAGCCTGCAGGACCTATCCATGGCCACTCTCCTCCACACCACGAATAAAAATTCCCTTTGCTCACGTGGACTTGTTTTCTATAGACAAACTGCCCATTTTTCTCCTTTCCATGCACCTCTTTATCCTTCTGAAGTGTTGTTTTGTACCGAGTCACAGCAATTCCCGCAAAGCACTCCAAAAAGCCCAAGCAGATGCCTCAACCAAGCGGGCAGGCTTTGCCTGGGCAGACAGAAGTATTATTTTCAGAGCGCTAAGTTACAGAAGAACTGCACTAAAAGAGAGCTGAAAGT
Organism: Anas acuta; assembly: GCF_963932015.1. NCBI lineage: Eukaryota > Metazoa > Chordata > Aves > Anseriformes > Anatidae > Anas > Anas acuta. The sequence goes on along the minus strand of NC_088989.1, from coordinate 14,704,775 downwards.
TACTCTGGAGCACTAACTCGAATTCATGCCATTATGCCCAAATATTTTGGGATTTCTCTCCAATAAAACCTATGCAAATCAACTGCAATATTAAGAAAATACTGTTTTACTCCAGAACGACATTTAAAAATCTTCACAAAGGCACTAGATGAATGCTCTTCATGCAGTTCTTTACTAGAAAAAATACGTTACATTAGGGAAAGCTGAACTTGGAAGTTAGCTTCCAGTTCTGGCTGCTATTTCTCATTTCTGTTCCCAGCTCAATCCAGTAGGTGCCACAACCTGCAGAACAGGCACACTCCCCAGGCCATCTGCCTGGCTCCCATTATCGCAGAACCAGGCTGCCTCCTGGCTTGGTAGAGATTGAGCCCCTTAAATCTTTGTGCCTGCTTGAGATCAGCAACACGAGCAGAATCAAAACGTGCCAGACTGCAAAAGCCACCTCTGCACAAGTCACCAGCGTAGCGACCACACAGAGGAGCCATCCTCTCTGCACACTGCTGAAGGTGATGGGCACACGCTGCTGAGTGTGGCTTGCAAATCTATTTCTTGGTCTGTACAACATGAAAACAGCAAGGACTACCTCTGACCTCTGCCCTCAGCATTACCAAAACCTACCCAAATTCTCACCACCTGCACTGCAAACTTCTCGCCGTGTCCAGCGGTTCTCTCACTTAACCACTCAACGCCACGCGGAGGCAAGAAGTTAGCAGTTCTTTCAAAAGCTCCTCAGGAAAGCTGATTTATTTTTAGCTACGTTTAGAAGATCTAGGAAAAAACACACATTTCCTCACAGTCAAACCTTCACTTGCTTCCCAGTGCTTCCCAGACCCACTGGGTTTCGGGAAGGGATGGGATGTTTCCTAGAGAGCAGGATTTTGGGCACTGCTTATTAACAGAGACTTGTCAGCCTTCCGTGACACTTCAGGCATCATCCAAAGCACCGCAAGTCCTGGTCAAGCCCACCACTGACACTCGGTCACACTTGTCCTTCGGGCACACGAGGTGGAAGCAGCATTCTCAGATGCAATGAAGTCTGGCCTTGAGAGTCAGTCTTGCAAAAGGCAAGGGGCAGGATGAAAAAATGGTGTTTCTTGGGCAAGGTTTTACCTCAGCAGCACCTTTTGGCCTGGCTCTGGTTTCGGTGTCACCACACTGGAGCCAGGTAGCACACAGGAGGCGGCACCGCTGGGATCTGAAGCCGTGCTGATGAACGGACGGCGTGACAATGTCTCCCAGCCCGTAGCCCAACCTCACTCACTTTTGCATCAAAGTTAGAGATGGGGAGCAAAGGAGCAGCCTGACGATGCCCCGTGTGGCACAGCGTGGCTGAGCCATAGAAGCCACGATCAAACCCAGCTTGGGCCAGCTCCGCTCATGCCCCTTCACGGGACATTTTGCTCTGGGGGAGCCGTGACTGAAACAAAGGGCTCAGCACGACGCCTGGTGAAGAGGCTGCTCCACCACACGGGCACCCAGCCCCATTTTGGGTTAAACCCCGGAGCTTAACGGAGCTGTGACTCCCCCGGGAGCTGCGTTTAGCGGCACGACGCCTTCGTGCCGGTGTTTTCGGCGCTTACCGTACACCAGCTTCTTCATCTCGTGGTAGCGGGCCCACAGGTAGCTCCTGGTGTCGGCCCCCTCGGCCGCCGCGGGCTGGCTGCCCGCTATGGGACCGGGCTCTGCTCCTCGCCTCGCTCTGCCGCCGCTCCCCGCCGGCTCCCGGGGCTGCCCGCGGCCGCCGTCCCCGCTGCCGTGGCTGCTCCCGCGGCGGCAGGAGGCGGCGAGGAGCCGGGGGGCCCGCAGCGCCGCGGTGCCCAGCGCCGCCATGGCCCCGGCCGGGCACGGGGAGCTCGGGGCGACCGCGACCGGGAGCGGGACCGGGACCGGGACCGCCGCGGGCTCCGCTCCGCTCCCCTCACGCCCCGCTCCCCGCCCCGCCCCTCCCGGCCCCGGCAGCCAATCACCGCCTCGCCGCGCGAGGGGGCGTGGCCTCGACCTCCCCGCCCCGCCCCGCCTCAGGCGCGGAGGAGCCCAGGAGCGCCCCGCCCCGCGCGTCACGTGGTACGGCCCGGCGGCTCGCAGGGCCCGCGCTTGGAGGTGAGCGGGTGGGAGGGGGCGCGAGGCGCCGGCAGCGCTGATTGGCTGCGGGCCGGGGCCGGGGGCTCCATGGCCGCCCCCCTCCCTTCCCGCCCATTCCTGTCATGTCCCCGCAGCCATGTTGGTGAGCGGCCGCCTGAGGCGCCTCTTGCGGCGGGTGCCCGGCAGGCAGCGCTTCGGCGCCTACCGCTTCCTGCCCTTCTTCTTCGTCCTCGGGGGAGCCATGGAGTGGTTCATGATCAATGTCCGCATCGGCAAGGAGACGTTCTGTGAGTGCTGTGTGCTCCGCCCGCGGGGGCGCCTCAGCCCCCCAGGGCTGTGAGGTGGGGGCAGGCGCCTCAGGGGCTGTAGGAGTTGAAAAGGGGGAGACGAGCTCACTGCAGCCCAAACTGCTCCCGAAGGCTCGGGTGTGCTCAGGTTTTCCCTCCTGACCCTTCTGAGGCACACCTGTGTCACAGTAAAGGCAGGTAGGAAACCAGAGCACATCGCTTGTGTGGTGGTTGTTACACGTCAGCCCAAGCCCCGGGCTTTTTTCTCTGAAAAAAATGCTGTGCCTAAACAATTCCATAATGCAGTAATAATGCTGCTCCGTAACCCATGCAACTTAACACCACACAAGACTGGTAACCTTTTTACGTCAGTGAGTTTTTATTTGGCAATGGGTATTTAGGGGTGATCAGTGTGGGGAAGGCAGGCAGAACAGCTAGGAAGATCATCAACACAAGTAGATACTTCTGTTTTTAGAAAAAGCTACAATACTGAGGCAATGCTGAGACCTCAGGCATTGGAATTTGTCCCTGTAGTTTAATTTCCTTTTAGCTTCAGCTAGTTTGGGCATTTGTGGTTTTAATTATCCTCATGAGAAAGTAGAAAAATGACTGTATTGCTCTGGAAACTTAATTTTCCTATAAAAACATTTAATCAAGACTGAGGGGAAGAACTTTAGCCTGGATGGGAGGGAAATGAGCTATTTTTAAGTGGTAATAAGGATTCATGTTGTCTCCAGTTGCCGTCAATGTCTGTAAGAGGAGATTGGATTGAAAAGTTTGAGGTGACAGGATTCATACATTTAATACCATCTTGCTCTTGGATAATGCTAATAAAATCTTTTTTTTGTTTTGTCACAGATGATGTTTACCGGAGGAAACGATCTGAAAGACAGTACAAGGCAAGGATGGAGAAAAGTGAATTTTAGCTGGAAGGGTTCAAGGAGAACATCCTGACAGCTTCAGTCGTATCAAAGAATTATTGCTGCCATGGTGCTGGTAGGGGCAAAATTTTGTCTCTGCAACATGAACTGAGCAAGTTTCTGAGGTGTGCTCTCAGATGGTTTTGGCAGATTATTCTACATCTGCTTCTTACCATGAATGCCTTGTGTCTAAACTGAATACAGCAGAGAGAAGTTCATTGTGTTTAGACCTTTGCCACCTATTTAATGTTTTTTTTTTTTTCTCAACACTTTTAAATAAACTAAACTGAATAAACAGTCTGGCTACAGCTTTTCTTTGCGTGATGAAATGCCGTTGTTGTGACAGCACCACCGGGAGAGAACTGAGTTACATATTGCATACATTCATTTTTAATTAGTTTGCTTTGTACTGATGGAAGCCTCTCTCATGTCTGATTTTTCTTTCCCATGTAGTGAAATTTTAAGTAGATAAAATAAGACAGACGTAGAGCTCGGTGCTTACTTACTCTGCCCCCACTCTTTGGAAAGTCACGTGTGCATTTCGGCTCTGCTGGGTATGTGTGCAGTACCTGGGGTGGTGACTAACAGTGGAGAGAGGCAAGGACTGAGGGAAGAAAAATCTGCTGCTTTACCTGTTAGCAGGCACAGATTTGGAGCAATGTGCAACAGCAACTGTAGCACCTGACTTCTTGTTGCAGGAGGCCTGCCTCCCAAAGAAGGAGAGGAGAGCTAACACCATTCTGGGGCTGCTTTTTCAGTTTTCTTTTATTCCCTATGACAGCAACACTAGACCTCGTGAGTGTGGAGCATGTCAGTGACTAGGCATTAGTGGGACTCTGGTATGATAATTGCATTTATTAATGCAATTGCTTTTATTTCTGATGATTTGTGTATATGCTGACAGGTCCCCAGGAGGCCAATTCTTAACATCAAAGCAGCAGCCTAAAAACAAAACCCCTAAGGGAGCTCATACATTTAAACACATTCTCATGCTAACTCCTGGTAGCCTTTTTCCAGGGAGCAAGTTTTCAATTGACATAAGAGACAAGAGCTGTTTACACGATCTCACAGTAAATTACTCAACTTGCAAGTAGAAGGTACCCCCCAGCTTCGTGCTGTGCCTTCCAGGGACTTGATCTTGATCTGCCTGAATTTTCAGGCAAAAAAGAACTGGCAGAGAACTGGAAAACTCACAGAAAAAAACACACAGAAAAAACAAAAAAACTCACAGAAAACCACATTTTGAAAATTGTTGCGCTTTAGCTCCATCTGCCTGTGCTCTTAGAGCCTTTTGGAGCTCTCTCCTGCTGCTTCTTGGGTTTCCATATCCTTGTTGTTTTAAGAAGCTTTGTGCCCTAGTTTCTTCTCAGCCCTCAGCCTGGTGTGAACGCTTCTCCCTGTGGCTTCCCATAGCACTCCTATAATAGCAGAAGTGTTTCACTGACCTCAGCGAATCAAGGCCTGTTTTTCATGTCAGAGCTCTTTCATATTTCGTGGCACTGTTTCCCATTTGCAGCTGAGAGCACCAGACACATTTGGAACTTAGCTTAAGGTGTCTCCAGTTAAGCTTAAAAAGCAAGGCAGGACTGCCAGTCACTTACAAGGAACTTGGTGTCAGGGAGTTTGGTGTCACTTATTTTTGCGACCACTGCAGGAGCAAAATCCTTCTCTGAGTTGGCATCACACCATTTCAGCCACGAGGCAACAGATCTGCGATGACAGGAGATGAAGCTTGACATTTAGAGCTCCGGAACTGCATTCCCAATTCCACAATGCTTGCTAGCACCAATCCTTCTGCCCTCTCCAGTTTTGCCCATCTCTAACACTGGAAACGGAGTAGCTGGAGCACCCTGGTCCCAGCCCGTTCCTGTAGCAGGCACACATGGGGATTTAGGCTCAGTTTCAATCTACACTCACTCTTCAACCCTTCATAGCTCAGACCAGCACTGGAAACAGCGCTGTTTCTGTTAGATGCTGCAGGAGCAGCCAGGAACACTGCTTTCAGTTTAAGCACTGCTGAGCCCCTGCCAGTTCTGGAGTTGAGCACGTCTCTTCAGTCCGCAGGGAGTTCACTTGGTGTCAGGTCAACATCTACAAACGGCAGCCTCGGGTGTTCCCTTCGCAGCCGCCACAGAAAGATTCTGAGAACAAGCAAAGCGTTTGTGCTGCAGGCTCTCCAGATTATGCAAGTCCAGCCAAGTTAGATGTCAAGCATGGAAAAATTCAATGCAGTAAAGCAGCTGAAAGCAGTCACGTGCAAACAAACCCCGATACTTAGGCCTAAGCAATGCTGCCCACAGCTCCTGCACTAGAGAAGGGACAGGCTCACGCTGACTGAGTGACCTGGGGGAAACCACGGAGCTGCTCATCGACCCTCAGGCTGCTTGGGAGCTGAGGAGTCTCTTTCTCTGGAGAGGTTCAAAACCCACCTGGACTCGTTCCTCTGAGATCTGATCTGGGTGTCCCTGCTCTGCCAGAGGGATTGGACTGGGTGATCTTTCAAGGTCCCTTCTGATCCCTCACATTCTGTGACTTCCTGAGGAGGTTCCTTAAATCCTCATTGGGTGCTTGTGCTTAGCACAAAGCATGAGGATTATTGATAGTCCTCCCTAAAACATCGAATAGAAAATGGATTTGGGCACTCCCTGTGGAGGTGGTTGCAGACCTCATGATCACCCATCCCTGGTTTTTGTCCCAGGCTGCTGTGCACTCTGAGCTTACCCAGAGCCAAGCCCAACCACGCACTGGTGCTGCTGCATAACCCAGGGGGCTTCACCTCCATTTGTTTTCACATTTCTCCTGCTGTCTCCTTTACTGGAAGTTAAGCTGTGGGGCTAGACTTCTGCACTGGATTGCTGGAGGAGTTTCTCCAAGGAATGCCAGACTGGGAATCTCTTCACCCAGGACCACCAGATCCTTGTGCACTGCAGTACCTGGGTTTCTGGCTTGGTTTGTGGGACAAGTCAAATTAGACTTGCTGGTAAATGCAGCAAGCAAAAAGAATACAAAGGTTATTGATCAGAATATTTCACATGCCAATGAAGCAGATCCCGTTTCTTGATGTTAGAAGTACTCGAGCATTTTGAAATTCTGCTCCAATTTAGTGCCCTTCCTGCCGATAGAGGGCTACCTGTATCTACAGACGATCTTCAGCATCTCAAATTGAGCAAATACAACGTGAACAATGATTAGAATTCATCTCGGTGCAACTGCACCATCAGGTTTTAGAAGGGTTGAAGTTCCATAAACCTTGCAGCCTGCATGAGAGGCTGTGTTTGTGCCCTGAGTCCAAGACATTAATGTGTGTTAATTAAATATAACGGTATCTGTTCTGGTTGCTTAAATAGTTCTTTGTGAATCATATGTCAGAGGCACGTCAAGATACATGAGGTCACTATCACTTAATTTTTCTTGCTGTTGGTGTTATTAAAGAAGATTTCCATCTTGTTTTGTAATTTTACTGGGTAGAAGATGCTTTTTCCACATTATTTTTTAAATTTCCTTCATTATCCAGCTACATGAAAGATAGTCCTGAGCCAGGTTAGCTTCCAGCATGAAAATAAGGCTTGCTGTTTATTTTCAAAGCAACTACAGTGGAGGCAACTGGAACTGACTGAATCTTATCACCTCTACTCAGCTGGTTCCCAGTCCACCATGTATTTTTTCAAAGCTTACTACAGTTCGTTCATCCTTCTTCTGGCTTTTTTTCCCTCCAACTTCACTGTTCTTGTCACCTACCAGGCATGCCTTGCAACACACAGGACAATATAAAAACGATTCTTTACCCACGTACACCCGTGCACATACCAAGGACTCCGTAAGATCTGGATCAGCAACTGCCAGAATTACTTGAAATAAAATCCTAACAAAAGTCTTGATGGGACACTCAAACCTGTTTAATCCAAAACACTTTGCAAACTATTTTTATTCAAATTAAAAAGACTCAGGTAAACAAAGTGATGGTACATACATGTTACACACCTGGTTATCAGCTTAACCTTCAGGAGTACAAGGTCTAATGAAAAGCCAAGCGTGGATTAACCAGGTCTGAAAACATACGCTGAAAAAAAAAGTCACCAACATCAACTTTTTTTTTTTTTTTTTTTTTTTTTTTTTTACAGAAACAGTAAATTTTCTCATGGAAGGGGACTGAGGAAGAGAACAAATAATTATTAGTTACCTTCAACTGGTTTATGAAAATACCGGTCCTAGATTAATCTATTTTCCACTCTCTCAGAAGAAAAAAAGAAAAAAGTTATTCTTTTGGACTGAGTTGCAGTAACCATGTTCCTGCCAACAATTTCTTTCAAATTAGTATCACCTTACCTTCCCACTTACTTAATGCAACCCAAGATTATTCTTTTTCTACAATCAAGTACGTGAAAGCATTTACTTTTAAGCAAATAGCTTTGCAGTCCAGAAGGTTGGTTAGTTACAAGGACAGTTAAGTCTTTAGCAGAAGGCAGTCACAACCCTGAAATTTGGCAAGAGGAGTTTATACACACCTTACTTTGCTAAAAAACTAACCCAAAAACCCTCCGAAGGCTGCAATGCGGGTAATCTGTTTCTCTGATGTACTAGGTATGGTGAAGTTATGCATACAGCACTATTATAAAGTTACGTTTGTGTGTCCAATTTCAAATTTTGCATTGCAAAACTTTCATTAACGTGAATCAATACACACAGAAAAACGTCTTATAATGCCCAATCATCAACAGAATGTGTGTGAATTTAAAAGCATCAAGTTACTGCACTAACAAAAGAACGCAGCCTCTCCTCAAACTTACCTTCCAAGTCCTGAACTGGTTCAAAGTTCTGGCCTCTCGCCTGCAGATTGAATTGCAGGGGGAAGCAGCTTTGCCTCCTCTGCTCAGCCTTAGGGCATCACAGAACCCCCAGAACAGGTCATGGCAGATGAGTTTCACTTCCCACAGGCATGCCCAGCTGTATGCCCAGTATGCTGTTACCGATTTAAGATCACAATGGCCTTGGCTACACAATTAAGTAACTGGACAGGATTGGACAACACTAGCAGTCAAGACAGCCTTGCCCTGTCCGCACTAGCACTTCCACAATCGCTGTGGCCCACTCAGCTGCCTCGATACTGACTTGAAATGTGATTTTGCTCTAGCTTCAATGCACGCCTTACCTTTAGCTTCTTTCAAGGAGATCTTCCCTGTTCACATCCAAGTGAGATTTCTGCCAGAAGCGGCTAGCACACACAAGCACAGGTACACACATTCCTCTAGGATGTAAACTATGACTAACTTCACATTCCATTGTACCAATCTGTAAATACTTTGTTTTCTATTTTTCTTCTTTTATATAAAAACAATGGCATCAGATTCTCAGCAATAAAGTATAAGAAAGATGAATCCTTGACTACAGGTAACCAATTATGAAACCGCCTTTCAAACAAAGGAAACATATGCAAAAATCCGTGTATTTGATCAACTTAATATAACAAACACAACTTAATATAACAAAATTAATCAATATATCAATATTGATATGTTGATATATCAATATTGATATAATTATCAATATAACAAAATTAATCAACTTAATATAACAAAAAGTGAAATATGCTTATTAAAAGTGTCCTTATATAAAAATGGTCTTGCAATGTACAGTAAAATGCAATACAAATTATTGTTGGTTATCTCTCCCCACCCAGTAACTAAAACAGCTATTGTTCCACAAAACTCCTTATATGCCGGTATCAAAGAAAGAAGCAAGAATGCAACTAAACATTTTCTATATTGTATGCCTGACGGATATTGAGGGTGTCTCGTAGCATCAGGTCTCGAAGACGCCATAACGCATCGGCCATGGTGGTGTGAGCCCCTTTACTTTTCAACCAGTGTGACGGGAGACGGCTCTCTTGTTCTTTTGATAAGTGGACATCTCGCCGTCGTGCTGAAAGGTTAAGAAACAGCCCAATTATCTACTGACTTTGATAAATTTGATATTCACCACAATTTTTCAGGAAAGAAGGAGAATGTAACTCCACAGTATTTCTTTTACCCCCAGTATTTGAACCCATACAACTGGTAATTAGATTTGTACAGCATCAGTGGAATTAGCCTACTAATGACATATAGTTACAGTCTGTCAGTTTAACAATTACTTGCATGTGTACATTTTATTAAGCAAGCAGCAGATTAATTTAGCATTTTCCATAAAAGCCAAACCGTTACAAAAGTGTTTCTGACACACAGTGGGATGTTTCCACACAAAAGCCTTACCTGCAAGGGTCTGGTCCCACTTGCTGATGCTATTTGATTCAGCACTAAGCCCCTCGATGTATTTCAGATAGGCTTCAGAATGAAGAAGCCTCTGTGTCTTTGGTGGAGGGGAGACAAACATGGGAGTTGAGGGCTGCTGCATGACCGGCTGACTTGCTGGGCTCTGGCCCGGATACGGAGGGGGCGCCTGCTGTCCTGGCGGGCCAAGGATTCCTATCTGCAACAACAAAGCAATGGAGAGGTAGTTTTGGTTATAACTGAAGGCACAAAGAAAATTTCACTGGAAGACAACCCACTTTGGCCACAGTTACCTGGGGCGGTGACTGAGATGCACAAAGAGGATGTATGAGTAGACCACGTTTAACAGCAAACATGTCCTCATTACTTCCACCAATTCTCCTCTCTCATATTACCCTTAAATGCTATTTTTCTTCCTTTTTATTTCATGTTCTCTCACACTTGACCACAAAACTGTGATATGCAAGGTGTAGGGTTTTATCTCGCTTTAGGTACCTCTATAACATCTAATACAAATCCACCCTGATCCCTGGAAGATAAGGATGCTACCACCAAAAAAAAAAAAAACACAAACTAATTGCAGTCAGGCTAACATCACAGTCACACAGAAATCCCTGACACACAGAAGAACCCCAACTGCTGTGATTAACCAGCAATTCTCAGAACTCTTAACAGAGACAAGCTATGGTCTGGAATAACTCAGTGTCACGGCACACATACTGTACTGAACTTCTGAGTTTCTTTATACCCCCTGGTCAAAATCACGTTTCTTTTTATAATGCAAATGTTTACTCAATACAATTTCAAGTGTGCTGAACATTTCATCTGTATTCATCTGTACCACATTGAGAAGGAACATCTGATCATCACTGATATCCAAACCCCCAGGTTCTGAACTGCCAACGAGCATCTGCTTTGTTGGTTTGTGAAATCTGGGAGCAAGCAAAACAGCTTTTACCCACTTAGCTGAGAAACAGCTGAGAAAGTGCAAAAGCAGCCCTGCTGCATCAACAAAGCATGCAGAACTGAAATTATCACCAGTTTAACAGTGTGTTAAAATTACTTGTATTAGTTTAGAAGAAAGAAAAACAGAAAGAAAAACACGGGGTTGCTTATACTGCAGGGCTTATCCCACTAGGCAGAACCTAATTAGTATAATAAGAAATCAACCAAGAAATACAAACATATATTCTGAGTGTAAGATATTAACTGGTTCTAAATACATCAGTGTATGTTTGGAATTTATGTTCTCCCTGGGAAAGGCTATGTGCATTCATTACATGTCTTAACTGAGATCCCATTTAAATGCTAATTCAAAGCCTTAGAGCTTCATAAATAATGCGAAAATGACTCACCTGCTGTCCAAACGGACTTGCTCCGGGTGCTGGAGTGCCTACCATGGGGGACACATTTTGGCCTATAACACCTATATTCCAAAATATAAAACAATATTTTCAGAGCAGTGAGAAATACCTATTTGGTCTTCTATAATCAAATGTATATTTAGTTATCATTGCTTAAAGCTATTTTAAAAACATTTAAATATCCCACTCTCCCCCAATTAAAAAAAAACAAACACTTTAGAAATTTCTGAATGAAGAAAAAAAAAAAGAAACAACAACTACCCAACATTAATATGTGGCCCCTTGAATTCATTTAACTAAAGAAATGCAAAATTATTTTTTTTTCCATGTTACTTAGGGATTGCCCAACTACATCCTTTAGTTTATAATGTGCACCTTTGGCTGAACAGAAACTTCCTGGAATCCTTAAAAACAAGCAAACAAAAAAAGAACAATAAAAAAGGAAAAGCAGTTTTCCTTTAGTAAATTTCCTTGTGTTCAATTTTATAAAACACATTCATAGTAGGAAGAAAGCCAAGACATTGCAAAAATTCTGTAATATCTCACTAACATAGAACACCACTTGCAGGTTAAGCTTAAATAGTCCTATACATATGAAACAACATTTGGAGGAAAAGAAAAATCCTGTTAGTTTCGATTTTTTCCTAACTATGTGAAGGGGCACAGAATATAGCAGATACCACCCACATACAAATCTGAATGAGTCATGCATGCAGTTCCTGCTATTTTCTATGCAGATGCTTTGGTCAAAAAAAAAAAAAAGAAAAAAGAAAAACCCCGAAACAAAAACTACAACCAAACAAAAATAAATCAAACAGCAACAATAAAAAAGGAAAAAAAAAAAAAGAAAAACAGTTAGGTATGTTGCTGCTTTTCTTTCTCTTCATGCCATTTTACACAGTCATTCATTTGAAAAGCTGCACAATAATTATGGTCTTCACAAGGGTTTAATTTGCACACGGATTTCCGTACCAGTGATCAGAAGATGTGTCACTGCGTTTTGCACACTAAAGCATGTATCTAATCAGTTTTCCGTTTGATTACAGCCTCCATTTTAAATGCATCTGTACTAACAGCAGGTCAGAAGTTGGGAAAAACACTGATGAGGCAAGTTGTGGGATACAGCACAGATTTTTTTTTGGTACAAAGCAGACAGGTTTGGAGGAGGGCACCCTCCCCTTCCCAGTGTTAGGGCTTCATTGACCCTTAGCCCACCCAGCCCGATTTAGCACCACTTCACGTGTGGTCCTCCACTCCTGGGCATTATTTCGTGGTTTTGTTTTTTTTTTTTCTCCTTAGTCAAGTTCTCTTAGTTTAGTACTTCGTACACACAGCCCGTTTCTCCAGTTGGAAACATTCTTCAAAGAAATGCATTGTCCTGGGTTCACCTCCCAAACATTTGTATGCTGCTGTTGTGTGCTTCAATGTCACTGTCCTGCTGAGTCGGAGGCAAGCTCACGCTGCTGTTTTCCTACTCCCTCTACATGACATTATGGTGAATCTTACACATCAGCAATGATGCAACTGCACGCCTAACACTGATGGATTTAAAAAAACAAAAAAGGCAAGCAAGCAAACAACAACAAATCACCACAAGAATTTACATAAAGTCCCAACAGAGCTTCTGATAAACACAGTTGCAAATGGGGTAGGAGAGAGAAATTAAAACTCTTTTGTCCACAGCTTGTTTGAACAGCTGAACATATCGAATGTGTGTCTTTTAAACAGCCACGTGTTAGCAGGGGTAAAAACTGAAAAAAATCCACAGAAAACAAGATGAGAGGGCAGATGAACATTTCTCCCCCCTACGCTGAAAAAGAGTTCAGTAAGGAATGAGAGCAATAAATTTCATTTCAAATTTAATTTGAAAGTCATTGATATCACTTGAATAATGGAGGGAGTGGAAGGATGCTGTTCAAATGGAATAAGGATATGAACTGGCCGATTTCAATCTTTCAGACTTCAGATAAGCTCATGCAGTTGTCTCTTTTTGTTGGTGGTGTTGGTGTTTTTGTTGTTGTTGTCGTTTGTTTTTTTTTTTAACTGGAGCAGAACCACTGCTGGAGCAGCATCACATTTCGCCAGTAACCTTTTTGCTGCTTGCATACTGGACGTGTGCTGTGCCAACGTAAATGCTCTGCATGCACCCCATACACTCAGCAGTACGCTGTGCACGCTGCGGCTACAAACCTGCCATGTTCAGACACAATCAACAATTACGCTATGACCAAAACAAGCTGCAGGTAATTTCTGTAACAGTTGGTTAAACGGCAAGTACATGAAAATGAAACAAGGAGCGAATGAGGATGACATTCTTACCGGGTGGTGGGATGCCTGGGATGCCTGGCATACCTGGCGGAAGTTGGTGGGGTGGGGGCACCCCTGGGTGAAGTGGCTGCATGCTGCCCATGCTAACAATGCCATCAACTGGGCCCTGCAAAGGTGGCAGCACCGGTGGATAGCCACTTATCATGCCTTGAAGGACACAACAAATTTCAAACATGCATCAATAACATGCAATATGATCTACACAGTAAGACATGCACTATCCACAACAAAAAAAAAAAGCACCTTTAGTACAGCAAGACGATACTACAATTAGTATCTTGCAAAAATGAACAAAAATAAAAATAAAGTTATAAATATGAAATGCTACACTTTTGATGAATTAGTATTTAGCGTATCTGTATGTTTCTCATGGGGCAGTAAATGCTGAATACTGAGACGTGTTAACACAAGGAGTAAATTCAGCCGCAATTAAATGTTACTAATGCAAGCAACTTTAACACAGCTTAAAGCTCTGCCATCTGCATACAGATTACAAACAGTGCTAACTACGCAAGCTTCACCAGCAGCCCTACTTCATGGGCTACCCTGGAGACCAAACTTGACTGGAAAAAGTAAACATCTATACATCTTTATGCAGTTCATATGCAAAATTAACTTGTAGAAGTCCTAGAATATTCACATACTTAAAACTAAAGGTAGTGGCATGTGTGGTTTTTCTTAAACCATCTTCAGTATGAATTTAAGAAATAACTAAAACTTTAAACCTGACAGCACTGGATATGCTTGCTGGGCTGCAGTGACTTAACGCTCTCCACATCTGACTGCAGTAAAAGGGTCTAAAAGGAGCACATAGGGTCACTCACTGAATTTAATTCTCAACGTTTACAAAGTGTCTTAATAGGGAAAACAAAGATGCAACCAAGATGATATTGTGCTGCTCAAAATGTTAGTTTGCTGCACATGGTGGAAAAGGACAGTTTGTTTTGGCTTGGGCTCACATTTGTTGCTGTCTGTTAAGCAAACTTACGCGAAGTATCTGCACTGTAGTATGCCCTAGAACTAAACCTGCTTGTTTTCTTGCTTATTTTCTATGCTTTTAGTGACTGTGTTGTCAGAGAACCAAGGAAGGGTGTTGGAAAGGCAATGGAAAGATGACAGGGGACAGAAGCAGGTTGTGAGATAAAAGGTAAGTTTAGAAATGTAAAATTCTGGTTTCTAAAAGGTTTCTGTAACCTTTTCCAATAAACCACTTACTGAATCTTTGCCACACTCTAAGTAACTCATAAAAGAAACTTTCAGAACTGAGATTTCTGAATTAAAACTGGCCAGAAACTCAATGTCAGCTCTGCCTGAACGTTTTCTCATCAAAGCTGTTGTGAGCTCAGGATAGAAACACCTTCAGCAGCTCCAACACACAAGCTGAATTTGTCACCTGCTCTGGAGAGTTGCAAAGGTGAGGAACCTGAAATTCCAAAGGTGAGGAAATTGAAATTCCAAAGCTTTACGTTGAACAAAGAACTGAACTTCGTAGAAGTTTTCGTTTTCTTCTGAATACGCAGGACACCTAGATCAGCACTTACTAAGTAGCTCTTTGGTACCTATTTCAAATATCTAGAAATTATCTGTACCTCTGTATCAACACAATGAAATCTGTGTTCCTAATGGGAGAAGTCAAAGAAGAAAACAACAGAACTATCCCTAGAATAATAGGCTTTTGCTGTAGCTACTGCCTGATACTTCCACTGCACCCCAAGCAGCAATCACATCTTCATTTTTCCTACAAACAATTCTGAAGCTTTTAAAGAAAAAAAAAAAAAAGGACCAAAAAACACCACAAAGCAAAAACAAACCTTGAACAAAACAAGCCCACACTTGTCAATCACAAAAGCTCATTTCTATATTTCCAGACGAAATACTTAATAGCTGACTGGGATAAAAACACTGGGAATTGGTGTCCATGAGAAGTCAGTTCTTGTAGCTCCTCACAAGCTTGTAAGTGCAGCCACTTTCATACCCCATACATGACTTACCATTTTGATTTTAAACTAATAAGCTTGGGCAAACTATTTTCAGCTCCCACAGCTGTGATTTACTCTTTTAGCTTACTCTTTCTCCCCCCTCTACTTTTTTTTTTTTTTTTACTACAACGATATAAGTTTAAATAAGCTTTTGTAACACCTGAATTTAAAAGCAACTAGAGCACTGTGCACTAAGTGAAAATATATCTCAAAAGGATATCCAGTTTTTTTGTACCTGTGGGTCATAAACAAGTGATGAAGAAGTTCTCTGAAACAGAGAAAAGCAACTGAATGCTTTCAATGACTTAAAGATGGAGGAGGATGTAAAAGAAGTCTCAACAGAGTAAGGCACTTCCAAGTAAGACGTGGAAACCAAAAGAAGGAAGACTGCATTTTTCAAAATGGGAAAAAAAAAATCAGCAAGAATTGCTAAAGAACCACTTGATCATCCACTTAATGAAGCATTTCACAATGACAGAGTAAAGAGACCTAACAGGGTGAGCTATAAGATGATGGTCTTGAACAGAGGTATGCTTTTGAGGAGGCTGCCACAGGAAGGAAGGTAACACGTGTGGTTTGCAGAAAGCCCAGCTGCTGGAAAGCTTTTAAGAAAGTGTTAATAAAAGTACTACTGCCTATCAATACCTACACCCCCCCCAAAAAAAAGGAAAAGCGACACAATACCAAAAAACAAGAACCAAATCAAGAAAAAAACAACCACAAGGTGATGACATTGCTATGCATTCTGGATTAAAGTAGATTACTCACAAAGAAGACTAGTGCTGGAGATATTTTTTTTTTTGGAAATATATGCACAAAGATGTGCACACACACACACCAACTGCAAACAGTTCAGAAAAATCATCACTGCAAGACAAAAAAAATCTACAAGGTGTTGAAGGAACAAAGTTTAAAAAATAAACAAAGGAACAACTAAAAGAAATGCGCAATTCAGTGTAAACAAATGCTTTATAATCTGGAGACCATGAACTAAACAAGGAATGTGCCTTCTGTCTAAACATCCATGCAACCTATTTTCTGAAAAAATGTTTTAGAGACCATAATGAAAAACACTTCAGGCTGGCAGCTCTAAGTATGGCCACAGCCAGCAAGACACATAAAAAGAAAAATGACAAAAGAGTAAATGGAATAATTGGAATGCCATAAGGGAAATTTAAAACAAACAAAACAAAGTCAAAAATAAATGAAAAAATAAAAACACCAAACCTCCAAATACTCATTTTTACCTACTCAGCACTATTTTGACCTTGACTGAAGCCACCCAGCTATTGCTAACCAGAAATGGGGGAAGGAGAACAATCTATCGGGTCAGACCTAATTTGTTCTCTCACAGATGTAAGGCTGATTTCCATAAAAGACTCTTCAGATCTTATCTGGAGATACTTCTGAGCACACTGCCTACGAACTCAAGTCGGACTATGACTGGCAACGACCACAGCACCTCGCAACAGGGACCACATGGAAGAGTTCTCTGAACTGGTCTGAAAATCACCTGATAAAAGCACTAATGTTGGGATTTTGTACTTGTGTTTGCAATGACACTAGAACCTAGAGTACAACACTTATATCCAACTAACAATTCTTACGCTTGGACTTAAAGCCTGGTATGGATTTCTGTTTGCCTCTCACCTCCCTGACAATTAAAAAACCATCATTTGCCTCCAGCTTTACCATGTCCACTGGTGCCGCATGCACTACAAGAGCATTCAGCTCCCTCCCCTCCTGCCGCAGCAGGGCTAAACGTGACCTTGGCAAAGCAGAGCGAATAAACACGACTGCACACCAACAGAACAGGCCTACTGCCCGAGGAGGAGCCTTTCTCTGCGCTTTCAACAGGCTACTCACTAGTGGAGCACGTAACGTGGGACCGCCAGCCCACTGCTGAGGCTACGTACAGTCACCATGAAGAAAGACTGAAGAGCTTGAGCCTTTTCTTCCGCAAGAACAAAGTGACCCAAGAGAGTGTTCAGAGTTATGAAGGGGGGTTGATATAGTGGATGAGGAAAAAATGGTCATAGCTCCTACGTTTTACCTGCAACGGGTGTCAACTGCTGATTGAGCATCCCCATTGGTGTTGGTGGCGGCACCACCCCCATAAGAGCCCCGACAGGAGTGCCTGCCCGGGGGGAGGGATTCTGCTGCTGTGCTGCTCGCTCTCTCTCCTGCTGCTCAGCAACTTTAGCTGCCCGCTCTGTAAAAGTATTTTAGATTTTCAGTTCTGTTTTGTAACCCAGAATTTCAAAATATTATCTGTTCATTAAAAAGGACTAGTCAAACACTGGCATAGTTTAGTCAAATATAAAGTAGAACAGATGAATCTTTGTATACAGCATATGATTTGATTTCATGTGGCTGCAGCTAAGACTTTTAGAGAACCTTGCATGAAAAATAGTCCACAAAGTTTTATCTTTTTCTAAAAAAATAAAATAATAATAAAAAATAATCATAATAAAATAAAAATTTGAAAAGTCAAAGAACAAATTGGATAATAACACCAGTGTTACCAACATGAAGCAGCAGTCCAGCACTAGGCTCAGTCCGCACTAGGAGAACATGGCAAAACGTTCCCTCTTTGACACCACTGGCTCAGCTAAACCAGTCCCAGCCAAGGCCAGCAGCTCTCCCACAGACAGGAATTTTGAGCACCCTGTCTCTCACATGTGCCCTAAAGCAAGATGCAAATAGCAGGCAGCAGTGCCAGTGGTGGCCCGTTTCTTCCTGGGCTCCCCACTTCTTTTCTTGTTGTTGCATTTTTGGGGTTTGTTTATTGTTTTTTATTACTGATGCAGCCGAAAAGCAGTGGCAAAGTTGGGAAGCACTTGCAAAGTTTTTCCCTAGTGTAGATAGGTCCTTAGTGTTTGGAACATAACAAGCAGCAGTTTGATGAAGCAAAAATATTTTTCTTTTGCCTCTTTCTGTTGTTTTCCCCATTTTGGTCCCCTCTGAGCTATTTTTTTTTTTTTTTTTTTTTTTGCTGAAGATGTCTAACTCACATTGTGCTGCTCACTGGAGGTCATGTGTGTCCTTTGTACGATGAATCTGGTCATTATCTCAATCAAGTTTCTCACTGTGACTGCAAGAACAAAAGATCTACTGCAGGGGAATCTGACCAGAGGACAATTTTATATTAAGAGAAGGACAAAGGGTCATGGGAAGAAGAAAAAACAACCAACCAAACAAAAAACCCATCCCCACTCCCAAAAAGAAAACAAGCAAACAAAACAAACAAAAAAAGAACAAAAACAAGCAAACAAAAAAAGAAGGTATACCGAATGCCCACTGAAGATGCTTTTAGGGCATGCAAGTTGCTGATTTGTTCACTCTGAACATCGTCTCTTACTGACGCAATGAGGAACAACAAAGGATAAACGAATGCAGCATACATCTCCAGCAAATTTTAACAACAGTGAATGCAGGACTAGAAGTTTTCTTGCAGCTGGTGGAAGATGAAAACTGCCACTAAAACAGCAACCAAGGTCCTCTGTCAAACAAGGCTAAGAAGTTCATCAAGGAGATCGAGTTATGAATGCATCCTGCCAACGTTAGACACTTTTTCCAGTATATGACTGCAAACATATCACGCATTAGTCTTCTGTAGGACCAGTTTGTGCAGCATCTAGCACAGCATCCACACACTGAAAGACCAGTTTTATTTCACAGGCATTTCCCTCCTTTTCACTCCTGTCATTTCAGGAAGAGATGACGACACACAGAAACTCCTGAAAATTTACTACAGGCAACTCATCTGCACAAAATACATGAGTCGTTTAAAGATAGATCCTGAAGTAGAAAAAGGAGATAATCATCTTCAGACCAGAGTAAGCGTTTAGGGAAAAGATGAAGTAGTTGTTCTGATTCTCACCTACTGCTGGCCAGTTTAAAAAAAAAAAAAAAAAAAAGTCAGACAAAAGCCAAAAGCAAAAGTTCTGGAGGTACCCTGGTGAACGAGAGGTTACTGTTAAGCATTCAGTTTTATCAGACTTCAGACTTGAAGAAGGACCTGATGTAGGACAACACTTGAGTGTTACCTTGTCTGTCCATGCTGTGGCTGCCACTCATTCACTAACAGATGGAACAACACTGCCAGAGGGAACCGAAGGGGGTGTCTGAAAGCTCAGCCTCGAACACTCACCTTAATACTCATTGCACCTAACCCCAAATCATTTAAGCCAGGACTCGAGATCATTCAAAAGCCATTTCCAACACATCTCAAGAGACAGGAAAGAGATCGTGCTTTGAACAAAAAGCTTTACCTTAGGACAGGCCTTTGCCTCAAACCCCACACATAACTTTATTTTAAGGAGTTTCCACAGTGCAGTTAGCCACGAGGCATTTTCAACACAGCCTGTTCTTTGATTAACTACTGCTAAAACCCAGCTACTAACCTGCACGTATGACGAATGAAATTTTCAGTGGGTCAAAAGGAATCAAAAATGCAGACTGCTTTATTACCAAAACACGGAAAGGCACTTCTCCATTCAAGTGTCAAACCATGCCAGTTCCCTGGTATCCCTGGTGCAGTGTCCACACTAGAGAGTACAGGAATTTTGACTTGTCACAGGGGAAGGAGTGGAGTTTCTCTCCTTTCAAGCATGGTAATGAGTAAACAGTTCGGATGCTTTGTAACCCCATCACGACCCCTCCAAAACAAATAAAAGCCTAGTCCTGGGCAAACACCAAGCTGGAAAAACTGCAGCCCGAGACTCAAAAGCTTTGAAAATTTTAAGGCTAGGGAGGGTTAAAATGGAAGCACTCAGAATATCGTTAACACAGGGGACAGACACTGTTGCTACTGTTAGGTTACAATGGAAGTGTGAGCATCACAATGCTCAAGGGATGACAGCTAGCCGTCCTAGTGCTCGAGCTTGCCTGTCAATAAAAGATGCCACATGCACCTACACTGGTGTAATAGCAAACTACAACAGGAAAAAAGGCAGGCCATAATACTTTCACAACAAGAGAGCATTACCATTTCCCTTCACAACATTTGCAAAGATGACTCGCACGCGGTGGTGCTCAACCCTCCAGAACTGCAAAGAGGTACTACTGCAAGTTCACAAAGGACTGAGGAGGCTGAGGCTGTAAAGCACAAGGCAAACCTCCAGTTTGAGGTATCAGAGCAGCCTCTACCACTATGAGCATGCAAAAAAGTTATCACCCTCACTTTTAAAAAGTAACTTTATAACTTAACTGGACAATACCTGTCTAAGGGGTTGAAACTTTCCTATCCAATAAAATTGTAACAGTTGCTTAAAAACTGGGCTTTATATTGGAAATGTTGAGACATTATTAACTGAAACAGTAACTCCGGATGTCAAGCTACTGTGTTTGCTTGGATAGGGCCTGCTGTTAAGGATCATCTGCATTTTGATTTTTGGTCAAATAAAGCTGAAACAACGAACAGTATCAGTAGGAAAACGAGAGAGAAAGAGAAAGAAAGAGAAAAAGAAAGAGAGAGAGAGAGAAAGAGAGAGAGAGAGAGAAAGGTCTTTTGAAAGTACCTCATCCCTATTAAGTGTTTCTTGGCTTAATTCAGGATAAGAAATCTCTCAACAAACATCAGTTACAATGGTTAATATTGAGACTGAACAACAGGTCACATTTACAGTATAAGTCTGTATCCCTGATTTTATTATACCAAAGCTCTTTCAGACTCTCAGTACAGTTAACTGAGAAACTTGTTTTCTGCTCTACTATACACTTTCTTACCTGGTAATACAGCTCTGAAGAGCTTCTTGTCCAAAAGTTCCCTTTCTTGCTGCCCCCTCCATGTCCTCCTATACAGAAACTTTTACAAGCCATTTTTCCAGCTGACTTCCAGCACTAGGGCTTCAAGCCCTTTTACTTCTAATTCTTCCCCATTTCTTTTGTCTTTGTTCATTTGATTATTTGTGGCAAGGATATTTCAATTATCAGTTGTACACTACATAACTTAAACATGCTCTTTGCTCCTCTTCAGTCAGCTCTCAATATGAACTCCTCTTTAAGGCACGTCCAGAACACAAACACAACTACTTCCTTTTATAAAACTGGTCATCTGAGTCATAACATCAAACATGTTCAAAGAGAAAAAGTGTAAAAAGAGAGTTTAGCATTTTAGTTTTTATTTACCTTCATATTCTGCTTTCTTTGTTGCTTCCAAGTTTCTCCATTCAGTTCCTACAAGCCTGCTGAGCTCTCCAAAGGAATAGTCTGGGTGCTGAGCTTTAATCACAGCTCTCATCTCACTGCTAAATAAGATGTAACCACTCATGTTGATCTTCCTTTTCGATCCCTCCTTCTTGGTGCTGCCCTTAACAGACTTGGGAGTGGACTGCGAGAAAAAGCAGTTATGACCACAAGCATACAACAGAGAAGTTTCTCGACATTAAAAAAATCAAAGCTGAAAGAAACAGCATGTAAAAATATTCTCAAATTCCTCTTGTATATATCTGTACAAGACCCATTCAACTTAACAGCCCCTAAAGAGAGATTGCATCTCCTACCAATGCAAACAAGCACACATTTACAGCAAGTACACAGGTGGGGAAAAAAAAAAAAAAAAAAAAACCAACAAAACAACACCACAGCAAAAACAAAAAGCAAAACACAATGATCTGATGCTTTTTAACCCTTCCAGACATAAAGACAACCTTATAATGGAGGCTTCAAAAAGTGTGCAGCAACACAGCACAGAACGATCACTATTAGCTGAAGTCATTCCTAACTAACCAAGAGGACTCCGAAGGGCTGAGTAGCAAGTAAGGGACTATTTAGAATGCCAGAAGAATAACAGTAATTGTGCTGCTATCACAGATGTCATCCGTTATGCTGCTCAGAAATATTGCCAACACAAGTTAAGTAGAAGGTTTTATTTGCATTGCAGATTTTAGGGAATTGCTTTCACATTTATTCCCAGGCCTTTGCAACTCCCACCTCCTTGTCTTCTATCCTCCAGTCTTCTCATCCCTAAGTGCTCTCTATTTTGCCTGCCAGACATTCCTTTATCTCCCAGTTCATAAGTACCCATTTCTCCCTGAAAAAAAAAGCAAAGCCCGGTTTTTCTGATCACTGTCACCCGCACACCAGGTTCACATGCCCACCTGTGTGCTGATGAGCAACAAATATTCCATTCTATCCAAGATCTGCTCCTTTGCTCTTCCCACCCTGGCTGTTCCTGTTGAGAGCTCCTTGACATTTCCAGCCACCAATATTTAAACTGTTCTGACAACCACTGAGATGCCACCTGTATGTGATGTATGGGAGACCATAATTCACCCATTCACTAGCCAATAAGGCCCACAAACACGTCAACATACTGAAACCCTCAAAAGGGCTTCCTCATATCTTGAGCACTAGATTTCTCACATCTCGAAGAGTGTAACTGTTTCCAAATACTTGGGGGGAAGTGGCAGAGAGGAAAGAAAAATATATGCAATTGTTCTCTTCCTACCCTGAAAGTCCTGGCCATATTACTCCATTTATTCGCTGCTCTAAGCCCAACTGTCCAACACTCATCTCCCAGCTAAACACAAAGCTTCAGCTATACCAAAGCTTTCTAAAAGTCTTACTCATGAACATAAACCAGGCAGTGGATAAACTGAGGCATGCTGGTGCGTTATTCCAGGCTTCATTGTATTCATTTTCAAACTGCCTTCAATGTTTTCATCATGAGGCTAACGACAATATTTGGCTTTTTGGAAGGAAGTTTTCTAGGTTTGTCTCTATGATGGAGGAAGCAGGAAAAAAACCCACACAGGTTCTGGTATGACAAACTGCTTGTACAACACATCCTAGCTTCTCAAGGAAGCTCACGTTGGCAGGTGAAGAGTTCTCAATGCAGAAACAGGTAAATCCAACTATACCTGTGGTCACGTAACATTAAGGCCTACTCATTGGTTTGAAAGGGAAAGCAGGATTTTGAGAATTTTTATGAAAACTGAACTCAGAATTCTTATTTTTCCATTATTTTACGTCTCTGATAAGACAATTTTTAACATAATCTTATCCATTTGAGGCAGATAACTGCATAATAGATTAGATGTAGTATGAGAAGAAATAAACCAGAACCCTCTTCAATGCCTTTTCTCAGCCATACTGCTAAAGCAAAAAAAAAAACAAAAAAAAAAAAAACACAAACAAACAAACAAACAAAAAAGTTCCACATCTTTTTCTTTCTTAGGTACTGCTTCCTGATTTACAGCAAACTGCAGCAGGAGAACATCATTCACCTATTTGTCAAGCCCCACACCACCACATATTCAATCATCTTGTCTCCTTTTATTCTCAGGTGCAGTAAATGCTTCTTTTGTTATCAGGAAAAAAGGGTAAAAATAACAGGAGTTTTAATAGTGTTTTTTTAGATAAAATTGCATACATTTAAGAGAACACAAAGCAAACATATGCCTTTTACCTGGGAGCTCTGTTTAAAATGACACTTTTCAAAGGAGACATAAATAGAACAATTATGTTGGGCTGAAGAAGACAGTTTCTTTCTGTGCTATGTGTTACTTATCTCTCTGTCAAAGTTAAATTGTGTTTTGAATGCCAGCTCAGACACAACATGCCTCTTATTTCCAAATCAGCAGCGTGAGGAATCTGCAAGGGGGTACTTATGAATCATCCTTCACCTCTCAGAATACTCTGCTATTGATCCTTTTCATTTTTTTCTTATTTTTTTTTTTTCAACTTCAATTTCTAGCCTTCAGAGGTCACATCTGTCTGAAGGTATATACACGCACACTGGGTATTTCCATTTCCATGCTTAGCAACAGTATTATTTTGATGTATAAGTTACCTTCCCCCTTCCTACAATGTTATATTAGTTGGCTAATATGGATAACAACATACATGCTTTTTGTAATACCTGGCAAGAGTTCTCGTGCTATTTACAAATTCAACACTAAAAAGCAAGAGCAGCAGTCAGCTTTGCATGGGAAAATGTCTCTGGTGATCTGCTCACATAGCAAAAATCATGATCAAACAAAACTAAAGGTTTGAATTTCATCAATTGTTTTCTTTCTTTTTTTCTTTCCCTTTTTTTTTTTTTTTTGTGACACATGGTCACATCCTTTCTTCAACTGCCAATGAAGCTATCACTTCACAGTCAATGTAACACAGCAGAAGTCCATACTGCTGGTTACAAACACTTCCAAACTCCCTCTTGTTCCCAGCAGGTCATTCCCATTGCCTCCTTAGTTTGCTGGCATTAACTTGGATGTGAGAATGTGACGAGACAGATAAAACAATCTAACCCAGTTGTCAAACATTTTTGGTTAGGTGAACTTCCAGCTAAAGCAGTTCCCCAGCCTGTTTCAATACTCATACATTACAGCCAGGGCTTGTGTGAGAGATGCAGCAAGCGAGGGAGGGGACAAAGCGCTCCATTTAAGCAGCAGCAACAACTCGTGCCATGTTCAAGCATCACATACCCACATGATTTCCCATTTACTATTTGTCCATTTATCAGGAATTTAATTTCAAAATTCCTATGATGCACAGCAAGACACATTAATAGCTCTCACTTTTTTTCCTCTCTCAAGTTCCAATTTCCAAGTGTGAACAGTAACAATAAAAGTGATTTTCTTCCTTCATGAATGTGCAGCATTTTCTAAAAAACACTTGTCAAAACTCTAGCACCCAAATCTAGCTTCTTTCAAAATTTAAGGAAAAGCTTAAAAAAAAAAAAAAAAAGGATGCTAGGTAACCCCTAAATTACAGTTAAACCCTCACATCCTAACCTTATCTTTAATATGAGGGCCTATTATTTCTTAAAAAGTGTCACAGAAAACCTACTAACAAGAAACAATATTGACATACATGTATACAAAAACATACCCTACAAGATTTTCCTAAGCTGAATGATACTTCCTTTGACAGACTTAAACATTACTACATGGATGTCATATTGGATATGCTATAACTGTTCTGTATAATTACTCCACAGACCAGTAAACTGAAATATAAATCTGTTCTGTGAAAAAATGTTGGTTTTTTTTTTGTTTTTTTTTTGTTTTGTTTTTTGCCTTGAGGAAAGAATGAGGAATATAGATGTTTAAAGGTCTCTCAAAGATTTTTACCTGTGGTGGAGTATAAGGCATTATATCCAATTCACTAGCTAATGGGGTCTGAAGCTGAGGCATAGAAGGTGTTTCAGTGATGTCACCTTCCTCTTCTCCCATCTCTTCTATGTCCTCATCACCTCCTTCCAACTCAGCAAATTTTGCTTCTAGCTGCTGGATCTTCTTCTCCAGAAGTGGAGATGGTTCCTTCTGAGGAACTATGGGTTTTCTGAAAGTTAGAGGAAGAAGAAAAAAAACAGATGAGAATGTATTCATACTTCACAGGACACAGCAAATATTCTGAAGAGGAAACCAACTTTTCTTCTTATGTGACTGAACAACACGGAAACAATGGTGACTTAGGATACGCCTGTGCTATCTTTCAGAACACTGAGCAGAAATCATTCAGTATCCATAGCCAGTGTTTTATTTCAGTCACTTGTTGGAAGGATTTTTTTTTTTTTTTTATTAGTTAGAAGGCAATTTCAATGCAGCAAATAATTCATCTCTGCAACAGAAGGAAGTTAACAGCACAACTTCCTTAGGTCTTACGTTTTTCTTTAGTTAGAAATTATTTTGATTATGTTCACCAATTGGAAAGCTAATTGTTATCCATACTGAGGACTCAGGTATTTTAACGATGTCCAAGACCTACTAACCTACTAATCCAAAAATGTGACAAGTTTTACTAAAGTCAGGAGAAGAAAAAAGTAAACATCTGCTGGTATTAAGACTGAAAAAAACTTATTTGGACTTCTTCCTCAAACTTGTTTTAAAAAACATGCAACCAGATTTAATCTTCAGCAGTGACTTTTATGTATGTACTGGGTCTGCCTGGGGTGGAGTCAATTTTTATCATGACAGCCTGTATGGTGCTGCCTTTTGGATTTGTGACCAAAACAGTGTTGATAACACACGGATGTTTTAGCTCTTGCTGAACAGTGTCACATCACCACACTGTCGAGACCTTTTATTTCCTCCACTCCCCCACTTTGAGTTGGCTGGGAGTGGGCAGAAAGCTGGGAGGGGACACAGCCAGGATAGTTAACCCCCACTGACCAAAGCAGTACTGCCGTATCATGTAACATCATAAAAACCGGGGGAAAGCTGGAGAAGGGTGTGTGTGTGGGGGGGGTCACTTGAGGCTATGGTATTTGTCTTCCAAAATATACATAGCTTGTGCTGATGCCCTGCTGTCAGAAAGTAGCTAAACATCTGCCAGCCAAGATGAAGTAGTGAATTATTTATTTTGCTTTGCTTCAAAAATTGTACCATCTTTGTTTTAACCTGCAAGTTTCTCTTGCTTTTGCCCTTCTAATTCTCTCCCAGATGCCTTTGAGGGAAGTGAGCAAGTGGCTGGATGGGGGCTTAGCTGCTAACTGGGTTAATTCACCACAATTCAGATGAGTGCTCAGGTGACTCCCTTATTCCCATACCATTTTTACCTAAAATAGTATATTTCATCATCGACAACTTTTGCAGAAAGTGAAAACCTCTTGAGCCCCTTAAATTTCTTCATTTGTTTATCACTTTCATTGTAGCGGCTCTCACAAAGAAAAACATCATTTTCAGAAATTTCTGTTGGCCTGCAGGAGAGGAAGTCCTTGAACGACAGAACAGCACACTTCCCTGCAGAAATGAAATGAGCTGGTTAAGAAGGCAACCACATTTGCAGACATTTTACAAAAAGTTTGGAAACTCATTTTTTTTTCCTGGTCACATAAGTATCAACCCAGTATTTAGGCCAACTACAGGAAATACATCAACTGACATCCCTATTAAATAACGTCACTCATAAGAAACCCACAGAATTCAGCCTTTGGATTTCATTTTTTAACTTCTGGTTTTTTGTTCTTTAACAAAAACAACGATCACGAGTCTGTTAATGATATTTAGCACAGCATTTTAACTACAGAATATATGTAGTTGAGATGTACAGAAAGTACATAATAGCACCTCATTTTAAAAAAATCAGCTTCCTTCTCAATTGACTTTCCAGTTAACATACTAGAACAATGGATTTTTCTGTTCTCCGACTGCAGAAAATGTTTGCTTTGATTCATGTGTAATTCCCTTATTTTAAGGAAGCTTCCTCATCATGAAAAACCTCACTGCAGGTCCTAGAGACAAGAATGCATAGTAGGAATAGATTGAATGATCTCTCCTCATTCACTCAGTATGAATTTGGAGTCAAGCCAACCTGTCACTAGAAATTATGTCAGATTTTTTTTTTTTTTAATGTACAGAATGAGAATCTCCCATTGGTTTTAAAGTTGTTAACAATTACCCAAAATGCAAGTCATAGGACAGGTCTCCTCCAAGTTACTTAAAAACACTTCCTTCTTGTAGAACATTTTAGTTGGTTCATGTTCAGTTTCTTCAGGATGGATAAAGATTGGACCAAAGAAATATGCAGCTCCGTCTCGCACCCACATCTTTTCAATTCTAGAAAGAAAAACAAACCACTGACATAAATGAAAGGCCATCCCTCCTAATGAGTTAGCTGGATGTACTGACTTGTTCAGGAAGACTTTGAAATGAGTGAAAAAAAAAAAAAGGCCAGCCTACTCCAATTGTACAACTGTCATTGTTTTTAAAACCAGGCTGATAAACTTCCACCTCAGCCCACTAAGAGCTTCTAACTTCTGGTTCCATTTAGGAGATTATTTCCCATCCTCTTTCATACTTGTTTCAGTAAGACAGTCTTTTGTCCAAGGTATTTTTATAGACACAATCTGCAAAAAAAGAAGTTGCACCTACCTTCCTACCCGAGGTCGCACTAATCCATGTGATTTTATGAAGACACAGTCTCCAACCTTAAGCCACATATCATTGTAACAGAGCTGTTCGAAGTAATGACAACCAGGTTCTCCATTGGACATTTCTACTGGAACATCTTCTTTGTCCTGCAGAAGAATACACACTTAGAAACTCATGGAGGAAGGAAAACCAAACACATGAAGTGATGCCATGTGCAAGTAAACCAGACTTTTCTTTATGTCACCAATAATAGGCAAATAGCAAAAAGACCTGTAAATGCAAAAATGAGGGGCCTTAGAATTTAAAAATGAAACATACAAGCCACAGATATCCTCCAAGTATGGTGCAAGCCTTCCTATTTCACAATCAAAGCCGTAATTTTGCCAGCAATTCCCAGGTCCTTTTTCGTTCTATTGCTTCAAAGTTATGGACTTTGAAGCCTTGCCTGCCTGTTTTGATGGCTTGTTATAAAGCACAGCAAAAACTTCAGAAGGCAAGAATAAGTATTTGGCCAAGTTAAGATACATAAAAATTTAATGATTCACCTCTCATACACAATAATATGAATACTCCATATATATATGGAGTACAAAAATCACACAATTTGTTCTATTTCTTACTTTTTAGTTAAAACTCATTGCCTCAATTGACCATTTAGTTCAGATTACAAACAGCCAGTTTGTACCGGCTATCCTATGTACAACATAGGATACCCCCCCTCAAAGTGTGGCAGGAAAAGATCTCAAGTTTTCCTTCTCTTGGTAGAAAGAATTCCTTCTTTTGTCTGACAGTGAGTGTGCTGGATTTTCTATTCTGAGGTTCTGTTAAAAAGTACTCAGAATGTAAGTAGAGTTGTGACTAAAATTATTTTATGTAAATTTGATTACATTTATTGCAATTAAATGTATTTAAATAAATCAATTTAACTTATAACTCTAAGCACAATAAAAAATATTTTGCCTAGTAAGTTGGCCAGAAATATTTTTACTTGTTTTGAAAATAAACTGTTCAGCTATTAACCATAAGTAGGTCACAAAGAATACTATATTATGTATTGCTTGCTGCTGCCTAGCTACTAACAATTTTACTGAAACACTACATAACAAAGCATCTCTGTGAGCTAAAATCGGACTTTTAGCCCCACTGATACTTTAGGATTACAACAAACTCTTCAGTTGAAATGTATTTTTTTTCTAAAGCAGTAAAGAAAAAAAAAAAACAACCCTTAACATGATCACAAGAAAGCATTTGTAAAACTTAACAAACTGGTACACATTTCTTTTTTTCTTTGGACTGTGAATGCTTTGTTTCTATTTATGTATTTTATGTATAATAATTTATAACAGATTTTGTATTAATCTATTTTTTGTGTCTGGACGTGTCTATGAAACCTCGGTCCTGAGGGCTCACATTTCATCATTCTTTATCTGTCAAACACACCAAATGCTCATCTTATTATCTTGCATACCTTTTCAAGATGAAGGATACTTTCTCCCACCTTACTGTCTTCTAATGTTTCAGAGTGTTTCTCTTCCTCTGCTTTGTCTGTATTAGCAAACACAGAAGCAACACGGACCACAGGGAGGGGCACATCTCGTGGAACAAATCTTACAGAGCTTACAGGCATAGTCCACAGTTTAATTTTTTTAAAAGATTTTGTCTTTGCAGAATAACGTGACTCACATACATAGACATCCTCATCTCTAAAGTTTTCAGGACACAATTTAAAATATTCCTGCAGAATGAAGAAAATTACATTTTTAGATGAAATATTTCAGTAATATATCCACCTCCCCAAACCCCCACCAAAGACATGGTGGGCTCCCTCTGACATGGCCCATTTTTTCCTGTGCATTTATCAGAAACGTTTTAAGACTGATTTTTATGGCAACCTTTAAGAAGTTGCCTTCAATTTTTCTCCTATATGCTCTGGAAATATTAGCTAAGTACTTAATAAATAAATGGTTCTATAAAGCAGCCAGCACTGGAAATCATCCATCACTTGGATGAACTACAAATCTCATGAAGCAAATGAAGACTACAAATAGTATATAAGAACAAGTCCTTTTTTTTTTTTTTTTAAATATGTGTTAGTAGAATACTTACAACTTATAATATCTATACGTCTTCAAGAAAATCTCATGGAGAATATTAGCTGTTTAGCAAATTAGTTCAAAGAGTTTCTCACCTTTACAAACATGACCACGCATTTGCCCAAAATTTTGCTAACTGGAACTTTATTGTAATAGTCACTTTTAAAAACCTCTTTCTCCAAGAACTTCCGTGTTGCAAGATGAAACGTTTCGTTTGGTCGATAAAACCAACAGCCATACAGCCATTTCTCTCCTTAAAAAAGACAAAAAAGGGGGGAGAGAAAGGAAAAGATCAAAAAAGGTGTATTTTCTAGTGCACAAACAAGCAAAACCAACTACAGATTGTATTATTTATCAAATAGCCACATAGTAATTTATAAAGAGCAAACTAAACTTGTTTAAAACAGGAAAAGATTCCTTGACTGTTTCAGGTGAGAAAAACTAGATTACTTAGAAATCCTGCAAACTGCTTTTTTTCCAAGAAAACCAGTTCCTTCTCTATTTGGGTGATTCAGGTTCTGCAGAACCAAATGTCTATTGGAAACACAGCCTACAACTTACTTATAAATCTTGCAATGGCTTCCAACATTTGCAGTTAAATGCATCCAACTTCGGTTCAGAAATTTCTATTAGCACAGAAAAAGATGCTCGTTCCACTTCAAAGAGCCTATTTTTTGGGATGCTTACCATTTAGGGTGGGTAGTAAAGGAGAACAAGAAAGCATGTGTTGATCCATGAACTTTAGTAAAGTTCTTTCGGGACAAAGCAACTCAAACAATCAACAATACTCATCAGTCCACACATAATTTTGCGAATGCAATAATTAACATCTACACAGACAGGGCTCAGATTTGAAGATGTAAGAAGTTTCACTGTTTGTCTTTCTATACCAAAGGCATCCTTACCAGCAGAATCTTCCCACAGCCTCTCAATGCAGACTATGTGAGGTTGCAAGTTGGCTTCAGCAGGCTCCACATAGACATAATCTCCTACATGGTACATGCTGTTCTTGAAGCTGCAATCCTGGCTGTAGGTCCGATGCAAACTTGACAATCCAGCTGAGCCAGAGGAATCTTCACTCTTTTCAGCTTCTATTTTCAAGAACAAGGGAAATAGACCTGAGTAATGCCCTATCAACCACGATTTCTGATGTGTACGCCTTTACCCTTTGCTTAGTGCTGGATAACTCACTCATCCCTGAAGAAAAATAAAAGACCTTGCACTGAACGCAGGCTTAAAGCATGTACTCAGATAGGCAGTGTAAGTGTCAACCTGCTTTAAGTATACACTTCAACTTTCAGTAACTTGGGGCCATAGCCATTGCTCCCCAAGAGGAGCAAAAGGAGTCTAGAAATAAACTATCAACTTTTTAATCATTCATGTAGCACTCTTCATGAATTGAGTCACTGAAGTTTTGTTTAGTCAATTACTTTAAAACAGTAATGCCTACTATTTGCACATAAAACAGTATTTTTGTTAGTAGTATTGAGCATGATACATATGCAAGTGCAGTTAAAAACAAAGAAAAGGAAGACAGCTGCAAGCCAGTGCATTACCACATGTTCACAGAATCATTTAGATTGGAAGAGACCTCCAAGATCATTTAGTCCAACCTCTGACCTAACACTAACCAGTCCTCCACTAAACCATATCCCTAAGCTCTACATCTAAACGTCTTTTAAAGACCTCCAGGGATGGTGACTCCACCACTTCCCTGGGCAGCCCATTCCAATGCCTCACAACCCTTTCTGTAAAGAAGTTCTTCCTAATATCCAACCTAAACCTCCCCTAGCACAACTTTAGCCCTTTCCCCCTCTTCCTTTCACTGGGCACATGGGAGAACAGACCAACCCCAACCTTGCTACAGCCTCCTTTAAGGTATTTGTAGAGAGCGATAAGGTCGCCCCTGAGCCTCGTCTTCTCCAGGCTGAACAAGCCCAGCTCCCTCAGCCACTACTCGTAGGACTTGTTCTCCAGGCCCCTCACCAGCTTCGTCGCCCTTCTCTGGACCCGCTCAAGCACCTCTATGTCCTTCTTGTAGCGAGGGGCCCAAAACTGAACACAGTACTCGAGGTGTGGCCTCACCAGAGCCGAGTAGAGGGGGACAATCACTTCCCTCAACCTGCTGGTCACACTGTTTCTGATACAAGCCAGGATGCTGTTGGCCTTCTTGGCCACCTGAGCACACTGCTGGCTCATATTCAGCCAACTATCAACCACTACTCCCAGGTCCTTCTCTGCCAGGCAGCTTTCCAACCACTCATCCCCCAGCCTGTAGCTCTGCTTGGGGTTTTTGTGCCCCAGGTGCAGGACCCGGCACTTGGCCTTGTTGAATTTTTAACCCAACAAAGTGTACACCAGTCCAAGCCAAGAGCAGCCAGTTTCTCAAGGAGAATGCTGTGGGAAACTTTGTCAAAAGCCTTACTGAAGTCAAGGTAGGCCACATCCACAGCCTTTCCCTCAGCCACTGAACACGTCACTTTGTCATAGAAGGAGATCAGGTTCGTCAAGCAGGACCTGCCTTTCATAAACCCATGCTGACTGGGCCTGATTGCCTGCTTGCCCTGCAAGTGCCACGTGATGACACTCCCACCAGGATTCCTGCCTTGTTGGCATTCCCACTGATCCTAACCCATAGGGACTCAACCTTAGCATTCCCAGCCTCGAGTTCTACAACATCAGAACACTCTCTAATACAGAGAGACACACCGCCGCCCCTTGTGAAGAGCTTATAGCCTATGTTAGCAATGCTTTTTGGCTATCAATGTAGCGTCAACGTTTAATGCAATGCATGCACTGTTCTTTATGGCAGTAACACCACAATCCTGCAGCTGTGAACTGGGAACCCAGTGTAATAGGTGCCAGTCACAGAACAAAAAGAGATCTTCCTTCTTTTCTGTTTCTAAATGGCCAATGCAGAAGTGCCACATGACAGCCAGTGCCTCCTCTGACTTCTGCAGTGTGAAGGAAAGGTTTAAGTGTGTTTTGTGCTGTGCCAGACTCCTTTCTGCTGCTGAAGGCAGGGAACTGCTTCTTCAGAGGAGTTTTACTGAAGCCTTCAGGCAAGAGAAGAGAAACATGCTGACAGCACTGAGCTCAGAAGCCTACAGAAAGTCACTTTCTGCTTTCTTTGGGGTTTTTAGCTATCTCAGGAAGACAGAAAAAGCACATTGCAGCTGTTGCCCCCTTACAGTCCTGAGCCTGGTTGGAGCAACCAGCTGACTGCTGCTGACCTTGGTGCCACATGTAAAGACAAACTGTGTCAGAACGAAGACAAAGAGCTAACAGCTTTGCTCCTATCTATGGAAAAGAACAATTAGAGAGCTTTATTCATTCCCCTTGACGTACTCCACAACCATTATATGCACAGTAACAGTCAGGAAATGTGAAAAAAAAGGGCTTTCATATTAGGTTTTTTACCCTACAAAATGTTGAAAGCCTGTTCCTCTTCACACCCACAGCAGCCAAGTAACAAATGCAAAAGGCTTACTTTGATACCATTTCATTAGCAGTGTTAAAAGTGTGATCACAAATAATACCTTCAGCACATCAAGGAAAGTGGTATGTGCCAAAAAAGAAATGACTCAAAGGTCCTTCACAATTATTGCTAAGCTTATTAGCAAAAGAAAGCCCTATCAAAAACTGTTCTTTTCCTTTGTAATATCTTTGGAATAAGACTACTGGTACCTCAGTATGTTCTAGTGATGAGTTTACATAAGGTTCGTATCTACATGCATCTGTTTTAAAGCCATCTGGACTGTCTGATAAGGATCAATATAAAATACATCTCTCATTACCTTAAAATACAAGGCTCTTTGTGGAGAACCAGACAGACTATTAAGGTCCCTTCAGTAAGTAAAGCTGCAGCAACAGCAGAGCATACACAATACATATAAGGTATATTTCTCAATACATTCAATATTAATGAACAGAAAATAATTACCTCGCTTCTCCTCCTCTCTTTTGAGCTTATCCTCCTCTATTTCTTTGGGCAGCTTTTCCTTCTTTTCTTTTTCTACGTCATTGTGAAGGTGCTTGGTGGTATAGCTGAGAGCAGGTGACAGAAGAATCTCTCCATTTTTACAAAGTTCATCTCGAATTTTAATGAAGAACTGCTGAAGTTCAACCGCATCTTCATAAATCTCTGAATCCGTCCTGTACAAACGTAGGTACAATACAACATGCCAGAAACATAATTTGTGCACAGTCAAACAGAATCCTAAATACACGCCATCGTCCACCATACCTTGTAATAAAACTCCTATTTAAACAATGCTTTTTTTTTTAAATATATCATGTTTTTCTACCATACTACTCTATGGACTTTTTGTAAAACGACCTCTACCACAGATCCTTTCAGCATCTAACCTGGCTGCTAGCTTAAAACTGAAAGGGTAAGCCTAAAAGGCTAAATTTTGCTTGTCACTGTCTGTCCCTCACTTTAAAAAATGTATTTATAAAATGAAAGTTAAAAAAAAATAGGTGCATCTAGTGCTACTTTCCAAATTCATAGAATTATAGAATGGTCTAGGTTGAAAAGGACTATACAGACCAGCTGGTTTCAATCCCCCTGCTCTGAGCAGGGTTGCCAACCACCAGAGCAGGCTGCCCAGAGGCGCATCCAGCCTGGCCTTGAATGCCTTCAGGGATGGGGCATCCACAGCCTCCCTGGGCAACCTGTTCCAGTGCCTCACCACCCTCTGAGTGGAAAACGTCCTCCTAATATCCAGCCTAAGTCTTCTGTCTTAGTTTAAAACCATTCCCTCTTGTCCAATCGCTATCAACACATGTAAACAGGCGTTTCCCCTCCCATCTATATGCTCCCTTCAAGCCACAATGAGGTCCCCCTGAAGCCTTCTCTTCTCCAAGCTAAACAAGCCCAGTTCCCTCAACCTTTCAGCACAGGAGAGGTGCTCCAGCCCTCTGATCATCTTAGTGGCCAAATTCAAGTAGCAGTCTAACTGGCGTTTGAGTTAAGAGTTCTCCATATGGCAAGGAAAATTATATATAGAGTGAAGGAGCTTATATGAGGCTGTTTACATGTCCTGGGAAATGAAACAGCGCCAATATCAATGATATTCTGCAACCCAAGAGAACAGTTTCCAATCGAATACCACTGAGCAATTATGGGCTGTTTTACCCTGAAGAGGTACTTTGCTAAAAATGGCTGTGGCCTTCTTTGAAAGCTTTCCAGGTACAAAACTTAAAATCTCTGTGAACGTGAGGCAAAAGGCAGATTAGAGCAATCACCACTACCAGCCTGCTTGATGCCTACTCTGATACCTCCTGATTCAGGGGAGCATCTAACAATCCACCACTGGGTGGAACACTAACAGAGAGAGTTTGCAATGGAAAGTACTACCGGTTTCTTTAACAAAATGTGAAAGAAAAAAGAACACAAAATTACTTGACCTAACCCAGGTAAGCTGTTTCTGTCAGCTCACAAGGAAATTGCCAGAAAATATCAGGGAAATTGCATGTTAGGTCAGTCACTCTCCTTCAGAGTCTGCCTCCATCCTTTTCCAGCACAGTAAAACAGACAACTTAATCCCATTATTCTGGCTCTCATTTGCTCTAGAAAAGGCCTGCCACATTTCTACCCAAGACTTCCCTGATTAAAAACAAACAAACAAAAACAAACAACGAAATCTTTCCTGGAAGCAGATTTATCATGCTAGTGTAGGATTTATCCTGCATGTGTGACATGCAAAACCATCTCATGTGGACCTACTAAGTAGTGTTAATGTAGCACAGATGCAAAAACACTGACTATGCCAACATTCACAAACAGTTTTGATGTGGCTGCAGCACATCCAGGAACCCTTAGCAAATACCTAACCTTCTAAAATGTAATTTCAAAAGCAAAAAATAAATAAAAAAGGACAACCATATAAGCAAGCAAAGCAAACCAGAACAAAACCCAAAAGAGAATGCTTCCAAGAAAACCATGACGTATTTTAATCAAAATTGAGGCACACTGCCTACTACCAATATGGGATAGGTGATGCCCAGCAAAGCTTCACTTTACCAACAGATTTCTGTGCTTACTCATAACAAGCAGCACCACAGTCATGCTCCAGCTACTAGTCTGCTGTCAGTTTGTTTGACAGTTTACCTAAAAGCAGTATTTCTGTATATACCAGTCCTGAAATAGCAGAAAAATGAAAGCCAACTGCTTGAAACCAAAACTACTTGCCACTGGCCCTCCTCTACAGCCTGTTCACTTCCAGTGAGTACTTCTGAGAACTTACATAATAATAGTAATATTAACAAAACTGACTTTCCTAATTCAAGACACTCTGCAAGAAGTTTCAAGTGCTCATAGCTTTCACACAATGTTACAACTCATGCAACTATGATGGCTCCAGAAGAGTAACCTGCTAGTCAAGCAATTGAAGAGCTCTTCCTCTTTGTTTTTTCAATTTATAAGTTAGTGTAAACCTGGTTTACATTCAACTGAAGACATGATTGAGCAGACTGAGCAAAATTTTCTAAATGACCACACAAAGGAAAGCAAACACTTTAAAATACTTCTGTGTTTGTCTAAACTTAATACGCAGAACATGCTGTGAGACAACAGATATCTGAAAAACACGGCTTTGCTCACCTGTTCATCCTTCTTGCCCGCTCCAGTACCTCAAACATATTCTCCTGGAACAAGTCCAGTCTTCTATAGCGATTACTTTCAACATTCTTTCGGATAATATCAAAAGTCAGAGGAGGTTTATTTGGGAAGTTGGGATCAACAGCAGGAATCTCAGCTAAGGAATCACTGTAGCATCTGCCCTCATCATCCTGGTGGCTCATAACAGATACAAAAAGGTTATGGATGAGTTCCTGAATTAGCAAAGTGACATTGGGCACATGAGAATCCTCATCTCCTTCTATCTCTCTCCGAGTTTCAAGCAAAACTTTATGTAAGACCAGGGCATCTTTATAAATCAAAGATTCCGGTTCGTTGTAGGTGCAAGCATTATTGAACATCATTACAAAGTCTTCTACCATGGAATCAATATCCTGGTACTTATTGGCCATCATATGACTTCTGATCTTTTCCATGTCAACTGGCTTTTTAATGGTTACGTAATAGTCAGGAAGCTCAGACCTAGATGGCAGCCTCAAGAAGATGGCGCTCAGTCGCCTGCCTCGTTTATCTGTGTAATTCTTAACTGCTTCATACACTTCGTTCAATTTCTGCTGCATTGGAGTCATATATTTCGATTTTTTAGGAGAAATGCCACTTTTTCTACCTAAGCAGACAAAAGAAGAAAAAACATTACAAAAACAGACCCTGAGCACTTTCTTTGTCTACCACCTGCACTGCACCAAAGAGCTGCACAGTTCTATTGTCAACAATGCCTCAAATAACTGTGTGCAGTTATTTGCTTTAACACTTCCTGTGCAGTTTTAATCTTTTCAGTTTACTAAGTTCTGAACAGATATTAAGAAAGCATATGGTTTGAGTAGTAGCAAATGCAGTTTAAGGGCAACAGCTCTAAGAATGGAGATTGCTGGAAACTTTGCTTCTGTGTTTTTTATGGCTTTCAATAATATTCCAGTAAAACCTCATATTTCCTTCATCATTCTGTGGAAATCCCAGGTATCTGAGCAGGGAAACTAAAGGCTTTACTCAGTTTGAGAAGCATCTTCCTTGTAAGCAATCCCACACTTTACTGAAGTGTTACTGAGTACACGATGCAGCATATAACATTTGGGTAACACCACACGCCTCAATGTCAGATCATTCCAACAGTTCTGAAGTTTTCCTTCTTAGTTCTAAGTTGCTTTTCTTAGACAATGCCATATGCATCACCCCAGTTTATAACACGCACATGTAAACACCATTGTTGTCATTGTAATTTTGAACACAAAGTTCTACTTTGCATGACAATGTAAATACGCAGGATATATCTTCCATTTTGAAAGGATGAGTCTCTTAAGTTTGTATTGTTGGATTTGGTAAGTGTTCAGTGGAAACATTGCAATTTACAAGGTTGCCTTACTTAGCTTTAGTTTAGGAGATGCAACATCATCATCTTCAGGTAGGGGTCCCAGTTCTTTCCTTTTTTCTTTAAGGATCTTTTCCAGCATATGGGCATCGTTGTATACCTATTAATTAGTCAAGTGATAAATAAATAAATAAAAACAAACAAGGTTTACTACTGTGTTTTCCTCAGACAGTATGAAGTCCCTTCCTGACATGCTCTCATATAAGGTGGTTAACTTTATGGCAACAATTCCTATTGTCTCAAAGGGCTGAGATTTGGTCATACACAGACCTTAAAGAAGAGTTTAGAGCTAGTCTCCTCAAAACATCTAGATGTTATTTTGAAAATCTTGAAGGCAAAACCAACTACTCAATTAAAAAGAAGGTATTAATTCTCAAATAAACACCTTCGACACACACAGAGACAAGCAGAACTGATAAATACAAATCAGTGAAACATAAATCTTGGATAATTTATCTAACTACTTTTCTATTCCAAAGACCAGAAAACAGGATGACTCAGTTGTCTTATCAACTTCCACATCAAATCATTCTGCTCAGCAACGATCTCTCAAACCAGAGTAACTCCATCAAGGTAGAAAGGACTAGAACGATCCTACTAGGTCTTCACATCCAAGCCCAGGGCAGGAAACCAGATCATGAAGTCCTGTACATTAGCTGATCAAGTTCCTCATTAAAAGTAACTGGAAGTTTCTTACCACTCCTCTGTTCCACAACATCAAGCTTGCTGACCGAGAGACACAATTTTAGTTCCCAAGCATGTCATGGCCATCTGTGCCCTTTTTGCTTATGAATACAGCACCTTTTAACCCTCTTTTTAGTGTTCCCTACAATAGAATCATAGAATCAGAGAATGGTTTGGGTTGGAAGGGACCTTAAAGCCCATCTAACTCCAACCCCCTGCCATGGGCAGGGACACCTCCCACCAGCCCAGGCTGCCAAAAACCCCATCCAGCCTGGCCTTGGGCACTGCCAGGGATGGGGCAGCCACAGCTTCTCTAGGCAGCCTGGGCCAGGGCCTCACTGCCCTCTAAGTGAAGAATTTCTTCCTTATATCTAATCTAAACCTCCCCTCTTTCAGTTTAAAGCCATTACCCTTGTCCTATCACTACACCCCTGACAAAGAGTCCCTCCCCAGCTTTCCTGTAGTCCCCTTTAGGCACTGGAAGGCCACTGGAAGGTCTCACTGTAGCCTTCTCTTTTCCAGGCTGAACAGCCCCAACTCCTTCAGCCTGTTTTCACAGAAGAGGTGCTCCAGCCCCTTGTTCATCTTCACAGCTGCCTCTGGACTTGGTCTAGCATGCACATGTTCTTATGCTGGGGTCCCAGAGCTGAGCGCAGGGCTCCAGGTGGGGTCTCACGAGAGCAGAGCAGAGGGGCACAATCCCCTCCCTCTCCCTGCTGCCCACACTGCTTTTGGTGCAGCCCAGGATAGGGCTGGCTTTCAGGGCTGCAAGCACACATCGCTGGCTCATGGTGAGCTTCTGATCAACCAGCACCCACGGGTCCTTATCATCAGAGCTGCTCCCGATCCGTTCTCTGCCCAGCCTGTAGTTGTGCTTGGGATTGCCCTGACCCAGGTGCAGGACCTTGCCTTTGGCCTTGTTGAACTTTATGAGGTTCGCAAAATATTCATAAGTGACAAGCATATTCATTTCAGACTACTTATTCTCCACTTCCATGATAACGAAGTTGGTTTCCTTCCAATAAAGGAAGACATCCCTTCTCAGTGGTTCTGTGCATCAGAACATGTTCTGGTGACCCTTCACAGTGCAAATACCTTCATGTGATAAATAATGAAAATTTAATAACCAGACGTTTGTTTTTTTTTGTGAACATACTAGGAAGGAAATATTCAGCTGACATTTTCTGAAGTGAAGGAAAAAAGCTAGCTAACAGGAAATAAGTCTAACCTTCAGCTAAAAAATATACTATTACATGGGAGCATATTGCTTTTCATGTTTATACGACCATATTCTAAAGTACCAGCGGAGAGAAGAAGTTACGTTTCTATTTAAATTCAATAAACAAATCCTGGGAGTAATAGTTAAAAATTCAAATATAAATCCTACGTCTGCAAAAAATGGAGAAAGGTAAGCGTGACTGCAGAACAAAACAGTACCTGGGAGCCTTCCTCATTATAATGCCTTGCATTTCGGAACATGAGCTTCATATCTTCAATCATTGCTTCTTCCCCTACATACTTATCGTTGCGGATGTTGTGTTCAATCATTTTCAAATCCATTGGCTCTAAGATAATTTTATAATAATCTGGATAGTCCTTTTTGGATGGCTTAACCATAAACAGATCACAGAGCCGTCTGCCTGTGCCTGATTCTCGAGCTTCCAGAACTGCATTGTATAAGATCTTCATTCGTTGCTTTCGCATATTCTTTTTACTGTTAGGTTAAGTAGAGGAAGAAGAAAAAGGAAGAGAATAAAAGAATAAAAGAGTATAAAAGAATAAAAGGCACAATCACCTCCCTCGCCCTGCTGGCCACTCCTCTTTTCATGCAGCCCAGGGCACAGTTGGCTGCCTGGGCTGCAAGCACACACTGCTGGCTCATGTCCAGGTTTTCGTCCACCAGAAGAAAGTAGTAATGTAAAGGTTTGCAGAAAACTATAGAAGTACATACCTTTTCCTTTTTGAGCTTCCAGCATCCGATGTAGCAGAAGAAATCATACTGTCACCATCCTCAATGTCATCTCTCCTAGCAAGCTCCTTCTTCTTTGCCTGAAGAAACGACAAATCCCTGAAGCCGAACTCACTGCTGGACATTTTCAGAACAACATTAAACTCCAGAACAGATCAGATACATACAGTAAGATGAAGCTATGGATTTTACATGTGTAAGGACACATGCACCATCAAAATATTTCCAGCGATTTATTTAATGCAAGTTTGCCGATTTAAATAGTGGTATAATCCTTTTCATCTGCTAGAAAAACTGTTGAATGAACAATCTGAATTCAACACTTCATGAAATTTAAACTATCTTAGTAACAGTATTTAATTACCAACAACCTGTATTTAACTGTAAACCCTTAACAAAAACAAACAAAAAACCCCAGCATTTTTTCAATTTTCTCCCAACTTAAAATAGTCACGGTAAGGAATTAGAGTGACCAAGAGAAAGCACACAAGGCAGCAGGTGTACTGGAGAAAAATTACCCAATGATGCTCTTCACTCCCATACTTCACCTCTTAAGCATCTGATATCAACTACTTCTGGAAGCAATTTTCAGACTACTTTTTAACCATTGCACGACATGGTAGAAGACACAAGATACTATCAGCAAGCTGATCACAACCAAGAAAATACTACTGCAAATATGAGTCTAGTTCAAAATTGTTTTGGAAAATTATTCATTAGGGAAATAAATTCACATAACAAGTTACATCCTTTTGATTGTTCTATTCCAGATACCTGCATAACTTGCTGCATTTTCAGTACTCTCTTATAGATGGCAGAATTGGGGACATTGTAGCGCTTGGCATTTTCAAACATTAAGTTCAGATCAGCCTCCAGCTGATCTAAGGTTTCATATTCATGGTTCTTCAGTTTCATTCTGCAAAATAAACAAACAAATCAGTTACTCCACATGAGCTACACACCACAAAACAGTTCTTAAACACTTTCATCTTTATGAGAAATCCAATATCTAGAGAGCTGTAGTTAGGCAGGGAAACACAATATATTCTCCTGTTGTTACAATTGCAAGGTGTTACTGCAGCAATATTACACTGTTTTACTGTTATAAAAACTACTGAGAAGTGCAGGTGTATTTCCAGATCTACAGAATTTTCTTGCAGGAAACATCCAACTAACCGCGTGTTTCCTGGATGCCAGCTACCTATGTCTGTAGTAATTGCCTTTTCTCTCAGATCCAAAGAACTTGAGTTCCCTCAATGTCTATGAGAAAAAAAAATGGACAAATATCCTAGATTTAAGATGTGGAGAAAATTATTTGTTGCTACTCATTACATACAGGACTGTTTTTCCCAAAAGACCACTAACTTGTGATGCGTATGCTCCTACATATTCAGGATGTAAATACAGAGTCCAACCCATGCTCTTGCCATCATCTGGTAACAAATATTAGAGGCCACACTACATTTTTTCCAGCTAATCTGAATGGTGGCTGGTACAGAAAGCAAAATCTATGGAGTGAAATGTACAAATGAGTTCTTCGAGTCCAACAAAATGTTAACAAGCCATTACAGGACTTCAGCACACAAGCTCTTGTTGGTATTGCAAAAGATAAAGCATCATTAAGAACTTGAGAAAACGTGGAATAGAAAGGCTTAAAAGAAAACCTGCACCAGCAAGCCTGATCAATAAAACCTGCAAGAAAATTCTGTAGAGTGTCAAGCCACTTGACACTACTAAATCTGGGATTGCTTATGCAGACTCCAGAACACCACTGTCACATGAAGCATCTAAAATGTACCACTTATTCCGCATGCCTCAGTATCTTACACTAGCTTCATGTGTGCATTTAGGCAGTGACATATGCACGTTGTGGTACTGCAACCTAATCCTCAAGCACCACAATGCATAGAAACATATGAAGTTGCTGTTAGTCTTATACCATACTATGAAAATTAATTCTCTTCTTCCTCATGACTCTACAGAAGCAGAATTTTTAAGCTGATAGAGAAGTGAAGACTCTGACAGTAGCTCACGAGTGAAGAAAAGCAGCTTAATTCTTACTCCATTAAATCTTAACCCAGAGTCAGAAGACAAAACGAGGAAA
Organism: Anas acuta; assembly: GCF_963932015.1. Classification (NCBI taxonomy): domain Eukaryota; kingdom Metazoa; phylum Chordata; class Aves; order Anseriformes; family Anatidae; genus Anas; species Anas acuta. Next base: position 14,661,869 of record NC_088989.1, on the reverse strand, counting down.
CACTGTCTTATAGAAGGCTGAGCTGTCATCCAAATTACCTTACTATCAAATAAAATCTTGCTTCTATTACTGTATGCTTATCCACAACTAGATACATGATGTGCAGTCCGTCTGATTTTAAGCAAACAACCTACATTCACAGTTGAATTCATCAAAGGCCTGACCACAGAAGTAGAATCAAGACTTAGCCCACATGGTTTTCAAAGACAGACAACTTGCAACCACACACATGAAGAATGAAAAATCCAGAGGTGCAAAAGTAATCCTGTTACAGCCTGCAAATAACCTCCTACCTTATGATCCTCTTCAACACACTTGCTGTCAGTGAACAATGGGGTGATTAATTAAGGCTATTCAGAGAAGTTAATTATACTCAAACTCAGCAGAACTCAAGTACCATGCCTCTTCTCAATTTAGAATATTATCAGAGAATCATAGAATATCCTGCATTGGAAGGGAGCCACCAGCTCCTGGCTCCACACAGGACCACCAAAACTCAGACCTGATGGCTGAGAGCGCTGCCTAAACACCCCTTGAGCTCCAGCAACTCTGTGCCATGCCCACTGCCCAGGGCAGCCTGTCCCAGTGCCCGACCACCTCTGGGAGCAGAACCTTTCCCTAACACCAGCCTGACCCTCCCCTGTCCCAGCTCCATGCCATCCCCCTCAGGTCCTGTCACTGTCCCCAGAGAGCAGAGCTCAGCGCCTGCCCCTCCGCTCCCCTCGTGAGGGAGCTGCAGGCCGCCATGAGGCCTCCCCTCAGCCTGCTCTGCTCTGGGCTGAGCAAACCCAGGGCCCTCAGCCGCTCCCCATGAGTGTTGCCCTCCAGACTCTTCCCCATCTTCGTGGTCCTCCTTTGGAGGCTCTCTAATAGTTGTCAATCTTGTAACAGAAGAATTTTATAAACATCAGTTTATTTTGCAAAGCGAGGCCAAAACTAACATTTTCCCAGTTGGCACATTCATAAATTAAGCAAACCATAACAGTGACATATTATTTTTCCAAAAGTCAATGTAATAATAAAATATTTGAAAAAAAAAAAAAAGTTATGCTTACGTTAACTTGTAATAGGTTTAAGCTGTTATTTATATAAACATTCAGACTAGCCCAGATAGCAGTCTCTACTCTTTCAAGTTCTATTCACTAGATGATCATTTTTATTATAAATTCAACTCAAGTAATTAAGCTCAAGGTAACAAAAGCCAGAACTAATTTCAGTTTAAAGAGAATCTCAATCCACTCTAGTGCAGTAAAATGTGAAGTTTAAATTCCCATGTCACATACAACTGAATGAACATTCATAAGAAAAGCACATTTAAAAAAAAAAAACACAAAAAAACACTCAAGAAGTGGATGTCACACAAAACCAACTGTGCTTTATGCTAGATCCACTCTTTTTTTTTTTTTTTTTAAACCCCAGCTGTGGCCCCTAGCTTCCTAGAGCAGAAGACACTGGGGCATGCCAATAAAGGTGATGCTTGCAGTGCCCCTGCACACACACACGCCTCTCACATGCAGATCAGGCGAGGACAGCTGCCAGGGAATTCCCTGGTGGAGGAAAGGCTGATTCACTTGCCTTCAGGATCGTATTTACTAACACTATAAAATGTAATGAGTATCACAGTTCTTGTAAGCACGCCAGGATCCAGCACTTGTGTTCCACCTAATATAATAGCACGTTCTGTGTGTTCCTGCGTTGCTTCCTGACTATCCCTCCAGCTGTTGAATTAAGAGAATTTTAGCCATGCTAAGTTTGCAAAATATCCTGCATACCATGTCCTTCTACCACCCCTTAAAAAGCACAGCCTTCATAGTGTCATTTTTAAAGGGGATATCCTTGTTCTGCAGCTCTGTGGTTTGTTGTCCTTGAGTCGGTTTGGGGGGTGTCTTATCAGTGTGGATAAACACCCGATGGGAAGGAACGAAGAAGGAGCCAAACTCATCTCAGCAGTGCCCACTGACAGGACAAGAAGCAAAAACTGAAACACAGGAAATACTATCTGAACACAATAAAAAAAAAACTTTTTAAAAACAAACAAATAGCAAACAAACAAACAAAAAAACAGCAACAAAAAAACTGTGAGGATGGTAAAACACTAGCACTGGTCACCCAGGTCAGTTGAGGAGTCTCCATCAGGGAAAATGCTCCAAAGCCAACCGGGAACAGCCCAGGGCAAGCTGCTCTGGGTGACCCTGCTTGATGAGGTGGCTGGAGGGGACGGTCTCCCTTCCAACCCCAACTATTCTGTATTTCTGTAAAGAGCATGGCATGAGGAAACTAGCAGGAAACTCAAGCAGGATTACCTCCCGCATCCAGAATCAGCCTGGGATCAGCACTCAGCTCGAGTCACTGAGGCTCTTAGTGCTCAAAGCGCTCAGGAGGTTGGGATGGTTATAATCTGCATCTCATTAAAACAAGCAAACAAAGCACACCCACACCTGTGATACTCTCCCTGTAGTTATCATAAATCACTGAGCAAGGATTTTCCTGCATTTAACAAACACAGACTCCTGAAATACAGGATTAGCTGCAAAATTTATAGTGACAGCAGACTGGGGCAGGGGAAAGAGGGAAAAGGAAATACTTGGCTCCCTTTTCACAGTCCACTCTGACAGTACATAGCCCAAGTATCCAGATGCCAATGCAGAAAATGGTATGAGACTGGAATGCCAGGCTGTACTCTCTAACACCTTCAGTTTTGTGCTAGGACAATTAACTCCTCTGTCCCTGTCTATGAACAGAGGTACTCCTTGAACGTGCATCTCCAAACACACAAAAGTGCCTCCCTCCACCCCAAGCCAAGAAATCCTACCTCTCCACCCCTATGGAGTGGTTATTTTGAATACCTAAAGGCATGGCTGTAATATCAGTAAAACCATGATTGCTTCAGTTTTCCCTAAAGCGTAGCAATTTAGTACATATATTCATGACTTTAAGGCTTCTTAAGCATAGTATGAGAAGATTATGTGGCAATTTAAACAATAATTGAATTTCAGAATTTGCTAAAACAATGTAGACTATTATAAATATCATAATTTAACTCGTGTATTAAAATTACTATTTCTAAGAAGACTGTACTTTTTGTTTTCTAAGCTCTCAGGCAATGAGAAATGCCATCTTTTTTAAAAGTTCTGTATATACATCTGAGCATCATTTTTGCTCAGACAGCAAGATGCACCCTGCCTACTCTGTAAGGAAAGTAGAGTAACAGCTGCCTCCCTATGGCAAATTATTTCTCCTGATACCAAGTACATTTTCAAAACAAGGTTTCTCCCAATTAAATCCACATATACATAATTAGAACAAACACCCTTTGGTACATTCAGACAAAAAGCTCCCTGAGAATTGCCAGTGATGTTCTCAATTTCATCTTTTTTCCAACAAATGTGTTTTATGCTTCATTCAAGAAAAGATGATTCCTTTGCCAAGCCAACAGTTGTATTAAGACATAAGAAAAACATATTTAAAGCCACTGATGGACAGCTAACCAATATTGTATCTCTGCACTTGCCCCCCAAAACACGAATAACACTGTCAGACAGGTAAGAAAAAGGTTTAATAAGCAGTATCTTTGTTAAACTGGAAGGTAATAAAACAAGTATACCAAATCTAGCAGATTGTATTACGGTATAATTTACAGAACTATTATAAACACACTAGCAGTGTGAGGACCCACTGAAGAAGAACTATTGCTTTACCAAACACTGTCACACCTCTCCTGCAGACCTGGTTTTCAACTCCATTTCCTATGGCTGTAATGCACTCTACTCTAAAGGAAGATGTTTTAGCATAACTTTATACACGAGGATACAAGACGTGCTTTAGAGCAGGAATAGCTGGCTCTTCCCTGTGGGAAGGGGAGCCAAGCACATCAACATGGGCAGCAGGGCAGGGGCCTTGCCAGCTACAAGCAATCAGGTTTGACCCAGATGCAGACCACCCAGACAACTTTTGGTGATGAGGCAGGTGTGAGGTGAGGCCAGGAAGCCAAGCTTGCAGGGCAGGATCAGACACAGTCAGCAGACACAGTGCAGGCAGTGCCTAAACTCATCCACAGAGGCCCAAGGCAATGCCAGGAAGTCAGTCCACAGGTCAGGTCTGGGTCAGTGCGGGGGTATCAGTGGGGGTCCACAGCCAGGCAGAGGCATGACTGTGGTGGGCTGGAGACCAGCACTCCTACCATGTAGCTCAGGCAGGGCCTTAAATGGGGCTCCCAGGTTCCTGGGAAGGAAGCCAGGGCCACCTGAAGCTAGTCAGGGCCATGAAGACTTGTTAATGCACTCAGCACCTTGATACACGATGGAGCTAACATGGTGTGCATATTATTCTGGGCTTTAGTGGCCTGAGATAAGCTCACTGCTCTTTTTACATGTTTTTATCCCACAGCTGTGCTCTGGCAGCTGAGGAATCTTTCAGGGCTCACAGATTTATGAACAGTGTGCTACATTAGCACTTTACTCCAGACTAACTACATCATGAAAGAAAATAATTATTCTCTACAATTAGACTGTGACCTAAACAGAAGGAATATAATTGCAAACACCTTTCCACAGTTTGCATTGCTGAAGACTATTGATTTAAGAAACATGGCAGTAAGAGGTAACCATGCCATCAGGATAAAGGGAAGGGAATAACAGAGTGTTCTGCAGAAGCTTTCACATCTGCTGTGCACCTCACCTTCAGAATTATTGATATGGCAACTACCTGGGCACATTCCTAATGAAACACTGTGGAAAATAAACCCATGGATGGCAGCCATTGATAAAAGATGATTAGAAGACTGATGCAGACTGACACAAAACAAGCAGCAACAAAGCACAGAGGAAAAATGGTATCGTTACATGAGAGGTCAGCAACTTGACCGCAATTAAGGATGCTGGAAATGAAAGGAGCCTTTGAATAGTATCGCACCAGAGGCAGTTTGCATTTTCTTACCTGATCTGCTGCAATGAAATAGGTGTTTTAATTTGCTGGTAATAATCAGGATACTTTTTCTTAGAGGGCAACTGGAAAAAGGGTTCAGATATGAGCTGGCCCTGATTATTTCGGCAACTTCTAACTGTATCATAAAGCTGATAAAGAGGATTAGAAGTGTCCATGAAAGAAGTAATGCTCTCAGCTTCAGATTCTCCTTCTTCATAACGAGCAGCAGCTGCACAGAGAGAAAGGAAAAATGAGAAACTCTCAGCAGGACAAGTCAGAGTGATTTTTTTAACGACTTTTCAAATAGAGAACTAAACTGGAACAAAATGCAGACCCTCAGTTGAGGGTGTTCAGCCACTCTCCAGTAGTCAGATTCACAAGCCAGAAAAGGACTTCACAAATGGCTACACCTCACAAGCCCCAAGCTGATGGGAAAAAACAAAAACAAACAAACAACACACTTTATCTAAATAGCAAGTTCTCTTATCAGATGAGCCTTCAGTTCAGTCACTGGTAATAAACTCTACATATAGAAGCATGCAGAAGTGTTCATACTAAACAGGACTATTCAAGCACACTACCTGTAAAAACAGCTACACCCTTATTTACCAGTCAAACCATTACTACCAATATCCGTACCAAATACATTTGTACATCGAACCACTGTGATTCTGCTATCTGACTGGAGTACACTACAAGAATATGAACTGAAAAACCATATCTAGAATTTTCAAAGGTCTTTAGTCTGTTAGGGAATATGGCTGAAATAGAAATGAATTTTTGAATATATATCAAAAAAGATTACTTCAGAACTTTTGTAATCTTTTAAATAGTAATCTCATGATATAGTAATTGCATAATAATCCTGGCTCAAGTAAAAAAAAAATCTGAACTTTAACAAGCAAGTCTGACACTACAGCTCACCTTTAATATGCAGAAAGTGAAAGAGAAATAAACATTTTATGCTAGTTCTATAATAATTCGAAAATCAATAAATACTGTAGTATAAAATGTTCATAGCAGACTTTTCCTATTGTCTTTATGAAGCACGTATTATGCTTCAGGATTAGGACGAACAAAAGAGCTACTCTGATGAAGTAACATTTCTCCTAATTTCATCTGCAGTAAATGTTACTGAGCAACAGAAACACAGACGGAATGAAAAAACACTGGCAACAGAAATATAGGATGGGAAGCAATAAATGGCCAATGCTTCTACTGCACTGTAACACAGTTGGCATAATTTGTACCTTGCAGACAGGCATAGTAATAAAATCTATGTGTTTTTGCATACACAGCTATTTATTCATCCTTGTTTGCTCTCTTACGAATCCCAATTTAGAGGAAAGCTTGGCAGGTGACATGCTGGATAATTCAGTTACACAAAAAGACAGTTCTCTAACGCTCAAGCCAAGTTTCCAGCTGGCATTTTCATTATTGCTCAATAGAGGCTGGCAAAGTTTCAAATTTTCTACTCGATTTCAGTAAAGATGTATTGAAATGATGACAAAGCCAGAGGACATTCTGACTGCATATCAACATAGTACTATCATTTTTCCTCTGCAGTCTGACACTGCAGATCTACACGAGTGTACCAGACAAGCTAGACGCAAGCTAAAACACAAGCAGACCACAGCAGATGCGCAAACACTACACAGACGTTCATTACTAATTCAGAGGAGATGCTTAAAATTATCAGACGCGTGTATTCCAAGCAGCATCGCATAATGGCAGAGCAGCTACTACAGCAGCCTGCAAAGCAGGAGCTGGACAGAATCACTCAGGTAGAAACAAAAGACTGAAGACAACACTCTGTCTTCTTCCCCGCACCTAACATACCAGTCTGAATGCAGAGATAAATCCTGATGGCTAGAGACAGCTACCAAGTAAAATAAATTTCCGAAGTAGAATATGCAACAAAATACTGTCTTTGCTATTGTTTACTCAAACAGTTCAGTTCTGACTGCTCCATCAAAAAGGAACAGAATAGAAAAAAGGAGAACTTGTTTTTATGTGAGAGAAACAAGAAACAAGCATGCTAATATTCTGTGACATGGCAGACAACAAAAAAGCAGTTCAATACCCTAAACAAGAAATGTACTTCCTTGGTGTAAGAAGTGGAACACAAGACATTCACCAAAATGAAATCTCAGTAAATTAAACAAGCACTAAAAGGAAAGTGTCTATGTAACACATCAGAATACAACTACAAATATTTTCATTATAACATTTATGCTCTTTGAAAGATGTGTTCCAACCATTATATATTCTTACATAGTAGAACATTAGCATTTTCTGAATAACAGGAAACACATTATCTCGAGAACTGAAGAAGTTACTATTTGGATCAGAAGACAAAAATCCACATTTGGCTGTACAACCAGCCACATAATGCAAGACCGCAGATTCTTCAGCATTCAGTAGCACCAGGTCTCCAGGGAACACGCTGGCAGCACAGAGGAACAGTCAGTTACTCCTCTTTCACGCAGCTGTTACCACAACTACAGTGAGCAGGTACAGCAGAAATATGCAGTAAAGCATACGTGTACGCTTACACAGTGCTACAGCAGGGAAGGAACAGAGTTAGGAAAGCATATAAATGTATATGGAAGAAACTTAGTCTTTACTCAGCAAGTAGTTTGCTTTAATCAATATCTCCCAAGGTCCCAAAGCACGTAGATAACAATGAATGCTCAAGATGTAACCGAAGCCAGATTCTAGTACAGCCAAGAGCAGCATCCAGACTTGACATGAAATACTTATAAACAAGTAATTTATAATGACCTTTTATGCCTGTCTTTACATATCTATACTTCAGGTAGCTGCAGAAGCTGTTCATATTGAGTACATTTGAGCTGGAAATCTTCTACAATCTCCTTTACATCATGACAGCCTCTGAAACTGTGCGGATAAACTCCATGTTGGAAACTGATTGTTCACTGCTTAGGCAACTGCTACAACCAAAGAGGCTCACAGATTTAACTCTCTGTATCTATATCTGCTATCTTGAACTTCTGGAAGGTGACTTTGACCTGTTCAGGACATTTGTTGTAGGGGTCCCTTGAGAGTCACTCCTGAAGGGCAAAGGCATCCAGGAAGCCTGGGTGCTCCTCAAGAAGGAAGTCTCAAAGGCACGGGAGCAGACTGTTCCTGAGTCCCGTAAGGCAAGCCGGAGGGGAAGAAGACCAACATGGGTAAACCAGGAACTTTTGTTGAGACTCCAGGTGAAAAAAAAAGAGTCTACATCCTGGAAGAAGGGACAGCTTACTTGGGGCAGCTACAAAGAAGTTACTAAGATAAGCAGAGAGGAAGTTATAAAGGCAGAAGTCCAGCTTGAACTCAGATTGGCCACTGCAGTAAAAGAGAACAAGAAATCCTTTTACAAATATATTAACAGTAAGAGAAGAAGCAAGGACAATTTCCATCCTTTACTTGATAAAGCAGGGAATGTGATCACTGAAGATAAGGAAAAGGCTGAGGTTCTCAACACCTTTACATCTGTCTTTAATAGTCGGATCAGTTATGCTCAGGGTACTTTACGCCCTGACCTGAACATCCCCTGTGATTCAGGTAGAGAATCAGCCCCTGTGATCCAGAAAGAGACAGTTAGAGACCTGCTCCTCCATCTGGAATGTCACAAGTCCATGGGACCAGACGGGCTCCACCCTAGGGCGCTGAGGGAGCTGGCAGAGGTGACTGGCAGGTTTTCCACCATTTATCAGCGTTCCTGGTTATCTGGAGAGCTCCCAGAGCACTGGAGGCTTGCTGATGTGACTCCCATCTACAAGAAGGGCCATAAGGAGGATTCAGGGAACTACAGGCCTGTCAGCCTGACCTCAGCTCCAGGGAAAGTTATGGAGCAAATCATCTTGGATGAGATCACACAGCGCATGCATGGCATCCAGGGGATCAGGCCCAGCCAGCATGGGTTCATGAAAGGCAGGTTGTGCTTGTCCAACCTCACCTCCTTCTACAACCGTGTGACCAGACTGGTAGATGAGGGAAGGGCTGGTGATGTAGTCTACCTAGACTTCAGCAAAGCCTTCGACACAGTCTCCCACAGTATTCTCCTGGGGAAATTGTCTGCCCGTGGCCTGGACACGTACACTCTTCTCTGGGTAAAGTACTGGCTGAAGAGCCATGCCCAGCGTGTTGTGGTTAATGGAGTTAAGTCCAGCTGGCACCCTGTTACAAGTGGTGTCCCCCAGGGGTCGGTACTGGGGCCTATCTCATTTAATATCTTTATTGATGACCTAGATGAGGGGATAGAGTGTACCTTCAGTAAGTCTGCAGATGACACCAAGTTGAGAGGTAGTGTTGATCTGCCTGAGGGACAGGTTCAGACAGACCCAATGGCACAAGACAGCAAGAGAATATAAATCAGAACGAGCAAGCGTGAGATTCCTCTCAAACAAACACAGCACTGTGCATCTTTTATAGCAAGGAACACCCAAGTATACTCGGAAATATACATGCTAAATTCAAGACACACAAGACAGTTTGGCCTACCCCATCTTACCAGCTGCACGTTTATAAATTCATATTTAAGAGGAAACAGGGACTGGATTTCACAGAATTATAAATTGAGTTTTGAAACACTACAAAATGTTTTTGCAATAAAGATACTTGAAGAGATCAGCTGTACAGTTTTGCTTATTCCAAATACTTTAATTAAAGAAAATAAAACAGCATTTCAGTTCCTACCAGCCAAAGCTGCATCCTCATCACTTTCTGATCCATACTGCAATGCCATAGTAATTGCTGATAAACGATCCCCCTGGGCTGATCTTTTGTTACTACAAAAAAAAGAAAACAAAGAAAGAAAGAGATTTCAGAAATAAAAAATAGCAAAAGTTTCTCATTATCAAACCACCATTAACAGCCATCCTGAGTGTGTAAGTAAACCAATGGAACTCATGACAGTTACCTACATTATCAAGAAAACAGATGTGAATATGCCAATAAAATATATATGGAGAGCTTAGCAAGGGAAACTGTTAATGACCCATGAGTTTGCCTCCTTTGGGGTGGTCCTTCAAACTGAAAAATTGGACATGCAATCAGAAAGCTAGAGTTCAAGCTGTATATATCCTGTCCAACTTTGAATGCCTGAGTATTTGAATTACTAATTGGGAAGGGTAACAAGTATTAATTATACTCCCAATTAATAACACTGTTATTTAACCTCACTTTATAGGGATTTGTCTACACGAAGAAATCTAGCATGCTTTAAGCTGTATACACCTAATTCTCTCTCTCCCCCAGCACTACTTGAGGTTTTTCAACACACAAAGTGCCTGCCCGTGAAGCATCTTCTCTCCTTTTTAAGTGATTATGTTCTCACGATGCCTTCTTCAGCATCATTCTCTTTCTCCCAAACCTGGGACACAGCATTTCACACCATAAGTGGGTTCAGTCTTGCCCTGCAGGAGCAGTCAAGTCTGGGAAAAAAATGGATATGCTGCTTAAAATGACACCAACTCCATACAAATGCTCAACACCTGAAAGAGTCTTGCTGCTGCTGAGTGTTCAGCCATGGTTTCAAGAGTACACACAAAGAATTTGCCGGGAGTAGTACTGCTTCCAGACAGTAACTCTTAGACTGAAGACAATACCTCTGATACGTACCAAAATTCTCAACTGATGAATGAAAGAACAAACCAGAATGCCTCTAGTAAGCAAGTCTACCCAGTAAGTCTGCTGTAAGTGCATCCTAAATTCAATACTTGCTATTTACAGGCTTTTATTTTATTGGTTTCCATCTTCCATCTCTTATCTAGTCCTACTTATTCATTTTCAGCCTCCAAATACTATTTGCCTAGATTTACAAATTTACTTATATGCGATTTTTCACCTGCTTTATTTTGTAATGAAGGCTAGCATATTGATCTTCACAACATTTCTAATGAAATAATTGTACACAGGAGTATTTAATGACAGGTGTTCTCAAACATTAAATCTAAAATCAAACATAGAAGAGCAATTACAGCAAAGTAACTTCTCAAACCACACTAAATATGACTAAAATATATTTGAAATCAAAAGTATTGAAGTCACTATTGATCATTGAAGAGCACTCCCAACTGAAATTAAAAAATAAATAAATCAGTATTTTCATGTGATGATGACCCAGCTTTTCCTCCAAGTCCACAATTTACTTACCGATAATATTTGTTAGAAGAATTTCTCTCATCACCAACACTGCCTTTACCCTGTGAGGAAGGACCTGTCAGCTTGGAAGCAGTCAAATTTGATGGAGTCCTTAAGGTAGAAGAGACAAGCCAAGGAAAGGGGAACAAAAGAGGCCCGCCTTAGACCCAAGAAAAGATGCAGCAAGAATATAGCTGTTTACAGACTTACTCTGATAGTGCAGACAAAAGGTCCAGAAACGAATTAAAAAAATAATGTATGTTTTAAAGCCAAAAGTAAAGTAACACTAAGATACATTTAGGGCCCCAGCATTTTAATATTGATTTTGTTTTTATAAAAAGTCAGGAGGAGGTAACATTTAGATTGAGGATTAATAGCTATACACACAGCTCAGCCTACAACAGCAGCGAAAGCAGCCAGCAAAATGTTCCTTAGCATCCACATAAAGCTAATCATAAAGATCCATCGTGTTTTACCAATAGTCGACATTGCATATTGTCAAGCAACTTTATTGTGTGATTTTATTTAAGGGAGGACAGTTAAATGCACTGACAGAGAGCAATTTAGTATGACAAAGGATACAAAGAACTCTGCGCTGGCAGAGCGAGGTTACTTGTGACACTGAGGCAACATAGCTGCAGGACATTGGTTAGTAGCATTATGAGGAGTTGGAGCATGATCCACCAAAGACAAATTAAAATGGACATAAACCCAGAAGAAAAATAAAATAAATTAAATGAACTTATGGGGGTATTTTACCAAAATCAGCAATAAGTAAAAGAGACCCCCTGTTGAGACAATTGTTATAAATGATTCTGTGATGCAGATTCAGCAAAAAAAACACACACACAAAAAGAACAATGGTGTAATAAAAAGAGCAACCAGTGAAATGCTTCAGAACAGCAGGTGAAAGGTTTGGTTTTTCACTACACTTTCCTCTCACCCATTCTTTTTTGGTGTCAAACAAACAAACAAAAAACAGCAACAAAAAAAAAAAAAAAAACACAACAAAAGAAACTGCACACACACACACAAAAGCAGTTCAGTATTATTATAGCCTGTTTCAGGCACTACAAATAAATATTTTTTGCCAAGTTACAGAAACAAAGAAGGGAGCCGTCAATTATTCTGACATTCAGATTACTTCAGGCCTCACAGATCCACTGAGAATGTAAGAACATCTAGAATAAAGGAGCTGAGAAGTAGAAATGGGTTGGCAGTGTAAGAGAGGAATTCAACTAACAAATATCAGTGTGATTTATCTGTCATCCCTTTTTGTGCAAATAGCATTATTTTGAAGAAAAACAGTTAAGTCACCAAATTAAATATAACTTGCGACATCCTGAGCTTCATCAATGCAGTAAGGAAAAAATAAAAGCCACAATCTATATAGAAAACCTCTGGGGCTGTATGTATTCCATCAAATACATTACGTACATTACATGTTTGTAGAATCAAGATCTTCTGGTACCACACATACTTTTAAGAGAAATTGTTAGAATATACATCAAGAATCACTCCTTAACAAAGTTTCTGTTTTTATATTTCATTTCTTTCACACATAATAGTATTAAACGCATTGCTCAGGACTAACACTATCTAAACATTTTCCTGGAGAAAAATAAAACAAAACCAACCACCAAAAAAAAAGCAACACAATAAAACCTGCCTTTCAGTAAAAGAAGGGAGTGCTAGGGTTCTCAGTTATACCACACAAACCTTCACAGGACATGAACAGGATTTATTTTCTAGTATCAAGTGCTACTAAAGAGCTCATATACATACAGAGTCTATCCTAGAAAGAGTTTGATAACTCCTTGGAGGACTTGCAAGACATTGATTTATTTTCTGGATAAATGATGCAGCTCATACTGGAAAACAGTATTTAAATTTACTTTTGACTGGTACTCAGAAGTAAAAATCTATACAAGAATAAATCCAATTGCATTTCAGATAAAAAAAATCTATAATGACTACATCACTTCTCTGTACACCATGGATTTTCACAGGTAGCACCATTTCCCAAATAAAATCTGTGAAATAAATACGACGATCAGCAGTATTTTATACATGCCTGTTCAAGACCCAAATTCTACTCCTCTGATTTGTAAGTCCAGATCTTCAGTGTCTTGTGCCTCTTTCATAGACAGAAACAGATTTTCAAATAAGAGTTTATATAATATGAACTTTATTCTACATACCCATTGCCTGTGGTCTTGTTGCTGTGTTTCTGCCCCTACCTAATTGTGAGTTCTTGTGTTTCAAGCCCTAATAAGGTTCAACAATGCTCATCATTTTTCTACATCAAAACAAAACAAAGAAACTGTTTCCTCACCATTCCTTTTCCATTATTAACTTACAAACACATATGGTGGAAGTTGGTCGTAGCTTAAAAGAGATGATTACACTTTTCTTTTTGACAATCAAGCATACCACAGAAATATTTCACCACAGAAGTATTTCCATAAAAAATTCCTATTTGAAAGCCATTTTGTGGTTTATAACTTTTAAAATAACAATAAAATGAGTTTGCAAGCAAACATTTCCCCATATATTTGCCACAGCAAAATTAAGGGAATATCTACAGAGATTTTCATGAGTTTATAAAGAGAACTCTATTTCCAGTACCTGATTCGGAGACTTGACTTGGCCAACTCACTGTGTTCAATTTCAGCTTTTTTCATATTAAATATTTTTTTAATTGCATTTGCATCCTGTCAATTAAAAGAATTTTTTGTTTAAAGTTGAAAACAAAGAATGTTATTTTCAGCTAGAGCAATTCAAATCAAAACAAAAATGAGTTTTTTGTTTTTATACATTTAGATATAAAACAATTTAACTACCTGAGATTGTAGGCGTAATTTGGTCATAAAAATACAGATAAAGGAAAGAGGATCTTCAAGAACCATGCAAAGAATGCATTACTCTGATTTTTAAGCTTATGATGAAAACCACAAACAGTTCCTGAGATCCATGAAGAGATTAATAGCTGATTACTGCTATCATTTTAACCTGTAGTTTCAGCCATTTCTACGTCAATCACAAAAGTAACGGGATACTCCATTCTTCCAAAGAAGTCATGTAACTCATTTCCTGAGATAATCTGAACTTTGATTTAACTATTAACAGCCAAAACTAACCTTGAACACTTGTGATCCAGGCTCATTGTAGGTTTTGGCATTCTTTGCGAGAAGATCTATATCCTTGGCCATTGCATGAATGCTTTTGTAAGTCCCATTCTACACAAGAAAAAGCAGCATTGCTTATTGACAATCTTCAGACAGCATGAGAATGAAGTCAAAAGCAAAGAGAATTCATAAGGAATAAAGACAACATTTATAGAATAAAGAGAACATTTATTAAAAAACAGGTAAGTACTTTGAAAAAAACACAACAGAAGTGCTAAGTCCTTCTTGATGATACGAACACTAAGTAAAAGATGGAAAAAAAAATTAATACAGTAGATTATCTTAATTTTGAAGGGTTCTGACAACATGTTATTTCACCTTTATTCTCTAGTTCAATTAGCCTTTGTGTTATTCTTTGCTATTACACAAAATGCTAGAATTACAGAACAGTATTTCAAATTGCTGGAAAAGCAAATCAAAAAATGCATCAGTACAAAACATCTATTTTCAGCACTAGAGCAGAAGGAGGTGATGATAATGCATGACCACACTTCAATACATCGATGTTTTATGTCAATAGTACTTGCCAAGGAATTACTTTACACAATTAAACATCAAGTAACCTAGGATTCAAGCTCAGTGCCAGCACACTATGGTTTACAATGCTAGACCTTCAGCACAGCTATTTCAGCAGCATTAAGCCAGGAAAGAACATCGAATCAGCAGAGCGTTCCTATTTCTCAGTAGCAGGGAAAAATGCACTGCTTTTCCTATCCACTTTAACTCTAGCTTTTATCACTTTTATTTCAGACTTGTTTAAAAGGAAGTGTTCTATGATATACTAATAAGCTTACTGTACCTGTATCCTTTGTGCGATAGTTTTAAGATCTATGGGCTCTTTTATTATTGCATAATAATCTGGATATTGCTGGAAAACAAAAAAAAAAATATTTATTATTACAAACAGTTGTGAGCCATTCTGTGAGCTATTAGCAAAAATTAAATGCAGGTAAGAACAGTGTAAATTTCATAAACATCGCAGCAGGCATCAATTTGGAGAGTCAGATCTAAGGCAGATATCTGCAATTACTTTACATCAGTTTATTGATGAAATGAAACGGTTCTGGCTGCAAGCAAAATACATGTACATGGTAATGGTCTTCAAATTATTTGTTTTGCTGGTTAAACCTGTTATGCCACACCCTGGATAAGAAAAATGAGTTTAGATGTAAAAAGATTAAAAACTCAACCAAAGAAGAACAGTTAACTAAACTGGCAGAACAGGACAAACCCCCATCTGCAATGACAGGGCTGGGAATGAGTGGGCAGGAGCAAAGAAGCTCTAAAAACAGCTGGAGTTTGCCACTAATGAGACAGTAATGAAGTACCGCATCCCCAGACTTTGCATAATGGTGGATTTATGGAAATTTCCATGTTTCAAACTTAGAATGAAATCATTACTATTAAAATACCCACCACTTTAGATGGAAGTTTCTGAAACAGTTCACTTATGAGGCGTC
The DNA here is from genome assembly GCF_963932015.1 of Anas acuta. Taxonomy (NCBI): domain Eukaryota; kingdom Metazoa; phylum Chordata; class Aves; order Anseriformes; family Anatidae; genus Anas; species Anas acuta. Next base: position 14,646,148 of record NC_088989.1, on the reverse strand, counting down.
CTGATGGGTTTGTGGCAACAGCTACAGCTTCAAGAAGCTGTTCAAGAATCTCCTTGAGGTAACCTGGAGATGACTAATAGGAGAAATTAAATCACAAGCAGTTTCAATAACAGCCAAAGTACAGTGTTTCAATTTGCATTGAAATATATGAATTAATTTTTCAAAGACAGAAAAAAAAAAAAAAACAGCTATAAAAGATGTATGCACCTTTGAAAAACACTATTGTTTATGCATTTGGGTGAAACACGAGAAAACTTTAATTTCATGTTTACACTGCGGACTGCCAGATATACGTTTCATGACTGTTGGCTATCAAGTCTGTTCTAACAGCATGTAAACATGCATCCCAACAACAGGAAAAAACAGACAAACCCAAACTTCCTATGGTCATATCTGGCTTATACAACACTCCAGGAACAGCTGCACTAACTGAATGGGACCCACACTGGAAAACTGTACCATTAGACATAAAGCTTGGTTGCATCAAACCTCAGTGTTGGTATGATATCAAGTACACATCATATTAATTTCACCTGAACCAGAACCGCATTTTACATGTATCCGTATCAGAAAACATCTTTTTTTTTTTTTTTGCTAGACAAAAATGTAACATACACACAATGCTGTGAAATAATTAACCGGTAACTACTAAACTTGTGTATAAAATATCTTTTGGAGCGTAATTTAACCATTAAGAGATTGAATGCCTTTCCAAACATGGAGGCCAAGCTCTTTCTCAGGGTCAGCTGACATACAGAGCCATGCATGACTTTCTCCAGCTGCAGCTGTCACAACCACACTTACTAGTTCTGTGCCCTGTTCGTGTCCTTCCTCATCTTCATCCTCCTCATCAGCATCCCCTTTTTGAACAAATTCATTTTTTGTGCGCAAATACAACTCCCATAATTTGCAGGCAGCTTTATATTCAGGAGAATCAGGCTGCAAAACAAACAAATTAACAATATAAACATTCTTTAAATTCAGAATTTTCCTATCTGAAGGAAATTTCATAAATTCTTAGTTGAAATGCATTAAGTGTATTAAATAATAGAAAAACCTCAGAAATACTTGCTTGAGTTGTTCTTTAACAGAGGTATTAAGAATGGTAATAAGCACTTGAAATTGTAAGGTCTATCACCTCAAAGTATTTAAGCCTTTGGGAAAACCAAGCAATAAAACTACTTGAGTAGAGGTTTAGACAAGCACATTATATGAATCCTGAGAGATCACTAGCTTTTGTTGCAGCACATCAGTTCTAATATTTAAAACATGCTAACACTATGGCCAGAAATGTTCAGAGGGTGGTGAGGCACTGGCACAAGCTGCCCAAAGAAGCTGTGGATGCCCCGTTCTTGGGGGTGTTCAAGACCAGGTTTGATGAGGTCCTGGGCAACCTGATCTAGTGGGTGGTGTCCCTACCTATGGCAGGCGGTTGGAACTAGGTGATCTTTAAGGTCACCTTCAACCCAAGCCATTCTAGGACATAATTCTATGAAACGTGATTTAAGACAATACTGCTGCTCTTATACGGCACTTGAAAATTAATTTCTACCAAACAACGCCAATGGATGTGCAAATACCTCTGTAAACACTGCAATGATTTGCACTGTTCCATAATTTGGTATTAACTGTGAAATGCCAAAGAATTTGACAACATGCTGCCACCTGGTTACATGTCTATGTATATTTTGGGGAAGAGCTAGATTAGTCAGCAAAATAAGTTTTGCAAATACCGAGTTGGTAGTGACAGACAAGCATGTGCCTATTAACATGACTAAGAAAATTACCCAGAAAAAAGTCTGCTTTCCCACTTTTGTATTTTTCCTTCCCTTTCCCCTTCCACAGCCTGTTCCAGGTGTTGTTGCAGATATGTCTCCTTATTATTGTTCATTACACTCTACTTCACTCAGTCTCTGACAGCTTAGAATACAGATGAGAAAACAACAGGAAAACTATTCCTAAGCTTACCTTGATGGATTTAAATATTCTTTAGACATCAGACTAAGTTATGAAGACCAGGCTTAAAAGCTAGTCTGCTCCCTTCTTCCTTACTGTAAGATGCTCAAAAGCATAACTTGAGTGAAAATACTAAAAAACCTAAGGTTTCCATTGTAGTCTAACATTACCAATAAAGTACCTACTGCAACAAAGACCTTGCTAATGAATCAGATTTCCTTATATTAAATGTGTCATTGGAACTGCTCAGATAAGGTATAAGACAAAAAAAAAGATGAGGTTATGTTTGTGTGCCATACCTTCACCTCTCAACTCTGTGTTTTTCTAGCAGCATCAACATTCCTACAGCCTTGAAAGATGGCTATCCGTTTCCTATTCTACATGCAAGATTTTTACAATACAGGCAGAATTCTAAGCCCAGTATTTGGTAGGCAATGGCATCCCGCATTTTGTACAATTCTAGTCATTGTTTCCTGCCATCATTTCTTATCCTCGTGTAAAAAACAAACAAACAAAAAAAAAAACAGAAAAGACAACATTAAGGGGAAGCAAGTGCCTTGCAAAACTTCAGGAGTACCCGATGAATTTGAAGTCTTTGTGCTTTTTCCTACTGTAACCACGATGTATAAATGAATTAATCCATAAATCTGATTCTTTTTCAAAAAAGCTATGAATATGCACAAACACAAAATAAACACTGCTTTTCTGAATGTCACCTGATTACACTGGCTGGGTTATTCAGAAAGCAAACATTTGGACCACCACCAAAAGACACAGATATGTTAAAGGCAATATTAGCAGCAAAGTTTTAATTTGGCATATCATCTCAGTCACTATTATCACTATTACACTATTACATAAATATCACTATTTTATGTAATTAATACAGCTTCCACTAAATGTGATTATTCCAGTTTTTCTCTCCTTCCTTACGGCAACTGCAATGCAACCCATAAACAGCATCTGAAACACAATGCATACCAAGTTTGGAGGAACTGACAAGGAGGCAGCAGCCTTGGTGAAACACAACATTACATATACTCACCATCTGTCACCACAGTAATCAATGTGCCTTTTTCATTTTAGTAAGTGCCCGATGAAAGAGACAGATTCAATAACCTCTCTGTATACTCACTGTTATTTATAAACTCTTCCTTTTGAGGAAAAAAAAAATCTATTTCAAAAGGTCACACAGAATATCTTGCAAAATGTGAAGGCTTTGACAGAACAGTATTTTTCTCTGTTTTTGCTTTTTGGTTTTGGAAAAGAACATAAAGACTCTAACCATGCTGTTGTATAGTATCCCCACAGAAAAATTACTATAGCAAGATATCACACAAAGATAAAGTCAACGTAATGGAAAAATATGCAAACAAGGACAGCCTTATATATATTTTCCTTACCTTATAGTAAGCCTTTGCATTGTTAAAGAGAAGCTGAAAATCAGCAGTCAGAACATTCACGTCATCATACTCCTCCATCTTTAGCTTTTGTTGGATTTTCATTAAATCAATTGGCTGAGAAACCACTTCATAATAATCTGGTTGATTTCTGTTGCAAGGACAAACATAGGCATTATATTCTAAGCAGTAAAATCAAAACCACGGCACTGAAGTTTATGCATATCTATGATTAAATAAAACAAAGACGGTTCCAATACATTTTTGTTACAGCTAAAAGATCCAGACAGTGTTCTATTAGCAAACTTATTTGTCACAAGAAATACCTAAAATGAATTCAATTAAAAAGAATGAACCCTTTTTTGACCAAAAACCATGCACCAACATCAGGATGTCCCCTTGAGTAATTGCACTCAAATACTCAGATCAAACATTGTTGTGAGGCTGTGACAAACATAGCTTAAGTTTCTTTACAGCCATTAATGGTGACGTATTCCTCAATACGTTTGCTCCCTGGTTACATCTAAGGTTCAACACTTAACAAGAACAAGATCTTACCTTCGCTTTGGTGCCCTAATGAAAAGCTCACAAAGGAGCCTGCCCTGTTCATCTTTGTAATCTCTGATGGTGTTGTAGAGTTCATGGCATACAGCAATCTAAAATGCAAGAACAATAAGATGATTTTAAAAAGAGGAAGACTTTAAGGAGGTAACTAATTGAAGCCTGCTTACAATGTGAAGGGAAGCTGCCCACGTACATCATGCTCTAAAGCAGAACTTGGCATATCTCACACATTAGTATAATACCTGGCAAGCATGCCAGGTACAGCAGGAGTTTTTTTGGAGAGTTTTTTTTTTGTTTGTTTGTTTGTTTTTTGTTTTTGTTTTTTTTTAACATGGGGATCTTTCTTTCAGTGTCAGTTCTAGGTGAAACACCCAAAACGTAGGTTAATTCAGCACAACTCTCTGCAAGTTACAGACACAGAACTACAAAAGGGGTTCTTCTGCCCTGCAATTAATTAAAATGAGATTGCTAACTCAAATGCAGAACAAAGACATTGTATGTTTCAGCAATCTCTACCTGTGTCTCTCTCTACGCTTTCTATTCAGACACAGCTCTCAATTTCTGCACCTTATTATTTCAGCTCTCTCTCCAGTCTATTTCCATCTACTAAAATCAACAGCTAAAAAAAAGAAAAGCAGCAAAAGGAAAATGGGAAAGGAAAAAATGAAAAGGGGCAGCTAAGAACAAGCCAAAGCTGACTGAATCCTAAACAAAGCTTAGCCAGGGCAGCAAGCTCCAGGGCACACCGAATTCAGCTAAATACGACCATCAGATGTGCAGCAAGCTTGAAATGCTCTGGCTGCACTCGCCCCTCTAAGCGTACGCTGTGAAGAGCACAGCTTACTTTACAATCCAGCATTTCCCTGATGGGAATACAGCATCCCCAGGAGAAAGAACTTGTGCAAAACAAGGTACTAACAGGATCTACAGTTGGGAGATTGGAGAGCCTCCTCCTCTTTCTGCTGGGGCCTGGTACGTTTGTGGAGTGGTGGCCATCATCAAAGTCTCCTCCGCTGACGCTGCTGGACGGCGAGGTTGCTCTTCGCCTCTTGGAACCCATGGAATCCAACTTCTTCTATAATGAAGAGAAATGTTCTTAAACTCATGACATTGCACCCAAACCCTCCAATGAGATCTAGCTATTAAGCTAACTATGCCTTATCATAGGTCCTATGCGTTTCTCATATACCACAGCTCAGTTAAACCATATCTAAACACCAGATTCCTCCTTGAAAATTGGCAGGACTAAAGGGAGGTCAAAATGGCCCTGCAGTTTTAAGTCACCAACAGCAGAAGTCAGATAGCCCAGGGCTCGCAGTGATGCAGCTGTATTTAGCAGCTCTTAGGAGGATATGACGACACGAGGACGCGTTCTGGAACCATTTACATTTCGATTCCTCATCCCATGCACGATTACTGAACAAGAACTGCTATTTTAAAGGAAAGAGCTGTACAGAGAGAAGTGCTCAGCTTGGGTGGAAAAGCACTTCACCTACCTCAGATCATAAAAACAAAACAAAATAAAAAGACCACCATGAAGATGACAGATGACAAACTAAAGTTCAAACTGCTACTGAATACCTTGTCTTAGATTCAAGCCAAGAAAAGGTCTGGACTATCGTATGGACTACTGCTCCCGCTTCATGTGCAGGACAAGTGGCTCAATCATCAAGCAGTGGAAAAATTCACCTTCTTTTTGGGTCATGTTTTCTAATTTATCAACACGAACAGTGGCAAATGAATAGCCACTGCCCAACAACGATGGTTATTTACAGAACAAGTTGTTGTCTCCTTCCCAATTTCTAGTGACAGCATCATAAAAATATCCTTTTTTTTTCTTTTTTTGTAGCTGTCTGAGATGCTGAGGACAGAATAGATTCACCTGTTCCAGCTTATTCCCATTTTCCAACCAAATCAAGGGATTTTATTCTAGCAAGTACTCAGCTGATCTTACAAGGTATGGCAGCACAACATAATTGCATTAGAGCATTTATGTTAGAGACAGAATTAATTTTGAGCACACAAATGAGATGAATAAACATGAGGTAGGAATAATTAACGGTTAGGATAAGGAAAAGCAAAAGCCGAATGCAGAGGAATGGAGAGAATGGTGCACATACAATCAATAATTTACCAGATTTACCAGAGTACAACCAGCACCTCGAAAAGCCAGCCTCCTCATAGTGTCTGATGGCCAAGTACAGATACTGCGAGAAGGTAACACGCTAAGAGTATCAAATCAGCAATGGTGTTAGTACAGTCAAAACTGAAAGACAAGAACAAGGAAAGAGAGAGAGAGAAGAAAGTTGAGAGTAGACAGATAATTAAAGTCAAAGAACAAATTGAGTAATTCAAAACACGGAGAAGAAGCAAGAAGCACAAGGTTAACTTCTTTTTTTAGCTTAGCAGAAACTCTGCAAAGTAATTTTGTGGACAGAACACTAGGCATTTCTGTAACTTTTGCAGAAAAAAAAAAAAAAAAACACATTTCTCTAATGTTTCTGAATACATAATGCAGAATTCACAGCCACTTGTAAGGCAATGATTCATCAGGCAGAGCAGGGAGTAAACAGAAGTGATATCTGACCTGAGAGTAAAAACTAGAAAGCAGTAGAACTTGCACAACACGGAGCAGTACAGTGATAATACAAGAATGTTTAGGGTCAAAACACACACGTTAGCCTCTCTAGTGGTGATGTACTTGTACAAGTCTTCAAAGTGAAGACTTTTGTCCTCATACGCAAGAAACATTAAGTGAATAGCAGCTTCATTAAAGATATATCTATTTCAATGTACAAGCAGTCAAGTCTGATTTTTTTTCCCCCATAAATTCCACATACAACATACAGAACCACTTTATGGAAAAACGATTCCTTTTTATCTAGGTCATACAACCACACAAAAATCAGCCCCCAGGGGGAATTGGTTCCTCGTTCAGATCTCCGGACGTTTTCAGACCACGCACACCCAGCGCAGCTCCGTGCTCCCCGAGCGGGAGATTCAAGAACCGGACAGCGGCCGCGGCGCCTGGCACCGCCTCTAACTTTTATCTGAGAGGTGCAGCATCAAACGGCTCACACCAGAAAACAAAAGTCCTCAGCAGTGAAAGAAAGCCAGGAGACACGGCGGGAATCAATAATTCAATTTTCTGCAATGTAACTGCTGTCTCCCAGGTCCCTCCGTGGTCGCACCAAGAACGCCCACCGCCACCCCATCTCCTACACCACGGCAGCTCAGGGTCCTCCTGCTCACACCACCCAAAAAAACGGCCCATCACATAGACTCGGTCCCTTTTCTCAGGTAACAAGTGGCAGGGCACGAGGAAAGGGTCTCGAACTGCACCAGAGATTGGGTGGGAGGAAGAATTTATTCAGGGAGAGGGCGGCCAAGGGGTGGCAGGGCGGCTGGGAGTGCTGCCCCGGGGGTATTCAGGTGGCGCTAAGGGACGTGGCTCAGTGACAGCACCCGGCAGGGCAGGCTGGGGGTTGGCCCTGGCGATCTCCGAGGTCTTCCCCAACCTGGATGGCTCTGGGATCTCTATAGGAAATTCTGAGGGCCGCCCTCATGTATATTTACACCAACACATACACACAACAGGTGGGAAGCCAAAGCCGTACCAGCCCGGCTGCCGCGGGGATTACCCGGGCTGACCTCTCCAAACGAGCACTTTTCACGCATTTACCCTCAAAACGAGCCCGCGGGGCGCTCGCCCCCATTCCGCTCCCTGCTTCCCAGGGACAGGGAGGGGGCAGCGAGCGGGGTCCCCCGGGGGGGACCGGCCCGTTGCGGCCCGGGGCGGGCCCCGAGCTGCTGGGACGAGGCACAACGGGGGGGGAGCAGGGCTCGAGAGCTGCCCCACCGCCCTCTGAGGCACCACCGACAACGGCCAGCGAGGCGCGGCGTCCCGGGGCACGGCGCCCGGCTCTCGGTGCCCAGGGCCCGGCCGTGCGGCGGCCACACAAAGGGAGGCAGCGGCCTCCCGGCCTCCCTCCGCCTCCCCGCTCCGCCCGCTGAGGCGAGGCGAGGCCCGGCCTCCTCAGCGCTCACCCGCTCGCTCCTCACCCGCCGCTCTCCGCCCGCCGCGGCCGCGCTCCCGCTCCCGCTCCCCCTCCGCCGCCGCCGCCGCCGCCTCCCCGTCCCCGCTCCGCCGCTGCCGCAAAGCCCGGCCGGCCGCCAACCGCGCCGAGCCCGTGCGACAGCCGCGGCGGGGCGGAGCGGGGCGGGGCCGCGCTGCTTTGCGGCCGCAGGAAGGGGCCGGGGCGCGGGGCCCGCGTGCGCAGCGCGGTGGAGGCGCCATGAAGCGGCCGCGTGAGGGAGCGGGGCGATGGGGGGGGGGGGGGTCGGCAGGGGTTGACGAGGCGGCCGGGGAGGGGGCGTGCGGGGATATTTGGGGACAGGGGGACACAGGGGGACGGGGCTGACGGGCGCGGTGCGTTGCAGGGCTGCGGAAGGCGAGCAAGCGGCTGAGCTGCCACAAGCGGTACAAGATCCAGAAGAAGGTGAGCGGGGGGACGGGGGCTGCGCCTCACCTCACTTCACCCCACTTCACCTCATCCCACCCCACCTCGCCTCACCTCAGGGGCCGGCGTCGCCTCACGGTGCCCCTCGAGGTGGCCCCGACACCAAAGGCGCGCGATTGTCTCTAAATCCACGAACACGAGGGATTTATTTATTTATTTATTTATTTATTTTCTACTTTATCTCCACTAACGTTCGTGTTTCTGCCCGCAGATCCGGGAGCACCACCGCAAAGTCAGGAAGGAGGCCAAGAAGCGCGGGCGCAAGAAGCCCAAGAAGGACCCCAGCGTGCCCGGCGCGGCGCCGTTCAAGGAGGCGCTCCTGCGGGAAGCAGAGCAGAGGAGGCAGAGGGTAAAATGCACCTTGTGGGAACGGGGCAAGAGCTGGCACCATTCCCTTCCTTCTCAGAGGAAGCCTCGTGCCTTACCTGTGTGCGCATGTGCACAGCCAGAGGTGTGCTTAGGTTGGGCTCTAAGTAGGCCTAGCAGACGTGCTTCATTTCTGTATTCACCATTATACGCACCACATGGCAAGTTGCTCTCGTAATTTTTAACCACAGTCTTCATCACTGTGTATAAGCATGCTGGAAGTGGCATTTCTAGTGTAATCGGACTTGCCAGTGATGCTAAGATACGTAGAAGTCCCATCCAAATGCAGTGAGTTAAGTCTCAGCGTTGCATGACTATGCAAAAGATTTCACAAAATAAGGATCTGCAACAAAATGGCAAGAAAAGCAGCATCCTTTGTCAGTTGAAATGTTGTTTCTGCATGGCTGTTACTTCGGGGGCTAGCGGGTGGATATATTGCCTCTGCTACTGAAGTACTTGGAGGCAGTATTATCCTTTTCAGGACAGAATGCCAAAAAGTTCCCAATGTTACTAAAACAGACCTGGCTTCTAACCAGGCCATCTGAGGTATTTTTGTCAGAAATAAGTAAGCGGGAAGAAAAAACAGTCTTACCACCTTCAGATATGTTTTACATGGCTTGGGTTTTGCTTATTTGCCATCAGCTTGAAGAACTACAACAAAAGCAGAAGCTTGACAGACAGAAAGAACTTGAAAAGAGGAGGAAGCTTGATGCTAAAAAGAATGCAGCCAAAATCGAGGAACAGACAGAGGGAACGGTAGGTGTCTGGTATGATTCTGATTGACACACATAGAAGCAATAAAGTCATACTGAAACTGTCTTCATAAGTCATATGTTACGTTACATTCTCGGGCTGTATATGCTCACAAGTGTAATACGCCAGTTCTCAGTTAAATCATTCCCATTCTTTTTTACTTGTGTTCAGGAACCTACCAAATCTGAAGCAAATACTAAAGAAGTGCTGCATAAAAAATCAAAGAAATCACTTCACAGTGAGCTTGAGAAGGTATGCTTCAATTATTTTTATATAATTTGATGAGAATCAGAAATGAAACAATTTGTTATTTTCCTTTTCACATTACTGTGCAACAGCTAGAGAGTATAAAAGTTGCTTGTGATAAACTCCAACGCTGAAGAGCAATTTTTTTTTATTTTTAACGGAAGCTGTGAGGGCTTCAATTTTGTCTGGTATTAGCTACTGAGACATCCAGCATTTTGAAGCATTAGACTTCTTGAGCCAATGTCAGTACATAGTGACCGATTGCAGAGCTCTTCTAGTAATGAAATTTTCCTGTCAAAGGATTTCTTGCCTTCACATTAAAAAGGTGAAAAATGCTTCAGTTTTCTTATTTGTAGCTCAGAAGAAAGGAGCCCAAACAGTCCTATGAAACCTCACTTAGCAGCCATTTTGTGGTCACCATCGTAGGCTACAGCTAAGCTATTACAGAGCTGTTATCTGTCAAATTGTCTGTCATCTTGTATTTGAGTCTTTTTTTATTGTTTCTGACCTAGGTGATAGAAGCCTCAGATGTGATTCTGGAGGTTTTGGATGCAAGAGATCCAATGGGCTGTCGCTGTCCCCAGCTGGAGCAAGCAATTACTTGCTCTGGAGGAGACAAAAAGCTAGTGTTGGTTCTGAACAAAATTGGTAAGAAACAAAGGTTTTCTTGAAGTGTCACTCAGTCACTGGGTAATTCTGTGGTACGTGAGCTATGAGGAAGATTTTAAAGGAATCTGAGATTCTACTGAAGTCATAAGATCCAACTCTGAGCTCACTGCCTTATGGAAGGGGTCATGTTTCTTCTACCTTATAGTCTGCTTTGCTAAGAAAACGCTGTAGACAGGTAATCTAATCACTCATTAGTCCCTTTTGCAATAACTCATCTGAAGCCATTGGCCAGTCTCAGCTAAACCCAAGAGAAGTTAGAGATCTAACTATTTTTAACATTTTTGTGAATGTAGGTAAGGGAGAGGTTGCAGTGCTAGTACCCCCTGAGGCAGTGGTAGGTAAAGCATCAGCAAATCAGCTCAATGGTTGTGTTTAGGATTTGGCTTCTAGAAGTATTGTCTCTCTTCTGTTGCTGGAGGAAAGACCTCACCTAAAAAACAGATGCAGCTGAAAAGGCTGCAAATTACTGGGTTATCATTGGGGGGGTAGGGCGAAATACCAAGCGTGATAGTAAGAGCAAAGGCAACTGTATATTAGAGCATCCTTTGCAAGGATGAGGAGATAATTCTTTGTGTAACATCACTCTCTGTACCATAGAGAGCCTTCTAGCAAGACTCCAACACTTAAAACCTGATAGAGGGACTGAAAATGTAGCTCTGTTGTAGACAGAAAATGAAGACCAAGACTTGTGGCCACTGGATGGCTTTGGGGAACTTACCTAATAGTTGACTAGAGCTATGCATATAAATAAATAAACTTTCAGCTAAGCATTATTTGTCATAAAGAAGTGTACAAGGTACAATCTGGTTCCTGATTCCGTGTTACATTTTCCCCATGCAGTGATATTTAGCATTCACAAGAGTGAAAGGACTGTGCTCTTTTTTTCCAGATTTAGTACCTAAGGAGAACTTGGAGAAATGGTTGGATTGTTTGAAGAAGGAATTTCCAACAGTTGCTTTTAAATCATCAACCTTGACGACAGACAGGACTATGGTAAGAGTGCTGCAGGCTCTCAAAAGTGACACAGTCATACATCTTTCCAGTAAGAAAGAAAGAACAAACCCTATAAGCCAGTTTACATTCTTTTTTCTTCAAGTATTTGATGGCTACCTTTTTACTGTCACTTAACTGGTAGATTCATCTTAGCCAATTTCTTACTAAACTAATTCCATCTGTTTAGAAGAACACAGTAACATCAGCTAATGGAGTATAGGAGTTGAAAATGTTACAGTAGATGAATATATCTAAGAATACATACTTACCTTCTTCCTAAATAGCCTGACCATGTTGTTTGTTTTCTTTGAATCCTGTAGCGGGAGCATTTCTCAAGAAAAAGGGCACGTATTGATTTATCAAGAAACACTGAATGTTTTGGAAGCGAATGCCTTTTGAAACTTCTTCAAGAGCACTGCAGGACTCAAGACAAAGCTATTCAGGTTGGGTTAGTAGGTAAGGATTTGGAGAGATGGCAGAAATGTTGTTTCTCCTCCCGTAAAGCTTTGGTATCTTGTATTATGAACTGGGTGAAACAATCAACACATGACTTCCTCTTGGGCCTTCTTACTCAAGACTTATTTCTTACTTCCAATCGAGACTCACTGTTGTAGTATTTTAGCTGACAGTGGTCTGTGTTGCGCTTTCACACGCGTGGGATGCGTGATCTATGGAAGGCACATTGCGCGAGGCCTTAACTGATAAACCAGCTTAAGGAAAGGAGAAGGAGGTTACATACCACACAGCCTATGCTGCCTTCCTTCCATCTGCATGTGATGTTCAATGATGTCTTTCATGTCCTTTTTATTGCCAAGTGTGAGAAATGAGGATACCAACCTTGTCTTACTTCTGTAATGAAGACTTCAGATCCAACTCTGATCTCACACTGAAGTCGTATACTACCAAAGATACATGGAAGCAGCAGCTTTGATCGTTGTAACAGGCTGAGTTTTTTTTTATTTAACTTATAAGGACTTATGTGGTTTTCTTCAGGTTTCCCTAACGTGGGGAAGAGCAGCATAATCAACAGTATTAAAAAAAATCGTGTTTGCAACGCTGGACTAGGAAGAGGTCTTACCAAGTAAGCTCAGTCTGATAAAAGCTGTTCATTTTCCTGTTCCTGCTTGTATTCTGATTACCTTATGTTTTGGTTGGGCAGTCAAAGCATGCCTGTGTACAGCTTTAAATGGACATTCCAGTTTGTCAGGATGAAAGATAACATTTTCTATGATGCAGGTTGTTACAGGAGAATACAGTGCATAAACTTGCTCATCTTGTGCATTTTGACTTCTGACACAAAGCATATGATGAGAAAACACTGAAACTGACTCTGTATGAAGTGCATTCAGTCCAACGCTGAGCTTTGTGGCTTGATTCCCTCACCTTAACAGTCTTTTGCTGGTTGATTTATCTTCAGATACAGCACATTTCTCTCTCTGAATAGGTGCATGCAAGTTGTGCGTATTGATAAAAAGATGAAGATGTTGGACAGTCCAAGTATAGTTGCAGATCGTGCCAACAGCACCCTAACTCTGGCCCTGAGAAGTATCATAGATGCTGGAGGATCAGGCTCAATAGACGTGGTTGAAGCGGTGGATGCAGTTCTAAATCACTGCAGTAAACAGCAGGTGAGTTCCATCATTGTTCTCTGTATTTCTGACTGTATTCAACTCCTCTGTAGCTTTCTTAAAGTTCATTTCACTTCGGTTAGTCCTGGTAGCTTTTGCACTGTTTTCTCCTTACCATACAACGTGACAAATTTTGCTTAGTATATCCGACGCTAAGTGTGATCTTTCAGCAATACACATGGAAGACAGATGCAGCCTGTCAGGATCCTGGCAGCCAGTTTGTTTTCCCCATGACTTTACTGATTTAAAAAAAAATCTGCTTTTAAAGAACATCTCATAATAATATCACAGAGTGAAAAATGAGGATATTCTGATTGCTTCTTATTATTACACTGAAGACCTCAGATCCAACTCTGATTTCACTCTAGTTTCAAGTAGATTAACCAAAGCCTAATCCCCATCCAATTCTATGCTGACTGGTTCGCCACAAATCAGCATGTTGTCTCTCACCTATTGGTGCGGGTGAATAGCAGATAAAAGTTGTTGACAAAGTGGATGTTTTGCTTGGTAATATTCCATACGCAATAAAAAAGCTGCTCTTTATGTATTTGTTCTTCCTCGTAACCCAGTTTGATTTGCTTTTTTAATCCTAAAGCTAGGAGAAAACTGGGTGGTCTTCTGATTGCACTTTTTTTTTTTTTGCACTAGGTAATGATGTTCTATAGTATCCCGGATTTCAGGAACACTGAAGAGTTTTTAACTTTACTTGCTCAGAAAAGGGGTATGCTGAAAAAGGGAGGCGTTCCTGACATAGAGAATATAGCCAAATTACTACTTTCTGACTGGACAGGGTATGTATACTGTCAGTTATGCTTTGTGCTGCTGACCTTTTTGATTTTTACTTTGTTAATCCAGCTGTGATTACACAGCAGAAGTACTGAGTCCTGAGAAGCAATTACAGACAGGAGGGGCTGCTTTTGGTTTTCCTGCATTTTACTTTAAGAAAGCTGGATTGGATAACAGAGTTAGAAAACACTAGCAATGTATAATTTTCTGAAGTAACGAACTATACATGGAGGGAGTCAAAGCAAATTACATGTAGCTCTATAGCCAGTTTGCTGACCTCTTTGCTTTTCACTAAACTGTTGCGGACTGCAGTGGTTCCTGTATTCCCCTGAGCGTGGAATGAATGAATTTGGAATCAGTGACTAATTGCATATGAATAGTTCCCTTGCTCAAGTGGTTCATCTGTTTAAGAGTAGGATGTCCATTTAATTATGTTACTGACAACTTCAGAGTCAAATACAATCAGCTATTTACCTGCTAAACAAATTATATTGAATTACTAGTTAGGTTGAGGAGTCTGAGAGGTTTGTGCTTTGGGTTTTATTTTTAAGCATAATGATTTAATCATGTTAGCTTTGTTTGTTTTTTAAAGCTGATATTTTATTTTCACAGAGCTAAAATAAGCTACCATTCACAACCTCCTGGATCTCAGATGCTACCACCCTACCTTACAGAAGACAAAATAGCTGAAATGCAGAAGGGTTTTAATTTAAAGAAGCTAGAAGAAGAAAACAACGCTACTGTTCAAGGTAGGACTTCTTACTGTAGTGTACCAGTAAGAGCAGTGGTAGCAGTTTCAATGAGAGATCATGAACGAAAGTTATCCTAGGGTTTGTATGACAACTTCGTAAATATGCAGCAGACGTGAACCTTAGAGAACAAAATGGATTCTCATGCAACAAAACAGTGGAGTTATATGCTGTCTTGTGAACTCCCGCTAGTGCTTAGTTTCTGCTCATCTCACTTAACTTCTAAATAGGTGGTACTTAGGTGCCCTTCAATGATCTTTTGGCCTATTTCCTAGTTAGGCCAACAAAGTGCATTTTTATTCAGCACAATCTACACTCAAATCCAAGTACTTTACCTACTAGCAGTTTTTTTAGATGAGTCAGGGGAAGGTACTCTCTTGGATGATTTGCATTTCACAGAATCACAGAACTGTAGGGGTTGGAAGGGACCTCGAAAGATCTTTGGGTCCAACCCCCCTGCCAAATCAGGTTCCTCAGAGCAGGCTGCCCAGGTAGGCATCCAGACAGGCCTTGAATATCTCCAGAGAAGGAGACTCCACAACCTCCCTAGGCAGCCTGTTCCAATGCTCCATCACCCTCACCGTGAAGTTCTTTCACATGTCAGTGCGGAACTTCCTGTTCTCTAACTTGCAGCCATTTGTTCTCCCTGCTTATGTGGGTGGCTGTCCTTTTAATTGGTAGACATACCTGGTGCTAACAGTGACTTAACAGACAATTTGTATGTCTTTCCCAGCTTTAAAATACCCTAGTCCAGCAAGCAGCATTGTCTTCCAGTCAGCTGGCATGACAAATGGGAAAATACAGGAAAATAAAGTGGTAGGGGAAGCATCACAGTGGGAGAGTCTGGAAACAAGCGAGGAAGAAGAGGAAGATGATTTCATGGAAACTGATGAGCAAGATAGCATGGCAGAGGAAGAAGAAGAAGAAGAAGAGGATGTGAAAGAGGTAAATCAGGGTTTCATTCAATTGCTACCTGCTTAGACCTTGACATCAAGTAGCCTGTTAGTTTCCTGCTGTAAACAGAACATACAGGTGCTGCAGAGCCACCAGCAGTAATCATTAAGAAAACAGACTTGTAAGTCAGCATGTTCCTGACAAGGGAACATCTACGCTATCATCAATCCTATTTCATTTGCATAGGAGATCTCATTAGTGATGTCTGAGTAAACTCTTCTGTGTGACCTCTCCAATCTTAGGAAAGCAAAATTGGGATGACCAGGAAAGCAGAGCTTGGAAAACAACAAGCAAGACAAGCAACTTCAGAAAACAAGCTAGCAGGTCTGTGTAAAAACCTGTAGCATAGTCTCTAGTACTCTACCACTTACATTTCAGTTCATTAACAAATCATTTTCTCTTCTCAGAAAGTGGATGTGACAGTTCACTATCACTCAGCTTGGACAAGTCAGCAGGTGAAGACGATGCCTATGATTTTAATACAGACTATGTGTAATGAGATGCCCAAAGATGGGGCTTGGAGACTGTTACTGGCCTTCAGACCAGTCAAACACTTCTGTTACAGAAGTTATAGGAATGCCTCATAGCAGAGCTGCAAACATTCACAATTACTGTGTCAAACAATGTAGATAATGCTGTGTATCTCTAGATAATTCCAGATTTTGTATAGTTCTAGGAAGCTGACCTTTAAGCTGTATACTTTTAATTCCTGTTAAAAAGACTATTTGAAAAAAAAAAAAAAAAGACTATGTTAGTCCATTCTTTGTGCCTCGTAAAGAGATCTTTCAAAAAGATAAATCCCACGTTGCTTTCTTTTAAAAATGTGACCATAGTTTTTCAGCAATTAAATTTTAGGGCAAGCTTTCATGTTTCCTTCATAAAAATGTTAATCTTTTTGCCTAGAGGATTATAGACTGTATCCCTAGAGCGTGACTTAAGTGAGTTTTCAGTATTTTTCAAAACTATACAACTTTCACAGGTAAAAGCTGGTTGGCAAATACTACTTATTTCAGCTAGACATAAGGTATTTTATCTAAGCGCTTCTCTGTAAGCGCAGTAGCTTCACAGGGAGACATAACTGGGATTATGGTAACAGTAATTTGTCTTCAGTAGAGGGGAAAGAGCTTGTTCCTATGGTGCTCTTGAATAAAAGACATACTTCCTGATGGAAATATGGTAGCAACTGGTAACTGTAAAGCAAAGCATGTTCTTCTGTGTAATAAGGATGTTACTTTAGTCAGTCTGCAGCAAAACTGGGGCAACATTACCCCAGCTGCACTGAAAGAGGTAGCTGATACATATTCTTTAAATGTATGTAGAGGCATCCATGCCTCCTAGGTATCTTAAACTGCACGTGTCTGTATCTGTGCTTGTTTGTTTTTTTTTATCCAAGCCTGCTAAAATAACCACTGACAGGAATGGTTCTTAAGAAGCCAGGAAAAGAAAGGATCAGTAACAAACCAGAGAGCAGCATAGAGCTATACCAGAACTATAGACAGTGTATACAATGAGATGAGAAGGTGGAAGTTTTTTTAAATTATAAAGCAATATTGAAACCATACTCACACACGTACACAAGCCCTTTACCTCTCTGCTGCCCTGTACCTCGGATCATGAATCACTGAGCCTTTCACTGCTTGTCTTTTACCCATAACATCTTATACCTGTTCACAAGCAGTAGTACTGAATAAACATGAGAACTTGAATTCAAACGTCATTGCATCGAATAATAGCCACAGCAGCTGCTGGGATACACTAGCTAATAATAACCAGTATTCAAACATAAAGGCAATAAAAAAACACAACTACTTACCTACAGAAAAGTCAGATGGGCTGCCAAAGGTCACAGCAATCTCGCTCAGTGATTTCAGAGGATCAGACCCAGAAGGACACGGTGGGAGAAACTTCTATGGCACAGTCATGCTCACTTGAGAAAAAAATGTGGAAATTCTTAACAGTAACAATTCTGATCTATTTCATACAGCCTGACCCTAGAAATAAATACTTTGCACACTTTTACGAGTGCTTTCTCAAAGGTGAGATCAATCGGTTTTGACTTCATTCAGTTAACACTGTACTTAAGCAAAAGAAACATTTCATATATCAGACCACGACAAGAATCATATTGTCAGGTACCTGAGGTTTGACTCATGTTAACAGTAGCTTTTATTTTTGAACATTTTCTCCACCACTTTACAGAGAATATTTTAGTGTTTACTGGCAGTTAAAACCATTTTGCATAGTGAAATAATACTTGAAATTATTCATCTTTCAAAAATCAAGATTCAGTTTTCCAAAATTGTGCAAGACAGGCTTACGCAGAAATGGCTGGGAGCAGTTTTCATGCAAGAACCGACTGCTGATGAAACTATTTCACAGGATAACAACAACAAGACAGAACAAATACCAAGCTGCTCTTAATTACAGTATGTTCCTGTGCAATGCTTGAATGGTGCAAGCTCCAGATGAAGTTCTATCTTGTTTCTGGAACTGTTTGTTTACATAGCTGACACAACGATCCCCCCAGAAGACTTGTAGTAAAGAGCAGAAGAATGTACAACACACAAATGACCTAACAGAAGTGCTAGTTTTGCCTTCTGCTGGAGTACCGTCTTCAGTCACACAAGAGAAGTGAGTCTCCTTTGGAACAGCACATGAGTAAGTGCATCTCCCTGTGCTCCAGAAGGCAAGGACTGCTCTATAACACAAAGTTGACTTTAAAAAAAATAATAATTAAAAAAATCTGCTTGGCTCCTGAAGTTTCCTGAGAAAATGCCATCAGTTATTCAAATTTTCTCTACTTTGCTTCATAGGCTTCCGAATGTCTCCGGATCAGGCTGAACTTGCCTGTAGGATCAGGGACATACCACTTCTCCCACACTTCAGCGTATGAAGCTGTTCTTCCCCATGGTTTGAAATGTCCATTCCAATGGAGCAGCTTGGCAGCTTTCACAAACTGAGGAGAATACCTTTTTCCAGCGCTAGACCCTTTTATTGAAAAAGAAGCATTAGTGCCATAATAAAGGCAGCAGGAAAAACCAGCATGTGATATTTTAACTTCAAAACAAAGGATTTTAACAGGAATTCTTGTCATTTATGGAAAAAGGTGATATGGGAGGCAGAAGTCATGGCAAACTAAAAAAGGATCAGATGCAATGGAAGACTACTTTGATCTGTCTCTGTATATATTTTAATGTACTGCTTTAAATTCCAAGTTCTTTAAAACCCTTTTAATACCAAGTATATTCAGCAGCCTATATATCACTCATTTCAAATGAAACCTAAGAGCTCTCCCAGCTTTGAGGTTTTACCAATAGCAGAACTGATATGAATGTCTGCTCCTCTTCATCTTGGAGGAGACACCTAGGATCACTTCAGATACAATACATACGTGGAAACAATAAAAAGGAAACAAGAAATTGAGAGCTCAAAATCAATAACAATCCCACTAGTAGTTCAAAGAGGAATGTGGAGGATCGGGCCCACAAAATGCAAGACGGTATTGGGAAGCAGCATTTCAATAAAGCATAAGGTATAAAGCAGGGTAAGAAAAGATCCAGTTTTTGTATCATCAACTCAGAGTTGATGAACAGACCTGGAAAAACACACGGAGTGGCAAAGTGTTGCAAAAATACTTCATACATACCAAGATGTCGGACATTCCACATGGGATCAATACTGGAATGTTGCTTGTAAAATACAATTAGCAGTGGAGGTGTCGTGATGCTGCCAGCCAGAGTTCTGCTGTAAAGTTCCTCTCTGGAAGAGAAAATGGAAAGGAGTTGGGAAAGGTCGCTTGTGTGGCCCTAAATCAGTTGAGTTTCACTTGCAGCTGCATGAAAGGAATCCACAGCTAGATACGCAGCCCTTCATTTAACAGTTAAATGCCATCACTTAGCCCAGTCCCCAACCTATGGCCACCCCCATCTCAGAGGGTACTCACGCTACATTTAACGTCATCCACTTCTCCAATTGTTTAGTGATGTTCTGTAATTTCCATTCTGTCAAATTGGCAACAAAAACTCCTGGATTGAAAGAGCAAGTGTTGGCTTTCATGGCAAGCTTTCGGATGGTTTCTTTTTTGTAATCTAGAAACCCAATGTAGTTATACTGAAAAAGAAAGAGTGCGGAAAATTAGCTTAAAAATATAGTCAAATTCCTTTGTAAAGAAAAACTTTGCACAACTCCCAGCACACAAGCATAACCTGAAGTTGTTAAAACAAATTCCCCTTCCTTCAACCCATGAGAAAGTAAGTCCAACATTTTAAAAATATTAAACTACACACTTCAAGGAAAGTTGCATGGTATTAATGTCTACAACCTGAAACAATAGCAGTCCCAGAACAAGTACTTTTCATACATTCACAAATAAAAAAATCTTCCTCTGGTGTTCTAAGACCTTCTACTGTTCCACTACCATTGTAAAGCACAGCCAAAACTCAGTGTTTTTACTGTACCTAAATTACTGTACCAGGCATCACTTGTAACACAAACATCAGAATCAACTGATTTCAGTAGGTACACATGTATTCACACCTTTAGGTTCACTGCATTTCAAAATCAACCCTCAAGAATATTAAAACCAAGCGCTTGGTTCCAAAGCCTGGGATCTACAACATTGTTATGACTGAGTCAGAATGAAACCAACCTGATTCCCTGCTCCACGGACAGCAACTTTGTTAGTGGTTGAGTCACAATCATCTGAAAACGCAGCTGCGTGTCCAGGTTTCAGTGGAGTGTTGTAAAGTTCAAGGATATCATCTGAAAAATGAAAATAAGCACAGAAAAATTAAAAGCAGCCCTGTTTAATCTCCGAGTGGCTTTTTGTACAGCCCATCGCTGCAGCAGATAAAAACACTCTGTTTATTCCAACTCAGTTTAATCCAAAAATGGCAAAACATGAAGAAAAGGTCCTGTACCTTGCACTACTACGTCATCGTCCACGTAGATGGCCTTCTCCGCATGAGGTACCAAACTGGGCAAGTAGAATCTTGCAAAGGTTAACTGTGAAAGCAAAATAAATACATAGATTGGAAAATTGTTCAAAAAAGTGAGAAATTTTGAAATTGGTATTCCTGATACTTACCTATAGCAGTAACGCTATATAGCAACTTCCACCCAGGAAGCAAGACAGCCAGCAATATCTTATCAGTTATTTAAAATAAGCAAGTTCTATCAGTTCCTAGTTTCCCATGAATTTGTGCATCAATAAACTACCTTTAAGACTGGTCTCCAATAGAATTTTTTATCTTTCCACACATATTTGTAGTACCTGAAAGGTTTTGGCATGCTTGACACACAACCTGCAGTGTTTAACTGGAGATATCAGCACAGAAAGATACTAGGCACATATATGTAGATATTTAAAACCATCTTGTACTACCTGAAAAACTCAGCCTTATTGAAATTTAGGAACTTAATTATAAAAGATTTATTGTATGCCAACAAAGTTGGGTTCAAAAGCCATGGAAGGATAATATCAAAATGTATTGTTTGTAACTAATAATTGTAAAGAGTAATCAACACCATCCTTACTGGTTTTAGGGGGTCTGCTTTTTGAGGATCCACTTGTACCTTCCCTTCTAAGACACGAGGGTCAAAATCCAAAATTCGGTATCTCAAATTTTTCAGAGCAGTGTTACTTAGCCACAGCCTGCAAACACAAAAGAAGCATAGATTTTGTTAAATGAGACAAAAATCAAATGAAAAACAAGACATCCAATCAAAAGATCTTGATCTGGCCAGTAACTTCCCTACCCAGCAAACACAGACGTAGAATATTATCAGCATCTGATTTCAGTGGTGGTATCTTGTGTGGGACATGTCCTGTGTAGGGGCATGTCCACTATCAGCATACTAAACAGTTGTGACACATGAAAGGTAAGATAACTTTACAGATAAACTACGATTTACAGATTTACTAGGATAACAGTAAGATTACTGCTTATTTTACTAGAAATATACAATCCTGTTATCACAAATCCTTCATAAAAACTATCAGTGTGAACAGACCTGAGCGAAAATGAAAGGATCAAAGCGCAATCTAAAACAAAAATGGGAAACTTCACTGCCAGTATTCACATTGCTCAGGCAAAATGAAGGAAGTAACTTTTACAACCCCTCCACCAACAAACTCCAGCCCTGCTGGATGGATATCATTCCACAGGAAAAGTAGTCTCTTTTTCCATCCTTGAAACATTACCAGTAGGAATGACTGCAGCCTTGTCAGCAGCCCTGTCAAAAAGATGCAATAAGCAGCAGCAGATAGGACTGCAAACAATTTAGAGGAGTGCAGCATCAAGCAAATTCAGCTCTTCCTATTCTCAAAAATACTTGACTTTTACAGTACCATGGGGAGCTAACGAAAAAATCATTACCTCAAGTGGTCCACAGTATCGTTCAGTGTAACAATATAGAAAACCACATTGGATTTGGTGTTATGATAAATACTGTTCATGGCTGCAATCGCACCCCCAAGCCTCTCCTCTGATGCTGCAATGACCACAGCAATCTCCTTATCACTCCTTTCATCCATCAGTCTCTGGGGAACTGCAGGTATGAAGTCTATAGGCTGAAGTCCTAATGGATTTGAATCTGTGGAATAAAAATGGCATCACCTACGTTTTATATGAATGAAACACAGAAATTATCACCATGCTAAAATCCCCAATGCCTGCAATTATTACTGTTATACAAGCACTTGGATGGCTGGGTCGAGGAATGTGGACTACTACACCCCAGTATTAAAATGCTTAAATACCAGCCCCCACCCAGGAGAATCCAGGAATTTGTTAATATATTTGAAAACATCACGCTTGCAGATAAACTACATGCATATAAACTAGTCTAAATACTCACATGTTGCACAACGAGGTACTAGAGCAAGGCTTAAGCTAGAGTAGCCCGTGCTTACCTTTGGTCCTGTTTGCCACATCTATAAATCACTAATTTCTCCCTCCTGTTACCCTAACTGCCTTCCAGTCACATCTCCCTTCCCTGTTTTCCCTCTACTTTCTCTTTGTTAGAAACCAGTTTAGAATTTGTTTCTTCATTAACAACACTGTTGTGAGTTTGTTTCTTTTTCCCCTGGGGGATTCTCCAGGCATTACACACAGACCATATTTAGCTCAAGCATCACAGATCACTGTGTTACTTAAGCTGAAAAAGCAAGAATTTATATCCGTACTGTGCAGACACAAGAATGGGAGATCAGCAGCTGAATGTATGACCATGCAGCATACGTATCCCATTTAACAGGTGGCTAATCTCCTGCTACTGCACCCTTCTAACAGTGCTGGCACCTTTCAGATTAGATTATTACATATTAGATATTTTCAGATAATTTGGGGAACATGACAAACGGGTGGCAAACGGGGAGTTAGCAGTTAATGGGAATGTGGAGAAGCTCTGTGGGACCATGTCCAGTTCTTAAACGTGGACTCCTGAGCACACAAAGGCTCTGCCAAGTCAACCTAAGCGGCTCAGATGAAGACGAGCACCATTTCCTAGCGACTGAGCACCACTGTCCGAGCTTCTGAGGCGAGCGGCTGACAGCCATCGCGGGGGGCTCCTTCAGCCCGGCCGCGCTCCGTGAGGCAGAGCACGCCGCTCGTCACCGCTTGAAGACAGAAACACAACGAAACCCCACGGACCCGTCAGCTCCCGCCTGAGGAAGTCGCTGAGGCCCAGGAAGTTGCGGTGCAGGACGAGCAGGAACACCACGACGGCCGCGACCAGGATGGCCACGTTCGCTGCAAGTTCAAACAGAAAGAAGTTCACCACGGGGGGCAGCGGGGGGCTCGGACAGGCGGCGTGCACCGCCCCCCTCCTTCCCTCTTACCTTTCCTCAGCGACATTTTCCCCTCACCGCCCGCGCTGACGCGGCCCCGGCCCCAGGGCAGCGGCAGTGACACCGCCCCCCCCTCCCGCCCCTCACCGGCGGAGCCGAGCGGGCTCCCCCCGGGGCTGGCGGCCAGCGGGGCGGGGCGGGAGGCGCCGGTTTCCGGCCACCTCAGCAGCCGCCTTCCGCCGGCACCGAGCGACCGCAGGAGGAACGGGAGCTGCAGACCCCCAACACACACACACCGCCACCATGCTGGGCTTCTGCCGCGCCATCCCCACGGAGATGGTAGGGCCGGGGGCGGCGGGGGCCCGGAGGGGAGCGGCGCGAGGGCGGGAGCGGCTGCGCCGTGAGGGGAGGGAGGGAGGCGCCGCGCGCCTCTGCCGTGTGGGGAAGCTCTGCAAGGGATGGAGCAGGGCCCGGGCAGCTTCCCTGGGGGGTACTACACTACATAAATGTGTTGCCTTTCCTGCCCTGAACACATTTCTAGATGCAGCACTGCATCTAAGCTGCGAATGAAGAGCTTAATCCCTTTACACTTGAAATGGAGGTAGAGTAAGAAATTAATTCCACCCCGGTTTGAAAGCTGAACAAAAGAGCCAAAACCCTGTGCTCAGGCCAAGCCCAGGATGTAAACTGGAAGTCTTAGCAGGTGCCCGCAGGCTTGTGGTTGGGGTAACTGACCAAAACCTGTCTCTTTTCACAGGACTACAAGGGCCAAAAATTAGCAGAACAGATTTTTCAAGGAATCATTCTCGTCTCTGCAGTAAGTATACTAGAACGGTGGGTGATAACAAAGCACTTTTGTTTTCTGATTTTAGAAGCAAATTTTTACTGATTGTTTGGATAAAGGCTTTTCTTCTTTTAATTTTTTTTTTTTTTTTTTACTTTCATTGTTGGCCTACAATTTTGCAACCAAGGTTAGAAAGATGTATGAAGTGTGCTTTTGGCAGACCCATACTTTCTAATTCTCTCTCCTCCCTACCTTACCCTCACTTAAACAAAAACATTTTGGATGTTATGATTATCTGAAGTTTGATTTATTTATATATATATATTTTTAAAGGTAATTGGTTTCGTCTACGGCTTCATCACTGAACAGTTTGGCTGGACTGTCTACATATTTATGGCTGGAGTTGCTTTATCATGTCTGGTAAGTTTGGTTTCTAAACTTGAAAATACATGCTGCAGAAGGTGAAGTCCTGTGCTTAAACTTGCTTTACAATCCAATACTTGTCTTATGTCAGATGCTAGTAAGACTTTAGAGTGCTGCCATTTTACACTGCTACCTGACACTGAACTGCTTCCCCAGTTGTGGTGGTTTTACCTTGCTAGGCAGCTGAACTCCATCACAACCACTCTCTTACTCCACTTCCTCAGAAGAAGAGGGGAAGAAGAAAAGGAAAGAAACAATTCATGGGTTGAGATAAGGATAACTTAAGTAAAGGAAAAAATAACTATTAAGGAAAAATTATTATTAATTAAATAGTTTAACTAAAAGGGAAAAAAGGGATAATGGGAAAAAAAAACGTTAACTCCATCCCAGCCAGACCCAGTACACCAGTTCAGTGAAATGTTACTTCTAAGTCAAGCTGTGTTGTGGTTTAACCTGGCCAGCTGCTAAGCACCACACCGCTGTTCACTCACCTTCCCCTCTCCCTCTTTGGGATGGGGCAGAGAATCAGAAAGAAATGAAAGCCTGCGGGTTGAGATAAAGACAGTTTATTAGGACAGAACAGAAAATAATAATAATAATGATAATACTACTCCTAATGTGTACAAAACAAGTGATGCACGATGCAATTGCTCACCACCCGCTGACCGATGCCCAGCAGCCAGACCTCCCCACCCCAGCCAGCAACCCCTATATATTGTTCAGTGTGACAGATGGAATGGAATACCCCCTTTGGCCAGTTTGGGTCAGCTGTTCTGGGTCTGTCCCTTCCCAGCTCCCACTGCTCCCCCAGCCTGCCCGCTGGCAGGACAGAGCAAAAAGCTGCAGAGTCCCTGGCTTAGTGTAATCGCTGCTCTGCAACAACTAACACATCAGTGTGATATCAACATTATTCTCATCCCAAATCCCAAACACAGCACCATGCCAGCTACTAGGACTCTTGGCTACTAGCCAAAACTAGGACAAACTGATACTGTTTTTACCAGAAAGGACAACACAGTTTTCTGGGTAGCAGCTGTACAAAACACTTCTCTAGCATCTTGATTTACACATCTTCATGTCATTCCTTTTCTTAAGCTAACACTCCCGCCATGGCCTATGTACCGCCGCAATCCTCTGAAGTGGTTACCTGTCCAGGAGTCGGGAACAGATGATAAGAAGCCAGCAGACAGAAAGCCAAAAAGACGCTAAAAGCTAAAGAATATGGTTCTTCATGATGTTACATTGTAGCTTTCTTAAGTTTTAATACATTTTCTCTAGGAGATGCTGCTTGGCTCAGTGGTTGTTTTTTTTCTCTGTACTATTTTGTACATTGTCATGAGTACATAAGATCAGTTCAGAGTATGAAGGTGGGTGTGGGGTGATAAACTTGAGGCTCTGCGAGTTCTCAACTCACTCAAGTATTTTACTGAAAAGGAAGACTGCCCTTGAATCAAAGTATAGTTAAGCTATTGCCATAAGCTGGAAGACAATATGCAGCTACACTTCTGTAAAAGTATTTCTAACCACTTGTAAAAGAAGCTGTCAGTAGTGCCAGGTTGAAACAAGTCCTGTAAACCAGTACCCACCACAGTTTTGAAAAATCCTAAGAACTGGAAACTTTTGCAGGATAGGATAGCACAGGGTGACATTTTCTGTGTAAAATAAATTTATGTGGGAGGAGAAAGTAACAGCTTTACTCTACATAATACAACCACTCTTGAAACCTCATAACTTCATCATCTAGTTAAGTATTAGGCAGCGGGATCCATAGCTGTTGCACCTTTTGACCACTATGACTTATTTCCACGACCTGCCTAAATATTGTAACTTACTGTGATATTGTCCACGACCTGCTTAAATATTGTAAGTGCCACCACCCACAAGGGAGACTGAAGCTTTGTTTTACAAATTCAGTTCCCTTTATCCTTTTAATCCTTTAAAAAAGACATGAGTTTTTTCAACAGTGATCTCACTTGACAATGCCCAGATATTGTGTAGCAACACAGTCCAGGTGCATGGAAAGAGAAAAGCTAAGATACCTATCACTCTGAGTGGCCCTGGTCTTGGGCACTTTAATTCCTAAAAGGAATCAGTACTTGTAAGGCAAAGGGACTCCTCCAAGCAGGGACCATGGTAACCACGGCTGTGTTCCTTTCAGATATACTTTATCCAGTTACCAAATGCTCTCCACCAACATTGGGGCTGCCTTAGCAATACAACTCAAAACCAAAGGCAGTGCTCACTGCTTAAAAGCAATGCAACCATCCCTTCAGCACTTGGCAATTTACTTAAAGAACCCGCAGGGCTTTTTGGTGCTATGGAAATTAATAGTTGTTTCTCCCTGGTAACTCTCCACAACTGTTAGATGGTAAGCATTACATCAATCAGTCTACGCCATAGCCCTGACATAGCTTCTATTACCATATTTAGCATATCACCATACAAAAACCTTTTGTTATGATAAATTCAAACTAAACCATCGTGTTTTTTGACGCTCCTTTTTATACAAAGCTTGGTATCCATCTCTTTGCATCTATTAAAAATTAATGTTTCATTAAGGGAATAAAAATTAAACAGTTTCTCTTCTGAAAAAGTGAGAGCCTGGTTTTCACTTTAACATGAAAAATACTACTACAAACTATAACGTTTTTTGAAAGTTCATCCAGCAGAGGAGGTCAATGGATAAATATGCTTTTTAAGCTGGTCCAATCTATCCAACAAGATAGAAATCTGTCCTCTTTACTACCAAGGAAAAGGTTCCAATTAGAACTTCACATTTTCTTCAAGAAATTTCAGATGGCGTGCCTTCGCACTGTAACTTGCGTACTTGTCTCCCATATGCTCCCGCAGCTGCAGCTATTTAGAACACAAGAAAAAAACACTAAAGTCACTGATATCAAAAAAAAGCAGGAACAACCAAAATATTAGCTGAACTAACTAAATATTAATCAAAGCATTCAGCTGAAAGCAGCAGGTAAAGTTTTACTACATAGAGGCAAGGCAAGAAAAAGGGAAAAAGAGTCTGTTGTCTGAAGGCAAAAGATGTTCTAAATCCCACCTAACAATTTTACATATAAATCACATGGCTGCGTGGTTGTATTTACCCATGCAGTAAGTTTTGAATGAGGTAGAGGTATTGTTCACTGACCTCTATTAGAAACAGGTATTAAATACTTTCTCACTTTGGACATAATGGAAATCGTGCAAGTAATATGAAGACAAAATTACAATTCAAAAGGAAATCATTAATGGAGAATCAGAGTAGAATGACTCACGTCCCTTTCATTTTCCACAAACTCGGGGACCATGGTACAATTCTAAAGCTCCTATGGTTCCTGAAGAATGTGTAATTGAAGGTGGTCTATATTCAGAATCAAATTTGTTTAAGATTGAAAATTACAGTATTCTTAGGTCTTTGTCTGCCAGTGAGTATATAAACACTTTTTGGAAAAAGAGTGATCAAAATTAATTTCTTATAAACCCAGATAAGTAATAGGCAAGGCATTCACCTCTCTTTTGACTTCATCATCTTCTTCCATAATGCTGTACACCTTCTCAAGAAGTTTCACTCCCAATCCTTGCACCACATCAGATCTCAGGATTTCAACCAATCTCCTAATCTTCTCAGGACCTGATAAAACATCTACAGAAAATAATAATTACCAAAAATAAACTAAAATTTAAAAAATGCTGCAGTAATAATTAGTTTCACTGTACTCAGTTTTCATACTCTGCCTAGAAGAATGTGGGACAACACTATTACCACAGAAGACCAGTTGACAATTTGCATGAAGTAACCATATAGCTAGCTAGTCAGAACACAGAATGAATCATAGAATGGCCCGGATTGAAAAGGACCTTAAAGATAGCTAGTTTAAACCCCCCCTGCTCTGAGCAGGGTTGCCAACCACCAGAGCAGGCTGCCCAGAGCCGTATCTAGTCTGGCCTTGAATGCCTCCAGGGATGGGGCATCCACAACCGCCCTGGGCAACCTGTTCCAGTGCCTCACCACCCTCTGAGTGAGAAACTGCTTTCTAATACCTAACATAAGTCTCCCATCTTAGTTTAAAACCATTCCCCCTTATCCTATCACTATCAACACATCTAAACAGGCATTCCCCCTCCTGTTTATAGACTCCCTTCATGTACTGGAAGGCCACAATGAGGTCTCCCCGGAGCCTTCTCTTCTCCGGGCTAAACAAGCCCAGTTCCCTCAAGCTTTCTTCATAGGAGAGGTGCTCCAGCCCTCTGCTCGTGTAGATAAATAACAATCAATAACCGTGGTGCATCACTCAGATGCTAGCTCTTAAGACACTAGACAGTACGCAGTCACAGCAGGCATGATGCACACTATTAGGTCTCTCTAACTTCATTTCAGGTGGTTCCTGTGCAAAATATTTTTCATTCAAAAAATTCTCTAATAGTAGAATACCATCCAAATATTTTAATAATAATTCAATAAGAATGAAATTCTATTGTTGTACAACCCTTCACTGTGTTTAAGGCTGACTTGTGCTCTATGTGCAATTCAGCTTTATCCACAATTCACAAAGCAGTTTTACTACAGAATGTCTTAAAAATCTTATTTCAAAATACTGAACATCAGCACAAGTCACATTGAAGAAACTGTATTGCAGGTCAGTTTTCTCTCTTCATTAATAATTACACAGATCGATCACACTCCTTTCATTGGCAAGTAAATCGCAACTAGAGCGGTTCTGTACACAAAATTATTTAGAAAGCTGTTAATATCTGGAAGTAGTAAGAGTGTATTGATTGCCTTCTGTTGCCTACTAGCAGGTTTTCAATTAGCCAACCATTCATTTAAAGTAGTAACAGACCAACAGACCTGAAGGAATCTCTTGAAATTTGAATTCCTCTGATTCATCAGGTGATTTTCCATGCAAATTCAAAGTGTCTCGGTATTTTCTATGAAGTTTAAATTCTGGGGCTGGAGTCGAGGCTACACAGTGTTCAGAATTCTCCTTAGAGTCCATTTTCAGTGTCCAAGTCATTAGCTGCACCAAGTCATTCACTTCATTCATACTGCTTTTTCTAGGAAAGGAGAAGTGAGATGTAATTCAGTACTTGTATGATGCAGCTTCCACCTTGCATTCAGTAGATT
This sequence comes from Anas acuta, assembly GCF_963932015.1. Lineage (NCBI taxonomy): Eukaryota > Metazoa > Chordata > Aves > Anseriformes > Anatidae > Anas > Anas acuta. The sequence continues at coordinate 14,616,443 of NC_088989.1, read as the reverse complement.
TTCAGTAAGTTTACTGAGGTCCTGCTACGTATTCCATGTTAAATTACTTCTTGTGATGCCATTTTATCAGCAGCAGCATCAGTAGTATTTCAGCTAATAATGGATCAGAATCCAACAATCTAGCAAAAATGTACAATCCTTTCAGCTACTGCTGCCAGCATAGCTGCACTCGTGGTAATGCAATGAATAAGATTTCTTGAAGAAGCTGCTCACATTGACAAAACGTGAAATAAGCTATTTCAGCCTCATTCACAGTGGAAAGGAAACATGTTGACACCTTTGCACCATGCTTTTAAAGGATCCTGACAGTAACATGCCCTTTGATGCTGGAAGATTGGTTTCCTGGGAAGCCTCATTTGCCAAAAAAACAGCTTCACAATCACGTATCCCAGGATGTGCAGCACAAAAAGTTTATTGTCACAGAAGGACAACAATCAAATGAAGTTTGTTTTCTTTATGTATCATAGTGCTCGAAGAAGCACTATGTAGAGATAAATTGTGAAAGTAATGCCTGCAATTTTTTTTCCCCATTCCAAGTCAAGGCCCAGTACAGCAGATAAAACTCTTGCATAGTATTACACCAAATACTTACTTTTCCTTGGAATCTCCATCAGACTTATCTGTAGAGCTTGTGGAAGAGCTTAACTCCTCATCAGAAAGGCAATGGGCCACTCTGTTTTTCTACATGAAGAGAGAGTAGAAGAGATAGACAAGAATTCTAATTTTCAGAAGTACTTTATCAATATGGCATGAACTACTTTTTTACATGGAAAAGAACCCTTTCAATAAAGTACTTTTACAGACAGTGAGAGTGATAATATTCAGCAGGGGTAACCTTTGCTTTTAAAAACAAGCTAATACACGGGACATCATGAACAAACTTTATGAAATGCTTATTTGTTCACAGAGTGCTTACTTGGTCATACAGTTTTAACAACTAAGTGCTTTACCAAGTGCCTCTATTAAAACTATTCAATCACATATGCTTGTCAGTTCTTAGCCAACTATATTATATATTCATTATCCTTAGCCCACCTATTGGTCTTTAACACAAAGATTTTAAATACTTTTATTATTATTAGTTAAGTTTCCAGCATTCCCTAAATATATACATACATACATATATATATATATATATTATATGCAAGGGATATATATAAGGTGACTTTAACCACTTCTGTCTCTACAGTCTTCTGTTGAGTGCACAGCACCACACACAAAAGCATCACTAGCATACGCACATCCAACTAGTGCATACTAAACTTATATAATATCAGTTTGTGAATGCAGATCAAGTTTTGCATTTCAGTATCAGTTAGAAGCATATATATGCAGATGAAACACGCCAAACACCTTCCATGCAAGTGCTGGGTTGAGAAAAATAAAGCTTAGACTTTGAATTTAAGAATAAAATTTCTTTTACAACTATGAGTGTTAATAACATTCCCCAGATGTTGAAGATTTTGCCTAATACATATTCATGATGTTAAAACAAGACATTTTAATCAGACAACACCGATAGCAACATAAACTAAATAGTTTTCTTTTAGCAACAATTTCTTATTCTCAGCACATAAACATATCCACTTAACGTGACTGCATATTAAAATGCAATGTTCAAACACTACTACCTAAGCAAAATTAGATGTATGATGCTAAAAGGTAGCGTGTTCCTAAGATTAAACAAAAATAGGTGATTCATCTACAACCAAAACACAGTTCAATATATTTTTTCCCTACCAAAACAAATAAATAACAAAAAAAAAAACACCACCACCAAAAAAAAAAAACAGAAACAAACAGTGCAATTCAGACAGTCCAGAACAGTTAGCCCTGTCTGTGAGGGACAAAGACTGAGGGATCTCACAAGTGGAGTGAAAATGCACAGCAGGCCTGGAATTTTAAGCTGAACTAGCCAAACAAAAAGGCAGATTACAGATCTATACTGTACCCAAGGCCATATAAAGCAATACATGCAGAGAAATGTGCACTCTTATCGACTGACATTTTTCTTTTATTTTTCTTCCCGAATTGTGCCTGTGTTGACATATTTCAAAAGCAGATGACCCCAGTTTACCTGAGAAATACTGGGATCTGATGAGGACTGAGCAACTTTAACATGATTTTCCGTTTGTGATTTTCCTTCAACTACTGCACTATTTGCTGTTCGTCTTGCTGGAATCACTGAAAGGATGACATTTTTACAGTATTTATAACTTAGCTGCTTGTATTTAGAATTCGTTTCATGCTCATGCAAGAAAAAGTCTATCACGTGGGAAAAGACAGGCAGGTAGGTAGTCTGCTAACAGAAAACACTGAAGCTTCTATCTGAAAGGTGTATATTCTGTGCTTCACATACATTTCAAATACAAGTTGTCACCACTAGGCACAACCAAACACAACTAAATAAGAATTAGAAGGATACAGAGATGTTAACAGAATGTTTTACTTGACACAGAACTAACACCCGTAGTGCATCTTTCTCAAGATGTTAGTGAAGAACTGACAGCAAGTTAGAATTTCTTCTCAGAGAAGTTATCAGCTGATCTAACATGCAAACATTAAAATTACCAGAGGGAAATATCTCTTCCCGAGACTGTTTTAGCCGCCTTCGTTCTCTTGCTGACAAGGGCCGCTCCTTTAAAATAAGTTAATTTGACAGTAATTAGCAATTGTCACAATGGCTTTGGTTATCTATCAGCTATAAAACAACAACAAAAAAAAGCTTCCTTCGACTGATGCAGAAGACCTACTAGAGTAGACCTTCTGATTATCTAACAAATGCTGTATTATTTGTTATAAAACAGTCTTAGCGTACAAGACTAATGCACACTGTAGAAAAGAAGCCTGTGACCTCCCTTGTTCAACACAGAAGCCTCTCATCCAATATGGACTAGATGGTCTCATGAGGTAGGAAGTTACTATCTATTTCTTTACTCATTGTGCATGTGCTCCAGGAATAATCTGCTCAAAAGCAATGAGAGACAAAAATATGGTGTCACTAGACACCGTATTTAGAACTAACCTTTGAAATGGCAACTTGACTGTTTTTGGTGCTGTTTACAGATTCAGAGACTTCAGCACAATACTCCTCTGCACATCTCTGTACTGTCTTTGTATTCACATTGGAGGGAAAAGGTGAAGGCTGATGAGCAGCTGCTCTGAACTTGAAAGAGAAACAAGCAAGAATTTATAGTTGTTTTTAATTAAAAGTTAAAGTATTCTGCAAACTAGAAGACATTCTTGCATTATAAGGCTGGATGACAGAGGTTTGGGATCCTACTGATACCTCTCTTCACAACTCCTAACTTCATCTCTCCCTCTCTACACTTCTGCTTGCATCCACTTCCCTTCTCTCCATCCCTAAATTTCATTCCCCTCCTCCCAGACTATTTTTCATATGATGCCTTTCCACAAAGAAGTTTCTCTGCTCCTTGTGGAAGCACTCACAGGAGACCTGTCTTAGGTGCACATGTAAGGGCCAACATTTCCATTTTACAGTTTGCACTCATAAGCCTAGGGCAGCCTTTACATGTGTCTTGTCTAAAGTGCTAGTAGTCTTCTGCTTGCTACAAGCGGCCTTGTATGAACAGCCAGCAAATGTACTGCTGGGTATTTTATAGTCACAAACATCCTGGGAAGTCCCAGCAGAAATTGCTAGGAAAAAACTGTAGCGCAGCAAAGGCAAAGACAACACTTCACTGTTCCCTTGCACCCATCTGATGTGCCCAACCCACACTTGTGAGGCTTGCTGAGGTTTTCAAAGGCTGCTCATAAAGGACATATTGAGTGTTCTGCATTTCATTATCAGTGAAATTACACAGATGCACATAAAACAAGAACAGCATAAAACACTTTTTTTTTTAGAGTACCATTTTTAAAGAGTAAAATAGTCTTCAAGGAGAGAGAATTCAGATTTATCATCTTTATTTTCTGCACCTTTTCTGAACAGACTTCAGCTAGCTCTCTTTTCTTCTGCCGTCGCTGCCGTGAGAGAGAGGGTTCATGAGCAGAACTATGAGGCTGTAACTGAGAAGTAATTTTTTCCTGAGCATCTCCTGAAGCTCCATGACAGACATCATCCTAAGAAGGTAAAGTATTTTTTCAAAATGTAGGCACTTCTTAAAAAATAAAAATGATATAAAAAAATCAGTACAGGCCATTTTACTACTTGGACTACATCCAACTTAACATATCACAGGTGCAATCACAATAAACCCTTGACAGACGGACAGAAAAAAATATCTGCTGTACCAGTATTTTTAAGGTACAAAACCTGCAAAGAAGGACACTTACCTGAATTACAACAGGAACAAATGGTGCTAGTAGTTTTTCAGTAGAATCCAAACTCTGCAATAGATAATGATTTCTCATTAGAAAAGTGTGTATGAAAATTTTATAGATCAAAAGGTAAAGAAAAGGCAATCATCATCTAAAGTAGAACAGCTGCAAGTGACTATGCAGAAGTGACAGCTGTACAGCCAGAGGAACAGACGTAAGACCTTTAAATCCAAAGTATAAGACATGAGAGAAAGAGCTGTGTTTATAACTGATACTTTAGAGATTCAGTAGGATGAGATCAAGACTTTTCCTAGTTGTCTCAGAAGACCCCTTTAACACTGGAAAAGAGTACAGGTTAAAAACAATTAGCCAGCATTTCTGTGACAGTTACTATCTAAAGAACAGCACTACAGAAGCCTAGAAAGAAGCTGACATTTCTTTAGACGTACTGATTTTACAAACCACCAACATTTTCATAAACAGTGAAAGAATAAATGAAATTAAGAACATCAGGAAACATCCTGCCTTCAAGAGAAAGGAAAGAAAGCAGGCAAGCAAAATCTTCCAGATTTCCATATCACCATTCCTTTCTCCTTTCTTTTATGCCTCTTCCCATCTCTTCATCACCTGTCTGCCTTCAATCTCTCTCCCACTCCTCATCCTTCACTTTTTTTTTCCAGCCTTCTTCAACATTTCGTTAAGTGTCTGACTATAAAAAAGTGAAAGGGGGAGAAAGAGTATGTGGAATAAATCAGGAAGCAACTCTAAGAGCTGTTTAATCCGTCCTCTGTTCTCTTTGCACCTTAGGCCTAAGTCTACCCATTTAACTATCCAAACCATTCAGTGAATGTACTAAAACAATTGTGAATGCAAAAGAAAAGCCTCTGGGAGTCCCACTTATTTGGCTGTTTACTCCAGTTGCCCATCCAGATCAGGACCAGCTCAAGAGATTAGCCAGGCCTACTTAGAACACAGAACAAAGATATCCTAAAACTATTCTTGACACCTCTTTTCTCAGCTGGAATAGAAAATTCTAGTTCCTTGTAAAAACAGCATCTCCCTCATCTAGATGTAAGCCTAAAACTCCTCCACCATGTTGCCTTTTCAAAGCTGAAGTCAAGGCTCCCAACTATTTAAACCATCCCAACAATTGCATCATCAGCATCCTACTTGGACAGGAAACTATTTTGAGCAGCCACTCCCTCCATTGTAACAGCTGACAATTAGTTAAATCCAGTTCAAAGTCTATGTAAGAATGAAGGCATTACCAGGTCAGTTTGCTTTTGGTCTTCTGATATGGGCTGCAGGAGTCTCAGAGTATCATCATCTTCTTCTACAGCAGCAAGAGACGACAGCTTAGGCACAGCACTTTCTGCTTTAAAAGCTTGCTTTGTTTTTTTCTGTAGTCCATCAGCCTTAACTGGTGGACTACTAGATATTATTTTAGAATTCCCTGGAACATTTACATATTTTGCTTTATTATTCTCAGGAATATGATCACTGCTGCACTTCTCAATTTCATAGTTCCCCTTTTCAGATGTTAAGATATCAATATTCACTTCACTGATTGTAGCTAAAGACTCTCCCAGGCTGTTTGAATCATTACTGCTTGGTTTTGTTTTCAACTCAACAGGTGATTTCTCTGGGGCACAAAATTTAGTGGCTTTATATTTGATGATGCAGTCTTCTTCATTCTAGAATTACAAGAAAAGCAAACAAACAAAAATAAGAATTACCTTTTGGGCATTATGCACATAAGAACGTATATTCCAAACAATTGAGGAACATCATTAACATACTAATTTATGTGAACTGTAGTGAAATTATCATCAATTACAGATTAAGAGCTTCAAAAATGCTGCAACCCACGTTTTTACAGAGATATAGACTGCATTTCAGATTATGTACTTCAGGCATGGGTTTATACGCCCACATTTCGCCAGGACCATGAAAGAAAAGTTATATTCACTTGGCTCCTCTGTAAGGAAGGAGCCAACAAGTACCAATAATTCTTCAAGAGCTACTCCACCAAACATTCAGTTTTTCCACACTGTAAGCTTAAACCCACAATAACAGAGCCATTCCAAAATAACAAAACAAAATAAATAAGCATGCACAAGATTAATCACAACGTAAGATTCATTCTAACCTCCAGAAAGAATTCCAACAATAAATAATTTTGTGGTCTAACTATAATTATTTTTTTTCCAGTCAAAACCATATAGATTTGAAAATGATTACCACTTGTCATCAAATATTTGAAAAAATATTTAACTTCAAATCCTTCATGAGAAATGTAGAAATATTTGTTTATAAACATGCTGCATACAAAAATTAAGTACATCAATACAACTGCAAATTTATATAGAAATAATTCACATAACGGCCCACAAATGAAAACCTGCATGTTGTTTAGTTGATATCTTACAGATAAGATACTGCAATTAGTTTTACTGACCCACAGCTTTTTTATATATACATAAAAAAGATTTTTTTTTGTGGGGAGGAGGGAATGTATCTTACAACTTTGTATTTCCTGGCTCGCTCAAAGGAGTGGTTTTCAGGTGTCACATTCCTGTTACAAGTTTCTTTCTTTACTGAGACCACAGAACAAGGATCTTTAAGTTTAAAATCTGCTGTTTTCTTATGACTTTTGGCTGCTTTCCTGTAAAAACAAGCAAACAAACAAGAATAAAAGTTGCTCAGTCAACGACCACTACCAAGACCTTAAGGTATTTCTTTATAATAATTAAAAAAAAAATAAAAAATCTAATCCAAACAGCTTACATACACAGAATACAAGATACTAGACTTTTTCAACAGACCTTGTACAATGTGCTCATTTTCACCTCCATAAAAGGAGTTTACAAACACTATGCAGACCCTAGCAGCAGCGTACATTTGTTCTGTACAGCACCAAGACTACTCCTATATGGATGCAGTAAAATAACTGACCAAGCTTGAAAAGGAAAAATAATTAAATCAGTGAATACCAAGAGGAACTTGGTATAACAACTTCCAGACAATAAAGGGCCTCAAAGAACCATACAGAAGGATGGGTATTTCCCATCACTTTCTTGAAAATGCTGGTGCTTTTTTTTCGCCCCTTTTCTCTGAATAAGCAATGCAATCCAAACCATTGCACAGATTTAGTCTGTATTTGCCAGAATAACTATTTTCCATTCCATCTCTCTCCTCTTTCTCCAAGACTCTAAAGAAACTCATGTTTGCATCTACACACAATAGAACTAACGTTATCCTGCTATAAAAAATAGGAAAAGTTGTAAAACAAAGATAACAGTAAACATGAATATTTTGTATAAAAACACTCAAATGAAAATATCTTACGCCTTCGTGGCTTCCAAAAACAAAGAAATTTGGTGCTTGATATATGGGTGTCTTAGTATGCTTTTCACACTAGGCCTTTCTTCAGGCTTTTTACTGAGCATGGTTCGTATGATTTCTACCAAATGTGGGCTGTAATCCTTTGGCATGGGTGGCAGCTGTAAAAGGAATAGGAAGTCTGCTATTATTTAACTTATTTGTCATCAGGGGCTAATGCTAGATTATTTATTTATGCACAACAGTTAGATTCAGGTAGATACTCAGCATAAGTAGTCCAATTACTCATTCATTGATAGATTCCAAAGTACTTAACTACCCATCAAACAGAACATCGAAATTTCAAGTGTGTTCTCTACATTTTTTTTTAAATTAACATCAGCAGTTAGAGTTCTGTGAATAGATGCAAGAGATTTATATACATTAAATCTGTTTTAATTTCATTATTTAAATGTCTTTCTTGCTTTGGTGTATAAGTCTTATCTAACATGGAAATGTCCATCATGTGAACAGTGACGTAAATCTTTGTACAACGTTTAAGCCAGAAGCAAATGAATAAGTCGATCATCTCAGAACTCTGAAAATTCATTAGTACAGTAATTGCACAGAAGGGTAACAGACCCTAGCAATATCTAAAAATTTAATTCCTTCCTGAGTCTGGTATTACATCACATACCACCAGGAAATACCAGTCTTACACAATACATGATGTTGCATGCAGCACACAATATATTTATTTCCAATTGGAAACAGTTGTCTCAAGTTACTAGATAATCCAAGCACTGATAAAAATATGTTACACGTTTTTACCTTTCCTTCAATTATTCGATAAGCCAAAGAGTTCATGTCTTTAGCATTAAAGGCATGTTTCAGTGTAGCCATTTCGTAAACGCAGCAGCCTAATGCCCAAACGTCAGACTGAAAAAAAATGGGGGGGGGGGAGGGGGAGGAGTTTAGGAGCTTTGTAATACAGGTAGAAGTTTTATCTTCATACTTTATCACCTTCAAAAATCTTCAAAGAGGCTTATTATATGGCAATAAACTAATTAAGAACAAATTTCATTGTAAATTTTTGGCTTCAATCCCACTCTTTTAATCTTGATTAATCTTGTGCTCTTTAGAGCACATAAAATGTGCTCTAAAAAAACAAATACGTGCTCTAAAGCACGTATTTTGTTTTATTTTAAATTCACAGTGACGCTGCTCATTCCTCTATTTTATTTTTTTAATGCTGCTGTTGAACATAAAGCTTCCTGGCTGTTATATAATTATTTAGAAAAATATATTAGCCTCTATTAGACAGCTGTGTTGTTTACAATGGTATGCTATAGGTCCAGGCAGACTGCTGAACACCTTGGCTGTGATAACGTATCACATGCTAGTAATTGTCACCCACTGCAGCAAACACAGTTTCAGAAATAAAGGTCCATGCCAATTTCTCTCCTATTTTTTCTCTGAGGACATTAAAAAGAGTCAAAAGCAGTAATAAATTAAAAATAATACTTAGGATTGTAATATCCTCAGGCATTACAAAATAAGTTGCTTAATGAATTAGAAACAATATTTGCATTAACTTACTGTACCTTGCAATTGTAGGGCTTGTTAGAAAAGAGTTCAGGGCTCATGTAGTATGGTGTGCCTATGAGAGTGCTGGCCATGTCGTATTGGTTTTCCAGCACTCTGGCTATTCCCAGGTCACCCACTTTGATTATATTTGTTCGTGTCAGAAAAACATTTTGAGTTTTAAGATCTCTGTGCAGAATGTGCTTTTCATGTAAATACTGGGAGGGAAAGAAAAAAGTATAGATGGAGTTAAATAACACATGTGTTTCTCCACTGAAAAATTAAAATCAAGTTATGAGAGTCAAAGAGGGAAAACAAACACAGCAAAGACACAAATATCCCTATAAAAGCAAAATGACTGCTGTTAGTGTAGAATGCGGTATTACCGACGCACCAGAAAAAAAAAAAGGAAATAAAAATGTAAGGCTAAGGCTCAAACTCTAACACACTTCTGCTACCTCCATTTCTTGACAAACATGGCTTAGTCTTTAGTACAAAGTTTTGGCAGAAAATACATTGTGATGTTGTCTAAAAGAAAAAGACTTACATTAAGCAAGAACAGGCATGATTTAATCCATGATTTCAAACACTGTGGAGGTTACTACTGTCTACTGTGATAAAGAGATGCACAAATAACATGTGATAGCAAATTCTTACCTAAAATACTAAGTTAATTTGATGGAAATGCCCTATGAACATGTTCAATGTACTAATAACCATTGTACTTAGATGCTAACGCAGACAGACTTGAATTCAAACTGCGTAGCCTAACTGTGGAATTTTTAAATGCAGGAGGAGACATTTTTTTAAAATCTTAAAATAACGAAGTTATTTGTATCTTACCTGCAACGCCATTGCAATCTGGACAAACCATTCCACCACCTGACTCTCTGGCAAAAGCTTGCCCTTCTGCTCCTTGAGTTTGTGGTACAGATCTCCTCCTTCACAGAAGCCCATAACAATATATAACAGTCCGTCTTCCCCCTGCCAGGACTCTCTGTAGGCAACTATGTTTGGGTGCTTCAACTGGGATAACAACTGTGCCTCTTGCTCTGCTGCTTTCCTCTCCCGGATGGAAGCATTTTTAAGGTTTAACTTTTTGATGACATACTGTAAAAAAAATTGTAAGATAACATCATCAGAGATGAAAGTTACTATGTAGAAGCTCTAGGAAATTCCCAAATCTAAAGCAAAGTCTTCAAAACAGTGAACCACAGGAGAAAAACTTCCATCACAAACGGAAATGGGGCAAGCAGAGAGGCAGTCAGGAGGGCTGGTACCATTAGAATTACTCTGAAAAAAAAAATATGTACATGTATATATATATTTTCCCCCACGCTTGAAAGCATACGTAATTTAGGTTTAACTTGCCCTAGGCATCAGATAACCATACTATCTATCTGTTGCATTTATGAGGTTCTGTATATGCAGGTATAAACTTATTCAAAAATAAATGAATCAGAAGGAAGCCCCTTGGTCACACTGAAAGAGCCAAAAGGTCTCATGAAAGCTGCTATTTATTCTCCCTAGTATAAACTACAACAAAAATTCACAGAGAATTTCAGATTTCAGCAAAAGTATTGCTGAAGCCAAAGATAAGGCAATAAGATCCATGGTGCATACAAATCATACACAGCACCAATATTTAGGGCTGACGTTTCTGATGTTAATTTTGTGGTAATCACTTCTAGGGAATCAGCTTCTCATGGAAGAGCCACATCATGGTATATACACCTGACCCCATTCTTACTTGAGAGTTTTTCATTTCAAAACATTTAAAAATAATACTTTCTTACTCAATTTCTGTTCTGTTTAATTCAAATGCTTAGGCTACCTACTTCCTAGGTGGGCCCTATTTATTCAGTCCAGCACATTTAATCACAGTTGATGAGCACTGCCCCCTCTACAGCAAGGGAACCAATTATGCAGAAAGCAACAGTACCTCCAAATTTTGAGCATGGTTTTGCATTTCAGAAGTCTGCTGGACAAGCTCCTCAATTCTTGTAACTTGTGACACACAGCTCCAAAGGGAAATATAACAAAACTAATCATGTACAGCATCATCTAAGTTTAAAATAAAATAGAAATTTTGCAACTACTGTGTTCTATGTGACAAGCCAACTAAAGCTTATCTTTGGGGATGGAAAGCAAGAGCTTATAGCTTTATTTCAGCATTCTGTCTCCAGACTACATATGACGAAATTGCAAAAAGCATGCACAAAGCGTAACAAAATTTGACATTGCCAGTATTTGGTTCAATTAAGATATTACCCTAGCAAGATTCCCACAAAATCTATTGAAATGCTCTTCTGCCTTACTTGACACCAAATTATTTGTAAATTGGATTTTTTTTTTTTTTTTTTTAAGGTTTTAAACACTCGGGGCCACTCAATCCCCTCAACAAAAACCAACATTCATCTAACAGCAAGTACAATTGAATGAAATATAATTTATTTCAGAGAACACATAACATTCTGCACAAGTGACAACTAAAAATCCTGCTCATCCTGCTGGAGAAAAAAATGTTTATAAAAGCACTGTTGGCACAAGATAAGACACATGACAATGCATCAAATATTTAAGTTTAAATATTTAAGTAAATATCAACGATAAGGAAGCGAGGCTGTTGCCAGTGTTAACGATCAGCATGACAAAGAGTTGAAATCCAAGGACCTGCGTACAGCAGAAAGTCACCTCCAGGTACTGTTTACTTTTGGGACAGTGAGGTTAGCAGCCCTTTGAGGACACCACACTGGGCATGGTGGGAGCAAGCACTGCCCTCACTGCCACCAGCCCCCTGGTGGTAGGGATTTGCCTTTGAGTGCCCGGCTCTTCCCTGGCTTCCCCCAAAAAGGATCTGATCTGCACAAATGCTTCTCCCAGCACCTCCTGCCAGACCCCGGGCACAAAGCTCACACCTGAGGCTTCTGTTGTACTGCTCTGTGGCTGCTCATCATCCCCATTTCTTTAGCCTCTTGCAGTTTCTTGCGAACCTTTTTGGCCAGGCAAGCCAGATTTATGTCAAATACACAACAAAAACGTGTGCAACAAAATGTTATGCTTTAACTGGGCCATGACCAAAACTTTGCTGGGTTCTGCTGCAGTCAATACAGCGAGCACAAGCCCTGTATTCCTCCAGCAGAGCTGACTGTTAGGGAAAGCCAACGCCAGCTTTTTCCATCCTTGCTATCATTTTTATTTCTGTCACGCCTCCAAGTCTCAAAGAGAAGAAGTTAACAGTAAAAAGCCAGCAGCAACCTCCTGTACTCTGTGCTAAGCAGACCTGCGTGTATTTAATTGACTACCAGATGAAGGTCTTTCTCCCCAAAATGAGGCATTAAAAAAAATAAAATAAAATAAACTTTTAGATTATTATGTTTGTTTACATTAAAAACAGCCAACCGTCTTCTTTGAACTTTTACTAAAATCCTCGGTGCAAAAGGGAGCAAACCCAGCCAGGCCCAGCCCCCCGCTCCCCTCAGGGCGGGCCCGGGCCCCTCGCTACCTGCTTGCTGTCGTGCCGGTGCCGCACCAGGCTCACCTCCCCGTAGCTGCCCTTCCCCACGGCCCGGAGGAAGCAGTAGGCAGCCAGGGGCATGGTCCCGCCGCCACACCACCGCCCACGGTCCCCTCAGCTCCCGGTGCCACCGCCCGGGCCCGCCCGGCCGGCAGCGCGCCCGCCGCTGCCATAGCGACGCCCCGCGGGGCGAGTGCTCCGCAGCCATTTTGGAAGCGGGTGGGGCGGCCATCTTAGGAGCGGGCAGGGGGGTCTGGGGGATGTGTGAGGCTCGCCTCGCCGCTTTTTAAACGTGAGGAGCAAAGCTGGTCCCTCAGTAACAGTGCTCTGGGATCAGCAGTGTGCTGCCTGAGTGCTGGGCTGCCTGGTCACAGCTGCCCCACAGAGCCACCACGTCACCTTCGGATGGGATGGAGACTTGCTTGAGAAAGCTCCAGAGTGGTCTAAAAGGAGCTCAGTGCCCTCTTGCCTAGTGTTCCTCTCACACCTCAAAAAGCTAACCGCAGGGAAAATAGAAGTACCCCAGGGCAAAGGGAAAGGCTGAATGCCATTGTTCAGCATAGGAAGGAAAATTAATTTTGCCATTAGCATACAGGCCAGCACACAACCAAAGCCTCCCCTGCCATAGTAACCGCCTGACCTAGCAAAAGGCAAATTGATGGGTTTTGCTGGCAGTCAGTTCTGTAAATTTCAGTTGTTGGTTCATTCACATGTCTAGTTAAATTTAGTTCTTAAAATTTGACACTGTGCTATTTTACCTCTATTATTATTACTGAAAATTTACCTCACAGACCCTGAAGTTTGTGTTTCATGTAACGCAAAAGAGGAAAACAGAAGATGGAGAATTAACTCTGTCAAGATAACAAAGAAAACGGACCTTGCATCCAAAGGCTGAAAATGGGTATCAGTTGTGTGAGATGCAAGAACTGCGAGCTTGGACCAGAGTTTCAGCCAGGATAATTTTCTTTTTCAGGACAAGTAAGAAAGCATTAACTTTTAAGTTACTGGGATAGTTAGGATGTGTGTCAAATAACGATACCAGAAGTGGGTGCCTGAGTGATATGCAGGATTACAAAAGGTAGTTTTTGAAGAGAAGCATAAATGGGACAGCGCACCCTGTTACAGCTGTGATAAATTTGAGGCAGTGACAGCCTTTAGGAAGGTACACAGTTTTAGTCCAGAAAAAGGGGTGAGTCTAGAGCAGAAAGATAAAAATCAGTTGTGAGAAAAATCTTAATAATTTTCTTCAGACAGGATCTTCTGTGAAGCTATTTTATTCGCAATTGCAATGGCAGGCATCCTGCAAGCAGGAGTGCACAGTAGAAGTTTATCATAACCTTATATTCCCTATTACCAACACCTGATTTCTCCCGTTTCCTCACTGGCTGAGTACTACAGGTACTACAGTACAAGTATCATGTGTCTGAGGTGTCTGTGGTAGCCTCCCTTCTCCCCAGTGCTTTGCAGAGCCTGGCTATTTTATTCACAATTGCAATGGCAGGTGTCCTGCAAGCAGAAGTGCACAGTAAAAGTTTATCATAACCTTATATTTCCTCTTACCTGACACTTGTTTTCTCCCGTTTCCTCACTGGCTGAGTATGACAGGTTCCCAACCTACTTGATGCCCTTCTGTACCATATATGTACAATTTTATTTGACAAACCGTTAATTCCTCCTCTTCCTTTCTTTCCTTTTTTTTTTTTTTCATTCTTGTGACTAGAGGGCCCATGATTTTTGTTTTCACTGATTTTATACTCCTCATCTTGTTTTTCTTAGCTATCCTCCTTATTTTGGGACAGTGGGACCTTCCCCTTATCTGCTTAACATACTCCCCACTGCTATGCCACATAATCATGTTTGAATATGCACGGTTAGTGTAATTTTCCACTGCAAAACCACCTTCTATTGCAAAAACACAACTTTGCTTCTCACATCAGTCACCTATACAGAAATGGCTATTGAATTTCTGTTTGCTGATGATATTACATAGAAGAGTCATACTCTCACGCTGGCCATCCCACAAGTGTTTTGTAGCAGTATGCTGTAGATCATGCAAATCAAAATTCAGTGTTTGATTTTTCCCGTATGCCTAATGTTTAATCCCAATTTTCACACAGGGTTATCTATTAACACTCTGTAAACAAAGCATTATTTATTTAAGCGTATCGTTCAGACTAGAATCTTACTTTTTTCCAAAATGGAAAGCCGTCTATTGCTTTGTATTTTATTATCAATTCCTGCCTTTGCATCGTCAGACCTTTTGGTAACACATGTCAGAAACATTAAGGTAAGTAATCAACCATGTGTGCGACTCCCATTCTTTGGAGATTAATTTCCTGCCATTTATGAACATTTTCCAGAGAGCTCATACAGTGGTGCCACCAGGAGCTTTGTGTTCTCTGTTATCAGTGAACACAAGATCAGACTTGGGACTCAGAATGGTTTGCCTCTAATCAGCCCCAGTTTTGAATTAGCTCTGAAGAAGCTCTCCTGTCTTTTTTAAAACATCACTTTCCTCTGTTTTCCTTTTCATCACCATGTAATGGTAAAATGTTTTAGAGCTTTTATATTTAGATGTGTGCAATTAGTGCTGCAACTGAACCTACTATATAGTACCTGTATAGAAATGCAAAATAGCAGTGAAAAGATGCCTTCGAAAAGAAATGTAACAGAGGTGTAACAGGACATCCAGATAAACATCTCCATGGTCCAAGTGACATAGTATGATTTTGTTTAAGATTTATGGGAGCATAACATGGAATATATCTGTGTCCGAGATTCTTTTTTTTTTTTGACAGATCGCTGAGTAAGGCAGTGCTTCTGATGTTCTGCCTAATTTTTTTCAGTTAAGTTGCAGGCCACTACTCCTCATCTTGGTAAATTATTTCCTCTGTCTCAGTAATTAAAGCCTGCATAAGTTACAGAGGGCAGATCTCCTCAGGGAACATTGTTGGTTAGCGGGCAGAACAGGACAAAGCAATTTACCGTCAGTTTCTGTTGATGAGGTTATGGTCTTTGCCAAAACTTTTTCTTTGAAAATCAGGATAATAATATGTCTATCTTTTTGAAGTCAGCTTGAGATTTATAGCTGAAAATTACAAATGCCAAGAGTTCTTATTATTTATCTTACATGTAGCCCAGATACAAGGTAGCTTGTTCCTCCTGATTACTATACTACCTGTTGTTCTCTATATGTCTTGCAATGCTAAAGCTTTCCTAAAGAAAAGGGTCAAAGCCCTGTGCTGTGTTCCACCTGTACATGCAGAACACTACAGAAAAAAATGGTTGATTTTCCCAGTTCTATACTTCTATACTTTATGCAAATGTAATTTT
Source organism: Anas acuta (assembly GCF_963932015.1). Taxonomy (NCBI): domain Eukaryota; kingdom Metazoa; phylum Chordata; class Aves; order Anseriformes; family Anatidae; genus Anas; species Anas acuta. The sequence continues at coordinate 14,600,407 of NC_088989.1, read as the reverse complement.
GTTGAAATGGGAGATTGCTGTATATTGAGAAGGCCTCTCTCCCAAACCCTGTCTTAGCTCCTTTGAGCAGGTGGTATGCTAGTGATGAGTGACAAAGCATGGCTAGGAGTCTCTCTGGTACATGGCTGATAATCTTCAGGCTTTCAAAGCTGCTTTTAAAGCCATAGTCAGATAAACACAATTGGCAGAGCCAAGCAGCTGAAAACTGAAAAAAATCGAAATCAAAGACCCCTAAGTACACTTGTACATCTTGTTCCTATATACAAAGCCATTAAGGGTAGGATTTTTTTCTTTCTAGAAATAAAACTATCCCTATAACTACATATTCAAAGCATGCGCACATGATTTGAATATGTATTTCTAGGTGACACAGCTTTTCTTCCATAACCCTCTCATCCTGGCAGCAGTGAGACTCCTAGAAAGGTCACAAGGAAGTTCTGTTTTCAGAGCTTAGTTGAGTTATTCTCTCTTCTATGTGGTTTCCATTCAGCGTCACTTGGAATGATGGAATCTTTAATGTTGCTGGTGACTTCAAAATCATTTTCACACCTTATTTTTCCTATGCAATGCATAGGGATTTACACAAATACGTCATTCAGTCTTGTGTGTTGCTGGAGGTCATTTCAAATTAACTGTAGATTCTTTGCTCAGTCTTCCCCAAATCTCTGTATTACCATTGATTTAACGTAATGTCTTGGGAAAAAAAAAAAAAGCAAAATAAGCAAAACAAACCAAAAAACAATAAACAGCAATAACAAAATCCTTTGTGTCTCCATTTCCAACCTGTAGAACTCCTAAATGTGAAAGGTAGCAAAAGCAGGGTAACCAGATATGTACCCAAGATATACATCTGACTTGTTATCTCTGCATCTTTAACTCTCTATTTGGTAGAGCATGTAAACATGGAAAAAAAAACAACTTGCACAGAATGTGACCCTCTTGGAGCCAAAAGAGATAACGCATTACAACCACACTTACAGGAATTGTGTTGTGCAAGCTGCTATTTTCACATGATCCTGCAAGAATTTTTGAAACCCGGTCTTTCTTTCAGATCATGAGAGTACACGATATTTTTGTAGGGCTTCTGATATTTGCGCTCATTGTGAGAGCAAACACATGGAAACAAAAAAAAATCTACCAGTTTTTTTTTTTTTTTTTCCTCCCTGCAGCCTTTCATAGTGACCTTCTCTCTGTGAGCCTGCTGAATTGCCATCTTATGTATTTGTGTTAGCATCAGAGGCTGGTGGGGTGAAGCAGTCTGAGTCTGCCTGATAAGTAGGATATGTGTGTGACTGGAAAAAAATGTGCAAACCATTTTTTATGCTATGATACAAGCCTTTTTTTTCTTCCAAAGGAGAATTAGTTTGAAAAGACAAAATGTATACACCACAGGTCCTGACAACAGGAATTCCCATGAACAAGATGTCTAAATGCAGCTGTCATACCTTAGTCATGATTTTTTTTCCCATTTTTTCTCGTTACAGAAGCGAAATGCTGAAAATGACTTGGTGAGTAGTCTTGTCTTTTATGATGGCTTGGTTCCATTCAGTCTATGGTGAAAGATGCATGGTAACATGAATATTCTTACGGTGTTCACAGCATATTTCTGTGAGCCCAGTCTGAGCAAACGTATTTCTGAGTGTGTGCGACATGGGGAGGAGCCCTGAGTTGCTTGTTTTAGGCAGCAGGACTAATGAGGCTGTTCTTTTCCAAGCTCTGATGGAAACTCCTGTAGATGGAAAAAGAATTATAAAATTCTTTGTAACCTCTTGTTATATTTTAATAGATAGCAAAGTTGTTTGAAGTCACCTCCGTGTCTCTAACAAACATTTTGGTTTTATGTTGTTATTTGTAAGGAGGACAAGAGACCAGATTTCTGAGGCTGATTCCACTTGTCATCTGAATGCCACTTCAGCAGTGCTAAATGCTTTGATTTTGGGAAGACCTTTTAATCAACTAGCCAGAGATCAGGACTAGCATAACAACCACAAGCTTCTTGACAGTGCTGCTTTTGTTGCAGGAAGCAGACCTTGTTATTGCCTCCTTGCCTAAGGAGGCACATCTGCTGCTGCCTGTGTTTTCATATAGTCTCCAGCAACCTTACACCTGAGCATTTAAAGAAATTCAGTCTTGCCCTACTCGTTTTCTTGCTTAAAGGCAAATAAGCCCCAGTTATGAGAAAATTGAGGCTAACAAAATGGAATTTGAAGCTCATCTGGAACTGGTTAGGTCTATTTTTACATGAGATGACTCTATGCCCCTGCTCTGGGGGTCAGCCACTCAATTGATTATAACAGTTACGAAGGCAGTGAGGCAGCTGTACATTGGTTGTGCTGTCTCTGACTAACCACAAACAAAAATCACAGTCTCAGTAGAGAGAGAAAAGAAAAAAAACACACCACCTCCACCACCAATAACAACAAACAATTCTTACACTGGTAGCATCTTTGCTGTGGTGGCAATGTTTTGTTAAAGGGGCTATTGTTATGACTCCTGGAACACCACCACCATGGTGGTGTGACAGACCCAAGGAAACACAGATGTGTCCTGTTTTTTAGCATTAGGTTTTTCCTGTTTCACTTTGGAATGACAGACTATCCTGCAATGATTTCTTTCTAAAAAATGTTATTATGGCTGATTAACACAGACATCAGTATAACAGCTAGCTCTTTTTTTCATTTTTCAATCCACAGGTTGTCAATGGGATAGAAATCTATAGCATGAAAATTGACAGTAAAGTAACTTCCCGATTTGCCCGCAATGTCATCACCAGTCGAGCTGTCAATCGGGGAAACGTGCACAAAGAAGTCTTCTTTGATGTTGAACTCCCTAAAACAGCCTTCATTACCAACTTCAGCATGTGTGTAGTTTTTAAAATATCACTAGAGTAAACTCAAAATCTGTACAAATGCAACTGGAAAAACAAAAAACAAAGCACTCATTTTTAATTTGCTATTTGATTGATTTCTAAATGTCCCCAGGGCAATTTTCTGATACTATTAACTTAACATGTAAGATACCTAGGGAAAGGCAAACACTGGTACATCTATTAAAAAGATGACTCAGTTTTGATTGTATTTATTCATCATCATGGACCTTAGGGAATGGAAGATCTTATCTGGAGATCCATTCACGTTTTCAGAAATACTATTTACTTTACTCTGATCTTATCAAACAAGAAAAGCTCTATTACTGAATTTCCCTGATGGCATTATATTTTAACTTCTCTCTTCATTTTGAAATCAAATTTGAATTAAAAACAGGAAATAAATGAAATCATTCCCTTACATTTTTATCTTAGTTGCAATACTATGCAATTTTAACACCATTTTAAGTTTAATTCAGTTTAAACACATCCATCTCTGCTAATGACACTATGCCTGTTTTATTTTCAGTGAAAAGAAACAGTTGCTTTTAGGGGACAATCACTCTAAGTCATGCCAGACCTTTTATTTTAGGATGAGATTAATCCCCTGTGAAAAATGCTTGCTTAATAGTGTAAGGAGTCTAAGGATGAAATGTTCAGCTGTAGACTGCTGTCTGTTAGATGAGATGAGATGAGATGACCAACCTTGCTAAAGTGTAGGAATACAGAAGGCATAAGCAGTGTTGCTATTAGTCCAGTTTTGATCTAATTATTTTCAAGGAAAATTTTGCTTTGGTTTCTCTGAGGTACTGAGCACAGAGCTCTTCATTCAAGCTGAAGTCACTGAGGAGGCTAGTTTGTGTTTCATTGAAAATGCTCAAATCTTGGCAATACCACGTTCCTGAAAATGCTTGTTAGCAAACCAATCAATAAACAGAGAATTGTCTATAATAACTTTTCATGTATCAGTGCAAACCATTCAGCTAAACCAGGCAATTTTTCTGCAGGACAATTGATGGTGTCACTTACCCTGGATATATAAAAGAAAAAGAAGCTGCCAAACAGGAGTATGAGAAAGCTGTTTCAAAGGGACAGACTGCTGGTCTTGTCAAGTAAGAATGATGTCTAGTGTGGCTCCCACACCATCATCCTGTAGCAAATTGTGAGATTTGTAATACCTTGTTTTGGCATATTTCTGAAGTTTGCTTTTTACAGGACCAAAGGAAAAGAACAAGTAATTTAGAGTTATTGTAATATTAATTATAAAGAAAGAAATACAACTTCTGACTGAACAGGCTATATCTGCAGTTAAGGATAAACTGTTTCTGCAGCTTGTGCTAACTGCATATGATCTGTTCCTGGGATTAAGTTCATTGGCAAATTTAAATAAATTCTACACTGTTTGACCATGATTTTAGCAATACATCAAAATTCCCATCTTTGTTTTACTCCTGCACCAACCAAACCCAAGCAGTAAATACTGTGAAAAAGGATAATATTCTTCTTACCCACTTAAATACAGGGCTTCAGGAAGGAAAACAGAAAAGTTCACTGTTTCAGTCAACATTGCAGCAGCCAGTAAAGTCACTTTTGAACTCACATATGAGGAACTGCTGAAGCGACAGTTTGGAAAATATGAGATGTTCATCAAAGTAAAACCGAAGCAGCTTGTCAAAGACTTTGAGGTAGATGTCAATCTGTGTCAAACTGGATACTGTAACTTAAAAGATGTTGAGATTCTGTTGAAAGTGGAGTACCATGGTCATTCCCACTGGCCCACAGATGAACTAAAGGCCCATGATAATATTTCCAGTGAACCATTTGGGGAGTCCCTGCCAACATGCTTTACTGCAGGTTTTTATTTGTAAGCCTGGCAAGTTAGCTCAACTATTAAGCCTTCAAAATTAATGATATACAGAAAACTGAAAAGCCCAAGGCATTTTAATTGCCTTGGGGCAGAATAGCTCTTAAAAATACCTTCATTGCATAAACTATGCCTTTCTCATACCACCGTGAAACTACATCATGCTAAATTGCAGTGATACATATATATTGTATTCTTGAAGACCGTTGCTTTTGCGTGCCCAAACTGTCTGATCACTTCTCTCTACCTTGCTAAAAAACATTCCTCAGGCAAATTCCTTCTCCTTTATTTGCCCAGAAAAATCTGTGTAAAAAATCATTACAAAACTCAGCACCTGGAAATTCATAAAACATTATTTTAAACACAATATGATAAAAGGTACACTGAAATGTATGTCAAAGGTAGGCATGGCTCACAGCTAATGACAGGGTTATATTTTAGAAGGACTTAGGTATTTATTTGACATTTGACAGAATTCCACTAACTAATTTTCAAATGAGTTACATTTTCATAAAAGCATAAATGTTTATTTTCTTTCTAATTTTGTTTTTAATCTCTATGTAGGAAAAGGTATGTTTGGCTGATAGCGTATCCACACAAGTGTGGTTTTGGACTTCTGTTGTAAATTACAAAAATACATTTCTTTTGCTTTTAAGAAAATCTATCTTTCATACCCAGAGTTGCCTTCTGACCTTCCTGTAAATGACTAAATTGATATATTGTGGGAGAGTCAATAAAAATAATTTTCAATTAATATTTCAGATTGATATAAGTATCTTTGAGCCACAAGGCATCACTGAGCTGGAAGCGGAAGGAACATTCATCACCAATGATCTGCAAAATGTCATTAAAAAAACTTTTTCAGATAAAAAGGTACAATGCCTAATGCCTTCCATAATTTATTTATTATAGTTATAACTCTGAAATAATACTATAAGTGCAAAAGTGCTGTAATGGCTAGCAATGGAAGTGAGTGGATAAAAAATAAAGGCTTGTCTGTGCAAATTAACTGTGAATTCCAAGCTAGCAAGGCCATCTCCATGCAGTTCAGAAGCCACTTAGTTCCAGCTACAAACTATACCCAGAGCAGCAGGCCTTGTCCCACAGCAGCAGTTGTAAACCTGGATACCAGCTTCAGTATTTCCTATGGAAGAACTAAGTCAGTAGCAAGTAGATTTCTCATGTATGGAGATGGTAGAAGTCCTAAGTCATAGACTGCCCAACAGCCTTATCAAAGCTATCATTCAGCGTGGAGGGCTAAAACAAGGAAGGTGAAGAAGAAAACATACGGAGAGCTCTAGGTAGCAGCCCTGAGATATCAGTTACCCATCAATAAATATGAATACAAATTAATACCTCAATAGATAAAACAGATTATTCTCATGTCTGTGAATATAAATATACCAGTCTTAGGAAATTACAAACTTCTTTGTGTTTTGCAAAAGTTTTCAGCTAAGATTCAGATCTCCTGAAGGTTTTTCTTTTCAGGGGCATATTTCTTTCAAGCCAACTCTTGATCAGCAGAGAACCTGTGCAAATTGCTCGCAGTCTCTCTTGGATGGAGATTTTACTGTAAAATATGATGTGAAGAGAACAACTCCAGATAATTTGCAGGTAAATTTGACAGCTGACAGTTTTGCACTGTTGAATGGTCTTAGCTTGCATGGTAAATGTCAAGGAGAAGTGAAAGCCAGTTATTCCCTAAAGGGCAGGGAGTTGATTGTGACAACACAGCTTCAGCACCCAAGAGCCCAGTTCCCACAGAACCTGAGCAAGGCAGACCCAGAAAAAGAATTCAAATTCAGACAAGAGTCAAGGTCATCAGGCATATCTGTGGTGATGAGGCAGTCCGAGGTGAAGGTGGAAAGTCAGTCAGGATGGGATACAGATCAATGGGGTCCATGGACAGACAGAGGTGAGACTGGTCAGGGCTATTAAAGCCTGTTAGTCCACTCAAGAGCTACAGATTAAATCAAAATAATTTATTCTTTATCCATTTTATCTTTGTAATATAAAAAAAAGCTATTGGTTTGTTAACATTTTATCTTTTTTTTTTTTTTTTTAGATTGTTAATGGTTACTTTGTACACTTCTTTGCACCAACAAATCTTCCACAGTTGCCCAAGAATATTATTTTTGTAATAGATATTAGTGGCTCAATGTCTGGAAGAGAAATAGAACAGGTAAGTTATTACATTACTATCGAGTCCCGATGGAAGAGTCTCTGTTGTGGTGGAAGGGACATGGTGACTTGGGGTGAAGAAGCTACACTAAGTGCTTTTATGCTGCAGCCTTGCTAAGTCTCTGTACTGTAAAAACTAGATCAATGTCTTACTGTAGAACAAAATTCTATACATTAAGTTTATATTTTACTTAGAAATTTCATTATTTCGAAGTATTCAGGTATCTACATTTTCAGAGAGGTATCTCATATGTGCTGTACAGTTCCAAAAATAAAATGCTTCTATGGTATTATGTGCATTATCTGTGTTGCTCATTCTGTCTCCTCCAGGAAGCAGCAGCTCTTTTCATAGCTAGGACTCCTCACTCTAATCTAATGCTCAGAACTTTAAGTTTTTGGCACTGAATCAAAATATCTATGCTTCTCACATGTGGACTTCTCAATGAACCTGTAACTGCCCATTTCCCAACACCTTAAATTTGCCATGCCAGCTTGTCTCATTCAACAATCTGACACAGGACCTGATTTTCTTCTCAGCTACACAGATTTACCAGATGTAATTGCAACTGTCTGATTTCTCTAGAGTTACTCTGAAACAGACACAGGACTAGACAGAATAGAACAAGCTCAGAACCTGTGCAAAACATTCTGTGTAAAAGGAACAAAAGAAAAAAGTACCTGACAGATAAGGCATGTAACACCTACAAGCACCAATTTCTTTACAGTTGAACTATATGTTAAAATCTCTTCTTCTTATAGACAAGAGAAGCACTTCTAAAAATCTTAGATGACATTAGAGATGATGATTTCTTCAATTTCATACTGTTTGGTAGTGATGTACACACTTGGAAAGAAAAATTAATCAAGGCCACTCCTGAAAATTTGGATGAAGCAAGGAAGTTTGTTCGGGGCATTGACACTGAAGGCAGTAAGTACTTTACCGGAGTTGCTAATAGGTTATTGAGTAAGTTAATTTATCAATTCAGTCTGTGAACACAATACTACATCTTTCTTTAAAAATTATTACTAATGGGACACTCCTGAGCTTAAAATTGGCTCGGTGCATATCTATTTTTCCTTATGTTTCCAAAGCTCGCTTATTTTTGCATCTAAACATCCTCCTGCTAGCAAACCTACACCTTTCCTCTTTATAATGTAGTGACATCTTGTCAGATTCCTGTGAAAAATGGTCCTTTATTTTGACTGCCTCTGTTGAAGCCAAATTTCTCTGTCTACCTTGCAGTGACAAATTTATATGGTGGTATGATGAAAGGAATTGAGATACTGAATGCTGCTCATGAAGAAAAGTTTGTGCCCAAGAGAAGTGCTTCTATAATTATCATGTTAACAGATGGCCAACCAAATGTAGGTAAGTTTGTGTTGTTAACAGACTGAATTAACTAACAAAACCCACTCAATTAAATTTTCTATCATCTTTGACTTTTGATGCGGTGTTTTTTTTTTCATTATTTAATTGCTGCTACACCAGCTTCATGCCACTAATCAGCTCTTTGATAGTGCCTCTTAAGAAATCCAAACACCACTAATTACATTTCATTTTATCTATCTATGAAGAAACTTAACCTTTCTTATGGTTTAATGCAGGCATATCAAATACTGAGGACATTCGGACACATGTGAAAAAAGCCATTGAAGGAAAATACCCTTTATACAATCTTGGTTTTGGCTATGGTGTTGACTATGGTTTCTTAGAGAAAATGGCACTAGAAAATAAAGGATTGGCCCGTCGGATTTATCCTGACTCTGATTCAGCTTTACAACTTCAGGTACAGTAATTCCAATTTAAATTAGATGAGAGATGTATTAATTCAGGTAAATATACAGATATTTCTTATTTTGAAGTAAACAAAAAGCCCAAAGTGTACTCTGGTACTGACACAATCAAGAATATGCTGTAATCAGAATATTGGTTGCATTTAATTTCCTTTATAAAAGGAGAAAGTGGAAGGACTGTAAAAGGGAGATGAGACCCTAGGCTATGAAAGAGTGTTCAAAGGGTGGAAAAAGACATGGTTCTGAAGGACACATTGTTGTGTGCCAAATCATATAAGCAAAATTGCTGCAATCACTATATCTGTCTCCCATACCCCACAGATCATGTGGTTAATGTCATAAGAGAAGAGGAGAACGACAGAGTTTAAGAGTCCAGCAAGTGCAAGCAGGTGTACCTTACCATACTTCTGAAGCATTTTATAGCAATACCATCCATTGGAAAGATTGCAATACCATCCATTGCAATACATGCAATACCATCCATTGGAATGATTGACCAAATAATTTGTATACTGGTTTTCATTACAAGCTCAGTCAAAATCTAATACCTAGTCTCCTTTGGCTTATGTTATGATTTCAGTCTCTTCAGGGAATAGGTCTAGAAACACTTTTATCTAACGGGAGGATCTTGGGATTCCTCTTGCTTAACACTGATTGAACTCATCATCCACAGCATGTTGTTCTTGAATATTTTTCCTCTGTCTTAGTGAGGCTTGAAGGGTCAATATGTTCTTTTTCATTTGCCTTTTTTGGAGATGTTTAGGCCTTGTGCTCTGAGATTTAACTGAATATTTACATATTTCTTCTAAAATACAGTCTAAGTTTTTACTACTGAAATAGTAGGACATGTCTGGGTACAGATCTACCACTGAAATAAAAAAAAATAATAATTAAATGTTTTTCTCTTTTTATCCTGCAGGGTTTTTATGATGAGGTGTCCAATCCCATGCTCATGGATGTGGAGTTACACTACCCAGAAAATGAAATATCAGGCTTAACTAAAAACAGTTTTAAGCATTTCTATGATGGGTCTGAGATTGTGGTGGCTGGACGCTTTGCAGACATCAACCAAAACAGTTTGACTGTAGATGTGAAAGGTGAAGGTGTAAGTATGTATGTATTTAACTGAGTAAGGTTAAATAAATGCTATGCAAAATATCCAAGTATTCAGAGCTGGCAAAACTTGAAATATTTACAGGTATGTCTTTATCTCAGTGGAAAGATGTATTACTACATATGTACCAAGTAAATGCACTAAAGGCATTAATTTTGCAACTGCAGGTTACTTGCCTAAGAATCCTATCTGGTGGTAGAATATTTAGTGTTCACAGGCAATAGTCTTCATTGGGTGAGGAAAACTGATGGCCAAGACAGCTGAATATTTGGTATGCCTTCCTCTAAATATAGAGGTCTACTTCTAATATGAACCAGGTGTGAAGGTCTTGATTTTGAAAAGTTCTGGATATCTCTGGCTACTTATGCTGCTGCTAAGTTTCCTTATTTCCAATAGGCTAATGATGTCCTGTCATTTACTACACAACAAGATGCAGAACAAACAGCTAAAGCTTTCCAAGAACAGGAATACATATTTGGTGATTACATTGAAAGGCTCTGGGCTTATCTCACAATTGAACAACTCCTGGAAAAACGGTAATTAAACCTAGAACTGCATTTTCAATGAAACTGTTAAGCCATGTGACTAGTGCAACTTCTAGGATGTAAAGCTGTAATTTACAACTATTTCCTCTTCTCCTCCCCAACCTCAATATTCCTATTTCAAGTAGCAAGTTACATTATTTTAAATTACTGCAAATATAAAGCAATTTTGCCCTTCTCCACTGGACAGCCAAGGGAATCAGAAATACTTTTAGATTGTAACAAATACACCTTCCTGATAAATTAGCTGCAGAGAAATGATTTTGCTTTAAAAAAAAGTATGTAAATTAGAGTTCAGTCAGTAATTTAGCAATCATTGATGTCAGGAGTCTCTCCCTATATTCAGCACTGCAGCTACAGGAGAAGAAAAGGAGAATCTTACAGCTGAAGTCCTGGATCTCTCACTAAAGTACAAGTTTGTAACACCACTGACATCCATGGTGGTAACAAAGCCAGAAGACTATGACAATCAAGCTGGGATTGCTGATAAAACGACTGAAGGTATAGACATTTTCACAGTTTTGCTTTATCAAGGAAGCCAAATATTCCTTTGATGTTTCCCAAAAGAAAGGCTTTGTGTGGGGCACTGTTTTAAACATGCATCTGAAAAATCTATTTTCAAAGTCTTGTATATGTATGGCTTATGCAAAATTACTTTTCATTTTAAAGCTCATTCCATCAAACCATCCTTCACTACTAATTCATACAGGTAAAATATTATAAATTCAAAATCAATGTATTTAAAAATAAATGTATAAATATTACGTTAAAAAAGAATCATTTCTAATCTAATAATTCAGCTATATTCAGTTTTGGTCACATCACTTTTGCCTTTATGTTTTTACATACTTCAGCTTAGAGGTAATTGTAGTAACATCTTTCTACATGAAAAGGGTCTATTGCCGTGAGACCTTCCTTGTGCAGAGTATTTTAGGTTGTAAAATCATGACAATAATACCTGTAAAACACATATATTGCAGAAAGAAAAACAGTTATTGAAAGCATACAATTTATTCTCATCTCCTTTGATACTTTGGCCAATGATTAACTCCTTGCTCAGTAAATCATTATACTTTCATACAATTCAGCATGTCTGTTTCACCTGTGTGAAAAAGAATAACTCTATTCCTCTTTAGTGAGAGCAAAGTAAGACAAATACTACCTATCTTCTCAGTGCACCCCCAAAGACATTCTACTATAATGTATATTTGTTGTTTGAGGTATCTTTATCTCCGTAATTCAACAGGTTTGTCAAACCTCCTGTGAGGCTTTCCAATCTCATCTATTATCATGTATTATTTTTTCCTGAAACCCTTGCCTCCTGCCCCTAGTTTTGCCCTAGATCCTCCCAGGTTCTGTCTAGGCTCTGTGCTGGATTCTAAATGAAAAACTTGCTTATCTACTGAATTTGGTGTGATAACCAAGACTTATTTTAAGGCTTTTTAACTTAACAGAAATGCTTACTGAAGGTTAGTGGGGGTTTCTTTCAAGTGAAATATAAGCCAGTTAATTGCTACGTACCCTACAAAATGCAATAATTCTACAGGCATGGTGCTGATAATTTTTTTGCATTATTTTTTGTAATTATCCTAATGGGATACTGATACAAAAACACTTGTTTAATTTGACATTAAACACAAATTTAACTTAACATTCAAGTCATTATACAGCATAATGACTTTGTAGTTTACAAGTGAACACTATGAGATGGAAAACTCACGCAAACATCTGACAGAAATGGCATATACTTACAGTGACCTTCAGTTCAGGCCTTTATCTGAATCTCTTGTCAAGAAAATCGTCTATGTATGTTGAAAGCATACACGGTGATAATGGAAGAATATACTCAAAGCACTCCCACTGTGTAAGGAAAAAAATAACTTTCACACATACTGGAGTATAGAATCACATATAGGATTACTGAATCATCCAGTCAATATTTGTAGAATGAAGCAAATGCCTTGAAAAATTGAAAAAGAGTAAAAACTAATACGGACCACTTTGTGATATGTAAATGACATGATGATAAAGCAATTACTAATAGTACTCTTGTTATATGCGTAGTTAATTATGGATTTGCTGCCCACATAACAGCTTTTTGCTTTCACCGTGTTTCTGTTTGCTCTGTATATATTGAATTGTATGATTGGGAAGAAATGGAATTTTAAAAACCTGCAGATACATGGTAGAATTTGACAATTCAACAACAGTTTAATTTTTTGTTTGTTTAGAATATGTTTTAACAGGGTCAGAATCCTTCTTGTTTAGTCACACAACTTAAACTGTAAATTTCTCTTTTTCTTCCTTTTACTTCCTGTTCATCCGTGATAACAGCTGAAGGTATGTACACTTCCTGTTAAATTTGCCTAACGTTTTTTTTTTAAGTCTTGTAGGTGGATTTATTCCCCAATGATTTTACAAAAATATTGTGTTATAGATTAAGACACTGTTATAATTAGATTAAAAACTTTACAGATAGAAAATGTTGTGATTACTGTTTTCTGTTTCCTAACTGCAGCATCCCACCATCACAAAATTCAGGCCCAGTACAATTAAGTTGCTTTCCAGAGCTAGCACTGTTGGCTCCCAGATACCTGCATGTAGACGAGCATCCACACAAAGGTGTCTTCATTGTTGCTGTGTTGCTGCTTCTTCAGCACAACACCCTATCTACAGACACTGTTCCATAGATTCAGATGTAAAAAGAGAAGACTAGAAATACCTGGGAACAGGTGGATAAATCTTACTGACTTTCCAGTAGTACAGTTTGGAACAAGGCACAAGGGAATTAGAAAAGGACCAAATTGTCCCAGCCCTAAGGACAAATTGTATACCTTTTGAGCAATAGCATTTTTGCTGTAAACTGGTCTGTGCTTTTTACCTGTTCATGACACTGTGTTGAATTCATTCATGGTTTGCTTTGTTGCAGTACAAAAATCTAAATAAACTTTTTTTTTTTTTAATTATAATTAATTTGGAAATTTATACATGACTACAAGATTTAGGAGTTGGTTTTCGTGGAAAGAGGGAGATTGTCTTTTATTCTTTTCACCTCTAAAATAAAGTTTTCTTTCATTCACAGCACAAGCTGCCCCAGTTGTTATGCAGGGTAAGTCATTAATCCGAGTTTCTGAATGAAGAAGCATCTGTCAAAGGAAATTGATTCAGACAACTGAAACTGCTGGGGAGATGGAAACTGCCTTGTCTGAGTTTACAACTGTATTTTAACAAATGCTAACAATTTTTCCTCACTGCTACAATCACACTTAAAGACAGAACAAAACCACATCTGAAAAATACTCAGTGGAATAGTTGTTAAGGAGTAAATACTATTTCATCAAACCAACATTTACCTGGAAAGCTGCTTCAGAGGATAGACTTGAATTTGCATCTGCTTGGGAATTATATTAAGCACGGAACTATGATGTCAGCATCTCTGGCTGAATTAATATATTCAGTTATTTATACAAAGAGAAATTGTTTTTATTGAAGAGAGTGAGACAGCAACTGACTCTTCAGATTGCTGGTTGAACAGTGCTGGATCTCAATCTCTCTCCCCATCGCTTTCTAGTTTTCTCAAGTTTTTTTTTTTTAAAGTCTCACATTCATCCTGTCAAAAGCAAATGTCAAAACATCAGAAATTTTAAATGTATAGTGCTGTTGCATTTCTACCCAGACTTGTTGACGGACAGCTTAATCCTTAAATCTGAGACATTTGCCTTCCTACAGACACATTGCTTGGGCTTTGTGGGGACACTCAAACCAAAAGAATCTGTCTCTATCCTAAAGCTTTGCTTGATTCAAAAGGGACACAAACTGTCATTCCATTTTATTGAAAAAAAAAAAAAAAAAAAACAGGATGGAATTTGCAATTTACCTAGCATATTAACTTTCTGACATCTTACATGTTCGGTGCAGATAGTATGTAAATATTCCATTTTGATGTGAGCATTTCTAACTTCTTTTTCTTTGCACCCTGCAGCTCCACCATTATTTTTATCAAGGCCCGCATGGTATACTAGTGGTGAGTTAGTTTTGACTAATTTGAATTGTGTCTGTTCAGAAGGAAAACACATGTGGGTATTTAAGACTAAATCACACAATTCTTGGAGTATTTTAGACAATGCCTTCACACAAAAGCAGACAGTTTTTCACAACAGACTAGTACTTCAATTTACTTTAAGTATCTAAAATGTTTTAAAGCAATTGAGTCGCTGAGATCATATATGATCATTTTGTTAGCCCCCTTCCCATTGTCTAGGCTTCCCGATTTAGCCCCAGTGAGAAGGACCTGGGGGTGCTGGTTGATGAGAAACTCAACATGAGCTAGCAATGTGCGCTTGAAGCCCAGGTCCTTGGGACCCCCCCACTCCTGTGGCAGATGGGCTGGACTAAGCTGGGCACAGCTTGTGCAGGGACCAGTTCTGCTGGTCCCCAGCATCAGCTACACTGACACAACATTAAACGTTCATGTAGAGCTTTGAACCTGTGTATCACTAAACAAACACCTGTGATTTGCTTTACAGTTGATGGCGATCCACACTTCATTATATCAGTGCCACAAAAAGAGGATGCTATTTGTTTCAATATCAATGAAAAACCAGGCGATGTGTTAAGTTTAATAAATGACCCAGTTACAGGTGAGTTTATCATTTTTAAACAGTAAATCAGAATACTTATATCAAAATGTCTTATTTTTCAGTCCATTTCTCTCTTTTTATATTATATGTGCTATTTTTCCAGCAAAGTTAACAGAAGTTACTATAGCTGTGATAGGGTACCATTACCATGATTGTGTTTTCACTTCTTGGAGCAACATGGACTTTTTAACTGTCTTGAAAACCACCGTAGGAGTTAAGAGACGTAGTTTGTTTCAGTGAGTAGAAGTAGAAGCAATAAAATAATGCTCAGGTTTCTATTTCATGGATTATGTGGCAAATGGAGACTGATGGCACACAGGCTATTTGTGCCCATCATGAAATTTTATAGTCTAGGAAATATTCAACTTTTATCAATAAGGTGGTTGTCATCTTTGTAAGTGTCTACAGAACAGCCTCCAGAGCTCTATTCCTTTACTATACTTTTGCACAAACATGCACAAGTAATCCTGGTCTACTTTTCAATTTGGATTTGTTTTGTTGAGCTGTAACTACTGCAACACTCTTTGACATCTCATCTATAAAATTGTATTTGTTGTTTCCATATTACATTAGGCATCACAGTCAATGGAGAACTCATTGGTGATAAGAAAGCAAATAGTGATGCAAATTCACAAAATACATATTTTGGAAAACTTGGCATTGCAAACAAATATCTGAATTTAAAAGTGACAGTAACTTCTGAGAAGATCACAATTCAGAATGGCAATGAAAAGACAGCTTTCACCTGGCTTGACTCAGTCACACTGCAACAAGAAGGGTAAGGCTTACGGAAAGAGTATCATATTCCAGTGTTACATTTTTATACTCTTTTTTGGGGGGTTGATCAAAAATATATAAAAATATACTTTTAGGTTATAAAATGAAAAAAAATACTGATTCAAATCATGCTGGATTCAGTGCTCTACTTTGTTATGTAATTGCTGAAGATTATTTGTAAATTTACCTTCTTGTAATAAGTAAGTGCAGAATTTGACTTGCAAACACTGAAGGTGTAAATCATAGAATCATAGAATGGCTTGGGTTGGAAGGGACCTCAAAGATAATCTAATTCCAACCCCCCTCCATAGGCAGGGACACCACGGACTAGATCAGGTTGGCCAAAGCCCCATCCAGAGGGGGACAATCAACTCCCTTGACCTGCTGTCCACGCCTCTCTTGATGCAGCCCAGGATACAGTTGGCCTTCTGGGCTGCAAGCGCGCACTGCTGGCTCACGTCAAGCTTCTCATCCACCAGAACCCCCAAATCTTGCTCTGCAGGGCTGTTCTCAATGAGTTCTGCTCCCAGTCTGCATCATCCTTATGGGTCCTTTCCAACTTGGGATATTCTATGATTCTATGTATCTATTAGAGAATCATTAATACCTGTCCAAAAGAAAGCTTAGAAAAGAAATAGCAGTATCTTCTCCTCCTTTACATTTTCATTGTGTTTTAGCACCAATCACTTTCTCAAAGGACAACACTGCAACAGAAAGAGTTCCAGAGCAAAACTCTGATTCAGGATACCTTTTTTTTTTTTTTTTTTTTTATGTCACTGATATCATCAACATAGTTGTCATTATCAGAAGCAAATATTCTTTATCCTAACACCAACCTAGGCATTTCAGTTGTTGTCTTTTCTGAAAAACAAAGAGAAAATGGGGCAGGTAATATCCAGGCAAGAAAGTGATTGTTTTATCAATAACATTTTTAATACTGAGCATGAGGTGCAATATCTAAATCTCACTACCATGTCTGTGATTAATTGTGCTGTTATGGGAAGAGTTTTGGCAGAAACACCTTGCTGAAAAGTTTAAAGGCTAGGTAGCCTTTTACATTGTAATTTAGTGTGTCTTGGACTGCCTGTGAACACACACAGATTCACATCAACCAAACTACTAAACAACTTCATTAAAATAACAACAACAAAACACTAAGTAAGTTATAAAGTCACACTTGTTTTACCTGTTTCATTTCTTGGTTTTCTTATCACTGCTGTTAACTCTTAACCTAGTACCCTAAGTTTTTTGTTTTTGTTTTTAATTTGTATTTTTTTTATTTCTCCTCAGTTTAACTTTGATAATTAACAAGGAAAAAAATCTGGTGCTCTCAATGGGAGACGGTGCATCATTTGTTATTGTTTTGCACCAAGTATGGAAGAAACATCCTCTCCACCAGGATTTCTTAGGACTGTATACATTGAAAAGTCATAAACTGTCTGAACAGACCCATGGATTATTAGGTATGACTTCATTTGGCATTTTGAATATCATTTTCTTTCCTTGAGGCTACCTAATTTGCAGATGCAATCTTGTATTTGGCCTTTGTGAACTGAGACAGAGGAGGAAATTGAGATAACATTAATCAACCACATGAAGATTTCTGACAAAATACTCTGGGCTCTGGCTTTATACATTATCTTTTCTTAAATTCTCCTGTTGCTGAAATCACTAGCACCCATGGTTCTCACTGGCATTTTTAAACTTCTTATCTTGCTAAATCCCACCTACAGATTCTTTTTCTTATTACACCATTCCTCCAGACTCTTGGATGGTTTGATCTCCCCCTTTACCTTTCTCCTAAGTACAAACACTTGGAAAATGCACATGCTTACCCATTGGTCAAAATTTGCCAAACCTCAGTTGGTGTACCCTTGTATGCAATGAAGATGTTAAGGTATATCTTGATTGGCTATCATCACAGAATTGTCACAGAATCATCTAGGTTGGAAGAGACCTCTAAGATCACCTAGTCCAACCTCTGACCTGACACTAACAAGTCCTCC
Organism: Anas acuta; assembly: GCF_963932015.1. Taxonomy (NCBI): domain Eukaryota; kingdom Metazoa; phylum Chordata; class Aves; order Anseriformes; family Anatidae; genus Anas; species Anas acuta. Next base: position 14,582,623 of record NC_088989.1, on the reverse strand, counting down.
ACTAAACCATATCATTAAGCTCTACATCTGAACATCTTTTAAAGACCTCCAGGGATGGTGACTCAACCACTTAATCATACATTAAAATCACACAATACCTTGTATTATTTAGGATTATATTAATGTTAGAAAACATTATTTTAATAGAAGACAAAGTTGGTATTTTAGGAATGAAAATTAAGGCCTCATTGAATCCCGTTTTCTGCCAGAGTAGTGGGTTTTGTGGTGTGCATCCTCTGTTGGAAAATGTTACGCTTCATCTGATAGCAGACATTTTACTTGCTTTTTGATTTTCTCTTACAAAATCAGGTAAGCACAGAAAATGATTTTTGGGGTCAGTAAGTTTATTTATTGTGGTAAATAACGAATTTCTGTGAACTTTTCTGAATTTTGGTAATGCGCTTGGAGGTCTGAGAATGAGCCAAGATACCAGGGATAGTATGTTAGGTTCAGGAATCTTAGGAAATGCTGTAATGAAACAGAAAAAGAGCAGGAAAAGGATGTTTTTTATGCTTTTCTGCTCCTCAGAGTAAAGGACTTGTCCAGATACAAACATTATTCTGCTGTGATATGAATTGCAAATAGAAAGGCAAGTCAAGAAAAGCCCACATAATGTGTGGGTACACGGTGTTACTGACTTACGCATCTCATCATTATGTTCGTCATCTTTGAATTTGCCTCTGTACTCATTACAGCACTCATTAAATCACCAAGAGCATCCTACATCAGCCCAGGCAGGGCAAAAGTGTCCAAAAGCTAATCCTGTCAGGATGTGAAAATTCCTTAGATATCAGGCTTGTTCTGAGGATAATCCTATCAAGTAATTTCAGAGATCAACATGTATTGTTTGATTTAAAAAAAAAAAAAAAGTAAAAAAAAAAAGTTAAAGACTTGGAGAGTGTGTAATAAATACAATTGAATAGGCAAGAAACAAAGCAAGGCTATCTTAAGGACTATCTAGAACAGACCAATTTTACTTAGCACTCTGAAGTTAGAACCTACATCCAAATGATATGCCCAGAATTCTAGTTCATAAAAATTAAATAATACCATAGGCATATGTTCAACCTTGCACCAAATTTGGTGTTTGCTTATGCATTCAAAACCCTGACAGAACTTGGAAAACAGCATGGGAACGTAGAAATTCTGGGGTTTAAGTTTGTTTTGTTTCTGATTTCGTATGTGTAACATGTCTGAAATGGTAATTTTGGCTTCTATTTTTAGGACAATTTTTCCACCCCATTGACTTCACCATACTTGAAATCCATCCTGGGTCCGATCCCAAGAAACCAGATGCCACGATGATTATTAAAAACAAGGAACTGACAGTAACAAGGTAAAATATAATCAAGTCCTTAGAAAAGACTACCGTGTCAATTTGTCTTTTCTGCTTCACTACTTCTGTGATTGTATTTTACCTTTCAGGGGCTGGCAGAAGGATTACAGAAAAGATCCTAAGCATGGCATTGATATTCCTTGCTGGTTTGTTCATAATAATGGAGCTGGGCTAATAGATGGTGTTCATACAGACTATCTTGTTTCCAGTCTGTTTTAAACAACTACCTCCAAAGTCATGCATACAAAGAGTACTTTTCTGAAAGAATAGTACTTTTCACTGCTGAAAAAGTGTTAATAAAGAAGCGTTAATAATACATATGCTTGCCATGTTTGAAAATACCAAGATATGATAGATTCTCCTAGTTTTACTGTATTTGTGATCAAATTCAGCACTAAACAGCTATTCCTCATATCCTCAAATACCCTTACTTTACTATATTACTTTACTAGTTTTAAAATTATAATTTTACTTTGTAAGTCATAACAGAAATATTCTATACAATTTTAAATTAATTAATGAGGTTAAAGAGTGATTTAAATAAAAGCATCAACATTTAATGCCTTGTTCTTTTATTCCAATGTTTTTAATGCCTGTTTCACAAAGCCTGGGATGCAATATGCAATTTGAAATTCAACACAAGAGGACAGCTGACAGACCAGAACATGTTTCGGGATAATTCAGTAATAGTTAAAGCCATCTAACCACTTGACTGTATAGTGGTGAGGGTTGGTGCAGTGCCCTTACTCGAGGTGACTGTTAGCAATGTGGTTTAGATCCAGGACTTCTGTACTTTGGTATTTTAATTTGAACCTAACTTTTGAATGCTCATATCTGTATAAATTAATGAAATGTCACAGTTCCAAGCAGCACTTACATTTCAGTAATAGTAGCTGTATTTTATTTATTTATGTGTGTGTGTTTGTAAAATCTTTATTCAAATGAATGAAAAAAATCAATTCTAGACATTGTCACAGTGGCTAGATGGTGCTGTCTGTCTAAACTCAGACAAAAAAATATGAAAGAAAACAATAGTTTCTACAGAAGGTATTAAGTTATTGAAAAATAAGGAAGGCAGGAAGAGAAATGAAAGGGTTGAGGAAGACTGGAAAATTGAAAGGGGTAAGCTTAAGTTTGCTTGGTTTTGAATATCTATTCTAAAATAATGTATTAGACAGAGCTAGAGAGAGAGAGAGAGTGAGCAATGATCCATTTTGGATCCTGTGGGACTGTCCATCTGGGCTCATCCCATACCTGCTTACTCTATTAAAACAAACAAACAAACATAGTGGTGGACAGTAGATCTTGACCTACCTTTGCAAAATTTAGCTGCAAGGCAACACTGGATGCAACCTCAGGCAGAGCTTTCCTGTTTAATTTATGGGGATGAGGCAAATCACTAGAGGTAGGAGGAGTCTTGTCAGCTGTGACTGAATTGTCAGTCAGAAGTTGACCTCGGAGGCTCTAGTCTGCTTTTGAATGCCTTCTGTGACAGTTTGAGAAGCACCCACTTGCACTAATGGAGAAAGAAAAATATGCTTTTTAGTTTGTAATTCTTCCAAAATTCCTGCAACATAGGTGATAGCTACAAACATAGTTAAAGGTAACAATAAGGAGAGAGAGAAATGGCAGGCAGTTGCTTACTCTTAGATAACAATTTTACTCCTTCTATCAAGCTGGTACAATGCTGTTCGAAGAAAAGCATATGAGACATAGTGTACATTCTGCATTGGAGTTAGAAATTACAGAACTCTAAATGCTAATTATTGCCTGTGTCTGCATTCAGCCTCTAAGTAACAAGGCCTCTTGGGCAAGGGGAGTGTAGGAGATCAGAAGCCCATCAGAACTCACTTCAGGACTCAGAAACAATAGGAGGAAAGTGACTAAACAACAAATTAAGAATCAATTCAGGTGAGAAAAGTGAAATGAAACATGCTTAGAGAATTGAAAGCACACATACTGTGGGGACAAAACACAGCAGAAAGGATCTGTAAGTCTCAGTAACCAGGCACACCAGCGACATAAGGAGGCTGCAGAAAAGGCAAACCTCTCCATCAGTACCGCAGGCAAGCATCTCTTGTAAGACCTGGGAGATTCCATCAGCTGTGAGGTGCAGTCCCCATGCAGCTCTGGGCTCAGCCCTTCAACACAGCCTAGGCAAATTGGCTACAGTCCAAAGAACAGGAGCAGCTTCGCAAACATATTGAGAAAAACAAAAAACAAAAACTATGCAAAAGTTCCTGTTTTGTAAGTAAGGCTAACCTTTTATTTTCTCTTCTTTTCTCTTTTTTCCCCCCCCCCCCATTTATCAAGGTCAGCAGGATCTGCTTCTTTGAAGCAAGGGAGAATTAAAAGGGCAGCAGGTTGCCAGGGGCATTTGAGGAACCACCGTAATTACAGGTTTAGCAGACAGGTTAGAAGAGCTCTCATGAATGGCCTGTGCACACCTGACCCTCACCAAGGGGAGCATGTGAAAGCTGCCCTTTAGCCATGCCTCATTGCTCCAGGATTTCAGTGCTTTTTGTTATTCTTGCTATTAGCAGACAGGTGGAGGATGGAACATATAATTGCCCTATAACTGAGAGCAGTGAATTTTTTATTTGCAGCAAGTTACCTGATAAAACCCAGCATGTAATTCAAATACCAAGTTCGTTTATAATGCATATAATGTCTTACTTTTCAAATTGGCAAGCCAGCTTGTGATGTGGCGAAGCCAGCAATCTGGTGTCTGCAGCTCCCAAATTTCACATTTTTTGCTCTGTAATTTGTCCAGCCAAATCTGCAACTCCAAATCTGTGTCTTGAAAGTACAAGCAATTCACATAAACAAATCATAGCATGTTATCTAAACTGCTCCTTTTATTTAAAAAAAAAAAAAAAAAAAAAAAGAAAAAAAAAAAAAGGCTTACAGTTATATAGTTTATCTTCCTAACTTTGGCAAGACATTGCTTCTCTTTTAGTACATTTCTTTAAAATAATAAGCTTTTTCCAGTTATCCATTACTGGCAAGATAGAAAGCAACTTCTGTAAATCTTCTGCAGTGCTGGCACATGTGTTCGTGTGTTCAAATATATGCACTGAAATTCTAAAATATAAATTAACTTTTAATTAAAAGTTATGAAAAAAATAATTGGAAGCTAAACCTCCACATTTCCTTCCATGGGCAAAGGTTTCTGCATACACATTTCCTCTGAAATGTTACCTCTATATGCCACGTGTTGTTTTGAGTTCTTCATTATTTGTAAAACATCATCTGATGTTTGTAGAGTGTTTCATGAAACCTTGCCAAAACCCAAGATGCTACATTTCAGGGTTGAAATGCCATCTTTTGCAACAAGTCAGAGGTCTGTTTTGCAACAAGTCAATGTCTGTTTTGCAGACATTTTAAAGCAGACCCTCAGAAACTGCAAGAATTGCTGGAACTAGAGCCATCAGGGTTGCCTTCACCGATCACATTACTATTGCTTTCATTAGTGTTGAACATTACCACAGAACTATGCCCAATGAACCTTAATACACCAAGATTTCTCCCCCCCCCACCCCCCCATAAAATAACCAATGAGAGAAACGGCAAGCTAATATTGCTTTAGACTTCACCCTTTTTGCAAAACACTCAGTTCAAGAACACCATCATTTGAAACTGGATACCAAGTGTAAATTTTAGAAATTTATTACTGTTTGCATGACAAGTATGTTGGACTGGGTGGTGCCCCTGCTTAATTTTATTTAGAAACTTAAGTCCGTCTGTCCATATCAAACTGTGAGCTGATAGTGCCACTTTTATTTAGCTCATTCACATAAATCTTTAAAATTATTATAGAGCTTCTTACAATTACAGACAACCAGAAAGCACATTCTCATCTTGAAAGTATAATTATAATTATTTTGAGGTTAGATATATATAAGACAGTTATTTATATGAACAGGTAATGCTTTAACTGCATTGTTTTGTTGGTGACAGAAAGTATCAAAAATATGTGAAAGAGCATTGTTTGTATTGTTTTCTTTCCCAAAATAGTCTTCTCTAGGAAGTTCCAACTACTGACCAGCAGGAAACAGGATCACTAGTTGACTCAAGCCTGTAATCTTTCTTGTATAGCCTGAAACAAAATCAAGAAAAAAAATGTGATAAAATGCAGGCCCATAATCAACCCTGATCATACCCATATTTGCAGCTGGTACCAAAAGTGAGAGAGGCAGATCTGGCACACCTGTGCTTTAGCCATGGAGGCAACAGTGATGGGGACACACAGAGACAATGAACAGAGATCATACTCTCACAGCATTTCTTCCCCATCACAGAAACTTGCTACAAGTAAATCATTTTTTATTTTTTTTTTTCCCTCATGGTAAATCTAGCTGAGCAAACACCCTCCCCTAGCCATGAAAATGAGGCAGCAGAACCTAATTTTATTTAGCATTTTCATGCAAACTCAGGGTGTGATTTTCCCTGCCCTGTGAAATAGGAGCCTTGAGCCTTGCAGTATCATTTGACAAGCAACAAATTCTGGTTGTTAGGAAAACATTCAAGAGTAAGTTCCTATTTTTTATACCAAAGAGCTGTATTCTTACACGCAAACAATCCATTAATTTCATTTATTTGGATCTCTGCTTTTTGCTCATAAACTAAATCTCAAAACATGTGCATTACTCAACCTTATCCCACCTCTCTTACCTGGTAAGTCTGTGCTCAGATCCTGGAACATTTAGAAGTCTTTCATCAGCTCTCTGATTTACTTTGGCATTATTCTCAAGCTGTCCTTTTAAATAAAATTGACCTGAGCAATAGACACACAAATTATTTGAAAATAATAGCAAAACATCCAATTATAGTTGTTAACCCAAATGGTAGATATAACACCAGGAAAGCAGGCAGCCATCTGCCTCCAAACCCCCCAAACAATAGGCACATTTGAAGGCTCCCATAATAAATGAATAAAACTCACGTGTTTCAGCTGTGATCTATTATCCCTAACACTCCTCCACAGATTCAGCCTTACTCTGATGTGTTTTCACATTTTGTGTGTGCATGTGGTTATAGAATACGCAGCCTCTCTACTTGTAGTTTTTGACACAACTTCAACTTTAGTCCCATCAGTATTTTGGGTAAAAGTGTTCAGAACCAGCTTGTTTTCATTTTGTAGACATTGCCAGGAAGAGGCATATTTCCACTACTGTAACCCCAATTATTACCACTTTATGTCCATTATTTATAATCCATTATTTAACATCGAATGATTTTTTTTTACACAACACAACACTGTTGAAGTTAAGCCCTCATAGCTAACACACTGGCTGTTATTTTAGTCTTGTTTTTAACATTTTCTAAACACATTTAAGTTCGTACCAGCAGTGAGTAGAAAAGCATTATGTTTTGCTTCAAGGGTAAGACCCTCTTTGGAGGCCTCCCCACTTTATTTGCAGAATAAAGTCTGGATTAGATGTCTGAAAAGAATAAATATAATGCATAGAAACCCCCTGAATTCCTGCTGCCTCACCTGTCCAATGATTTTCATGAGAGTTTGTAGGGACCCAAAACAGTAAAATGAATGTAGCTCAAAAAAAAAAGCACCATATTTGCATCTTAGGAGCTTATTTGCAAGACCGTTCTTCTTTGCTGTACAGATCTATAATGATACATACCCAGAATTCCAGTGACTTTGTCAGAAAAATGGTCGATATTCAAGAAACACAGCTGAAGGAAATCATTTGGAACCTTTACAAGGAATATTTTTACCGTGACTGTATCAGACAGTGATACTGTTACACTACTTTCCTTTTCAGTAGAGACTCTCAGCCTAGGAAATAAATAATAATGTTATTTCCAAGAAGAATATGAAGACAAAACATATATATGTAAATAACTGACTTTATTATTTATTTTTGTTTTGCTTTTTGTCTCCTTGCAATTGAATTTTATATGGTCTGCCAGTGGTTATATTAAAATATTAAGCAGCATATGTTAAAATATTAATATAATGAGTTATAGTAAAGTATTACAATAGTAAGTTATATTATCATATCTTAAAATATTCAGGTGTTAATATTTTAATATGACTGGTATCTCTTCCATTTCTTATATGCCACTGAACACCTTTCCCATGTCGGGATACAAGCAAATACATCAGCAGAGGAGAATTCTTATTGATTGAACACCTTTTTATCCATAATGGGAAAAAAAAAAAAAAAAAAAAAAAAAAAAACTAGAAAAAAGGATATTTTCCCATCATTTTAATGAGAAAAATTATGGACCATTTAAAATAATTGAATTGATTTAGAGAACAAGACAAATATGTTTTCCCTGGATATGTCCCAAGATATTTCAGATCCTGCCTTTTCTCTAAGCCCTTATATTTTTTATTTTGATTCCTGCAGTTGCAAGGACTCAGATGCTGGTTTGAAGCAGGAGGATCATTTTGCTTTGCAGAAGACAAATTATGTAGGGGCATAAATCCAGCACATTCTTGGCTCTATTCTCTCTCAAAAATAATTGAAAGCAGTTGTTTTAGACCAGTTGTTACTGTCCAGAGGTGCCTATATGGGGGGGAGTACTGTGTGTCCTGCCTGCCCCAGAGCAACAGCAACTTGTCCAGCAATACAAAAGAGCTAATGGAACTGGCTGAATTCAGCTCTTTCCTGTGGTTTTGAAGGCTCCTACACAAAATAGGCAGACAAATGCAGTACGCATTTGAGGTACTCCTTCTCCAGTAGCAGGCATTTGTTAGAGTTACAGACAATTATTCAAACACTTTATGCCTCCCTATAAAAAATGTCTGATGCCCAGATGTGTGTGATTTCTAAAAGTGGGAAAAAAGAAAACTCCAGTCTGCATGGAACCAAATCAGGTAGAAAAGATACAGTAAACACCAAAAACCTCACTTTGCAGTGTTCACCCCATGCCAGGATGATCACAGTGTGCCTAGTGGCAGCCAGCACAGCAGTGATATTAGGATCATCATGCACCACAGTGGGTGCTTCTCTTTGGAAGGTAAACGGTGAGTTATTCACCAAAAAATGGCATTTGGGAGCATTTATTTGAAGCAAATGGCATGTGTGAACATGAACAACTCGCTTATGAGAGATGTGATTCAAATTGCCAGGACTGGGAAAGGACGGAATGACATTTCTTACCGCTGGACAGCAGAGGTTGCTGACTCTGTCCACGACAGCCGAATGTTCTTGTTGTCATGGCTTAAGACAATCTCATCCACAGAGACATTGATTTGCACGGCAGGATTCACATAGGTAATTTCAAACTGCACAAACTGATTTATTTTGTCCCCATGTTTCCCAGTCACAGAAAGTCCTTTAAAAACATTGGCAGAGAGCTGTCAAGTGACCTTGCTTATAAGGTACCGAGTGACTTTAACAAAACTGCTTCAGCTTTGTTGCACTTATGGTTCTCAGATCTGTTTTTGGGAGGCTCAGCACCTCCAGATTTCAGACCACATGCCCCAAGGCTGTAGTAGAGTCTGCATCTAGCCCCACATTGCTCCTCCTCCCTTAGAGGTGCTCCTTAACCACAGCAGCTGGCAACCAGCACTCAAGACCACTTCTCTGGGTATAGGACCATGAAAATGATGCAGCGCTTTAAGAGAGTGCATCTTTCTGGGAGATGTAGGGGTCATGGGGTTTAAGATCTCTGCATCCTCAGAAACTCCCAGGGGCTGGAGACAAACCTCACAGCCATGCATGTGACACCAGGAAGAGGCCTGAAACCACACTTAAAAGAAGTGCCTTCAGCCAGTGAAGATTAATGTTGCCTGAGTGAAAGGAAAAACTAAGCACAGCATCTCCAGTCACTGCAAGGTGGCAGGATGCAGCATGGCCCTTCATGAAATACAGGTGTTCCTAAAGACACTGGCTGCTCTGAAGTGTTTCTCCTTTTTTCTCTCGATATCAGGGGTTGATTCCCTTGATGCAAGAGAAAGTTGTCATGGGCATGGAGAAGACATGGCCACAGATGCAAATCCCACAAGTCCTGTGTTTCTCCTGGATCGAGGTCAGTTCCTACCCCATGAGGGATCTGGCTCGCTCACCTTGCTCTGGATCTGAGAGCAGGAGGACAGAAGGCTCTGCTTGCCCATCAGTATTTTCTTTGGGTAATTGCGAGACAAGTGCTGGATGTTCTTTTGCTGAAAAGGAGAACAATGTTAGCACAAGACGAAAAATCTAGCCTATGCCTTTCGGGCATGTACAGCAAAATAATTCATTCTCCTTGTATCTAAAATACTAGTCACAGCTTTTACAGAATAGGAAACTGAAATCAACACAGTAATTACTATTGAAAGTCACACCCAGACTATTGAAAGTCACACCCAGACACAGCAACTTGATATAGATGAAAACAGTAGATTTTCAAATTTGGAGTCTATTAAGGACAATGATCCCTCAAAAAAGCTGTGACTAAAGGTCTTTTACACCACAATTCTGTTCTTGTTTGTATCATCAAGCCACAAAGGCTTTCTTGTTGGATACAGGGACACTTTATGCTTCTGTGGAAAGAATCAGACAAGGAAGAGTTAAAGAGTTTTCTTATAGCAATTGATACAGTCAGAAAAACAAAACAAAACATTAACCCAAGAAAAACTGTATGTTACAGTTGCATTAATTATTAAAATGGGACTGCTCTGTGTATTACTTACTATGAGCTGCCGGTCTCACTTGTTTGCTTAGCCTGCCAACTGAAATACTTAAAATTAGCAAGAACAGTTTAAAGAAACAGTTTTTCTCTAGCTCAGCTAATTAACCAGGCAGAACAGCAAGGTAGAAGCCTTTTTGGCAGAGAATGATCCTACAGAGCACCTTGCTTAAACCAAGATGCCCCAATGGGAACAAAAAGCACAGCATTCATTGCTAATTGCTTTTATGCTCTGCCTTGCTGCTGGGCCATGCCTGGTGAACCCCCACTGCACTCCCAGAGCACCCACCCCGCTCCTCTCGTGTACAACTGAAAACAACCTGATGGAAACAGCTTCTTATTACTGCCAGACTGGAGCTCAGAGCGCCATCGACCTGAAAGAAAAGGTTTTCCAATGACTCCTTGGCTTGGGGTGGTGCCCTTCATCTCCCTCCCTACTTCTAAAGCAGTGAATTCTTCCTGCTGGCTAAACAACTGACTTTTTTGCATACACATGGAGACAACACAGTGGGCATTGTCCTGTCCTCTCTGCGTTTACAGGGACCCTCACAGAGCAGCTGTCTCTGCAGTGCCTAGCATCTGCTCTTTGCAGGACGTGTATTGTTAGCATGTAGATGGCAGTGCCCATGTTAGCTTTGCAAAACCCCATGTCTATGGATTTGTTTTTTTTTTTAAACCAAGCCACACTTCCTTTAAAGGCTTAAATATTGTTTTCTGAAAAGGCACCAAGATTGTTTTCAAGATTTTATAGTCCATTGTAAAATATCTGTGGACTGAAATACATGCAAATATATATACACACACACACTATATACATAGTATTCCAAGCAGACATTCACAATCAAAACACATTCGATAATGTAATGTTGCATATGAAATGAAGTTTATTATTTTTTTTCTTAATTAAAAAAAAAAAAAAGAAAAAAGAGGAGAACTTACTAGGAAGTGGTACGGTCATTCTATAAGCATCTGAAGAAATAAAAAAAAGAGTACCCATATTTCACTCATGATTGTATTACATATCTTACAAAGCATTTCAGAAATCAAACATGTAATTCTCTAGCTTTATCTGTCTCCTTTTCCCAAAGCAAATTATCTGTAGTAACAAAGTCCACAGAACATGGGCACTGATCCCTACAAAATTATCCCAGTCAAGCAATGGAAACAGACCAAAAACTCCTTTGAGGGAAGGGCAGCACAGAGCTCCATGTGTTGGTCCCCTTTGTGATGCAGTTTAATGAGCATGCTGTTCTTAAACTCCCTGGTTTGAAACATGCATCCTTCAGAGAATGGGGCAGTATTTTAATTCCTTTAATGCATTTCCCTGAAAGAACTAGAGGAAAAGGACTCCTCTACCTATAAAAGCATTGCTATTATGATGTGTTATCATAGTTGGGATTATGGGATTGATAATGCTAGAAGTTTTACATTATTATTCAAGTAACTTCATTATTTCCAAAAAGAGAAAAAAGATACCTAAATTATTCTTGTGAGTCTTTCCAAAATATCTGGAGCTTAATTTTTTGACAGATGCTTCACATATGGTAGGAAGAAGCAGAAAACATCATTAGCATTGTTCACTTGAAGAACTGCTTCTCCTTGAGTCAAGACAATTTTGGCCTTTAAGACATTCTGACTGGAAGATTTTCTCCCTTGGATCAGGTTATCCACCCAAGCCCTGGACAGAGCTTGCCAGTCACTGCTTACGGTCTCCACATATTTTTCCCAATCTCAGATACTCCCCTTTATGGAACAAGTACTGTGACCTATTTTTGTCTTTAGAGACTACTACGGAAACATGCATTGGAAAAGCAGAAAGCATTTACCTCCTACTGGAAAGCTGCTGGGCTTCTCATTGTCTAACACAAGGAAGAAAGACAGATTAGTGTCATACAGTCAACAGTAAATTATTTTATCCACGTGCAAAACAGAAAACTGGGAGAAGTGGGTGTTGGAGCTGCAGGTGAAGAGATTTTATTTTTGTTGGAAGAAGGGTAGATGTAGCACACGCAATATTCCTAGAGTTAGCTTGCTTTCCTCCTCTGCATTCATTTTCCCACTTTATTGCCCCAGGCAAAAACTTTGAATATCCTTTCCAATGGCAGGGAATGCTGTGTAATAACTGTTAAATTACTTCTAATTTATATTTCAACAAATTATTTCCTATTTCAATAGTAGTGTCTGTTTCACTATGACGCTTTTTTAGGAAAAGTCCTCCATGTCTAATTTCTAAAGGAGGCCAATCCTTAAAGTCCTGTCTTCATTGCGGCATATTACCCTGCCACACCCCTACAGAATAAAACTGTGTTGGGGGGTCCACAGTAAATCATCATCAACAACCACACATTCCCAGGGGACTGTTTAACACCCATTTACCAGCTTCAGTGGGTTTGTTTGCTAGCTCGGCTTGCTGCTGGCCAGTGGGTTTGGTGACCACCATGGAAGTGAGGGGTGTAACAAAGCCATACTGCAGAGACAGCTCCAAGGCTCGTGCCTCCAAGGCTTTCTGCTGCTCTTCTTGGGCTGAAATACTAAAGTCTGTGTTAATGATGAAGAAATCACATACAAAGTCTATGAGCAGGAGGTCCACAGATTTGTATTCATATTAGCTATGTCTTAAATATTTTTTACGTTCAAATGGTGAGTAATCCTATTGAGATAACTCAGCTATTACTTGCTTGAGATTATGGAGATGCTTAGCTGTTTAAAACACTGGAGTCTATATATGTTTCAGATGGATTAAAAATAGTAAATACTTGATCTACGAAATGTCTTACAGACACAATTACTGTTCTCTTTACTAGCTATTTTCTTTCCTTTATCTATAGACAGTATTGCTGGATGCAATACTCAATGCAATCCATACAATTAAAATACATTTCATAGTAATATAAACTATTCTTTGTTTTCATATATACACATATTTGATGATACAATCCTATAATAAACTGAAAAGCACCTCACATTCCTCATGCACTAATGTGGTATTCTTCTGGTATACTATATTTTTTATTATTACATCCAGAAATACTTGTTTTGCTGCGCTTTCCCATTGTATAATTTGTGAATAAGGAATTTGCAGAGTGCTTTAAGAAGTTAAAAGTTTGTAATACAATACAAAACATTGAAAATAGCTTACGATTTTTCTAGAAGTTGTTGGATGGTTAAGTAAGCCCACAGTCTCTCGATGAAATTTCCAAAGATGTAACTTCTACTTTGAAATACTTGTTCCTTCTCTTTGACATTTGCTTCTTCTTTAAGAGTCAAGTCACTAGTATGCTGCAGTGGGAGAAAACTGACCATCAGAACAGCTCCAGACTTCTTTTACAGTCACCTTATTAGACTTAAAAGAGCATTATTCAGGACTCAAGTGCCTTTTTATTCCTCAAAAAGTTTTCAGCAAGCTGTTTTCCCTCTGGAAATAGCAACCCCAAGCCACCAAAGCAGCACATATATTGGATATACATTTTTGGACTTAAAGTTTGAAAGGAGTTATGAAATGGCTCCATTTGAACATTTTTGGAAATTAAAAATGTATGTTTCCTTCTCCATTCTAAAAACACAAGCAATTTTCCTAAAGAAAACAAACAAACAAAAACAAAACAACAACAGCAAAAAACATGTTTGAAAGGCCAAAATATTATGGTTTGGAAAGGATTAAATTATTGTTTGCTTATTTGTGGATCTTCTTCCTCCCTCCTCCCCACTCTTTTTTTTCCTTCTTCTTTAGTAGTAGATTTAGGAGAGGAAAAGTCTTTTAATTCTCCTAGAATGGAAAAAACAGCTATATGTCCAAATGTAAAGAACATATATTGGACACAAAAGACTTCTTGAAGTCTCCTACTGCACTATAAAAGACAGCATGGAGACAATACATTTTTCATGGTTACCAAGCTCAACACTTACTGACTGAGCTTTAATTTCCACTGGTAAAAGATCGAGCTCATTGCTAATTTTTCCAGACACTACAATTTCAGATCCCTCAAAAAACAGCTTGAAATTGTTCTTGGTTAATCCCTCAACAGCATTGTCTGGATACTGCATTTCAATTTTCATTAGTATTGGAGTAGCCACTTCTTGGTAAAAGCCCTAAAGAAAAACACAAAGAAAGAAAGAACAAATGAAGGCAAAATTAAGCAAAGAAATCTAAATTAGTTTTGAATATCTAAATAAGATTAAAAAAACTTATTACTAAAAAATTAATAGATAGATATTTAGATATTCAAAACTTATTAATAAATAAACTCCTTAAAAAGAAGGAAGGAAAGCTTTTTCTTTCAGTAGAGGTGGGTAGCAGCTGCTTGTGTGAGACAGCTGTAAACCTTGAAATAAGAGTATTTTTTCTCCATGTTCTGCACACTTTCTTCAGTCAGGCTGGCGATACCACAGAAGTTGTATTTCCCATGGCAAGTCAAGTACCCAAGCAGCTTCCCTGTTATCACAGTCCCATCCAATTAAATGTCTTCTCTCTCTCTTTTTTTTTTTTTTTTTTAAATTGACTAATCCCGAGGTTTTATCTCTCCCTTTTTTCTTCACTGGATGGGGCAGGCATTTGGTGAATCCTTGTGCTCTGTGCATCCAGCAAAAATGGGCAGAAATGAGCTACCCAAAAGAGAACAGCCCTAGAGTTAACATCCCATCTCCAAATGGGCAGGAACATCCCAAGCAGGTGTTGCTGCAGGGATCAGTTTGCCAAGAGGTGCCTCAAGCTACCTGCTGTCTTCTGGGAAACTGTGACAAACAGCACCCACTAGCACTTCGAGTGGTTTGAAATTGGACCCAAGAACCAAAGTTTTGTCACAATCACTTCCACTGGACATTTTGTCTATTTGTAGAGATGAAAAAACTGAATTTTCAGGTTTGTCCAAATGCTAGCTAACTTGGGGAAGGCGTCAATGTTGAGTCATGATTAGAGTGCAAACCCTCAGATACCCCCAAACTGATATTGTCTTCCTTCTTCCCCAAGATTAGCAGATAAACTCAAAACCAACTTCTTGTCTCAGAAGATCTGGGGTTTTGCTCTCAGGGCTAGACAGGAGCCATAGCTTACAGATGGCTTTTCTGGCATATTCCTTAGTCCTCACCTGGAGCTGCAAGGCTGCATCAGAATTTTCATATATTCGACGTGCAATTCCCCCATTGCTTAGGGCCATTTTCTCCAGGAAATTGTAGCTGACATCAAACCCAAAACCAAGGCAGAAGAGGGCATATTTCCCATTGACAGCTTTCTGTATGTTTTCTTGAATGACTTCCACTTTACTCTCACCTGTGATTGAACAAAAGCATACCCGTGATTTTTATTTTTTAAGAGTACAAAAAGATAGCAGGGGATTTAAAGGAAATCTTGTCTCTTAACAAGAATTTGGAATAAAATATTAGGTATATGGACAATATTCAGTCAATTGAATTAGATATGGAAACACCACTCTGGATTTTGAGTGCCGGAATCTGATTCTCCCACTTAATGATTCTAATTACTTCAACTCACTTTGTTACAGCTAAGTGCAAAATGCTTAACAAGATTACAGGGACCAAAGAGGTGTTCAGACTGTAAGGGACAGACATTATGAATTAACATCACAAAGGATGAAAACATTTGATCTTAAGTGGGAAGACAAGTACCATCCACAAAAAAATTCTGCCTGAATTCGGAGGATAACAGATTGGTTAATGGTGTAATTCAGAAAAATTGCAAAGTAACACAGCCATGCTTCTCTCTCGGGCACTACGTGTGACACCATTATCTTATCCCATTCAAAGAGCCACTGATGACCCTGTATGGTGAGCATCTTTGCCCATCTTTTCAGGCAGAAACCATAACTGCATGTAGGAATGTTGTGGGAGCAGCTCAGCTATTCCCTTTCAGCCTGCTTTCCCAAGGAAAATTGAGGTGTATGCAGTAACATTGCCTGTATCTGCATGGCACTCAACTGCCATCTGATTTCTGGCAAACTTGTGGAACTACAAAGATATCTGGGACTCACCATGGCCCTGCTCAGCAGGCAGCACCTTGCACCAAGTTTAATTTAAAAACAAAAACTACAACAATAACAAAAAAAACAACACACAAAACAAACAGAAGACCAACAAATGAAGTACAAACAAACAAAAATCCAAAGCAGCATAGATCATTCAGTCTGAAAGACAGACTGATCTCATTAGAGAGCTTACAGTTGAGATTATATTACTGCCCTGGGAGGGATGCTGGCGCCACAAAGAAGTTAAGACAAGCTCCAAGCTCCTCTGATTCAGCACTAGTGATGTTTGTGCTGTTGCAATGGGAGTTAATGTTTAATTAACCAAATATTTCTCTCTTGTTCCCCCGGCTTGATATGTCACAGCTGACTAATAGTTAAGAGCTAGCCACAGAAGAGAACACTAAAAAATAGGCACCTTGAAAATATCTCAAGATTGAGGCAAGGAGAGCAAAGAACTATAAATGATACCTCTCAAAGGGAACTGTACATAGTATAAGCAAGATTTCCACCTTTCAGCTCTAAGTATTTTACTTCCATTTTTCAGCCATGCCTGGATACCTCCAAAATTTCCCCCAAGTTTATAAACTGAGGAGCCAATCCTCTCCCCAGCACAGCCTGCTTATAGCTTGTGTTTTTGAAGGGCTTGCTATGTCTAACAACAACTGGGATGCAATTGTGAAAGTTAAAAAGTCATGGAGAGGACTGAGGCTGGGATTTCCTTACCGGATGTGGGCTGACCATCTGTCAGCAAAATAATCATGGAGACACTCCTCTCCGGCAGCCTTTCAGCTTTATCCAGCACACTCACAGCAGTCAGCAGGGCATGGTTGATATCTGTGCCTGCAATGAGAAAGCAGGCATCACTCACCTGGAAAGGAAAATCAGTCGAAGAAATCAGTGCAATTCATCCACAGAGGCCCTACAAAGTTGATTAAAGTTTTCTGCAGGAAGCAATCCTTCAGAGAGGTGAGGATTTAGGGGTTTAGCCTTCTGGTTTAATTACAGTATATTATATTGCAATGGCAATGCTGGAGCAATCTTTTGGGAGCCTTCTCCACACATATGTCAAGGGAAATACAAACGTGTCTAGAACCATAAAAAGTGCTTAAATAAGTAAACCATCATCTGTTAACCCATGTTGAAGAAATGTCTCCTAGGCTCATGCAAGAAGCTGAAGAAAAGAGCTCTAGACACAGGTGACCTTTACCAGTGCTAGCTCCTGGGATGAGAAAATCTACATTAATACTTACAGTATAAAATTAATGAGAGAAAAAGCTTTTTAGATCTTCCTGAAAATGAATGATGAAAATAAAGTACACTGTGTGGTGTAGCAATTGAAATGCATCTTGCCTTTTTTGTCTACTTTGTTTCTTTAGTATAACTTGGCGTAATGTGTACAGAAAGAGCCATAGTAGTATGACCTTGTTATTTTACAAGGGGACCTTGATATTAAAAAATAAAATAAAAAAAATACAGTAAATTGCTGTGAAACGTTTGAGTGAATTTTCATTTTCCTGCAGAAAAAAAAAAAAAATGTTCTGTGGTAAATCTCTGTCATAAAAAGTTTAAAACAAAACTTCCTGGCTTATATAGTTCATGGATGTGACATAACCAACCCTCTGTATATCCATACCATCAGGTAGCCACCAATCAGTCTTCTGCCACAATCAGCTTTCCTATCCCATTCATCATTCATAAGTAATGCTTTTTTTCTAAGTGCTATTTTGTACACTGTTGGGTGTGTGTTTGTGGTCACAGGTGTCTAGGTGGTGCCTGGTACCTCCTCTGGCAGTAATAGTTCGCACAAATCCTGCAGCGCTCGCCACGTTCTCCGCAGTGGCTTGCAGCAAAGCACTCTTCCACTCTACCACTTTGTTGTTAAATGTGATGCAGCTGAAATGATCTTCAGGGCGGAGGTCTTGCAGAATCTTCAAGAGAGCTTCCCTTGTCTGTTCCAAGGAGAAAACAACCACTTTGAATACTTCTACTTTGATAACAAAATTGGGTGTGAATTTGCAACACAATAAGGAGATTTATTATTGGCAGCATACAAGGTGCAGCCCCGTGCCTTTGTTTTGACCTAACAGCATTTTTCAGCTGAGACCATCAGAAATGACTAATTCTCCTGACTTACAAACACACAAAAAACATTCCCAAGATGGCTATAGAGGACTATTCTGCTCTCCAGCAAATCTATGCACACAGTTTTCCACAAAGGAAAAATGAATAAATTAATTCTTAAAACTTCATTGAAGAACAAAATTATCAGTGAAATACTTGGCAAAGATGGAAGCAGGCAAAGTGCTCTCTGCCCCAAGATATGATAGCCATGAAAACAGCCTTAACAGATATGAGTTGCACTTTAACAGCCTTCGTCTGTGCATATATATTTCCAAGTACTTATGTATTTATGAAAATTTTGCTGTGTACAAAACCACTGTGTGTTTCAAAAGGAAAATTCAAAGTTACTTCCTTGAAAGGCTGGTGTCTGTCCCTGATACAAGCAGAGGCCAGTATCTCAAATAAGTTACCTGCTCAATTTTTCTGCCTGCCATAGAGCCACTTCGGTCTATAACAAAGATGACATTTTTGGGAAACACTGGCATTTCCTGGGGTGCAAAGTAATGCACGAAGTACCCATTGAAAATCTGAAATACCAAAGGTAAAAACATGCATAAAATTATACATAACCAAATAAATATTGCAACTTAATAAGAAAACATTGCCTCTTCATATTCTGGCATGGCAAGAAGAGGGGTCCACGGTCAGCATTTTATTCTTCTAAAAAAATAAATAAATAAATAAAAATATATATATATACAAAGGAACTACTAAAATATATATATATACAAATATATTTTAATGATCCTATTTTGTGCCAATGGACAAGGTGTTTTTTTAAATTATCACATTAAATATAAGAGGTCTGTGTCACTCCAAATTTTAACCCAACTCACTTATCCCAAGACCACCACTTCAGGGCATACCCACAGCTGTCATGTAGTTGAGGTAATTTGGTATTAAGGAAAAGCAATTTGGTAATAAAAATGAGTGGAAGTGAAATGTGTCCCAGAGCAAAGATGCATAGATGCATATTTCAGGTTACTGCATGGTTTCAGCACTGGTGATGGATGCTGCTGGTAAGAGAGTTGGGGAATATCTACTACTAATCCCTTTTTACCATGTTTTGAATCTACCTCAACAGCATATGAACAGGTTAAAATGGAAGAAAGTCACTGAATAATATATATTTTTTTCAGCTTAACATCAGTTTAATCTTTTGAATGAGATGACAGACAGACCCTCTAATGGATACAGCAGCGATTCTGGCAAACGTGCAAAACGATTTTAACGAGAAGGGTTTGTGGTGGAGGCTGCAAATGGAGTGAGACAGATTATCCACCTGACCACAGAAACCACTTGACTAAAACAGCTGCTATATAATCAAAAGTAATATTTAATTATTTTCTACATTTCAAGTTTTTTTCATGTTATATAAACTGTATGTATCACTCTATATTACGTTACCTCCATATTCTCACCTGCACGCACAGCTCTGCTCAATGACTGTGACTGCCAGCTTTCTGCACATTCGTGTGCACTTCGTCAGTGAAATAATATGGAAAGCAATGTACTGTATTTCTTAGGATATGCATTGGTCCATACGTATTTTTAAGTTCCTACTCTTTTTAGCTCAGTTGTCACAAAAAATAAAACTAAGCAGTCATTTTAATAGTTGTATAAATCACATTCCTCTGAACTTCATTTACAAGAAGCTGCAAATCATAGGACCTTGTATCAGTTGTAAATAAATACATAAAAGAGAAGGAGAAAGAGAGAATGCAAAGAGACATACATACAATGTGAATATATATTTGGTATTGAAACAGAATTTGAGTTGACTGCTTTTTCACGGCTGATCCATTCCTGCAGTGTGTTCAGTGTCCCTATGGGTTTGCTTAACATCACCATCAGTTCCTGCTGCCTCTGTGTTAATGGAAATAGCTTTCCTATTACTGTTGGTGTTTCAAAGTATATGTTGCTCTTTTGCTGATTGCACTTCACATTCAGACCTATCTATCATTGGAAAGGATTTTTATTTTTATTTCGATTTCTTTTTTACCTGTATATCACCTGCAGTGGCAACTTGCTTAACATCGTAACGCACAAGGAAATCACCATTGAGGAGGGTTTCATCAAGTTCGGGATTTACCTTCTGTTGATCCACAGTCGGCTTAAATAAAATATGAGCCTGAAAAGCAATCAAAAGAAAAGATTTAAAGCAACGTAACTTAAAGCTGCCCCCGGCATTAATGTTTGACAGCTGCTGCCCTACCTTGGTTTCATTCTGCACTTTTGTGAGTGCCTCATTTAACTCGTTTGTCATGAAGGTGCTGTCTGTCTCCAAGAAGCGTATGCCCTGGGGCTCAAAGATGTGCACATCAATCTGAGAGTGGAGAACAAGCCTTCATCATTGCCATGGAGGAAACCCTGCCAAACCCCAAATTCACAGGGATGCTCCTAGCCCAGCCCTCTCTGAGGCAGCTCACCTGGAAGTGCTTAACCAGCTGCTGGGGTCTGACCTTGATCAGCACCTCGAACAGCCCCAGCTGCCGCTTCAGCAGCTCCTCATACGCCAGCTCAAAAGTGACTTTGCTGGCAGCCGCAATGCTGACAGAAACGTGGAACTGCTCCAGTTTCCTGCCTGTGATTCTGGGGAGGAAAGCAAAGCTTTGCATGCAGCGGGCAAAGTTCATGAAGCGTGCTAAAAATGGCCATATGGAATAAGTAAATTAAAAACTAACAGTTTGTCTCATTGGTCATAGAGAAGATGTCTTATATTTCAGGTATATACAATACTTTCATGTGCCACAGGGGCTGCATATGCAAGCTAAAAAACAGAGCAGAAATCTCTCTTTGCCTCAGACCGGGTTTGGGCAGAACTGGGACTGCATGCATGGGAAGCACAAGTTAACTATATCCCTAATGCATGACATCTGCTCCAGTGCCATGGCCATTGCACTTGAGGGGAAGCAGACACAGTGGGTGAGCATCAGCTCAACCCAGCAAGGTGCTCCTGTGTGACAGCAAGCCCCAGGGCAACACAAAACAGTGACACCTCTCACTCCCGCCCCTTGCAAGTTCAGATATAAATCATATAATATGTGTGTTTATATAAACAGTCCCTCCCAGTGAGAACCCAAAGCTGCTTTTCAATTTGTCCTCCCTGAGTGATGGCTGGCTGCAGGACTTCACCTGCCCCTCAGCAAAGCGAGAAGCCAGGGATGAGTGCTGAAGCATCCTTCCTCAGAACAGCAACGTACTTCACCAGGCCAGCGCTCTGTCCCTGTGAGACTGCTGTATCATATTCCTTTTGTGCAGATGCTTTCTCCTTTATTATTCCTGGGTATAATTTGCCATCAATGGACCTGTAAGTTTTCAGTAAAAATCATTAATATTAGAGGGAATATGCTGGGGAAGAAAGAGGACCACCACGCATTGTGTCCCTCAGCTGTTAGCTCCCACATCCCTCCCTGTCTGTGAGGACACCAAGAGTCACCACCAAAACACAGCCCTCCTCCTCAGAGCCTCAGAGGGCTGGGGCAGCAAAACCACTGCCACTGAGCACATTTGTCACCTTCTTTCTACTTGGCCACCTACTTTTTTTTGCCCCCCAACATTTATTCAGGGCATTCCTGAGCTTGGCTCTCTGTCTGTTGTGCTTAGCACCTCCTAACAAGATGGGTGAACCCCACTAAGCCCCCAGAGCTGCCTCCTTAACACCGCAGGTAAGAGCTGGTCCTACATGGAGAAGTTGGTGATAAAGGCTGTCTTGGGTAGCTCCACTTCAAAGGTCGCCTCACGAGACTCATTAGCTCGGTTGATGATTTTGCTGGTGATGACGGTGTGAGCAAATCGTGATGTGACTCTGCAGTTCACACGCAGGCTGTAGATTTCAATAGCATGCTAGAAAAACAAAAACAGAACACAAAACAAACAAAAAAACACATGCTGAACAGACACAGCTCCAAAAGTTTGTTTGTTTGCTTTTCTGCCAGACGGCCCTTACCTGGGTGATGTTACTGGAAAAGTTCAATGAAATAATTAACTGTTGCTGTGTTACTCTGATGCATCTCCTAAGATTAACCTCAAAAAAAACCCCACATGCCTCTTCAAGTGCTTGACCATGGAAAGAGACCCTCTAACTTTTTACATGATGATTTGTTTGCTCTCTGAGCTGTTGACTTTGCTGCATGTTTTCCATCCCGGTGCCTTGTGGTGGCACAAGCTACCGAGCAGGTCTAAACCCCACGAGGGCCCCTACCCCGTGTTGTTTGCACAAGCAGAGATGCCCTTTGAGCACTCATCTTTCTGCTGGTTTGGTGCTTCCAGGGGCTGGGGGGAGATGGACACCACGCTGGAGTCACCTGGGAACACCTCACAAAGCAGCTGGATGGGGACGCGCCTGGAGCACCTCTTTGTGCCACTGCAAGCAACCTCCCGCTCGTGGGATTTCTGCTTCAAAGGCAGCGAGGCCCTGCCCTAAGCAGGTCCTGTGTTTTGGCAGCAACAGTAAAGATTGATCTGGATATCAACAGCCCAATAGCTTATTAAAACAAAAAAGCTCAGTATCAAAGCAGATTACCACACTTCTATTTTTACTGTCGCAGTGTCACAAATCTTCTGAATAGCTAATTGATCTTTAATTATTTTAATCATTCATCTCCTGGGCTCCCCAGCTAACAGCATCCACTTAAGGAGCGCTGACCTCTTCTTAATTACGGCACTGGCCTAAATTCAGAAGTTTAATCACGTTAAACTCAATATAAGGGTGACCACAGACAGTGCCGCAGCCAGCCGTACAGGTAACAGAGAGCTGTTCCTTTTTTCATTGTACACTGGCAGAGCAGGCTCCATCTCTTGATGCCTGCTGACACTACAGAATAAAAAAGAAAAATATTCGCCAGGAGACCAATTTCCCAATCAGGTGCCTCTTCCTACCTGCTCTGGGGTCTGTCCTTCCTGGGGACACCTCTTCCCAAAGGCTTTTCAGATGTGTCCCAGCACCCCTGCTTCTGCTTGGTGCTCTGGGACCAAGAGCAATCGGTCCCAAAAGGAGAAGTGGGGTGCAGCATGGCAAGGGGCACCGCTCAGCACAGGCAGCAGGCAAGGAGCAGCCCTACATATCCACCTGAGCACAGCACGAAGCAGCTCGTGGCCTCTCACCATGGGCCCATGCACCACACCCATGGCTTCTTGCAGGGCCCGTGCAGTAGCCACAAGGTCTGACCTTGTCTGCATTTTGGTTGTATTTCACACTGCTCTCAATAGGCACTGTGGAAATAAAATCCTTCAGCTAGAAGGCTCCCTCCATTTCTTTACTTTCTACACTGAGACTGCAGCCACACATACCCTGAGGTGTTCCAAAACCTAGTTTGCTGTTCCGTAAGGTACAGATAACTGCCTCTGCTCTCTTCCATCCCATATTAAACACCATCAGAAACCACCCGGCGCTGCAACAGTCAATGGCCAGCGGTCAGTCCTGCTGTAACTCCTCTGTGTCAAGATCCAAACCTCACCCGGTGTTCAAGGGAGACCCATCAATCCCTCAGCTGGGTATTTTCCAGCAGAGGGAAAGAGAGTGATCAGACATCTGCAAATTTCCACCTCCATCCTTATACAGTAGCAGCCCAGAGAAACATAGAGAGGCCTTAAAGGGACCCAAAGTTCTCAAATCACAGCATAACACACCCGATGTTATATGGGTGCATCTCTGCATCACCTGGTTGCAGCGATACCACCAGATCACAAAATGAGCAAACAACAAATTGTTAAGGAGAGAAAGAGAGAGAGAAAGAGAGCAAATACCTTTTGAGCAACAGTTTCTGTTAATACTACAAGTGAGGAAAAGACCATCAATGCGAGCAACATTCTCTCTTCCATTTTGGAAAGACCAGATTTTCAAATGAAAACTCAGTTTATCTTAATCGGTTAATGAGTAACTTGTATGTGAGGATATTATGTAGACTTTGAAGAGACACAGAAACAAAATATTTACATGTTAAACTTACGTAAAACTTGGACTCAGTTAAAGCTTATTTTTTCCAACAGATATTTGCTGATAAATGTTAAATGATACATGGATCTCTATCATTCCCAGCAGTCACTTGGGGAAATAAATTAAAAAAAAAAAAAAAGGAACAATTGATATTACCTAAAGCACTTCAGAGATTTGGAGGCTGATGAAACATGTGACATCCATGTGAGACTTTGTAGCTGGTGACTTCTCCAAGCCTTGTACCGTCTTGCCCAACCGGCCCATGGGAGGTGCTGAGTAGTTCTCTTGAAACACCCTTTTTGCTGTCTGTTAACCAGCCAGAAGCCTTGCTTGACAAATAGCAATGACAATCATTTGTTTTTTCAGCTAAGCAGTGACAAAAGGTAATCAGGCCAAGCCTGGACTCCCCAGAGAGGTGCTAAGACCGTGCAACGTATGTAAGTGTACAAAGCAGCCATGAACTTTTCAAAAATCTGAGCAACAACAGCTGTGCGCAGGAGTGCATCTGGCCTCAGCCCTAACACAGCTGCAGTGCATCCACCACGGATTCTGCAAAGTTGCCTTGCACCTGTGCATCCAGCAGGGCTATTTAAACAAAAGTTTAGTGCTAGGAGAGCTCTGCACCTGAATTTACCTGTAAATTGAGTGGAATGACTGTTTTTACCTCTTATTTTATAATATTTTTATCTAAGTGGGCTATCAAGCAGTTCTTTTGAAGTTTTTGTTGGTTCGTGGTTGGTTTGTTGCCCTGGAAAAATAAATTCTGTCCGCATTTTTATATGTAAATACTCACGGATAACATTGTACTAACAAAATCCCTAAAATATCTGCTCACTCAATTGGCATTTAGGTAGCTTCCCATCTAAAGCCATCTTGCATGACTATTTCAAGGATATTTCTTCATCTGAGTAGTTGTGATGTCTGCCTCTTTCAAAAAGCATTTCAAACACATTTTGGGACAGTAAGTTTTTTTAGGCAATATGGTAAACAGACGACGGAGAGAACCCATTTGAAAAGGTTATTTCCTCAGCTCTACGTAAAGGGGAATTGAGCTGAAACATGGGCAGATGCAGGACAAGGAGGCGATCTGGGAGAGCCAGCATGGCATCACCAAGGGTGAATCATGCCTGAGCAATCTGGTGGCTTTCTACAATGAAGTGATTGCATCAGTCAACAAGGTAAGACCAAATGATGTCATATACTTGGACTTCTGTAAGGCCCTTGACAAAGTTCCACATGATATCCTAATCTCTAAATTTGAAAGATACAGACTTGAAAGGCAGACCATCTGGTGGATAAGGACTTGGCTCGATGACCACCACTCTCTGGGTGCAGCCAATGGTTCTATGTCCAGGTGGAGAGCAGCGATGAGCAGTGTCCCTCAGGGGCCTGTCTTGGGATTGGTGCTTTTCATTATCTTCATCAATGATATAGATAAAGTGCACACTCAGCAAATTTGAAGGTGACACCAAGCTGAGTGGTGCAGTTGATACACCAGAAGGAAGGGATGCCAAACAGAGGGACCTGGATGAGCTTGAGAAGTAGGCCCGCATGAACCTAATGAGGTTCAAGTCCAAGTGCAGGGTGCTGCACCTGGGTCGGGGCAATCCCAGACAGGACAGACTGGGGGAAGAGCTCTTTGAGAGCAGCCCTGCAGAGAAGGACTTGGGGGTTGTGGTGGATGAGAAGCTGGACATGAGCCAACAGTGGGTGCTTGCAGCCCAGAAGGCCAACCGTATCCTTTACGAGGGCTTTATTTATTCATTCATAGCCCTGTGCAAGACAACAAAATATTCTGAAATCTTGAAATAACACCAGGAGAGGAAAAATCACATCCCGCTGGAGCTCAGATGAACTCTTAGGCATGCACAGGCCTTGGTTCCAGTACGGATTTTATGAACATCTAAATACAGATATGTTAATATGCTATCGGCTGGCACTGTGGGGACATGTGTTCTGGAAAGACCACTCTGCCTGCAGCCACAAGCTGGTGAAGGCTGGATCCTACCCACACCAACATGATTTCCCTGCCTATCTGCCGCATATTGACAACTTCAGGATGGCCAATAACCCTTTCTCCACTGGACCTGCAACCCTTCCACACACACACACAAAAACAAACAACAACAAAACAACAACAAACACCTTTTCATATTGCTTTTTGACAGCCTTTTTCCATTTACAACTTCATAGTAGGTGATGCCATTACTCTCCTACACGGAGAGTAGGCTTCCAGTGACCTTTTGGGAAGAAACTGCTAATGGAGGGCTCATTAATTTACTACTTCAGCAGTAATTTTCAAGTTCATCATAAAAGAGTCTGTCGAGCACAGCCTGGTCCTAAAAGGCTCCTGCTTTAAATAAATTTAAAAAAGCAACAACAACAACCACTTTGCTACTTCCAGGCAAAGTATGCTACTTGTAAATATAGTATCATTTATAGCAAGGCATGTAAATGTGTATATTTTTAGAGAGAAAAATTACATTTGATTAACTTCTTTAACTTGTGTAATGCTTTAAGCCCTTAAAATGTGTAGAATATTATACTTAGTGGCCTAAGAGCCAAAGGTTTAGCTGTAATTAAGTGGATCTGTCATTGCTTTTCTAATGCCCCTATATACAAACACATGAATGTTGAACAGCTGCTTGAGCTGCACAGATTTAGGCATCCTGAGATGTTTTCAATACGGGCATCCTACTGATTCTGTATGAATCCTAATGGCAGCCATCCTTGCTGATACTGGTGGTGTGCTGGGCACAGGTCTGATTCTGCAGCGCTCGGTGTTCCTTACTCTGAGGAATGAACATGGTGTGAAATGACTTCAGATCCTTGGAGGAAAGATTTGAAGCCATCAAGACAACAGGAGATACTTTTGAGTGCAAGAGGACATGAAAACTCACTTTCTGGAGGCAGCCAGACACTTCCCTGTCACTATTCCTCTATGAAAATGAAGGAAAAAAAGGAATAAACCACATTTCCCATGGCTGGATGTATTACATACATGGGGATGAAGAAAAAGATGACAGCATTTCTCCAGACAGCTTTTATGATTGTTTCTCTCACCTACAAACAGCTCCAGTCCTGCAGCAGCCACCAGTAACTTCCAGCACAGGATTGCTTCAGTTCATAAGGGAGAGCACACACCCTGCAGTCACAAGTGGGGAGCAGTTTTGTCCCAGGGACACACATTTACCTCCAATGCATATCTTTTTAGATGAAATCCCTCTTTCAAGAGAAAACATGAAAAAGAGATTCCTGAACCCGAGCACTTAGTGTCACACTGTGAACCATCACAAATAGTTGAACCTGAAGACATTATGGAAGCAAAGCTCTTAGCAAAACCCCACTTTCCAGATAGATAACTTGTCTTGCTTCCCTGTCGCATTTGTGCTGTGTGTCTGCAGAAGGCAAAGGTCTGCGTGCTTCTCAAATCAGCACTGACATACCCAAAGATGGATCTGAAATACAGCACCCTTCCTCTTCCTCTCTGGTTTCGCCGCTTCCAAGCAAATCTGCAATATTCAATCACTTGCAGCATAAAAAGAAAGTGTGAACACAATTTAGCCCCAGTTGTCCTTCTCCATTTTCTTTTCTAATTAATAAACAACCTCCTGCCACTTCTTCCTCACAGCTTAATTAAGGAGGTGTAGTTAAACCTGATGCAGGGACAGTTCTGGCAATATTGGAGTGAGAGCTTTTTTCTTCAGTATTTTAATTCTTGAACCTTGGTCCTTCAGAGAGGAAGAGGCTGTGCTGCCACTCTTGAGGAAGAGCGGTGAACAGCAGAGAGGAAGCAGTGCCTCAGCTGCAGATAATAATCCCTGAAATTGAAAAATAGGCTAAATAAGGCTCTTTCAAAACTCTTTGGAGTTTTAAACTGTTGGCTGGGTTTGCCCCTGGAAAACATGAATAGGCAGTGAAGGAGCTGGGAAGAGGAGAAAAGAGTAATGCTTTTTTTTACTAAATGCACAGCACAGCTGCTGCACACAGGTAAGTGGTTAATTCTGTGACACTTGCACTAACCTTGTCCATAACATTTGTAAACAAAACACATTATAAACATGTTTATAAAATGTGTGTTTCTTAAAAGCAGCAACAGCATCTTTATTTTTCTTAAGGAAACCATCAATTGAAACCAAAGGATTTGCTATTCAGTGCAGTGACAAGTGTCCCATGCCACAGCCTCTCCTTGAGTTCTGTGGGCATCAGCACATTTTATCCACTGTTCATGACACAAAAAAAAGCAAAGATAATTTTCTTCACAGCGCTCACTCACACAGAGACCTTGAATACCACTTTCACTTCTTAAATGGCCTGCAAAAAATTAAAACTGTTGTTAAATAAAGGTGGGACTTACCTCCCTGATCACCCTCAGGCACGCTGCCAGGGAATAGGCACCACCAAAAGAGGTGATTATCCATGTTTTAGACCACAGGTCCAAAATACTACGATTTAACACCTCAGGAAAAAAAAAAAAAAAAAAAAAAGCCTTGATGTTTAATGCCATAAATCAAGATTTAAACAAATAGAGTTGAAAACACACTTTGACTCAGCGAGGAGTTGTTTGGGACATGATGTGTCTGTGGCCCAACTTTTGTCTTTATCTGACAAGACCCTAAGGACGTGAGGAAAAAATATGGCAGGGAATGGGCAGAAAGTCATCACTCCATACTGAGGCAGACCAACAGCCTGCCATTTGCTCTCCCGGCAGTGCTGTGTGTGAGGAAACAGTTGCGGCACTGTCCACCATCTTCTCTCACCATGAGGGAATGATTGAGGCACTGCCCGCCATCTTCTCTCACCATGAGGGAACGATTGAGGCACTACCCGCGATCTTCTCACTGTGAGGGAAGGATTGAGGTGCTGCCCGCTATCTTCTCTCACTGTGAGGGAACGATTGAAGTGCTGCCCGCCATCTTCTCTCACCATCAAGGAATGACTGAAGCACTGCCCGCCATCTTCTCTCACCATGAGGGAATGATTGAGGCACTGCCTGCCATCTTCTCACCATGAGGGAACGACTGAGGCGCTGCCCGCCATCTTCTCTCACCATGAAGGAACGATTGAGGCGCTGCCCACCATCTTCTCTCACTGTGAGGAAGTGATTGAGGCACTGCCCGCCATCTTCTCTCACCATCAGGGAATGATTGAGGCACTGCCCGCCATCTTCTCTCACCATCAGGGAATGATTGAAGTGCTGCCCTGAGGAGGCCATGAGGGAGCTGCCACCTACCCCAGCACCAGGAGGCTTCCCTGGGGTGCTGCCGTGGCCAGAACTCATTTCAATGATTCTGCAATGCCCATTCAGCCAGCTCCTTACGTCCCTTTCTGTAAAAGCAGTGTGAAGAAATTGCACAGACACTAAAATGGTGTCATCTGAATATTTATTCATTGCTTTTGACATTTAGATCATAGCTAGTGATGGCAAAAAGCCCACAGAATTAATCTAAGTCTGAGTTAAAATTGGTCACTACAGTAAGCCAAGCAGTGTCCAACAACCATTTTTTCAATTAAACCATTATAGCAAACACCATTCAACACAAAGAATGCACTTAATAAAAAATAAAACAGAAGTTGTACCCTTTGATATGAGTCCATTCAATTTTTAATGGCTTAAGGTAAAAATAAGCTATTTAGGTCTACAGTGAGGTTAGTGTAAGGGGTAGAAAATTGGGAAAATATTACAACAATCATCTCAACAATCACTTTCAGCTCAGCTGTCAACCAAAGACGCTTTTGGCTGGTTCATCTTTAGGTTTCTCAAAGACTGTTTCACCTCCTGTCCGATCTCGGCTGAATATGGAAGGTGCTGCAGAGCCCATTTGTTCTTGGAAAAAACAAACAAACAAACAAACAAACAAAAATCAGAAGAGGAGGCAATCAGTGAATCAGTTAGCATTGGTGTTACTGCAGCTAAAACATATAAGCATTTGATAAATATTTCATCAGTCCATCAACTTCCCAGACAGTAAAACACAGCACTCTCATTTCAAGCACAGGGCAGCTTCCAGCATCTGTAGGTGGTCGTCAACATTGACCAGCCCAAGTTCCTTGAGGTGCTTAAAAACACACTGTGAGGTTCAGGATATCACCCTGAAAAGGGGTTGAAATTCATCATTTTTCTTTGTACCCTCCCACTATTGATGAAAAAGCCAAAAAACAAAGAAACAAAACAAACAAACAAACAAACAACAAAGCACCAGGAGCATTCAGTGCAAGCACCTACTCTCTTCTCTCTCACCTTCTGCCCTTTATTCCCCCCAGTACGTGTTTCATCTCAAACATCAATTTTGTACGCTTTAGAGGCCCTAGTCTATGCCCAAACATCCAGGTCTTCAACTTTGGTTACCACTCTGACTGCGGGACCAGGATTTGTTTTGAACTCTGGCTCAGAAGGCAAAGTCAGAGCTCTCCCTCCTACTTTGTCCAGACAGGGAGGAAATAAATCACTTGAAGCAGAGCCCTGTTGATACCTATGGGGGTGCCAACAAGATGATGGATTCAAGGATTCTATGCAGCCAGGCCAGGGGATGTGACAGCATTGCCTGCTGCTCTTTCTGAGGTGCACTCCTTCACTGAAGATAACAATTAACTCCATGCTTTACTTTGTAAGGTTTCTTACTATTTCCATCGAGGAGAAGAGACTTACCACACTGCTTCATGACTTGGTAGGTTTTAGATTTAATTTCCTGGTTTTTGGAAAGATTTCCTCTAGCTCCTTTGAGATCTTCTTCCTTCACTGGAGGACGCTTCTTTTTCACAGGGGCTGGCTATGAAACAAAAGTATTGCCCACTCATCAGTATTTCATGTTTAGAAACAGGGAACAAAGAGGTCTGGACCTAACAGCTACAACATATGGAGTTGCTAATTCTGTATTCCACCTATTGCAACTCTGAGAATAAACACTCAGCTACTCCAGATCTCTACAAAACCACACATCAGGGCAGGATTTCGTTACCTTTCCCAAAATCTGTTGCCACCATTCTGGTTCTAAATTTGTCTTCTGATTGCCCAGCCTTTGAAAGAGGCAGGGCAGATATCTGCCTGGCCCTTTGGCAAATAAAGACCAAGATAGGTTGATAATTAAAGAATTTATCCAATGTTCAGGGAAAACAAACAAGCAAACAAAAACATTAAAACAAACAAACAAAAACTACTTAATTGCAGAATTATGCTCAGCCACTGTCTACTACTACATCAGAATCTCTCTGACTGATTTCCTAAAGAAGTCCAGTTTGATCTAGTTGGAATAAATTTAAGACTTGGTCCATAGATATTGATTTAAATGTAGGGAATGAAAGTATCTCAGCACTCAAAGGGGGTTTTGACAGGAACAGGAAATCCAATACAGAAATAGATGCATCATCAGGTGGTACAGTAGAATGTCCAAGGATTAACCCAGTTACAGTTTGCTAGAAGAAATTCAGAAAGACATGGAAGAACAACCCTGCCTTTAAATCAGCACTTCACAGTTGAACACTACATCAATCAGCACTATTAACATTCCCCTCTTCATTTTACTATTTTCAAGGACTGGGTGCCAAGGTCCCACCAGAAAGACCTTACGGTGGGGTGCAGGGGGATCAGATTCACCACCCTCAACAGGAGATGTGATTAAGAAGAAGATGAGAGGTGGGCATTCCAACTTTAATCTATTTATTTATCAGCGAGAAACTTCTCTGCCCATCACTACATACGCAGGGCTCCTGATTTGGGTTTTGGCAGCGGTGGAGCTTCATTGTACATTCCTGGGCCACTGCCTGTAAAGCTAAAAACAGTTGTGGAGGGGAACAAATCCCCAAGGCCTGCAAAGGGCTTGAGCAGTGAGTCCCGGGGGGATTGCAGGGACAGCACATGCATGCCAGGCTGCACTGGAGACTTCGGCATAGTTGTGGCTGGCTATAAACCCCCAGGAACGCTCGGAATAGCTCGCTGTCAATCCCATCTACATGTGTTGTGGGAAACAAAACACTCATGAGATCTCTGGGAAAAACACTCTACAAGTATCCAAAGAAAGCAGGAGCTGAGAGCAAACTCTTTCAGAATTCACAGCAACTTTTGATGGGTTAAGCTGGTGAACCAAATGTCTCCATAGCCAGCATTTCATTTGTCCATCTATAACACGAACTGGCTGGTGATGGGTCTTTGGCATAATCCACAGGAAACAAATGTGTTGGTTCCAATGCAGAAAGGGGAAAAAATAACTTTTTTTTTTTTTTTTTTAGCAGGAATATGAAACCTGCTGATGTCCTTTGCCTGTTGTTGGCAACAGACAGTAACTGCGAGGCTTCTTTCCATCAGGACAAGGGACTTGTTGGAGCCACACAACTGTTAATTACTACCGACACAAGCATGTTTGTAAGCAGGGTTTGCCAGCAGCCATCCCCAGCCAGCACAGCGGTCCTGCCTGGTCTTTATCTCCTCCTGTCCCAAGTTTATGAGACATGCAATGTTGTTTTTAAGTCTCTTTTTCTTTGGAGTAAAGAAATTAAGAAGAACCATACTACTCTGTGTGGCTGAAGGATTATGCTCCATTGCCCTTCCCACATTCTCCATCTCACATAAAACCTTTGCTATGGGGGGAACTCTGACAGGTGCACGTAGCTTTGGGTGAAAACATAGCACTTATGTGAAAAAATCAACATTTCTGAGCTAATTTTAAGATCACTTTGAAACATGAAATATTGGGGAACACAGTAAATAAAAACTGATTGAACTAAAAGATGAACGCAAAAATGTGTAGTGCAACATTTCCATCTCAAGTGGTGTACAACAGCTACAGTTTTCAGTCACACTTTCTTTTCTTGCACGTTAATAAATCAAACTTTGTTTTACATAGCAGCACATTCAATCTAGACACATCCTTTCAAACTACTATCAAAATTTCAAATAATTGGCTGAGACAATGTGTTGGAAAAGCAGAAAACTTTCAGGAAAACAGCCCCAAACGGAGCAGTGGAAATGCTTTTTCCCTTCCTACAGAAATAAAAGTACTTAGGGTAATAAATAAATAAATAAAAATAAAAACTGAATTAACCATGTAGAGAGCAGCTGCTTTCCTTCTCCATATAATAATTGCTCTTAAAACCTTAGTTGTTAAACTATAAAGTGGTTTTAAATATTTCAACATAATCGAACAATCCAAGCAGATGAGATAATTCACTGCTTAACAAGAATAACTTGCTAAAAAGATATTTCAAGCAAACCATCTAAAACAAGTACAGATTTGTCAGGTAACCTGCTTGGATGAGAGCCAGCCCAGCACAATGCCCCCATACCTGTGACATAACTGCAGCGCTCACTAGCCCGAAATCCTTTCCAAGGTAGTTTCCCGGCTTTGATTAAATCCAGCCTGCGCACTGTGCGTGTGCCTGTTTTTTTCCTCTCAGCTTATATAGAGCATCTAACGTGAGGTCATTAGCTGGGTCACTTTCCCAAACCAGATCCCAGGATGATTCAGGTTGACACAGGCTGTTGTTGAAAAGTTTATTCTTAGCGATGACTAGGGCTGGCAGGATTTGCCGCGCTGTGTGCCTGGGGACAGATGAAGTTCAGGAGTGACGAGAGCAGACAGCTGTGGCAGCGAGACTGCAGGGAAGCCCAATCCACAGCAAAAACAACTTCCAGGGGAGTCCGCTGGGGCTCTACTTATAACTTTAAAAGGCGAAAGTTTGTTACAGACACAAAATCGACTCTGAATTCTCTTGATAGGAAAAAAAAAAAAAGAAAAAAAGTCTTGTTTGCTCATTCCCAGCATAAGAAAATACGCTTTCTGTAAAGTTTATATAAACCTAACATCAAAAGCATTACACTGCTGTGCCCTAATTCTCTTTTGCACAGGAACCAGTGTTGTGTTTTGGAGTTTATGAGATAGGATATGGTTTTACCCTCACAATCCTATTCCTGAGCTCACTCTGATGCCAGCTGGCTCTTACACACTTCAGAGAGTAAAATCACTTTCTGTTTACAGCAGGATTAGTAAGTTTAACCAGTTCATCTGTCGTACATATAGCAGTGGATTATTCACACACGAATAAATTCAGTTTTCCCCGCTGTATGTGCTGACAGTAATAAAACCTTCTCCAAAACTTTTAAGATTTGTTCCCAAGCTAATTTTTAATTAAATAGAAAAAGAAAGTCTTATGCATGGGTTGTAATTTTTATTACCAGGAGAGGGTTTGGTGGGGAGCTGTTTCCCCCCTTTTATATACATAACGTTAATTCTTTGCATCATGCCTAATGCTAATACTACTACTACTAGCAATAATAATAATAATAATAATAAGCTTCTGTGACTATGCTTGACACTTAGAAAGCACCAAGACTCCAGCCAGATACTTTAGCATGGGAAAGGTGGACTTGGCATAACTCCTGACATCTTTTATCAGGAACGGCGACTGCTGTAGCGACAAAAATCTTCCCCAGACTTTTCTCAGGCTCTGCCTGTGATTTGTTTAGGCTACAGAGAGAGACATGGGAAGTAAATAAAACTGGCATTTTTTTCATTATGAAAACATTGCATCAATGTCACAGCATTGGCAAACTACAGTCAAGACCACGATCTGTCAGTTGTGAACTATCCCCCAGATCTGTGGGTTCATCTTACCTGTAAATGAACTCTCTCCAGGCCCGAGATGATGCCTTCTTTTATGTGACTGTGGAGTAATTATTTGTAGGTTAAGCAGCATTTCGGATGCTATGTACTTAAACATTCCTAATGTTGAATTTCTACTTTAAACCCACAGCTTAGTAAAATAGAGGAAAAGTTTCTGTGAAATGCCAGTACCTTTTGTAAGACTACCAGAGTGGAAAGAAAAACCATCAGCTTTAGGGAAAACATTTCTTCCATGGGGATTGGCGCTGAGGCAGCTGGAGAGGGAGGCAGCATATCCTGAATTTTTGCTAAGGTGTCGTACACATCTGAACACTGCGATTTCCACAAGACAGGGATCTTACAGCAGATGTGACTTCTCCAGGAACCTGCTTACTCAGCGGACTGCCAAGCTCAATAGGGTGAAGATTATTCTTTGACTTCTCTTTAGGGAGGCGGTGGGGATGGGGATAGGGCTGCCTGTGTGTAGTAAGTGATAAGGAACGAAGGTAACGCACAAACAGAAGAGAGGAATAACCGAGGCAGTTGTGAATTGATACTGTGCAGGCCATGCCCAGCCAAACAAACCAATCTGCTTCTGCCCAGATAGAAGTGGTGAAACCAGCAGAAGCCCACTGATAACAGGATTTCTGCTCTATTTTGGCATGAAGGCGTGACCTACCTTTATGGTTCATGTCACAGCTTCACAGCAAGGCATTTCTCCTTCTTGATGGCCCTCCTATTCCTTCAGCACCTTGGGTAATAGATGCTAGACACTTCAGCTAGGAAACAAGACACCTGAAGAGTAAAACAGCATCTTTATAGCCTCCAAAACAGGGCGGGATGGGAAGCAAGCTTGGGCTATGCTCATTTTGTTGGATATATCAGAGAAGTGCAAGTGTTTGCTGCAGCACGCTTTGGTAGGCAGAGACAACTCTGCACTACACAGCATGTAGGCGTCATGTCTTCTTCAGACAGCGCTACTTCTCCCCTTCTCATTTTGCTTTGTGAAGTAGTGGTGATGGAAGTCAGCAGGGTGACGTTGCTCATCTCCAGTATGCTGCCCTCTGGAGATGGGGTACAGAGAGGCTACTCGGTCCTACAACCAGACAGCCCCACACAGCCCGTCTGTCTCACAAGGAGAGACTACGTGAGTGCTGTGACACGCAGCCCTTCACCAGCTTCTCAACAGGACCCTCAGGCACCTTCCTTCATTTCTACTACCTGCTGCAAACACATCAGAAGGGGGAGAGATGATAAGACAGGGTAACAAGTTATTGCATTACGCTAAGACCCTGCCAAGGGGCAGGATACTGGAGGTTAATTCAGACATTTTCAAGTTCACACACATTTGTGGCCAATGACCAAAAGGTCTGGCTTTGCTTCAAAAGCAGAAAGCAGGCTGATTATCAGCTGTATGGTACAGCATCTTAACAAAGTCCTACATTCCAGAGGGCTTCGGGTCTATGTTCTGCAACCTCAGCAGTTCTCAGGGTGCACATCTAGGGTTTCTTACTGCAAATACAGATGGTTATTCTCCATGTGTATGCACACATCGAGGGCAAAAACACTCCTCAGGGAACAGATCTGAGCTTGCAATCGTTCTTACAGTTGTAAACAAAACTTGCTTTCTAAGAATAACAGTCCTTCCTAAGAAACAGGACTTAATTACTAAAGGACAAGAATATACGGAAATTAATACTGACATGGGAGTGCAAAAAATTGAATCTGCAGTCCCAAGGTTAAACTCTGCTAGCAAAACCAGATGCCTGCAACAGCACATTATAAACATTCAAACACGCTCACTTTTAAACAGAAGGAGCATAAAACAAGTGTACAAATCTGTAATAAGTCAAACTTTATTGTAAACCATTATACAATGTAATTACATCAGATACCCTTAGAAGTTTACGGTAACACTACTGATTAAACAATATGGTCCAAACAGAGGGCAGCAGAATACAGCTCGTTGGTTTTGCTCACACAGGCTCTACTCTGAATTTACTTACAAACGAACCCAACATTCAGTTTGAGACAGATACCCACGCAAAGACAGAAACACCTACAAAAGAGTCCCTTTTTTAAAGATACTGCAGTTTTACTTTGTAAAACCATAGTAGTCATTTTCAGTAATTGAACTGGAAACTTTAAATACATAAAAAAAGTTTGCACGCCTATGCTGTAGATCTACTCTGACTTGATGTGGCTCTTTCATTACTGGTTTCTCCTGCAAAAAGCACAGCAAAGTTGCAAACACGGGTTAGTCAAGCACAGTGGCAGAAATTCCTTGTGATGCTCAGCTCTCAGCAGAGCTGCGAGCCCGCTCCTCCCTCCCCAGGCGCAGCTGGAATCTGTTGGAGGGGATCACTTTGCATTGCTCTAATTTGCAACTCAATTTCTGAGTTTTCCCTGAAGAAAAGCTATAGTACATTTTAGTTAGCAACATTAATATACAGCATTTACCTACTTAAAGTAAGACAAGGGGACCTGAACATATCAAAGCCAGAACTTGAAAACCACGGATTAGACGACACCAGTGTTTTAAATTTATGCGAATGTGTCACA
The DNA here is from genome assembly GCF_963932015.1 of Anas acuta. NCBI lineage: Eukaryota > Metazoa > Chordata > Aves > Anseriformes > Anatidae > Anas > Anas acuta. Next base: position 14,545,453 of record NC_088989.1, on the reverse strand, counting down.
GGTCAGATACCAGAAACAGTTAATACATTTAGGTTGACCATTCGTGGTAAACTTCGTTTGCACCAATGCTTCTGTATGTCTTCGGTAAGTTACAATCCCTTTCTCTTACTTTGGCGTATACTACATAGCTTATTTTCATTAAACAATCACATTTTTTAAGCACAGCCTGAAGTAAACCTTTGCTATGAGTTGTCCTACAGTCCCTTTACCAGGCATTAACTCAGAGCACCAATCCGAGCATAAATGCAAATGTTGTGCCACAATGTTATTATTACCGGATCAACTCTTGATGAAAAATTTATTTCAGCCTGCAGTGCCACTATATTTCAATGAGCAGTAAGACATAGTGAAGCACTAGGCACATATTTCCTTCTCTCACACACACAAGCTCTTCAGACAAGAGCACGTAATCTTGTACCTACTGCGAGAATTCCAATTTTTATCTTACAAAGAGGGAAATTGCCAATTTTACATTTTCCATTTATCTTCCATATGATAACAGAAAATGAAAAAGATCAGTTTTGTTATTTGGCTAAGGCTGGGAATAAATTTTGTATACTTTACTAGAGAAAGTTGGAACTGTTTTTTCCCTCTGAAGATATACTCCTTTTACTACTGTGGTATTTAAAATATTTGACTTCTGTCTCTTTGGCTCATAGTGCTTTACTATGTCATCTTGCTAGGCATACCAAAATCTCAAACCAAGTGACATTTAAGCACTTAAGACAGAAAAAAAAATAATAGGTATTTGTATACCTTTGCTACAACCACCTTCAAGAAACTGCTCCATAGTGCTTTATACTGTTTTGTACTTGGTCAGTAAGTTTGAGGTCTGCTCAAAACAAATACTTTACATGATTAAGGCCATAATTTTATACTGACATTTCACAGACTAAACATGAGACTAGAAATAGAAATCATTTCAATAATTTAAGTAATTATAGAAGAGGAGGGAAAAGGAAGATAAAATGAAAGCTTGTACAGTTAAATTTGTGTGCGCTGCTCAGTTGACGAGGATAGCAATGACTGTGCAGTGGTATGTAGCACATGTTAAATACTTTTATTTCACTATCTGAAATAGAACAAATCCTATGCTAAAAAATAAACACTGACATTTGCAACAAGAGCCAGCTCTAGCTCTTAAATCCCTTTGGAACAGTGAGCTGTATGAGACCATCCTGTTGATGAAAATGAATTCCTTTAAATACTGTGCTTTTGGAGATATGAGCCTGCCCAACAGTCAACAATCATGAGAAGATGCCAGTCACACAATCAATGGAAAAAAAAAAAACAAACACAAAACAAAACGAAAACAGAGGCAACACCGATTAGGGACATTTCCCCAGCCCCCTACCCCCCACTTCAGAATACCTTGATTAAGCTTCCATTGTCATTAGTTTCTAAATTTAGTCTAAAAGAAACACTAGTATTTAAACTTATTGCAGTTATTACATTTCAGTGCACAGTAACAGAGGTCAGTGGCTCAACTAAACTTGCAAACGTTAGGTTTGGTAAAATGTCCCTTTTAGTCAGCTGGATCCACCGAGGTGTACCTGAAGTCTCAGAACATTGTGTTCACCTCAGCAGCCAAGCAGTGAAAAGGAATGCTGGAATAGTGAAAGGAAGTAAGGGAGCGCACAGTTCAGTATTTACTAAGGCCCAAGAACCCCATTTAAGTGGCCTGGATAATAAATCACATTAAGACCTAGTAAATCTATAAAAATGTAAAAAATCTTAAAAAGTTCTGAGCAGTTTTCTGATGAAACTGTTTGGTTTAAGGCTTGGACATTTCTGATGTCTAGATTGTACAACAGATCTGCAATTTGTTTCTGTTGTCACCTCTTCGACACACTGCCTTGTCCTGCACAAGGTTTAGCTACGTAAGGAAAGCCGTCAGAAACAATCATTTAGAAAATTTGCAAAGCAAAAGTAACTGAAAACATGTCTGCAGGGTTTTAGAGCAGCACATGTTGGCAATTATTAGAAGACAGACACTGAAAACTGCAGAAATTCTGTAGTGACTATTATACCTCTCTTTAAAAAAAAAAAAACACTAAAGAATAAGCAGACTTAAAGGAAATTAAACAGAAGAAACCCATTTTTAAGCACATTAAATAGATTGCGTTTTCAACAATATCAAGTATGGGACAGAATTATTCACAATACTGTAGCACAGCTCCTCCAATCAGATCAAGGTCCTGGATGGCAGGCCCTATACAAGGAAAAGTGAAAGAAACATTCCATCTCTCTTGCATTATATGAGAGGTACACATAACAGACTTAGAGAAACAAAAATAATTAAAGTCATCCATAGATATATTCATTTCACAAATAAGTAACCTATCACAACAGATTTTTGTTATACACTAAAGTGCACATTTGTCAAATATGCAAACAACACCTCCTATTAAAAAAGGTACTTTCAAATTATGTGGTCAAAAGCACACTTAGGACTGCATTTTTAGTGATATTTGGTGACTTCAGCAGTGACAGAGAGCCTTTCCCTTTGCAACCTCTTTGTCTTAAACCAGGACGCAAGGATAAAATGATTTTCACTACAAATCTTATGACCTTTTCTGCACAAAAAAGGGAACTGCACCCTTTTCTCTGACAAAGAGAATCTTTAAATACAACTGTATGAAAATATAACTTAAATATAAAATAGTCAAATAGATTTGAGGAGACTTGGAAAAAATCTTTGTTCCACCTATTAGTTCCATAGGTACCTGGTAGCAAGTAAACATTTGTACTTAAAAAAATAACATTAAGTTACAGCTTGTAACCATAAACTATTCTGCTCTAGGAATTATGCTGCAAAAGCCAGTTTTAGTAATAAAACACACTAACTTAGTTGATTCAGATGCCTTTTTGAGAACATCTTACACTGTATCATTCACTAACCATAAATGAAAGATCGCTGTATCTGTTTTCTATGATCTTCTCTGAAATGTCAGATACAAATCACCTTAGTGGCTAGTCCTTAACAACGCTGTTTTCACATATGATGAAAAGACATTCTTGCATAATTGGTCAGTGTGTCTGTAGTGCAACTGAACTGCAAGTCTTCCAAATGCTTGCATTATGTTGGTAGACCTTGCTTTTAAGTCAGTTTGTATGAAAAGGGAGATGCAATTGCAACATTAAAACCCACTGACTGAGGAGTTCTTGCCATGAAACCTGCAAATACACAGGTCAGGGAATGTGTCATACAGGCAGACCAAAACGATGCTTCTTTTTCTTAATGGACTTTAGGTTGGTCAGTCTACGCAGGTCCTCTTCAGCGTCTGATTCCTCCATCTCATCATCTGCTGAAATGAGGATCTAAAAACAAATTACAGTTTCTGAGTAACATGGATAAAAGTCATGGTCTTTCCTCGTTCTACTTTTAACTTACAATTTTTTATGCTTGCAAAGGACTTTAGTATTTGCTCTAGGAAGAGCTTACAGAACATAAATGGGATTTACTGCCAGTACTATCAAAAAACTGCATTATGTCATGCACTCTACTGGAACCTCAAGTAAGAACCTCAAAGAAGGATGCATGCAAATTAATCTCTACTACAATCACAGACTCTTAACCTAAAGATTTGATTCCAGCACCTCCAGAACAGTGGGGGCAGCTTGCTGTTAAAGTGAAAAGGAATACATAAGCTCCTCACCAGCATTTGCAATATGATAGTCATTTTATTAAAAAACAAAACATACAGGCAGCACTGCCTAGAATGCAGAAAACTGACTAAATGCATCAACTGACTAAAGCAAAAAACTTACCTTCACAGATACTGCCCATCCAGGCAAGCTATACTAAATAATATTAAGTGGGCACTTTTAAAAAGTTATTTGCAAGACCAAAGACAAGTACTTCTACAAAAATCAGGCCAATTGCCTCCTCCAGCTTCCTCTTACTTTAAGCCATTAACCTGTCTTCAAATCAGAATGGTCTGTTAGCTTTGTACTCTGCGTGGGATCTGTAGAAGTAGTTGTAACACAGTTCACCTGTGACATTTACATGTATTACGTCTTCCTGCTCATTTGAAAAGAAAATAACTAACTGGTGAGTGGTGCAACAATAACTTTTCTTAACTGGTTTTCATTTGCAAACACTAGGAACCACTGTTAGAGGTACATGCAAAGAATATCAAAACCGAGTTGAAAATGTTACAGTAGCATGAGGGATGAGCTGGATTGATATTGCATTAATTGCAGTAATGAACTCTACATACTTCAGACTCTGACTCTTCATGTGATGCTGCTCTCCTATATCGGACTTTACTTCCATTTCTTGAATCTTGTCCTGCTTCCTTTTCTTCGAGTTTAGCTTTTGTCTTCCCTTTCTTCATAAGAAAATTATCTACTACCCAGAACATTAATGCCTGGTAAAAAGAAAGAGGAAAGTGACAGTTCAGTTTTCCTCAGATCAGCATATGTTTGTTCAGTCAGCATTTGGACAGAATTAGGAAAGCTTAAAAATAGTTCTGAATTGGCCAAAAAGGTAAAGTTTTTTTTGGCATACAGTCCCATGGCTTATTATACACTGCATGAATGCTCTAGAACACTTCCACTTTATTCTTTTGCAGAAGAGGAGAGAATAAGGAAAACAGTTGCTGTTCAGAGTGATCATACATTAACTCTGTGTAGAAATGTGAATGGCTTAGGCAGACATCTTATTGCAACAAACTTTCAGTTTGCAAAGATAAAATCCATGCTTGAACAAATTAGTGAAAGCAAAAGCTGCCAGCATGTATTACATGCAAAGATACCATCTCTGACTCTTGTTCCTAAATCCCAGATTGCTGGAAAGGTATTCTTTATGAAGGCTAATTACACATTTCCCTTTCCCTCCACTCCTGCATAGGCCAGCCGCTATCAGCTGTCATCAGACACAGGATACTTCACAGTACAGCCATCCTTAGCCCAACTGTTTCCCAAAGCAAATTTCATCGTCATTTCATAATCTCTATGTCAGTATTTCAGTAGTACATTCAATCTACCAAAGTCATCAGCCCAAAAGGGTCAATGAAGCATTTCTACACCTCTTCTCAGCCTGGTTACTTAGCTCAGTATAGGTTTCAGCTAAGAATAATCTACATATCTAGGCATTTTCTCCATTCTTTAACACCCTTCCTTTTTTAAAAATTAAAATAACTTAAACATCAAGGTACATTGTGCTATATGTTTAAGGATAAACATTTAAGAATTAATGTTATTTAACTATTACATGGGAGAAAATTACAAGTAAACGTCTCACAGAAGCATGCAAGTCGTACTAACATTAACAAAGAAGGGAACTATCAACATGACGATAGCCAACTCCAACTGGGGGTTCTCTATAGGATTCAATAAAGCTACCTGTGAAAAGAAAAGGATTAAATTCAGATCATGGCAGCACGTGCTCACAACTTGATTAGTAAATGCAATTATTTTTGTACTAGCTAACGCTATAGAAATAATTTACGTGAACCTAAAAAGGACAGCTTTGTGTAAAAAGGAAAATATTTAGGACAGCTTATAAATCACAACAGATAAGTAAGCGGGGCTGGCAAGAAACTTAACTCTGTTGTTTTTGTTTATAGAAGTCTGAAGAGATGCATTCAAACCATCTTGGCCATTTTAGAGCTGTATGCTCTCAAGGAACATGTTTTTAAGTTTTATCTTAAGAAAATTCAAACAGACCAGAGCTTTACAAAATACACAGTAAGGAGAAGATTCAGAGTTCCCAAATTAGTCCAGGCAATATAATAGGAACTAATTGGTTTTAATGCGCTACAGCACCACACCCCATCACTTCTGAGTATTAAGTTACACTGACGCTAAAATAAATATTTATCCAGTCATCAGCAATTGGCTTCACTAATCCACTGCAAATTACTAAAAGCCTACAAATTAGGTTTATGAACAAAACCGTGCAAAGGAAATCTAAAATACTGCAGAAAGCAAAACAGAACAGCTTTGAAAAAGGGTTAAGAAAATGAGAAAAGGAAAAAACACTATCTTCAAGAGTATCTACACTATCTACCCAGGCAAGTAGATAGAATTAAATTTTATACATTGTAGTATATATTTATATAAACATAAAATAAATAAATAAATAAATATTTTTTTCCTGGCAATGAATGACAGAAAGCCTATTTAACTGTACCCTAATCAAGGTACAGGAACATACTGTCCCCAGAATTAAATGGCATTGACTGTAATCTGTTTTGATGGACAGGTCAACCAATTAAACACTGGAACATTAGAAATCTATGTTTTATGGCTTCCACCTGAAATTCATTTGTAAGATGGTGTAAAAAAACACAAACCTCCTTCCACTGAGGTATCAGAAGCACTATAATGATGATGGTTTTCTCGAACATCATAATCATGATGTACAGAGCACACTGCCCCACCCAGGCACAGCACTGCAGTGGGTCACCTGCAATAAGGAAGAAAGGTTCAAGAGATGCGTATGCTTCGTTTTACTTCACAGCAAACATTTCAGAAAAGCAGTATTAGAGGAAGGGCACCTATATCCCCTCAGTGCCTTCCACTATTTCCTTAGTGCTGTTCCTTGCCCTCCCTCAGCCTCACCTCAATTTTCAGAAAGTATCAGAAACTGAGAATACACAGACTTTGTCCGAGTCAGTGGTGCCTGCTTATGTGCTATTTTACCTAATCTGATGGTGAGCTAGATATAGCTGCGTTACCTTTATTTCTCACAAAACGGTTCTTTTTTCTCCTCTATCACAAAGCACTGAGTTTCCTAGAAGGGTAAAACTTAAAACAAGCATGGCTGAGGAGAAGCATCTTTCCCTTCACTACTACTTTAAACAGAAACATGAGGATTTCTGCCATTCTCCCTAGACTACCTTAAGCATATCTTTCATCTCTACAAAGTTGGCTGCTGTAACTAACCGATCTTAATTGCAGCAACAGGTGAAAGCACCGATATGAAAAAAAATTAATTAAACAAGAAGTTAACTAAGATCACATTTTCATTTCAGTCTGAAAGGGTTTGAAGCTCTGCTGCACCCCATTAGAACATGGCAGAGTTAAAACCTGAGTGCATTGCTCTCTGCCAACAGAACGAAGACCATCTTAGACAAATACTGGAACAGGAAAGCTCTGTAAACTATTAGATTCCATGAAAGCAAGGAGAGAGAAAAAAAAGGAAAAGAGAGGAACGGTATGCCTAGCAGCTTTGCAGGGGAGCTTAAAGCAGCACTTCACTGGAAATGAAAAGGAAGCTTTGGCAGGGGCTGTTAGCTCTTTAGACTTCTCAGCAGCCTTCTGCACCATCTTCAAACGCAGCTTAGAACTCTTCAGGCTGGGGATGAACAATGTGCAATGGAAATTCAGATGCCTTTATGTATTTGTAATGCATAATGGATAGTTGCTGCTTCCTTTTCTGGAAGATTTCTGAAAGCCTTTCAGTACTAATACTTGGTAATAGTCTTGAGACTTACTGTTTGCTGCTTAAATGCTAGAAAGAAAAAACGATAAATCAGATTGGAGTCCAAGACAAAGGACATTTTCCAAATAAGTTTTAGAGTAAGAGCTAATGGATCAACACTCAGTAGTCCAAAAGAAAAACAGTTAAATAATCAAGTTTTATAGTTACGCACTGCAGTTTAAGGCTTCTTTTGTGGAAAAAAAAATATATATATATGTATATAAGATTTGAAGGCAGAAACATCAGTAATTCTTAAGTAAGCAACTGTGATTCTTCTGGGGCTGCAAGGCCTGAGTTACATTTGATAATGAAATTGTATACTCCGCATTTTTATTTGCATTCTCTAGTTTTCTTCAGTAAGTAGCAAATATGGAAAAAATGAGATCTCTGGAGACACTTTCAAACCAAGTTTTTTAAACAGTTTTATAAATTATGCAATTGGAGTGAAAAATGTTAATAGCACTGTCACATCCAAGCTGTGTTCCCAAGAATATCTGGGACATTCGTACAATCAAAGATTCAGTGCATAAACTCAAATCAGAACTTTAAAGCTAATGTTGAAGCCATTAAGTCCTAATTTCATTTCCAAAGTCTGGGACAGTCTTCTGAATTCTGATTTTATGCCTTCCATGTATAATCTGTGCACTTAGAACATCCTGCAAATCAAAAGAAATTTTGCTACAAAAACAAAAAAAAAAAAACAACAACAACAACAACACACAAAACCAATCCACATTAAGACAGAAACTGAAAAATTCTGAAGCCTTTGTTTGCTACAGTGACAATGGTAGCAACATTTATTTCTTTTTAAATGTTGGGCAATGGTAACTAGTCTTATATGAGGGCATCCTAGTTCACATCAGCTACTTCATAGAACTGTGGTTATAGACAGCACTTAAACAAAATACCTGTGATTCCTCTATCCTGTAGTTTGTTTCTGTTCAAATCCTGAGGAACTTTCTTACAAAAATGTCAACTCACAAAACTTCTCCAAGACCAATTTTTAAAGCTTTTATAGCAAGTGCCTATCTACCCTACAGGTAGGCTATAGGTAAATGAGTTGTTCTGCAAATCACAAGCAAAGAGCTAGAGAGAAAAGATTCATCAAATGCAACTCCCAAGCTCGGCCATCTGAAAAGCACAGCTCGATTTACTTGTCAATATCTCACAGCAGCTAAAGTAGCTACCACAAGAAGGGAAGAGGAATGCAGGGAACATTTTTTTTGGTACAGATCACAACTGCTTTTCTCCTATTTACATACTCTGCTATATAAACTGCTTCTGCACTTTCAGCTGCTGATATAATCAATCTGATAATATAAAACTGGAAATGTGAAGACAAATCTAATAAGTTTAAAAATCCTGACACGAGAACGCCCTCAAGGGAGCATCATGCTAGTTGTTTGTAAACCAGCATGCAGTGCTGTTTTGCTGTACTAGCAGCGACTATGTTGATATTTTGGTATCCATTCTTTCCTTGAGGCATTTACACTTAAAAACCATCCTCCATATAAAGAGAGCCTTTTAAAACCAGCAGGACAACTGCTATTTTTATGACAGCTTCTCAAGTAATGAATCACCAGGGATCAAGTAATAGAGCTAAGATGGGAAATGAGCTCACAGTGAGAATTAACTTGAGACAAATGATTATTTAGGCTCTAGAAACACAAACATCACTCAATCAAAAGAAGAGACTTGCTGTTTTGTGGGCTTTGTTTTTCCACACTTGCAAACAAACAAAAAAAATACCGATCTTCAAGCAAAGGCCTTCCTTTAGTACTTCAGATAAAATGGCACAGGCCTCCAACACATTCTAGTGAGCAGCCACCGCGCCACTCGTGTGCTATACATCCATGTTTACCTCCAAATATGAATCTAAACGCCCTTGAGACCCCACAGAACTGCAGTTTAGTCCTCTCCTTTTACCCCACTTCATTTATTTATTTTTAAGGATCTTACAAAACATAAGATGAGCTTTCCCGTAGCCAAGGTGAAAAATTTCAGATAAAATGGCAGTAAGTGGGCTTTAATTTCAGAAACAACAGTGGTGCTTAACAGAAGAGGGCAGCAAACAACCCAGTGTGACTTGCCCTTTTTAGACAGTTCCCCATTTCTTGCATGGGATCTAACCTCACTGCACAGCCATCAGCAGTAACTGCCCATCTGGTACCTAGTTCTCTTCATGCTGGAAGCTTTTCCCACGTAACTAATTAAAACAGATTTACAAGACACTTTTTATTAGTGCTTTTGATAGTTTGTTTTAAAAAAACAACACACTAAGTTCAGAGGCAGCACATTAATGAAGATACGAAGAAGAAAGTCACTAACAGAATGATCTGACAATGGAAAGAACAACTAGTTAAAGAGGAGCTAGAGAATTTTATACATGACTTTTACAGATTTTAGATCTCCTAATGAATTCCAATGAATGATTCTCCAAAATGAAAGTGAAGGATCAGTCCCAGCCCACCTGGACATAAGTAACAAATTCAGCTGTGGATCTTAAAAGCTTAGCTAATGCAGCAACAGATGCCTAGCTAAAATAAAAATGGGTTCATTTAGAAGTCAGTAAGAGATGGAAACAATTGCAGGGGAGTCCCAACACCCTCCCATCCATTGAGACTACTTATTTGTGAAAGGAAATTAAAATGGGAGAAGGGAGCTCTCACAAGAAAAAACAATGCTATGAGAGGAAAAAACCAAACCAAACCAAAACAAAAAAAAACCTCTAATATATAACATGATTATGACTACTTGCCTGTAATGGTAACAGATACAGAATAAATTTTGCTCTGAGCAGAAAGCTGATTTTACATGGGGTAAAAGCTATGAAAACATTTCAAATACTTTCAAGCCAAGTCAACCATCATAAAAGGGGATTTTGAGCAGCAGGTCTCAAAGCTGTCAGAAGGTAAGTTCAGCAATGTCTCGGCCCTTTAACCTTCCCTGAGCATTGGTGCTTACCTAACCCCTTAGAAACCCAAGTCTAGGGACTGATCTGGAGAAACTATTTACTTTTCTACATATGGCAAATTTTCTGACAGTTTAGCTCACTGCATCAGTTCCCTAAAGAGTGAGATGAGCACCAGTCCAAGGAAAAGAGTGAAAACATTTGGACAGTGGTACGTGGGAAAAAAAGAAGATAAACAGTGTTGTGGCAGCATTGATTTAAACAGCTTTAATGGCCATAAACTGTAGCCTAAGATATACATTTATTCGACATTAATTTAACTTTTAAAAATGTACTAATGGTAGAGGAAGCTATTTCTCCCAATAGATAAATGCCTGGCATATATATTTTAAACCTCTGACATTAAAAACAAACAGCAATTAATGCTATTTGATTTAATTGCAAATTTCCCAACCATTTAAAGTACTTGATTTTAACAAGGCCTTTATTAATTCTTAATTCTGTTAGCCACTTGGGGTGTTTGTTTGTTTGGCTGGTTTTTTGTTTTTTTGTTTTTGTCCTTCTTATACAAAATCAAAAAATGATTAATTATCAAACTGCTACAAAAGCTTTTACTTTGTTAGGCAAACATTATTGTTATTATTTTTAAACTACAGTGTGTTTTTTTCTCTGGTTAAGAGCCATAGCTCTCTTGTAAGACAACCCCTCCCTCCCCGCATTCTCAGTTCAAGGAGCTTTAAGTGCAATTTTTAGTATTTATACATTTAGTATTTATATCTGCAAATATTAGGTTGAACAGAATTGAATGCTGTGTACGTAATATATCAAGCTTTTTTGCATCTGCAAATCCACAGTTTCTGCAGGTCAGCAGACTGCAGTGGCTAACAGAAAACAAAACCCACAACTTCAGATGAAACTAATTTCACTTCTGTATTTCTTAGCCTGTAAGAAAGACTTGTGCATTTTTCATCAGATACAAGCCCCATGCGCAGGAGTTCAAGTGATCCCTACTTGAGGACAAGCACATTCTCTTCGCAAAGATATGTGCTTGTTTACTTTAAAGAGGGCTGGCAGAATGCTCAACCCGTATCTTCAGACAACGGCATGCGGTGCAGTGAAAGCTTTAATAGGAAATGATGTTCCAGCTATCATTATTTAAAGTGTTTCAGAGTACATTTATCCTGTTGTTTTTTAACCCGAGATTAGCCAGTACCGTAATTTGTTCAATCACTCCTAACAACAACAAAACCAAGCAGTTGTTCCAAGCCTCACTAAATGCTTAAAGACTTGGTAAACTTTGCAACACAGAATTTGCATGCCAAGATACAGAGTGCTACTGACGAGTGGAATTCTACAGTAGCCATTATAACAACTGTGTAATGACTTAAAGGTCAGTGAACTGTTAGCTGAAATATGCCAAAATTCTGTCTTGGAAAGTATTTTAGTGCAACAATAGAAATATTTACCATATTCACCAAAGCGAAGGGACTCCCACTGCTGCCATTCCACAATGCTGCTGACTGCACGTATACCAGCGTAGATTAACAGCATCCCTAATGTGGCATCTAACAAGAAGTTGATAAGGTACCTGAAAGGAAAAATGTAAAGAAAACAAGGAGCAAGGGTCCAATTTCCAGAAGTTCCATGTAATTTTACACAATTGATAGGTATTCATTTATGTTGAAAAGCCACATCACTGAGATTAATCATTTACCCACTTCTGTACCTACATAGTGTAAAATTTAAATAGTTTTATGGGAGTCTTAACATTCTGTTTCTGACCTTAAATTTAAGCTTCAACTTATATTTCCATGAACTGTGTGTGTGCATCCTCTGCATAAACTCCAATATTCATTTTATGTCTTTAAATTAAAAACAGATTTCCTTTTTCCCATCCTTCAGTTCATTCTGCATAGAAACACTGTATTTGAATAAAACCAGGGGAATAAAAGGAATAAGCTAATTTACTTTTTTTATTCTTAACACCTCATAGAATTTGAAGGAAAAACAAAACAAAACACAACAACAACCTAACAACCCAAAACACTTTCATTCTTATGGGGGTGGCCCCACAAGGAGTTCTCTCTTGCTTGAAGGAGCACTCTACTAGAGCTGACAAGGAACAACAGTAACTATCAAAGCCACTATCAAAACCACATTTCAAATTACTTCAGAGTTTAGCAGAAAGTGATTTGCTTTAGGACTTCAAATCGTATCTAATAAACATCTGAAATCAAATCTAGAACCAGCCTTCCAAGGAAAAAAATAAAGTGTAAAGGACACACATCGACTGCACTATTAAATGATTCAGAAGGAACTCCTGGGATCTCGCCTATGCCTCAAGAAACCAGAGATCACCGTGGGTTTCAAATTAATTCTTAGGTCTATTAAATGGTGCAGCTGAACTTCAAATCATCTTGCAGGTCAGTTTGGTTTGTTTACTACTGCTCCATTTTGGCTGAACAAAACAGCAGCTAAGAAAGAGCCAGCAAAGGTTATCCCAGCTGCACGTCACACTGGAAATCCCTGTGACTGAGTCTTGTTCGGCAATTCCAAATACTTACGGTAAACTCTAGAGTCCATAGGATCTAGAATCCTATTTTCAGGATCTGTTGAAATAACAAATCAGAGAGCTGGGGGCTCCTGCTGGCCACAGAGGCAAATCCACGTGGACAAAATAACATCAGAAAGTGGAAAGCAAATACACAGTATGTGCAATCAGAGCAGTAAAGGAGGAGCTGCTTCGATCCTCAAAATCTCGTTCAAGCAGCAGCTCAAGAATCAAACTGAATTGACCGTGCCTTGCTTCAGCAAAGACGTAGCCACAAAGTTTCTAAAAACAGCTATTTTCTAACGGCTGTGTCAAATCATAGTTTTAATGAACTTTCTCTTTGAGGAACGCAGAGATCAAGGTTTAGTGCTTGGCAGAGGAAGCCCAGCACTTACAGGAGCCGCTTGAGGCCACCAGGGGCTGCTCTAAGCCCGCGGCAGGAGGGCTTCCAGCCGGCCAGGCGCAGGGGCTGTGCCGGCACCCGGGGCAGCGCTGCCGGCAGCAGGAGGGCTCCGAGCACCAGCGGTGGCTGCGAGCTGGCCTGAGCCAACACTGCCGGTGTGGGGCACAGCCAGCTGGCAGTCTGCACCACCAAATCCTGCCGGCTGCTTTGGCTATTCCAAAGTCCTCGCACAGCAGCCCTGTCCCAGGTGTTTGAACAGAGGGTTTATCAGCTTTCGGCTTATCCCGTACCTGCCTGACACAGAGCGTTGCATTGCCAAAGTAACGGATGGCAGCTTCCAGTTGTGGTCCTTTCCAACCACAATGTTCTCTAAAACTACCTTTTCTGGCTTTGTTCTGAAAAAAAACCCCGCACTACAAAGCAGGAAAGCACAGAAAGCTACCCGTGTTTGGGTTTGCTGACTCACATTACTATTATTTGAAGTCACGTACAGAAACACTGCTTTTACTCAGGAATTTTGACCTACTTGTAACCTTTAAGATATATTTTTTCCCCAACAAAGGACAAGCGGCTTTGGTTGATATAGCATGCTATTTTTTCTGCCAACAAGGAGGACCTGCACCCTTATCTGAGAAACTGCCCAACTCCACAGTTATCCTAAGAACGGCAAATGACAGCCGTGCCTTTGTTATGTGTCACACTACATCTGTGTTAAAAGTGGCATTTGAAAATAAAGTTATGTAGACTATATGGAAACACGTAGAAGAGAACACACATTAGCAAACCTTCTATTTTAAAAACTCAGACAATACAAAAAGTTATTTTTAAAATGTTTTAATGAAGTATTAAGCTTTGACTTTGAATGCTAACGATTCTAAACATGCTTTGGTTAGCTTGTTTAAATATATACATGAAAATGAAATAAAAGCAATTTACACCTGTCAGCTTTTGTAAATTATCAGGAAATTCTTAAAACAGTAACCAAAAAGATCTTACAATGATAACCTGGTATTACTGAAACTCTCATATTTATGTCTTAACTTCTACAGCCAGTGTGTTAAAATAAATGCATTTTCCCTACCAAAACGCTTTGTGTTGGGAGGAGAAAAGCAGTGTTTTACTGGCACATTTATAGCATGTGGGAACACAGAGGAAACTAAGGAGAAATAAGGCAAATAAAACATTCAGTCTTACAAAGCAACAAACATATTCCTTGAGCAATTTAACTCCTTTGTTTACCAAAGGACATCTGTGAGCAGCTGCCAAGGAAGGAATGGCATTTGGTTTTCAGGGGCAAATTACTAGACTTTTAAAAGTAATTTTACAGTTTCTATTACAAGAAATGCGTAGGCTTCTTTGAGCATGAGCCCCATCAATAAGAAACCCAAACAACTGTCATTTGCTTCAGCAGCTCTTCTAAAAAGCCTGACAGGGTCTTAGTCATAGATTCTTCAGGTTTAATACACTATAGAGAAATGCTTACCTACTTAGTCACACTGCTCCAAGTGTGAGATCACAAAATTAATTTTTGCACTAACTGCCTCGGTACCAGGCAAGATTTCCTGCTTTTAACAAAGTGAAAATGATACTGCAGTAGCTGATGCAGTTTTCTGAAGAAAATACAAGCAGGGACAATCTTTGCTCAATATCCCTGAAAGCAACCTGACTTTATATTAAAGCCTTGTTGCAGTGAATGATGAAGCTGGAGGCCAGTGTACACAACTTTACATTCACTTCCATTGGTTCCTGGTATCTCTTACCTCCTTCAGTAAATAGCCTCATATTACAATGAGCATCCTAAATCCTCATTCAGTAACTGAAGGGGAAGAAGCAAATTTACTCTCAGTCTAAAACACCCATACACAGACCAGAAAACAAACAAACAAACAAAACAACAGCTTTCTGAGGTCCTGCCAGACATAACCTAAAAGAGCAGATTTCTGATCCTTGATTAACTAAGCTTAAAACATAGTATTTTGAAAGTGACTGACTTTTTGCATGCAAATTTGTTTCTCTGATATATCTTGCATTACTGTCCAAGTACAGCAAACTCAACAGTGAACCTCCATAATGACCAACTATTCAATAATTAAACACTCACAGTGAACAAGGGTCTTCTTCTGTAAGGTCTGATAAATAGACGTTTGCAAAGTGGATGAACAACATCCCTATGGCTTGCTTGGAAGTATCTAAAAACCTGTAGAGAGGTAAAAACAGCTTTTAGGACACTCAAAACTGTTTACAATGCAGTAGGAACACTGCAAATTTATATTAATATTCCATCCCAATTATTCATTTTTCTTCAAATGAGACCACCAGAAGGATAACATGCCGTGGTATTTAACTTACTTAACCATGTTCCACTTTAAATTCAACCCTGTGCTTTTTTTTTTTCTGGAATCTTGCTAACAATAAATCAAATCATACCAACTTGAAGCCTTGGCACTGAAACTTTAAAGACAAGAGAGATCCTCCTGGTATCATAAGCATTATCCATAAACTAATCTTCACTAAACCTATTTAAGTCTTTAATAACCTCCTGTAAACAATGAGCATCTCAGGTTCACAAGATATTTCAGTCCTTTTATGTTTATGTATTTTTAGTAAGTTTATGGCAGGGATGGAGGTAAAATTGTCATCACTTGCTTGTTGATGAACAATCTAATAGCTGGCTAACGTTTCCTTTATCTATAGCATTTTGCTAAAACTCCATCATTGGTATTTTTCACCTAAAAGCATGAAGAAGTCTCCCTGAATTTTAGCTAAAGCACAACAGCTTCAAGACCTCACTGCAAAGGAGTTATCACCCTGAAACTACAATCTCCGAAGCAAAAGACAGACGGGAAGAAAATAGTTTCCTACTTACTGTGAACATATTTAAAAAAAACACCACTCAGGTACAGATTCAACATTGATTCCAGCCCCTTCCAACTCTTTTATTATTATATACTAATTAACTTTACACAATGATTTATTAAATATGTTAAATATAGGAATTGTGTCAGAAGTATTACGTAGGCAAGAGTGTGTTATTTATACAGACCAGCACTCATTTTGCCTGTTGCTTCCACGTCTAAAAGAAAGCCCCAAAATAGATCCAAACAATATTATATGCACAAATTCATCTGCCCTCCCTGACAATTTGGTATTAAACTTTATTCTTTCTCATTCATTGCCCAACACTGAGAGCACAAAGTTGGAGATGAGGCAGGAAGCCAGAACGTTACTTATCTAATCACTACAACATACTATAAATAACAATACTCAATCTCAGTACTAGATTCTTGGCTTAAAAATTAAAAGCTACCGCAGCGCTAGCCAGAATTTCAGGCTGAGGTAGACCATAGTACACAAAGATTTTGTATTTATTTTTTCCCATAAAATAAAGGTCAAGATTAATTATGAAAAGCAGCACTGTATGATGACTTTAATCATCATGAATCAAAGATGAATATCAGCCACTGAAGAAAAAACAAAGCACTACAGTCTACAACAGCTGGAACAATCAACAGCTTAAATTTTACACCAGTCTCTACTTAAGCCTAAAACAGGTTATGTTGGCATCACTACAATACAACAACATTTAAGAAGTAATAAAAATAAATATACTTTTTACACCACATATTCTTTAACAGCTTATGAAATTAAATCTTTTACCGTACCATTTTCTCTATTACAAAAACTAGGACAGCTACAGAACAAGAACATCTGTTTAAGCTTATCATCTTGGGGCAGTTTTACTTTCCATCCTCAGGAGGAAATGCAACTTTAAGCTTTACGTCTAAATGCGCATCTTCATGAAGGTTCCTGGCAATGTCTAGTGGGAATGAACTAGCGGGGAAATATTCTTAAGAATACAACATTTCGTTAAATCCTGTATTTTTATAACTGTTTTGTTCATCATTTATTCATCACTTTCTTGTCATCATTTTTTTTTTAATCATCATCACCACATGCAGACAATCATTCTATCAATTTCTAAAACATGCAAGAAGCTAAAATACAGGAGTGAGCCATGCAGAAACATACCATATTCTCCAAGGACGTCTTTCATGCTTTGGTTCTCTGAAGCGCTTTACTACAAAAGAAAGGAACAATTTGAGATAATCAGCAACTCGCAGAGCAACAGAAGTATAGAGAAGTAAAAGCAAATCATCTTGCAGAAACTTTACTTCTCAATAAATTAGGCCTTATACACCTGTATTTCGCTTTATGAAGCTCTAAAGATAGATTTTAAAAGCAACTGTCTCCCTCCTATCACCTACAAATAATCTGTTACCTGACCACCATTTCCATGGCCTCAGCTTTTATGATCACCCAACCAGAAAATTTAATTTCCAATAGTAAAGCAGGTTCAAGATATTATGAGAAAAAAGCAGTTTCTTTCACTCACTGGAGATCAACATTCAAATAGGAAAGTATTACTTGCAGTGTAGGGGCAATCTATAATATCAGAAATAAATCAAAAGAATTAGTAACAGGACAAACATTCCCTGACAAAGTGTATTTATTTTCTGGATGACAAATTGGACTTTTGTGTGCAAATTGAATTCTAAAAGGGAAATTGGACAGATTACTTAATCAGATACTCCCTTCACAGGAAGGTTGATAGTTGTTAGCCTACAAAAAATACAACCTCAAGGAAAAAGCCGTATTAAAATAGAAGCCAACTACACACAAGGAAAACCCAACTCACACGGATATATTTGACCATCTCCATCTTCTTACCAGTGACAACATGAGCAGTTATGTGCCAAGAAGCTCCCCGTGCCCCCACGAAGGAGCAGAAGTCCAGGGGGCTCAGAGGGACTGGGGGCTCACGGGACCCCTTTTGGGATGTGGGGAAGAGCCCTGGGGGATTCATGGGACTTATTAAGGGTTCTTTAAGGGAGGAGCCAATGGTGGGGAAAGGAAGGGGCCAAGGTGATTTGTAGAGGAGAAATAGAGGGGTAAGGGATAAAAGCAACCAGCCATACATAAGGGTGGCTGGTCCGTAGCCTCGTACCACCTCATCTACACAGCTTGTGCCGTCTTCAGATACTGGCAGACCAACAGTGATGGGGTAATGGAAAACCCTTCCAAGAAGGTTGGCTTTTACTGCCCAGAGTATTTCCATAGCACCTTAAGTTCAGTGTCACCAATCAGTGCCTTTAACGTCAATCTCAAACAATAACCATTTACGCTATTATTTCAGAGGCTGTCAAAAAAAAAAAAAAAAAAAAGTTCTAAGCCTTGGTTCCCCTCCTCCCCTTCAACTTGCAGAGATTCTGCCTTGAAGGTACGAACCCCAGCAGGTCAGGCAAAATATCAGTAGGCTTTGTAACAGGTTTCTCCAGGTGTTAGAGATGCATAAAATGGGATGCATACAAATGGGATGCTGTATATATTCTAGTTTCTGCACTGTTACTGTCTCTGACAGCAGAGATAAACTGTGTTTTACCCCCATATAATACGTCCATTAGAAATTAAAAGTGACAAGAGGAAAAGACTGCACATTACCCCAACAATAAAGTTGTAACAGCAATGTTCGCCAGCAGTTTTCCCTGTGAACAGCATGCCATAAATATAAAACCTCTGTTAAGCACTGCTCAGCTGAGTTCACCAGCTTACTGTTTATGACAAAATCTCCCGGGCCACAACATGGATTATTTTAATTAGTGTCACTTTTGCAAGTGACAAAGAAGCTCCAAAGCAAGTCAAAATAAATGGCAGAACTACAAGTTGCAACTTACTGTAGGTTTTGTGCAAGGCACTTTCCTGCAGACCCAGTAGGAATTAAACTGATAAGATTTACAGACTTCGGGGGAAGAACTCCAAGTTCAGGTTTTTGTCTATTAGCACTATGCAGAAGTTGTATGAGCTCATGAATTCATTTCTTTAGATACATACTCACAAGAAGAGATTACTTAAAACCAATTCCACCAACACCTTTTTCTCAGTACTGATAGAACACAAAATGACTTTGGACCCTCTGAATTCCTCCGTCCAATTCTGAAAACATTTCATTGGAGTTAACACTGAACAGGAGAGTTACCTCTGAAAGGCTCCACCGACAACTTCAGGGATGCTTTATACAGCTGATCATACCACAAACTTCCACCCAACTCTGTTACAAAAATCAAACGACGTGCTGTGCTTAAGTGCTCTACAAGCTGCTACCTGATGAACGTGGGCCTACAGATTTGCAAGCCCAGCCAACCTACACGAACCAGGCTGTGTTCTCAGCGGGGTTTCTCGTAGCTCCATGCAGACAAACATCAGGCACCTGGGACATAGGAAGGCCCCGGAGGTATTTCTGCATGGCTGGGGTTTCGCTGCCACCCAGAGCACGCTATCGCTCTGGAGGGGCTCAAGGCTCAGGGGAGAGCAACTCACCTTCCCTGCAGTGAGGGGCATGGCACGTCTTCTGCAGCGAGCTGGGAAAGCAGCTCTTGCCCACCCCGAACCTGTGGCTGTGGCACGGGACATAGGCTTGTTTGCAGTGTGAGGCTCACACTACCAAGAATTCACTGTATTTAACATTAATTACCTAATAACGTTCAGAATTCCATGCTGAATTATGAAGGAAGAGAGAAGTGCTGCTAACTTATACTTTCAATGCCATCATTTTTCAGGGAAGGCAACAAAAGCACTTCCATCAACAAGCACGGGGGCAGCCAGGCAGGCAACCGACAAGGAAGGCTCACAAGGCAGAGCATGAGCTGTGCGAAATTCAAGTTCAGTGAATTGTCTTCATGTTTCATGAAGTTTCTGGGGATAACGGAAGGGTTTCTAGCAGTTACTTCAACACAGTACGTTTTACATTTAGTATTCCAGAGATCTGGAAACGCACAGGGAAGAGTAAAGGCCATTTGTATGAACACAGACCAGAGGTGAAGTAAACCTCTGCGTGCTGTCCATAGGGAAGGCAACACTTGAGCCTGCACGAGGAAGTCAGCCTGCCCTTCTCTCCCTTCTTCACCCTAAGAAAGAAAATCCCCCAGGAAAGACCTTCCTGATGCGAAACAACATCACTATAGAGGTAAGCACTCCAGGTTTCTGGACGTTTTTTCTTGTATCAGCACCAAAAGTGACCCGATGAAGTGTTCAAAATGGGTCTGCTCACCACGTTTTACTGAATTTCTTAGACAAGCATTCTGGCAGCTCACAATAAGACTCTTTCTGATCCAAATAAAGATCTAAGAAGATTTCTGTAGCTCACCAATTTAAAATTCAAATGAATGAAAGCAAGCTGACGAATATTCAATGTGTTTGACGTTCTCCACAGCTGCACTGCAATAACCCTGCTCCTCCCACGACAGAGCTGGGAATTCCACCTGTATTCCAGCACCTCTCAAAACTTCTTCGAGACGAGGTCAAAACCAAAGCATGTCACAAAACATTTCATAAACCTCCTCCTCATCACCACCACCAGACCTCAGCAAAGCAACAGCTGAGCCACCGAAAGGGAAGAAAATGGAAAGGGGGAAATTCAGCGAAATTCATTTGCACGTCACAGATGCAAATCTGCTAGTACGTGTGGGCAGCTACAGCACAGACAGAACCAGCCCTAATGAGAGATGCAGCAGGACACCGACACGAGCTGCAACCAGGGAAATTCCAACATGACAGAAGTAGAAAATATCCAGCGAGAGCAGCTGAACTCTGCAACAAGGTTCCCAGGGGGGTGAAACCCAGGGGTCCCTTCCAGCAGAAGTCAGCCTGGGGGGTGTAAAAATCACCGTCCTGCGATATGATGCTTAAGGGCTCCAGGATCTGAGCCACGTACCCAAAGACCAAAGTTCAGCAAGCTAGAAGCCATACACACACATTTACTGGAATGCACAGAATTTATGAATGAGGAGCCTGCTGCAGCTGGATCACGTAAGAAGTCAA
Organism: Anas acuta; assembly: GCF_963932015.1. Classification (NCBI taxonomy): domain Eukaryota; kingdom Metazoa; phylum Chordata; class Aves; order Anseriformes; family Anatidae; genus Anas; species Anas acuta. The sequence continues at coordinate 14,524,281 of NC_088989.1, read as the reverse complement.
CCATGTATGCAGGCCAGATTTCAATGATTTCCAAATCTGCTTAGGAAGGCTGTGACAAACCCCGTTCCACTTGTTGCCGCCAAAGCAGTGGGAACCATGTCTGTTACAAACAAGAAGATGCACACTAATAATTCCTGAAAATCCTGTAAGGATAAGTGATTTGCACCATCATGGAATGACATCACCTGTGCTCTTTATCGTATGTTTGAATTTACCTCCCGTTCACACAGCTTTTAAGAGGCTTGTAGTTGGAGTTTCACTTGATCTCCTCATTATTTCTTTGGTAGCAGCAAAGAAGGAATAAGAAATTACAGATTTCTCTACACTAATTTTTTTAAACTAACCTTGCAAGAAACTACATGTCTAACAAGAACGAGCTAAGCATGCCTTACAAAAGAATAATGAGCCTGTAAGCCACAAACCAGCTTTTGCAACGCTTTTGAGCCCAGCATCTCCCTCCATTCAGTTTAGAAAAAGGAACATAGGTATTTACTTACTTGTTTTAAACAGATGTAATAAATGTGTGACTTTGTTAACACAAAAGACTGAAAGAACAAGTGCTTTTGTCATGCTGCTGAACATTTTTCTGGACAAAAAAAGAAACGGCTCCATGTGCTTGGTAATTCACTCTTTGCCCCACTAATTCTTCCTTTTCTCCCTGTGCCTCATTAACTACAAGTGTGGTGCTCAAACACTGGCCACCCTGCAAGCCTGCTGCTCATGCTTTTGCTCTTTGCCTGGACCACTCACTCCTGGACACAGCAGCACCAGCTGCAGCAACTGATTCAGAACCACATCCAGCACTACAGCTGCATCAGAGAAAGTTCAATTTAGCCCATATTAAGGGCTCACATACCACAAAATGCTTGAGCTCACCTGCAAGAAGATGTCTGGAAGGCAGAAAGCAGTGTTAGCCATGCCAGCACCCACACCCCTTTTCTGAATTGCACCGAGTCCTTGGCCTCAGTGGCTCTATAGAGACCCGTGGGCAATAACACCTGCCTGTTAAAGATGGTCACCCAGGGAAAAATGTTACAGACACAGAGGACACAGTAAATTTAGTGTCCCAGACAGTCACTGGGGGGCATCGAGGGACTATAGTCTCAGTGTCCAGGCAGGTGCCTGCACACCTTCTCCCAGGCAGCTGGTAGAGCAAGGTTGTGGCTACAGCTTTTAGGCAGCAAAGACTGCGCCCCGGATAAACGGGTCTGACTGTTACAGCAGGGCGGAGTTACATGCGCTAGAGCTGAGCATCAGCCAAGCTCAGCTATCTCATGACCAGGGCTCTTTGTCTTGTCATGGATGAAAGAAGAAGAAGGAAAATGATTTGTCAACACTGGACTTCACGTGACGTACCGAGCAGGCAGCAGTGCTTCCTGGACAAACACAGGAGAACCACAGATACTGTGTGTTACAGGTACAGTGCTGTCCTTTGAACCCTGCAAAAATGATGTTTACCTCCCACCTGCTTCCACGCCCAGCGAGCAGCCTCTCTGTGAGCCTTGTCCCTGCATGGGCGTTGAGCCAGCACGACGCGAAGCTGCTCTGCACAGTGAGTGGAAAAGGAAAGGACAAGCCGCTATCAGGAAAATAAATAGCACACAAATAAATAAGTGCCAACAGTGCAGCAACACTGAACGTTAAATCTTGCAAGTTTTAAGAACGCTGATGTAAGCAGCACCGATGGCTTGGGCAATATTTACCCAAACGTTAAATTGTGAGCCAGCGTTTGGTCTTAGAAAATTGGCAGTCGTTATCTCTGTGTGTAACACACGACTTCAGTCCAGGTGTCCCCATCTGAAAGGCTCCTGTAAATCAGCTCCCCAGCACTTCCAGACAGAGGCACGTGCTGTTCTGCTTCCTCAGCAGATAGGAGATAGCTGAAGGGAAGCTAATCTGAGCCTGTGGCACTGGGAGTGCCTGTAAGATTGCCTTCAGAAGTTTAATTTTCATACACAGCTCTCTTGAAAACACTTCTGGGCTCTGCAGGAGGTGCTAGGAAAACACTACAAGGAGCAAGAGGTAGGGCGCTACAGAAAGCCCCGTCCCGCCGTGTGATACACACACCTCGGGAGAACTGCAAAGTACAGTCTGCCACTGCCAAGGGGGCTTTTTCCCCCATTAAAAAGAACCATTTGGGAAACATAAATTATTTAATGCCATACAAATAGAACCAATCCATATTAATGTGCACTAAGCAGCGATTTACGATTCACGGCACCATTTTCACCTACAACACTCACGGATCGCTCAATAATAGATGAAGCTTTCCCGACATCATTCGTATGACAACAGATATCAATGAACTCTCAGTTATTCACAGCGCTTATTCTAAATCAGCTCCTGGGAACTGACAGCTGCCAAAGCACAGCAAGAAACTCACCCCGTCATTCATTAAAGTATTAAACTATTACACCGGCAGCTGGAACAGTCTTAAAAGCAGAAACCAAGCCCAAAACATAAATTCAGACGTTTCCAAAAAGCACGTAGAACGTTTTCTCTTTGTAGAATATGAAAAACACCGCAAAAATACTTAATCAAGGAGGCCAAAGGTGAACTTATACTTTATATTTAAAGTCCATTTAAATTCTAAGTAGCTTTGCTAACCAGATTTATTCCACTAGGCCGACGAAATAATCAAAGCATTGAATTGCAAAAGCAAGGCGCATTTCACATAGCACCAATCCCTTAAAAATAATAATAAAAAACTCCAAAAAGATACACAGCCCACTTTCACCTGTTCTTTTCACGCAAACAAGTATCACAAAGGGAGTGTCAGTGGCCAATCGTGTAGACTTCTTTGACATAATGTATCTACCAATTAGGTCTTTATTGAATCAAGATGAAAACATGCAACAGTTTCCACCTGCATGAGCATTATTCTTAATGACACAGTTTCATACCTCTTAACAGTTGTGAAAATTTAATACAAGCTTCACAGCACTAAAAGCTAATGCCAGCACCATGAAACCTATTGCTATAAGAAAACTCAAGTTTTTAACATCAAATTGAGGTTTTGTTTGTTTTCTGATTTTAAGCCTCCCCAGACTATTTCATCTTCTAGCACTACAATCACTTTCCAAAGAGAGCACTGCAATTCCATGCACATAAACTAAAACATGCTGGTAGTCTCACCATCAGCCTCAAGATAAGAAACATTTCCTGAAATGATCATTTATGATAGTTGATAGCTGGTATTTTCCAGTAAGAAAAACTAAGGGTGATTAAGATAAATTAAAATTTCAGAGCATACCATCTTCAAAAATGATTAGAGACAGAAGACACGCATTGTAAGCTGTTAAGAGTTGTTGTAATTTTAGACTCATTTTTGTTCCATGGAAAAATATGTATTTCTGGCAAAGGGAGAAAGGGACTAGACCAGAACAACAAAAGGCAAGCAAAGGCTGTTTCTGCACATACGCAAGGTGAGTCGCTGGCTGTCTGCCTTGTGTCTGCCACAGGTTGATGGAATCAACCCTTCAGAACAGCTTTTGGTCGCATTTTGAGCATTCAAACCCAGGACAGCAGTTTCTTAAGTTTTACCAGAAACCAGAGGATAGTCGGTTCCACAGAACCCACCACTACCTTTGAAACCCTTCACAACTCAGGGACCCCTTCCCAATGTTCACCTCTCTTTAGAGATCTGCTTAGCGCATTGCCATCCTCAACATTCATCACCTATGACAAAACAAGAACGGAAACACAAGGCACGAGGCTGAGCAATGTGTAACTCGGGACTGCTGGTGGAAGAACAGGCCATCGGTATCCTGAGCAACTTGAATTATTCCCGTTCAAAGCCTAAGGCATCATCCCTCTACCACCTGCAAAGCAGCCTCACGCAAGCTGCTCGCTGCAGGTAAGCGCTGACACGCTGAGGGGTACACAGTGTGCTGGGGTCAAGAAGTCTTGGAGTGATAACGTGCTACACGTGCTGCCGTGAGAAAGCAGAGCTGGTTTGTCACCCCATCAGCACCATCCGCAAGATAAGGCCTTGTTAGATACCCGTTATGGCTGCAAACTTCATTAGCCATGAAATTAACATCACAGCAGAGTGCAAAAACGCACACTGTATGTTTGTGCAAATCGGCTCCTTACAAATTTAATTATAAAACATTAGTCGAGAACAAAAATTCATTAGGCAGTTTACAGTTAAACAACAGGCTAGCTAAGTTCAGAAGTTACTTCTGATTAAACACAGCTTCTCAGTTTCTGGATAATTTATCATTTTAATAATTTCCAAATGTCAACATAATGTACCCTTTTTTCTAAACATTTCATGATGTGAATGACATGCATAATTATACTTAGAACAATCTTATTATCTGGGGTATAATTATATCCAGCAATCAGCTGAGTAATAAGAACAGCGTAATACATTCTGAGCCCACAAGATAAACGGGCAGCAGACAACTCTTAATGAAAAGTGCAACTTACTTCACCAGTACAGATTATTTGTTGACAAAAATAATTGTCCTTTTGCTTTATACATATATATATGTATATATATATATATACATCTATACGTCTATATATATATATATAGACGCTGGAGAGCAGCCTAGAAGAGAGGGATTTGGGGGTCGTGGTAGACAACAAGTTGAATATGAGCCAGCAGTGTGCCCTGGCAGCCAGGAGGGCCAACCGTGTCCTGGGGTGCATCAAGCACGGCATCGCTAGTAGGTCGAGGGAGGTGATTGTCCCGCTCTACTCTGCGCTGGTGCGGCCTCACCTCGAGTACTGTGTGCAGTTCTGGGCACCACAGTATAAAAAGGACATGAAACTGTTGGAGAGTGTCCAGAGGAGGGCTACGAAGATGGTGAAAGGCCTGGAGGGGAAGACGTACGAGGAACGGCTGAGGGCACTGGGCCTGTTCAGCCTGGAGAAGAGGAGGCTGAGGGGAGACCTCATCGCAGTCTACAACTTCCTCGTAAGGGGGTGTCGAGAGGCAGGAGACCTTTTCTCCATTAACACCAGCGACAGGACCCGCGGGAATGGAGATAAGCTGAGGCAGGGGAAGTTTAGGCTGGACATCAGGAAGGGGTTCTTCACAGAGAGAGTGGTTGCACACTGGAACAGGCTCCCCAGGGAAGTGGTCACTGCACCGAGCCTGACTGAATTTAAGAAGAGATTGGACTGTGCACTTAGTCACATGGTCTGAACTTGGGTAGACCTGTGCGGTGTCAAGAGTTGGACTTGATGATCCTTAAGGGTCCCTTCCAACTCAGGATATTCTATGATTCTATGATATGTATACATACACATATATATACACATGGCGTTTCCAGAAGACTTGCTGCATTTAGTGACACTAAATATTTATGACCTGAGACTATCACACTACCAGGACATTAAGCCACCCAATAAATTGCTGTTATAATCTACCCCCCACAAAGAATGAGACATCCTGCAAAAAAAATAAGCAAAACCCAAGGTAATGTAGTTTAAGCAGAACTAAACATTATGAAAAGGTTTCTGCTATGGTCAGTAAGTGCAGAGAGGCATACCTAACTACGCTACAAAGCAAGACTGTTGGTCTTCAGTTTCCAAAATTCAGAAACAATTCCAAAATTGTTACTCTCAGATTCATTTCAGTTGTGGTTTCGTTTTTTTTTTTTTTTTTTTTTTTTTTGCTTCCCTTAACACCTGAACAGCTCCCAGCCATACTATTACTTGATTTTGTACAATATGATGCTTCTCAGCAAGATATTTTTTTCCTGCAGAGCTTGCAGTGGTCAGAACTACATCTTTTGTATGCTAAATACTAAAGTAATAGCACAGTAAAAGAAAGTAATTCACTTAACTAATGTTTACCCATGTGGCTGCCTTTTTTTTTTTTTCCCTGTTTTGGATCCTAACGCACCTCCCATTTTTGTCTCAGACGTGGATGAGGGTGCCACCGAAAGAAAGGACTGGTGCTTTATTTAAAGCAAGCAACAAACAGCACCTAACACAGCAGAACCTTGGATGGGTTTAGGGACCCCCACACTCCACAGGCTGTACAGGAGCAGCAGGACCGCACGGGGCTCTCCTGGGTCCTGCAGCCCCAAGCAGCCAGCTCCCTGGGGGAGCTGCAGGGCTGTCCTGGTTCTACCCCGGGTCCTGCCTGCGGCTTTCCAGGCAAGAGCACTGCTCTGGCTTGCCAGGCTCTGCCTCCTTACCTGCCAAACCAGTCCAAAATAACCAAATCGCTTTCCTTCACAACTGGTTGCCCAGCACAACTCTCATCTCTGTCCCTTTTGCATCTCCTCTGTGCCAGAACAGCGCCGAGGTGCTGCTCCGAGGCGTTCTTCCCTCTGGCATGGTCCTTCACACCCCTTTTGGGCCCCAACGCAGGCAATCCCTGAGTCCACGTCCTGCACACGTCTGGCGATTCGCTCGCCACCTGCACCTTGCAGAGCTGTGCGGACGAGGACGATGTGCATCCTGCACAGCACAATCCACCAGGCTCCTGCAGTGCTGCTCACGGCTTCATACACACGAGGTGCGCTCTTTGTGATTTGAAACTCATGTGCGGGACGAGCTCTACAACCAGCGGTGCCAGGAGCGTTTGCCCTGAAAATGGTATGCTTTAGCTATTTCGTAATTAATGGTTTTCTTTAGGCCAAATTTTTTTTTGAAAGGTCGCTGGAGTTACTTTGTCTTTCTTCTCAAGTCCCTGCTCTCCAAATCATTCACACCTGTAATAATACTCCCTTACCCTGATGAAAACATGAAATAATTCCTTTGAAATTTTTATTTTTGCTAGAGCATTTCAAATTCTAAGACACTGTCTAACAAGGTAACTCACGGTACAAGCAGCAATCATTCTCCCGGCAGGCTTATCAGGTGGGAAAACCTTGCTGTAAAGTAAAGGACATAAGAATGCAGCCTTTAGAGGTGCTTCCTTTTGGACACCGTAAGCAAAGAGGGCAAGGAACAAAATAGAGAAAAACCTTTATAAAAGGTACTGTATGTAAGCCGTGACCCTCCACAGCAAACCCAACCTCTCGCTTACTCCCAGCACCTACACTCAAGCATTTCACTTTGGAGAACACAGCAGCTTTAACCTGCTCGGTGTGAGCACAGACACAAACTGTAAAAAAGCCATAAAAGATTAACAGCCCCACACACTTTGGTCTCTTTTACAGCATATTAATGCTTCCCTACATGCAGACACAAACCCTTTACCTGCAGAGCACCAGAGGACTCCTCTATTTTACTAATTTGTCAGTACAACTTATATCTAATTTCTCAGCCATTCCTATGCAGCCCGACACAAACTCATCCATGCTCTGGCATGGTAAGGGTCTGCTGAGAAACGCACACAGCCAGGACGAAATACTAGGCAAAGCTTCAGACAGACAAGATAAAGAGATTGGCAACGCGTTTTTTCCCCACACCTTTTTGCAGCTTTGGCTAATAATAACTGTATTCTTTACCATTATGTCATAGATGTGTGGGATTACTGTGCTCCCACCGTGTTCATCACTAAAAGCTTGACCAAAGAATGCTCAGAAGGTACTTGGGATTACTGACAGAATACACCGAGGTATAAAAAAGTATTTAAAACTAGCTTTGTGCCACCAGTAATAAAAAGCATAACTATAGCCCCCCCCAAAAATAAAAGCTAAGGAGCAAAAGTGACATTTTAATTCAATATCCCCATGAAATAAGAGCTGAGCACTGTAAGGGCAAACTTTGAAAAACGTCTCATCTTTGGCTGGCAGACGTGAGGCACAAACATCCACCCCCTACGGCAGCGGAAACCCATTACGACTTCCTGCTACCAAGTGGCTTGGCTTAAACAAACCAGGCTGGAAAACCAACGCATGCTTAGGCATGAGAGCAAAATTAAGAAACAGGCTTCAAAAACCAGGCTCACAGATGTGAGAATGAGCAGACAGAGTCCAAAAGGGCTGCCATTCCAAGCAGGTTTGGGGAAAAAAAAATGGTTTTATATCAGTGTGTTCCCTTTTTTAGCAATGTAGAGCCTGCAGCTAGGAGAGAAGCCGCAGAAGTCACCTAACCTGCCTTCTGTGCGACTCCGGGCACACCAGAACACCTGCAGCACCCGGGTGAAATCATCCCAGGGTGCCTCCGGCTCCTCAGCAGAGAGCTGAACCCAGAGCAGGTGAAATTAATCCACACACCAGCAGGCTCTGACAGTCCCCTCATGACTTGGACAACAGAGGAGGAGCTCACTCCTCTGGTTTATGGACCACGAGAGAGGAAGAAAGGGAAGGAGAGGGGATGGAGAGGTATGAAATCTGCGCGATTTTGATTAAGTTGTGGATTTCTTAGGCCTCAAACAACTTAACGTGGTAAGAACAAATGTGAGTTATTCTTAGGCTGAGGGAGTTAGGGAATAAGGCCAGGACAGCTGATAACTAGCCAAATTGTTTACTACAAGGCAAAACTCTGGGGATTACAACAAGCTGTATATTTGATCGTGGAGGAAATGGAGTAACAGCACTCAAATACTTAAGAGACTACTGTAAAGTAAAAAGGTAAACTGTTTTTCACGCCCTGTGCGACAGAACAAGGAGGTGTGAGCTACAAAGGAAAGAAAACCTCGGATTTAGTTTCAAACGCTCGTTTCACCAGCTCAAAGCAAGAGATTCTCTGTCCCTGCCACAACTTTCCTGCCTGTGCCCCTCCAGCAGCGAAGGGATGTACTGGGGAGGCTGCTGATGGGGCTGCATGCCCCAGCTGCCAGAGGCACAGCATCTGCAGCATGCTGAAGAACTTGACACAGAACGAACGACGCGCTCAGCCCTTGGAAGACAAAGTGCAGCTGATGCCACTGGAGGGGGAGGTGACCACATAACTTCATGGCAAACGGACAGGCAGACGCACGGGAAGGATCTGGAGCATCAGATCTTAAGCAGTTTTGCTTTAAGGATAGGTCCTCACTTATTTCGAGATGGACATCTTGTAACGAGGCACAAAAAGACCCTCCTCTTGCAGTTAGTTACTATGACCAGAAAAAACAATAGTTCCTTATTTAACTGAATGCAAGCACAGCAGGAGCCACCAAGCAAAGGGCAAGCCTGGGTCACCCTCTGATTTACCCACATAAGAAAAATTCTTACTGTTTAGATATCAAATCAAATATTTTTCAAAGGAAAAGAGCCACTGTGCATAAAGAACTGTTTTACAATACATCTCTGGTGTTACTCTCATTGCTTTCCCCAGCAGAGGATTCTGCACTAGTAATGGCATCCAAAGTGTCAGAACAGCTCCTTCTGATGCTTCCTTTCAAAATAAATAAATAGGCTTGCCCCTTCCAGTTAAATTCAAGTACCAGGTAGTCCCATGTCTTCAGTTCCCTGGCGTTTTACAGAGCGAAGCTCCATGCAGAGGCTTAACAATGAATGGGAGCTGAGCTCCAACCGGACAGCTGTGCTGCATCTCGGGCAGGCCCTGCCAACAGCCGCTCGCTTCTTCCTCAGCGCCGCTCACTCTGTTGTAGCAAACAGCTGGAGGAAATACTTGAGCCTAAAGACAACCACATCCCTCTGCTTGTTTTCCTCACCGTACCGGTTGCATGATCCAGCTCCAGGGGCTGTGTCATCCCTTCTGCCACGCCAGCTTGGGACAGGAACAGCTACGGAGGTGCTGAGGTGACCGCTGAGGAGCCATCGTGGTCTCCCTCTCCTTCTCGGCCGTCAGTTCCTGCTTCTCGCTCACATCAGATCTACCACATGGAGCACAGAGCAGCCCTACTGGGTTTGTTGAGGCAACTTTGAAAGGTTTTGGAAGTGCATGCCAGATGCTGCTTGGAGTATGACAAGAAGGCTGGAAACAGTAAGGCAAAACAAGGAGACTGAACAGGATCGGCCCTTCCAGCACAGCACAGCACCTAACTGGGAGACCAGCGCTCTCTTACCAGTGCAACTGGTCTGCGTGGCAGGGTCAGCTTCTCCTTCTGCTACAGCACAGCCCCAATGTCAAGCGGAAAACAACGCGGCTGTCAACACTGGGACAAGCAAAACTCTCCTTCTGCTTTCCAGTGTAAGCAGAACAGTTTGCTACTTTTTTGCTGTAATTTCCTTTGGAAACAGATCGCTTTTCTTACCAGTACCGGGGTGGGGACTGGCTACCTTCCTTCCACTCCCCTCTCCCACAATTACAAGCGCGTCACTGACAATCTCCTTCTAATGGCTCATGGTTCAAAAATATTTAAGCAGAATGAAGTTAGGAAGTGCTGCTGGCAACCAGGCTTTTATACTCCCTGCCTGTCCTGGGTGTTCGCTTTTCCTTATATTCACAGAGTCTGCAGGCATACTCGAAACGCATAAAGGTTTAAGTGGAAGCATCTCCAGAAAATAAAATAAAATAAACCAGTCTCGATGCAGAGCACCAGCAGCACACCCACGTGTTGACTGTGCCACCTTCCTGAGGAGCCTTTCTGGGGGGCAGCCGCCCGGGCTCCCCGTGATGAGGGCGGCCCGGCTGACCCCAATGCTTCACCTGCCGTGAGCGCAGCTCCTCGGGCTCAACGCGAGGCAGGCAGCAAAACTTCTCACCTAACCCCGGGAGCACGATGCTGGCGTGGAAGCAGCTCCCGGCTTTACCGCCGAGCCCCCGCCGCTCCCCTTCGCCTCAGCGGCCGCAGCGGCCTCACCCCCCCCCCCCGGCCCGGGCTGAGGCGAGGCCGGGCACAGCCCCGCAGCCTCTCCCCGCCGCTCCCCGTGTGAAGGCCCAGCCCGGCCCGGCCCACACTCACGCATGAGGGTGCTGAAGGCCACGACGCCCAGGAGCCCCTGCAGGAAGATGCCGAAGCTGTCCATCAGGGCCCCGTTCTCGCAGCCTCGCTCGCCGGGCCGCGGGGGGCTCTCGGTGGGGCCGAGGCTGCCGTTGGGCGGCGGCGCCCCCATGGCGAGGCCCGGCCAGCGCCCGCCTCAGCGGCGCATGGCGGCGGTGGCGGTGGCGGCTGTGGCGGTGTCGAGCCCGGCGGCGGCCGAGGCCGGGCCCCCGCCCCGCTTCCTGCGGCCCGCGGCCCGCCCCGGCGCGTCAGAGGCAGGCGGGGCCCGGCCCGGCCGCCCGGGGAGCGGAGGGAGGCGAGAGGCGGCTGAGGGCAGGGCAGGGGCTGAGCGAGGGGGGTTTTCTCCCGGGTCCCGTCAGGTTCGAGCCCCTCGGTGGTTGTGTGGAGGCCAAGGGGCGCTGCTGGAAGGGTGCCCTGCTGCCCAACAGCCCGGGGAATTTGTGTTATTCGTGGAAAACCGAAGCAGCTTGTTTTAAAATGCTGACTTGAGTGGATTGCGTGGACCTTCGGAGAAGCCCGCAGAAGGAGCAGCAGTGCCTGCAAGGTTTGGCTACCTGGGTTTAAAGGCAATAATTAATGGGAACTCGTTTCTAGGCTCTGTCCTCAGCTCCGCTGTAGGACTTTCAGCATCCCATGAAACAAAATCTGGTACTTTAGGAGGCTCAGAGCTTGAACGTACCTGCCTTTGAGGGAACCGTGGGTACCACCCAAACGAGCTGTTGACAAGGATGATGGGCAAGCTGCATTTACATGGTCAGCATTTCCTTTTAGACATAAAATGGAACACACCACCTAGTGTTCCCCACGCTTTTGGAAGATGGAAAACCATCCATGGGTAAGCAGCAGCCTTCGCCGTTATATTAACAACCAAAACCATCAGGAACAGTTTAAGTATCTTTTTTAATTTTCTTACAACCACTTAAAACTGTCATATACCACAAACTTATGTACACTATTTACAGACAAAACAAGCAAAATATCCATCCAAAATATTTTTTAAAAAATCCTCTGATTAAATTGTTACACCTGCTCAAACAATGGTGGGACTTAATAGGCATATTTTCTTGTGCATGTTTCTCTTCCATTTAGTACTTCAGTCTCACTGCATATATATATATATTTAAAAGTTAAAGAAAGATAAAACAACAAGCAGAAGGGACGCAACACAATATGCATTTAAATCTTTGTTTAAGAACAAGCAGCTAATTAAAAAAGGCAAAATACAGGAAAAGTGCATCAGTTCCAATGAGTTAGTATAAGAAAGAGGCCCACATGTGGAGAGCAGGTACCCCCTTAGGGCAGAGCCTCCTAGAAGGCCTCTGATTGTCTACAAAGATTATTTTTTTAATTTAAACAAAAAATAGCAACAATAATAAAAAAAAAAAAAAAAGGAGAGGAGAAACATGACACCTCCAGAAAAAAATATTTTTTTCCAAGAGGTTTCTTGGAAACTGGCGCTCAACAACTTTTGGGGTGGGCAAGAACTCATTTTTGCCCGGACTTCGTTGTTCATAGACTTGAGCGAGCCATGCCTGTGACTCGAGCAGAAGGCTTGTTCCTCCTGAATGGCACAATGGTGGAGGACTTCCACAGGCTCCGTGCCCGTGGTTGTGCTGAGTCAGCCAGACCTACCGCCTCTGAATTTTGTCAGTGCAAGACCTGCTCGCTTCCATGGCTTAAAGCTGAGCCAACCACTGCTGGCTTTGCACTTAACATAGGAACTTTGTCTTCTCGTCAAAACGTCCTTCCTTATTGCCTGGTGCACTTCAGGACAACAGATGCAACTATGAGAAAGCTACAAACGACCAGACCAGCGAGACAAAGTGACACCAGCCGTAAATTGTTTTCACTAGATTTCATACAGATTATTATTATCATTTTAGAAAAACATGTAACAATAGAGGGGCTTGCTGTACCTGGTGTTCCCAAGTCCCCTCCTAATCCTTCACCCATAAGGCTGCCTTTGAAAACAAGGCTATGTGCACATTTGGGGAAGTTTGGCAGCACTCTAAAATTTGGATTCAGCACACAATCCCTTTAAAATGGAGCCTTCAGCCAACGCTTGAAGTCTCCTGACAGAGCCTATGTCTTTGTGCTTAGTTGTAGCAATTTGAGCTCACAGTAGGCAGTAACCAGTCTGCCACTAAGCAACAGGACCGGTTAAGGAGTAGCTTACTATCTATCTATCTATCGTGTTTTTGGCTTTTGGGTAAGAGCTTCTCCCCTAGCAATAGATTTGGTCCAAAGGTATCCAGTCTCCAGTTTGAGTTCGACAGTTATGAAGCCTATTCAATTACACTCAAAAATCTCTTTTCCTTTTGCCATGTCTTTGTACTTTATGCAGAAGATTGGAGTGCTTGGTCCAATCAGCTGTAAATATATTTACACTTCTGTGGACCTAGCAGCTAAATCCTTCTTCCCTCACTTAAAGCATCACTGGAATCAAGAATAAACCCCAGATAAGTCTAAAGCAACAATGAAATAGTGCTGAAAGTTGTGACAAGGGAAAATAATCCTAACCACCACTACAAACTCTGTACTGTTTCCCTTAATCCCAGGAGAGACTGCAAACACCCCTGGTGCTCTACACAACATGTAAACAAATTTGCCTTTTCTTTCTTTCCTCAAAGATCAACTTTTACAAGGGTTTAGCATTAGAAAAAAGTAGTCTTCATTCACCAAGATCTGTGCTGTACCTCTCCTCTCCTGGAAAGGTCACCTTCAGTTGCTGCTCATGCCTTGGGGGATCAATTTACCACATTACCCTTCAGCGACATTTTTGTCAAATACTTCTCTGCTATGGGCTCCTTGTGTTGATGCAGAGAGCAAACTGTAGTAACTCAACAAAATCTTTCTGCCCAGCAAGGCTAAGCTTAGCACCGTACAAGAGCCATGTGGAGGCACCACCATGTTTCTAAAGCTATGATGTGCAAACCAAGACTACACAATGCATATAAAAATAAGACAAGAATATAAGCTCTCAAGAATATAAACTAAGCAGTATTTCCTTTTTTCACACACATAAACAGTACATGATGCCCAAAGGAGAGCTCATTTTCTTGTAATGAAAACATTTCCAAGTCCAGGAGGCTGGACTCCAGCTTTGTCATGTCTTAGGATGAATGTAAATGGTAGAGGACAGCACAACCCCCTGAAGCTTAAGTTAATTACTGAAGTCCCAGCAACTCCTGCTGGGGAAACACAGGTATCATCTAAAGCCAAGATTCAGGCATTGAGCTACCAAAACTCCAGTTCTGAAGAAAGAGAGCAACTAAAGCAGCATGTGAGCTGATTTCAAGTCATGTTGGTGTAAGATGAACAAACCTAAGTGCAGTTGTCATCTGCCACACACAGAAGAAGAGGAACTTGAAACAGCCAAGTAGAAACATCATCCATCACGATAAAGCCCCAATTATCCCTTTTAAAATCCAGCAATGAGTGCTTTTTTTTTTTTTTCCCCAGGAAACAGAGTGTACAGTACCCATGTGCAGCATAAAAACATTTCACAAATAATGAAAACATCCCTTTTGAAAATCTCAACAAAAACGGATCCCATTGGGACCAGACTGTCAGTGCCTCCCAAAACAAGGCAGAAATATCTAGCCTATAAAACATGCCAAAGGTGACCAGTAAGTATCCCACTAACCTCTGAAACTGCTCACTGCTTTGTTTGCTGAGAGAAAGAAGTATGACTTTTGTATTTAAATTTTAGGTGCCATGTTAACAGGTTCACTACATTACCCTTTAAGGTCTATTCTCTCCTAACAGCTACTCAGGAAGACACCTATCTGTCCGTTGGGAAAAGTGGAATTAACATCTCTTGGTTATGCAGATCAATTCTGCTGGGCATCAGCTTCTGTAACAGTGCAAAAGAATTCTGGAATCCCTGAAGAATGACAGATGTGATCCAAAAGCATCTTCCAGCCCAGAAGTTCTCTGCAGGGCAATTTTCTCCAGACAAGACACTGACAACAAAGCAGCAATGTTTCTTTCAAAAAAAAAAAAAAAAAAAAAAAAAAACATGCCTAATGTTTTACCACTGAGCTTGTAACTAAAGGAATGGAGTACAGAAGGATGACCTTGGCATAACACAAAGAGAAAAAACGTCCATTTATTGGCCACATATATGGTGTGGAGAAAAAAAAAAAGGGGGCACTCTGATTTCAATTTAACTGTTTTCAGACTCTTTTATAATCTGAGAAGAAAAATTGCTCTAGTCACACACTGCCTGCCCTCCCTCAATCAAAACTACTGAGCTAGTAAACTGTCATATTAGACAACTGACAACTAGACAATGGACATATTAGACACAAACTGTCATATTAGACATATGACAATTGTCATATTAGAATCAATATTGACATTTTGATTCAAAAAAAAAAAAAAAAGGCAACTTTTAATTTAGGACTTCCCTAAACAGTTCTGTCTCTACAAGGCAGTTATTCTAATGGGATAATAGCAAAAGAAATCAACACCAACTATTTTGCTTTGCTTACTCTATACACGGTTTGTATTGGAGGTAGCTCCTCTCAACACCCACGTGCTGGATACAGACACAGACTGTGCAAGCTCAGCTCTTGCTTTACACGTGACCTCCTCACTGAATCCTACAGCTCACAGCATCAAAATATCCTATCATTTTAGGGTGAAGAGAGCTTGAATCACTCCATGTGACCAAGCATCCACTGCTGATCAGAAATCAGTGCACATGTCCTTCCTAAAACAAATTCATGTAGTGAGCACTTTCCTACCTCAGACACCTTGTTTGCCAGGGGCTTTCTGTAAAAATGCAATTGAATGAGAAAGGAGAAGGGCTGCACTCTTGCTTTATAAAGCTCCAGCCCATGCTCCTCCAAACACTCATGAGAACAGGCAAAAGCAAATGAATGCAAACCACCTGAAACCTAATGCATATTTGAAGCAGATCTCAAGTCTGATGCAAATTTCCCACATCTTTAATGGAATGTAAGGTAAGCCCTGTTACTTAAAGTGTGACACAGAGGTCCACGGCAAGTGGCTGAATGGGTTTAATTACCCTGGAAAATTAAAATCAGCAGTTCATCATACAGTGGGTCTACTGATGGAACTAGACGTCCCTATGCTCCTTTTCCCCAGAAAAAGCACAAAAAAACCCTCTTCCCCCTCCCCCCCCCCCCACTGTTCATCAAGTCTGATCCTGAGCAGCTGTAAGTAGTTAAAAATACAAAGTCATACTTGTAAGATAATTTTCAGTAAGCAAACGGTGGCAGAGCAGTCCTCCATTGATTGCAGCTTTTTTAGTGTATTCTATGAAGAGATGTACAAGGAGAAAAGCAAAAAGCTGCTACAGGCTCTGTGTACATGGCCCGATTGTTTGGTGTAAGAAAAAGGAAACAACCTCACAGAATTCTAAAGGGGGAAAAAAAGTAAAAGAAATTTTATCTGGAAACCAAAGTATAGGAAATGCAGAGGCACTTTCTCTTTCCTTCTTTTTTTTTCCTACAGCCCATCTGTAAGAGAAGTGCAAAGTAATTAAGTTTTCTGACATCTGAGAAATAGGTAACACCCAAGCTAAGCCTCCAGAAGTTTCAGCTAAAGCTTGGGGACAGAAGCTCTGTATGCTGATATGGGTTTGTACTTATGGCATGCTTACAGAAGAGAGACTGCTGTGCAGCGACCTACGATTTGTCCAGAAGAAACAGTTCCCTCCCTTTTTAATTCATCACTTCTACTGTTCAGGCTACAGAGGTAGTAAAAACAGAACAAAACAAAAACCCAACAATAATGAAACAACAAAACAAAACAAAAAAGAACCACACTCTTGTTATACTGTACATTCAGAACCCTGTGGCCACTTTGTTGTCCTAACAATGAACAAATTCATTTAAAAACTCAACATTAACACACGAATGTGCAAAGAGCACATTCCAAAGCCAGTGCTGTGGTAAAGCAAATGTTCGTCCACAGGATGGGATGGGGATTCTGTGAATCACCAGGAACAGAGAAAGTTATTTCTGGCAGCCTGCATGCGAACGTAAACAGGATCCGTTTCTTTTCTTCTTTTAAAGTTCTGTGCCACCAGAACTATTGAAATGTCACTTCCCACCAGAGGAGACTTTTCTGTAATCATTAAAAAATACATTAAAAAAAGGGAACCATAGAGCAAGAGACTATTGTGTTCCCAAGCTGGCAGCTGGCAGAGTAGCCCAAGTTTGCATTGGCATTTTGCTCCAGATGTTGTCTTCTTTTTGTCAAAGTGAAAAACCGAGGCTGACAGATTCTCTCAGGTTGCCAGAGCCCCAGTTCAGCTTCATTTGGCTTTCCTTGCTGGAGGGAAAGGAGCATAGAGTTGTGGTTGTGCTTCAAAGGTCCACTTCAACTTGGCAGCTCCTTAGTTAGCAAACTGCTGGTAAAAAGCAAGTTTGACCCTCTCAATGTGATGGCAAAGTTTAATAGCTGGCCCAAGTTTCAAGTCCATGCACTCCTGAACGGTGGGCAGGGTCAGCAGCAGCAGTGCCTGGCCATCAATTTCCTGTCAGAAGACAAAATCTCCATAGTGACTTTGCATTTTTGTTCTTCATCCCCCTGCAGCTTTGACTTGCTGTCATTTCAGATTCATAGGTGTTCGTGAATTAGTAGTTTCTTCCACGCTACTCCAGGTAACTTAAGAACCTTTATTTCTCACTAACAATTTAATTCCTTTCTTAAAATGCTAGCTCAAGTTCAGTACTTAAGGGACAGAACCTCATGAGAGGCTATTTTTAAATCAACCCAACAATAGAAACAAAGGAAATTTCAGACAGAAAGTCATTTTACCTAACTTCTAATCATTCTATAGAAACAGATGTTCTACAAGGCAAAGTATATCTTCTGTAACATCTATCATAACCCATATTCAGCACCAGTTCCAGCACTAGTCTTGATAGATGATATTTTTTGTGGCAAATTTTAACTAAGATGCATCATTTGACTTATATTTTTACTTTAGTCATCATACTTTAACACAGAATTGTTCACTTGTTGCATACAACATTATGACACCTGCAGTTAAGTCTGCAGAATGGAAAACATTTATCATTTGGAGTCCTCAACTCAAGTTGCAGTATCACCTAAAAAATCAGCTGTTACTTTTGTGGTGCTTAACTGTGGGCATTTTCTGTGGTTTTGGGATTCTGATGCCTCACAGACTAAAACCTCCTCCACTGAGTACTAAGAAACCCAAACACAATTGTGTCCATTCACTTAAGCCTCCTTTCCCAAACTACAGCAAGTTGTGTATGCGTTTTTTTTTTGTTTTTTTTTTTTTCTTCAGAACCCTACTATACAATTTAAACTAGCTTCTTTTTGTAGCCAAGTAACAGGGCTTCAACACTTTAACAGAAAATCATACCTGGTCGAGGAATATTCTTGCCAGTGGTGCACAGTCAGTAGATTTGAGGAATCGCACAACGTCAGCCACGCTCCATTCCAGAGGGTTACTGTCCAGCTGCAGCTTTTCAGCAACTTCAATCTTTATCTCCTAGACAAGCCACCCGGCACAAAAAGAACTAAAATATTACAGAAGGCATGGACCCCTCTGCTCGCCCCCACTCCTGATGTTCAGCTGCCAAATGAAGCAGTAACGAGAGCTCCAAACTGTACTTACTCTGTGGTTAAGAGATGTGCAGACAGCACTGTGCTGCAGGTGGAGGTCACATCCTCACAGCCAGTAAGCAGTGATCTAACACCAGGACTTGGCACTGCTGAAGTTGAACCAAGGATGGCTAACAGCTGGGAAGTGGAAAGCTCCCCATTTTGCCTACAGCTTTCTGTTTAGTCTGTATTACAGTCTTGTAACATGACTGTAATAGCAATTGTGATTTTTAATTATTCTGCAGTGTCTTCACAATGCCCTTACGGGATAATGGAGTATTTTATAAAAATACACATGTGATGGTTAATAGCCCCAAGATTTTTGTGCTTACCTAACACTCAGAAAGGGCACTAATGTATTTTCAGAATTACCTTCGGTGAAGGAGGCTTATTTTCATCATCAGAAAAAGAAAAGGTCCTAAGCTTCCTCTTCCGCTTGTCTCGGTCCTGAGCCAGAGAATGAGACAGCTCACTCTGTGAAGGAGAGGACGACAGTGATTTCTTCTCTGATACCTCTGATTCCTCAAGTAATTCATCTTGCTGCTCTGAGGTGCTATCCTCAGTCAAAGATTCTTCATCTACCTCATCCTGGTCATCTTCCTCTTCTCCCCCACTGCCCTGGAAAGTAGGAAAAAAATAAAAAAGGAACAAAATCAGAAATAGGAAATTTAGGACAAAAACTACAATTGCCATCCATGTATCTGCAGTAACCTGAGGTTACAAGGAACTAACAGTTTGTTGTTTCAAATGAAGCTGGTCCATGATCACATACTGTATCTGTTAAAGGTGTTGTCAGTCTCATACCTGGGGAGATCCAGCTGGAGTGTTATCCACTGAAGTAGAAGAACGTTTTTTCTTATGAACAAAAAAATGTTTTCGTCTCTTCCTTCTTTTATTTGGTTTCTTCATGGCTACTTCCAGGTTACTGTGGCCACCCGGAGGCCTACCTATCCGCTTGTTTTTCCGCTTTCCATAATAGTGTGCTACCAGGACAGAAGAAAGGAGCATCATGTTGAAATGCACCTTCAATGCCACTAGTTATGTTTGTCCATCATCAGGACTGGAAAACCAGTAGCAGGACATTTCCCAGTAGAAATCCCAATTCTGCAAAACTTCAGAATGAGTATGTCTATGTTTTCCTCTTCAATTTGGTTTAAGGAAGAAGAGTTACTAATAAATTTTGTTTTCCCTGTAACAGGAGATTTACTTATCTTTGACAAGCCCCATATGATCAGATTTTATATAAAAATCATCAACTACAGACTTCGTCCAATTTAACGGTGTCTTTTGTGATGCCCTGCAGCTTTTAAACATGGCCTCCATGCACTGTTTGTTCTCAGTGTCACATGGTTAAGATAGTTTTTAAAAAACTGAAAGTCTAAAAAACCTAAAAGCTAAGAGAAGAGCTTTAAAGTATTTTATTTTGTTCCACAACAAAATGATAAAAGCAATTACAATGTCACTTGTATTACAGTATTAGTCAATTCTTGTCCCAAAATGTATCTTACAGAGATAAATACAACAATTTAATCTATGGTTTTACCATTTAATTTAAAACTATTTTCGTCTGCCCTACACATTGGTACACAGACATTTTGTAGGCCAGTGCATGTAGTGCTTGAGCTTCTCCTTCTGTAAGCAAACCAATGTACTTTGGATCGCTTCTGGAGCAAAAGCAAAATATAACGCTCCCAAGTCCCACCTCAGTTTGACAGCCACTGCCTACTCACTGTATTTAGTCTTTGTCAGGACGGAACAGTTCTCTGAACACTTGTCCAGCACCATCTGAGGGCCGAAGAGGTTTGGACAACACTCCAGCTTGATGCATGTCTTTCTGCAGAAGTCTGCTACCCGATCTGCTGTCCTTACCACTTCCACAGTTGCACGGTAGCTCTTCCCTTTGTACCTGCAATTGAAAACATGGTCATAATTCAGGAGTCCTCTAATAAAGGATAAAAGTACTTCATCAAAAATGTATTAGGATACTGCTTTAAGAAGAGACTCAGGGATAGTCCAGGAAGCAGATAGTCCTGGCTCTTATGACAGATGCTCGAGCAAAGTAAAAAAGCTGGCAGTACCAAACAGAACAAACACCTCCCTGCCAGTAACTATCAAATACCCTCTAAGAGGACTATCCCGGAGTTTAGATGGCGTGATTTCTTTGCTCACAGAGTTCTTTTCAAGGGACTGCAGAAGTGTCCACTGTGATGCAGATAGCTGGTCCCTAAATCCCAAGACTGAGCGCACCAATTCGCACTAGAGGCCAAACAACTATTAATAAAATATAACATCAAACAGCTTCTTGTGAGCCATTCTATGCACATGTGATGGCAAACAAATGAACTACTGTTGCACTTCCATCCAGTTTTCATCTAATTGCTGAACAATTTGTCAGGACAGTCATTTGCCATGACTCCACATACTGCTCTTGTCTGACTCAAAGTAAGAAATAGCCATTTCTTTTTGTTCATCAGCCTTGTGATGGCACGGACAGAGTAGCATGGTGCTACCTGCCCATCTCATGCCTCATTTCTGCTTTGTTCTCCCAGCACAGCTACTGACAAGTGCCGATATGTATTAGGGACTTCTCAGGCCTGCAAATATCTAATTAATGCACTGAAATAAATAAATAAATAAATAAACAAACAAACAAATGAGAAAAAAGAAAGTATCCTCATACTGCAGACATCCCTGCTCTCACTGCTGTGACAAAAGCAAGCAACTTCAATGAAACAGATCAAAAGATTTCTTTCTATTTCAACCATATCTTCTATTTGCATTAACTTTTCTTGTAATCTTCCTGTTGTCCAAATCCAAATACAGAACAATCCTCCAATACATGGAAAAGTATCCTTTTACACACAGAACTGATCCAACAAAAGAATTACTGACATATTCAAAACCGTGTAGTAAAGTCTGTGCTATGGCACACTGGGAAAATCTAATCTCTAGTACACAAACATGGTGACCTAATTACAAGGCCATCACTAGACTATAAGGCAATATCTGGATTTATCAAATATATGCAAATATGATCATGTTTTTTCTTCCTAGCCACAGAATAATCTTGCAAAGAAGCTCCAACCCAAAAGGCTCAGCAAGAAAACTACGGAGCACTTTAGGGTAGGTTGTTGTAGAAAGACTTCCATGCCAGTCCATTTCACAGCACTGCTACAACTGAATTTCACAGGAATCTTCTTCCACTGAGAAACTGGCATGGAAATGCCATGGAAGTCTGAGAAGCTTCCTAAGCAGTATGTGCTTCTGCTTTCAAATACTGACAATTATTAGGCAAATTAAATATCTTAAGCCTCACGTGCTGGTCTGCCCATGGATACACTGTTGTACCGGTACCACACCACTGGTACTTCACCAATAGCTGCTAACGAGCCAGCAGCAGAGTGCACATGGTGTATTAAGGAACATTAAATTCAGATGCACTTCACCAGACATTCAGAAAATAATTTATATAAAGATTTGGAAATTTAGTCAGTCAGCATCTTTACATGCTATAAGCAATTTTTCCATCTCTGAAATGTGAGAAGTTAAAGCCCAGACCCCAGAGGACACTGTCACTGGGATCAGCTGAGTGGGGAACAGGATGAGAATTTACTTGGCTTTTAGGGTTTCTCCATGCCCATGCCATGCAGCCTCTTCATCCAACTGCAGCTCTCGCAGGACACGGCTGGGTTTGTAAGCTGCATTGATCAATAAAGTGAGAACCTATCGTTGGGGGAAGAGGAGAAAATGTTTAGTTTATTTATACAACGAAACTTTTTTTAAAGTGCTAGGGTTGAATAGGAAATTAATTCTATTCATTTGAATTATCCAGCATCAAAGCATTCATTCACAGCAGGATTACAGATACTGCCAAAATGAAAACTGAGAGCAGTCAACACTTTGAGCCATGCCAAACCTTCAATATTTGTCTGCAGAGTCACAAGTGTATCGCAAGTGTATTTCCCAGTCAATGCCTTCGAATTACATGTCACTAAATTGAAGCGCAGGGCTGGATACCACATTTGCATAACCTTGGGTAAATCTGAGTTATCACCTTAGAGCCTGTTTGACACATGAAGATATGCCTACAAATGCTGCAGGGTTTTACTGCCTGCCAACCCACTGCTTGCTACAAAATCACACTCCAGAATCTTAAGCTCCTTTCTGCTTTTGTGAACCACAATAAGGCCTGTACTATAGTAAAATGAGAATTTCTCTGGTGCTGTGCAGCAAGTAACTCAAAGTTGTGAACAGCTTCAAATTAGTGTGGGATAGTACAAAATTTACATTCAAATCTTGTTTCTTATTTTCAGCGTTTGCTTATCCCAAATTGGTTGCACCAACGTGTCAGGACTGCAGCTTCAGTCCTACTACCACAGCAATCCAGAGGTCTACAGCTCCAGTGAATGGTATTAAATTATCACACTATGCAAGTACTGAACTCACTGCAGGATTTATATAAAGAGGCAGAATCATAATTAAAATGTATATAACTAAGCAGATTGGTTGAACTTTTAGCAACACTCAGCATCTTGTACATTAGCAGGATTTGTGCATATTTCATGCTTTCAGGTGGTGAAGAAGGTTAAACCTTCTTCGAGGTGAAATGAAGCTGCCACAGAATTTCACACTTGCTCTTCTGGAGTGCTGAAGAATGTACATCAGAGAACTGAAACTTGCAGAAAGGATGGGGAGAAATACAGTGTGGTGTTCACTCAGTTTGACAATGTGCAGCATCCTGCATGGCAAGGGACATTCAGCCCTTGCAAATGAACATGCTGTAGGACCAAAGAAGAGGAGCCACTCCAATCGGAGACTGCAAGGGCATCTTCTGATGCCAGATCACGTCTGAAGAATGAAGATGCTTTTTTGCTAAAGAATCTGTTTTAGTTTTGTCACGAAGTGCAAAAACTGCTGGTTTAAAAAAAATAAGTGACATTTAAGCTGTCATTTGGGGGTTGGACCTGATAATCTCTTGAGGTCCCTTCCAACTCCTACAGTTCTGTGAATTCTGTGATAAGGGTTCTCAGAGATAGCTTCTGTGAGCTGCAGTTTCCTCCCATAATATAGATTCACCATGGTAGATCAAGCCAGTGTTTCATGAAATCCAGGTCTTTATCTGAGCAGCCACTAGGCCATTCACTTCTGAAAAAGGTAGGTAACTCCTCCAGCTTCCATGCCATCTGGCCATTTCTATAGCAGTAATTGCTTTTATACCTTAATGCCATCAGTCTCAAAAATACAATCTTCATCCCATATAGCTGCGAGTTTAAGACTAGTCTTAATTTACCTATCTGAAATCCCATTTAAGTTATTTAACAAGAAAATGCACTTTCCATTAAGCAAGGTACATTTGCTCAAATACAGGCTACCTCTTAAAACCATATTTCCCCCTACAACCTGGGGACACAATACCTTTTTTTTTTCCACAGTCCTGGCATCCCATCTGCCCACTATGTATTTTACTAGGTATGAGCAAGCTTTATCCAGTGATAAAGTACTTGAACTCAATTAACGAGCTGAGATGAGGGTACAGGTCTGCTTAAAAATTCACAATTGCATTCCCCCATCTCCAAATGCTGAAGGATCAGGCATATGTTTTTAAGCAGAGGTGTAGATAAATGATTTCAACAATTTTATGGGCATGCCAAAACACAAGTTTTAATTTTTAAGTCAAATATTTGAGATCAAAACAAGAGTCTGCATCTCACTCAAATGTCCACCATATTGTGTACTGGTATGATGCACACATATCCTTTTATACCCTTTTATATAGTGATGTCTGAAGACTAAAAAAAATAATATGCACCCTCACTGCTGTTAAAAAATTATGACTAAGGTCTTCTTACTGTTTCATTCCCCCTGATGTTTGCTGAAGACGGCTACATTTATGCATGCAGAAATAGAACTTCTTCAATAATGAGCTTATCCATTATTTCATCAGATCATTGCAAATTATATCAAACTTAAATATTAGGAATTCTTTTCATTTCCCCATTACTGAAAACAGTTTTGCATTTCTGCTAAGAAAATCTGTATTTCCTCTGTTCTAACATCAGTGGTGCAAACTGTGAATGAAAGCTTTTGGGATTATCTGAAACTAAATTCTGTTTATTAAAATTGAAGCATTTATTACAGCTATAAAAAGATACTAACTCCTCTGGTCATGGCAATTACAAGTTACTCTGTTTTAACCTAAAAGAAAGGTTAGCAGTTGA
This sequence comes from Anas acuta, assembly GCF_963932015.1. Classification (NCBI taxonomy): domain Eukaryota; kingdom Metazoa; phylum Chordata; class Aves; order Anseriformes; family Anatidae; genus Anas; species Anas acuta. Next base: position 14,499,705 of record NC_088989.1, on the reverse strand, counting down.
AGGTTGACTTAACTCAGATAAATGGGACACTTTTACTCCTTCCAGCTATTCATAAAACAGTCCATGATTTATCCTTCATTTTATACAAAATCCCGTTCGCCCATCATCACTTTATGAACGCCTTAAAAGTATTAATTACCCATCTATAATTAGAGAGGCACTCTAGAGTTTATGATGCACTGCTAAAAGAGGTCCACTGTGTAGAACCACCTCACCTCTTTCAGAACAAGAACACAGTTCCCAGGTCCCACAGATTGAGGAAGCTCAGCAATCCTGCCTTTGTTAAGGTAAGGCCCTGAGAAGCACCGGTGGTTGAAGTAGATCTTTGGGCAGCAGTACTTTCCATTAATTATCACTGAGAAATGAGAAAAAAAAAAAAAAGATTTAAATCACATGGTACAACCTCCCCAGCAAATTACTTCTTGCAATGCTTAATATTTTACCTGCTGTAAAAAAGGAAGGAAAAGAACACCCGAATGAGTTTAGTTTGGGTGAGTACAGGTGTCAAATTTGCCACCTCAGGACTAGTTATAGATGTTGCTAAAGACATTTCCCCATACTTAACAAGCATGATTGCAAATTGACAAACTATAGAAAATAAAGCCAGTTATATATCAGAAAAGAAGCATTTCTTCTGGCTAGTCTGATGCGTTACGGTACCTCAGTGAGAACAGGCAAGAAGACGGCAATCCCATCTATTTGGTAGCAGAGCACATTCTAACACAGTAATTACAGACAAATTTTCCAGTTGAAAATAACTCTCTCTTCCCTAAACTTTTGCCATCAGAGAAGCTGGCAAAGTTCTTTTCCAATATTCATCCTAAACTGCAATATTGATTGCTTTGCATTTTCACTCTTTTCACTCAATCAGAAGATAAAACTGATTAAATGACCTTTGATGAAATGACATCAAGTTAGTTAAGCCTTCAAAGTGGTCCAATGCTGCTCAAAATTAAAGTTCTGTATAATATGTATTGTAAGATACTTATGAATTAAAAAAATAAGTTTAACCCTAACAGTGTTGCAGTATTTTTGATTGAGCAACACTATCACTTAAAGATCTTTAAATTCAGTAGGTGATAACTGCTAAATAAATGAAGTAAAATTTACATTATTACTCTATTAAAAAACGATTAAAATGCTAAGCAAGCACAAATCGGTCTTATAAAGCTTGCATTTGGTGCAGCTTCAGATGTGCATTTTACTATACAGTAGACAGCAGAAGAGGCATTTTGTTGCCAAACAGACAGATCTGTATGACTCTTTAACCAGCAGATGTACTTATTCATCATATTCGTTCTAGCAACAGTTTAGAAAATTATTAGATTTCACCATCTGGCACACAACACAGCTTATTGTTTGAATTGCCTTTGTTTATCATGATGACAAAGTTATAAAAAGCAGATAAACCTGCTTCTCAAAGCTAGAATCTAATGACTCAAGAGTACGGATGCAATGTGCTTGTTACGATGTTTCTCCCAACATTATTAAACACAGCAGGTGACATTAACAAATCATCTGCATGGGTCACAGCATACATTTGGCTCCATATATCCTCTGTAGGGGGAAGAAGGTTTGGTGTAAAAATCTGTTTTCCAGGTTTAATGCACATTTCAATTACAGGACACAGAAGTAATTGTATGGTTTTGTTCATTTCATTTTCTGATGTTCAAATCAAATCAAGGATGAAAATCTTCAAGCTCTTTCCTCATCTTCTTTCCTGTATCCTGACAGAAGACTATTGAGCAGCACAATGAGCCAGGACTGTTGAAGGATTTTGTTTTTGTTCCCCTGCCCTTTCTGATCAATACCTGAGTCAGAAGAGTTTAGTTCCTGGTTCTTTAGTCCATCATGAACTGTCCTTGAAGACAAAACTCTGAAACACAAAGAAGGAGGTTGGGAAAAGGGACAGATGGTAAGGACAGCCACCCCTCAGCTGCTAAAACCCAATCATTAAAAGCCAAAAACGTTCTTGCTCCAGCTTTGTTAATCGGCTTTTTATACATTCTGTATTTCATAACATTGCTCACATCAACTTTTTTTCTTAAATATACAAAGACTATTGATTTCAATTTGGAAAGAACTACTGGACTGCTAACAGCTAGCAGTGATCATACTTTGCTTGAAGCGTATGGGCTGGCATGCTGATCACAGAATCATAGTTACAATAACATATAATCTGATAATCGCTTTACACAAAGCAACCGAGCGTAGTTTACTTTTTCTACCTCCTTTATCTTAATTTCACAGCACAAGGCAATGTACAGTCTTACCTAATGCACTTTGAAAAAGATGGATTTTAAACAGAACTCAATCAAAATGAATCAAGCACTCTGGTAAGAATCCCAATTACAAAACCATGGAAGAACAGTCTGCTCGTTATTTTAAGAACAATGAAAACATTGGCAGAACTACCAACAGATCTGGTGTTTGTAAAGCTCTAAGTCAATAAAACCAACTGTCAGGAATTCTACTGAGCATTTTTGAGCAGGCTCAAATGAAGGAGGTTCATATGCATGACAGTTTGTAGATGAACTGTAGATATTAGTAGGGCTTTTCTTTCCTTTGTGGCTAGTTTGGCCTTGTAATTAATTAAATTCAGGAAAGAAGTATTAAATACACATCTACTGAGTAACAGCATTCATACTAGAAATGAACACTCTAATCCACTGTGCAAAATCACAGCTATGTGTTAAGGAAGCCACATTTTCTAAGCATGTTTACCTTACAGCAACTGTATTATTTAAAAAGGGAATACAACAAAAGTGGAATTGAAAAGCATTCTTGCAATCTTCCCTATTAATCGCCATTGAAAAGGCTAAAGCACATATGATTATAAATTCACATTCTTAAGATCAGGCTAGTTTTTCTTAAATGTATTTCAATACTCACAGATAATGCAATCTTAGAAATGACAGATTAAAAATTTCAAGTCTAGACCTTCAATGACTTGACCTATTCAACAGGTCAACTCAGTTGAGCCGCACTAGCATTGCTAAAAAACAAATTTCAAGCTTTCTATATCCCACCACAGCAGCACGAGAGGTCTTTTTCAGTATCAACAGGAACTATCAACACCATGATATACAGACTATGGAATTTCTCAACCCTCACTAGAGGGCTTCTCTAAAGTTGTGTCCCCTAAGACAACAGATTTATCAATTAGGGAAACAAACAAACTAATAAACAAACACACAAAAAAGACCCAGCAAAACAGTTACTTACTGTTTCTCGGGTTGAACTACTGCAATCTTTTTCTGCTTGTTTACTGAAAGGAAGGAGAATAAAATAAAAACCACAAAGCACAGGAAGCAAGCAAATGAAGCTTCTACTGCTGTATTTACTAGACACCTTTCCTTTAAGTTATATGCCAAAGAGAATCTATACTCAAAGTCTCTGCAACTGTTAAATAGCTGACCCACTAGAGTCAATTCTTACCTTACAACCAGATATTAATATTATAATAATGGTAGTAAATAATAAGATGAGGCACCGTGTGCCTCCACAGCAATTTCAGGCTTTGTCCTCATCAAACATCTGGCTTTTTTTTAAGCTTCTTTTTTCTGATTAGGCTCCTCCTTCCTCCTCTGCTCTTCACATTGCAGACGTTTCCCAGACAAGTTTCTCTTGCTTTGACTTGCAGTAAATGACAGCTCATTCCAATCTTACCATTTTACTATCTTACCTAATAGACATTCTTCAGTTTTTCCATCTCCCATTAAGCTTTAATAAACAGAACTCACTAGCCAGCTGGGAGAAGGCACTCTCTTACATTACTTACAGTGTAATTAGAACAGATAAGATTTACTTTTCAACATTTTGCCATTGAGGGATCGTGACAACCTGGCACATTTACAAAGCCATTCCTTCTCATTTTAACTCCCAAATGTATACATACTCAACAGTGCTTTACTAAGGCATTAATTTTGCTTGCACAACCCAAGTATAAAATCAATCAGTCAGACACATTGCAAGAACAGCTCAAACAAAAGTACATGCACAGTATGCGCGTGTGTGCATGCATGCATACATATCATTTCTTTACTGTGGCTAATGCATTGTTTCCATGCTCTCTTACAGGCTGTGAGGGTCTCAAACCAACAGTGCCTGTTTTGGAGTTGTATGGATTCCAACTCCACTGAAGTATTTCTCACAGCTGCACCAAGAAGGCAGGGAAACAGTTGCCAAAGGGATAGATTGTCCATACACAGTGGAAATATCTAAATTCAGTGATGCCAGAAACAACTGTGCAGTAACCTACTCTCAGAGGTCTCACCACCTCTATCAAACCAGCTAACCACTGCAAACAAAACAGAACTGATACCTATTGCTTTGCGAGGAGGTCTGAGCTGATATCCATTCGTCTCACACCAACCCACTGGAAATATATCCATTGATTCCACACTCACAATACAGTCAGGGACAGGCTTCTTGGAACCTGTTCAGTTAAAAGAAGTAAAAATTGAAACAACTCATAACAATCCAAAAAACTCATTTGGTTAATGCTTTCTATATGTTGCCAGAGAAGCTCCCTTTTTTAATTTACCATGTATACGGTACACAATATCAATTGTATATTCATCCTCCTTTATTGCCCAGATTCCTTCCCGACCTCATTTCTTTCCTCCTAAAGCTGGAGATGGGAATTTGCCCTCTACAGGTTAGCAGAGGTGCACAGTGCAGGGTGACTGCATGCTGATGGACTTTCAATCAAGAAGCAGGATTAATATGAAGGGTGTCTCATATAGCCTATCCAGTCCTAATGAAGAACCTCTCCAAAAGTTTTCTTCCAATATCTGGTCAAAGCTTGACTCAGGATGGAAGTCACTCATTTATTAAAAAAAAAAATGTTACAAGGCCTTGCTTTCTAAAAGATGCTGACCAGCCTTTCACACAGTACACTAACCTCGCACTGACACACTGCAGTGCACAAATGCAATTCTTGCCTGGCTTAAATAAATACTGCCATACAAAGCTAGCCGGGAAACTGTCAATGCAAATAAATGGTTTGCTGTGTTTTTACTGATGGAGCAGTGATTTGCTGCCAATAAGGTAGTGAGCTTGTTCCAGATACTTTTCAGGTTAGACGATGGTACCACAGCATAATCAGTGGAAGTGCTACACTCTTCTTCCTGGTCAGGCTTACCCTCCAGTTGAAGCCAGAGGTAAGAATCTTTCAATTTGGTGACTGTAGCAATGCAAACTTCTTCAGGGTCAACAGGGTTCACAGCCTCAAGTTTCATATTCTCTTTAAATCCGTGGTCAGAAGTTAACTAGGAAAAAGACAGAATACTTAATAGAATACCATCTTTATATCCAATGTATGATATGAAAAGCCATGAACAGGAATAACACACAAAAAACACAAATCACAGAAGGACACTCACAAACAGAAGACTTCAGATAATTAGCATGTTAAATGCAATTAATATATATTACAAACTATAAAGTGTTTAAGTTAGGAAAAAAAAGATCCTATAGACAGACCTAGAACAGAACATATTTGTACTCAAAAATAAGGAGGCTGAGACTCTGAATGGATTCATTCCACTCCATGCAATCAGGGATTCTCTGCTGCTTGCTACAGAAGTGATGAGTCCGACATACAGTCTGACAAGGCTTTCTATTCTATTATATTAGCTAGGAAATTTATTTTAGGTATGCAAATAACATTTCTGCCTCATCCAAATGAGTCCTGGCAGACAGCAATGGAAGCTTTCTTTCTATTTTATATTTTTGGATACGTAGGTTTTTGGATTTATTCAAAAATTCTTAAAAAGTAAGAATGTGTATTTATCTAGATCCAAAGCACCTGAATTAAAAATAACAAGTAGCAGCCAGACAGAGGACTTTTCCTCCAAGAGCCACTCTGCAACATAATTACAGGATCAACATATTACAAATTCTGAAACTAGCCCACAGCGATCAACTCTTCTCAGAAAAGGGATAAAAAATTCAATGACCTATTCTGAGATGCCACAGCTTACAAGACACAACAAGGGCAACAAAAATTCATAGACAGCAACACCCTCTTCAAAAAATGGTAATTATTCATTTAAATTTCTTTCCTTAAGCATTGCAATAGCCCAAGTATTGTAAATGGAATTGGAAGGTAGGTGTTAATGGCACCCTTTTCTGCTTGACAAGGTATTCTGCTCTGGGAGACAACAATGCTATCATTATACCAACAAAAGCCCAAAAACTAACAAGTACTTCAGGCATTGATTAATGTAAAATGATTACTTGGTACTAATTTAAGATGGCTGGTTATTGATTAACACAATGGGATGAATTTTTCATGCTGAAAGGAAGGAAGACTGAAATAATGTACTAAGTAAATGAAAATAAGGTCTATTAAAAGGCCCTATTTCCACAACCACAGGAGCACCGAAGATTGATGTTATTTCATGGCAATTCTGCGGACTCGTACACACTTCCATTTCACAGAACAGTCATTTCTTTTGATCTGCTTTATCACTGAACTGATCTGCTTTGTAACTGAAGCATTTGGTCTAATACTTACTTAGATAAGAAGTTCATATGCACCTACTTCATTCTACCCTCATTTGCACTCTCTTAACTCTTCCATTTCATCAGTTATCACAGGCAAATTAAGTCAAGACCATGTAAAATGTTTCTTGCTGGAATCAAGTGTATCATTCACATAACAGAAAAAACGTTTTTCTGCAAGAGAACCTTACCGAAGGGAAGCAGCTCTGGGGAGCTGCCTCAGCACCGCATTGTTTGAGGTAGTCTGCCCAATCGAAGTCCTGCCCTGGATAACCTGGGCAAAGAACAAGCACAGGGGTTGGTTTAACAGCATGAGAACAAAGGACTCATTTCAAGCTGACATGAAATTCGTTTGGACCACTTGAGTTTGTCAGCTGACTATGGCTTCACTGAGCCCATAGCACAGTTCTCATGTATTTGAGATACTCTCTTTATTACCAGTGTAGATGAGCTTTGGGCACTGCCTCACTTTGATTCCTGTTTTGGCTTGAAATGGCATCAAGCTAAAAGCAAATTCACAGAGAGCATGCTGAGGTTTGAATAGAATATATCTAAGCAGGCAAGGGAAGTTCTTTTTTTGTTTGTTAAATAGATCATCTAAAAGCTGCTCAATAGCAACATATTACTCTCTTAAACACTTATTAAGTATCACACCTTTAAAGAGAGCAGTTAGTCTTTCCTAAAAGTGTCAAGTTTGCTAATAGCTGTAAATCCACATGTGCTTGAAGGGAAGAGTCCTTCAGGGACAGAGCAACTCTCTCTCTCAAAAAAAGGGCAAATTAATTTTTTCTTGGAGAAAATACTTTGCTTCCCCATGATCTCATAAACAACAAGTAACTGAAAGGAACTGGGTGCAAAATAAATGTGCTGCCATAATAGTTTGAGACTGGCAGTATAATAGCAAGTAGACAACAGCAGCAGTTGATTCCGTAAGTGTCTTTGGAGTGCTCCATTCCAAGGGACATCTGTATCAGGGTTTACGAAATCAAACAAATTTTAAAATTAGTCTGAGAATATAGTATAACCATAACTATCTACAAACATCAAGTGAGAGCCTAACCACAGACAGACCCTATTTATTTTTCTCAGTTTTATCAGTGCCAGTGGGACTTGAGACCTCACATAATTCAGAATGCCCACCATTTCCTACAGGGTTAAAAGAAGAGAAGCTTAAAATCTCCATCAGCTCCAGACACATGCCTATAAAGCAAGGTGTCTCCTTGAGTAAGATACAAGAAGTGGCTTTGCTTGACCCAGCATTACCTAGAATTTTGCATGTAAAAGAAAAGGAAAGAGACAAACATCCTACACTCTTTGTTCCTCTGATATCTTGAGCAGATAAACCAAAACATTCCCACTTCTGTGGTGGTGAATAAGGGTACCAAGTCCCTAGTTTTACAATACTGTTGTTACTTCCCTTTTGCAAAAAGGTCTTAATAATTCAGTAGCTGCGGATCACTGCTCAGTTCTGTTCTATCTTGAAGGAACAATTTAGTAATCCGCTACCTTGCCTGATAGGCCCTTGGAAAAAATACTTCATTAACATTTATAGTGATAAGAAAATATTTTAAGACTTTGAGTAACAATGTTCTGATCTGACTAGAAGCAAAAATCCAATGCACGGACCACAGACTTCTGATATTACGTTAATTAACGCTGAAATCAGCATCGCCTTTAGCCCTGAAACACATCCTCCAAGCTTTCAGGTTTTTATGCAAGGCCAGTCCCCCTAGCCACTGCTACCTTCTCCAATCCAAGCACGTACACAGGAAACCTCAGACTCACTAACTCAAAACTCCTGTTTCTCAGTCTGTCATTTTCTTCACGTTTCCTACTACAAGTAATTCTTTTGCAAAAGTGTTGTCCTAAACATTGAACTCTGGGGACTGGCAACCTACTTCAAAGAGGAGGGAGCACGACAAACCTGCACAAACATACCTGGTGGAGGACTAAGATGCAAGCCATTCTTCAGACTCCATTGCACAGGGAAAATTCCAGCACTGTTGACATGGCAAATATAGGACTGGCTGGTTGTACGCTCTGGTCTCAAGTCATCAATTTCTATCTTGAAATATTTTTCATTGTATACCTGTAGTTAGCCAAAAGAGTACCATGTGATGTTGTAAATAGCAGATAAAGATCTACTTCTTCTTCATTTTGGTAACTTTATTAAACAGTGTAAAAATAGATACATTGAAAAAAGAGTCTGTTGGAATCATTAAGAAAGTAGACTCCTCTACATTATCTGGAAACCTAAGAAAAATAAATCATAATATAAGGCAATGTATAAGCACTTAAAAAGTAAGGTGATCAAGTGCTATATGATATTCTCTTACAAAAGAGACAAGCAAACAAAAAAACACCAGAGAAAATAGAACTTGCCGTCTTATATTATTTCACCAAAATTGAACTGTGTCGTAGGATGGACTGTCAAAAGTAGAACACTAAGCTCCTGAACTGAGGAGCAGAACTTCACCACCATCACAAAAAGCAAATGATTTTGCTTCACTTGGAACATGTTGCACCTTTTTAGTAATAAAGTGAGTGCCTTATTAGAAGAAACTGCACATTATAGTTTAAAAGAGAGCTATCACTGAAACGTAAGCTATCATATTGACAGAGTATCTGTCCTAAAGAAAAAGCTTTATTTCTTTATTTTCGCACCAAATACATTTTAAAATATGCTCTTGGTTTACGTTGTACAGGAACATTTTGTTTTACTACATGAAAACAAGTCTCTTACAGAACCTTTCACCTGTTTATCAACACAGGAAGATAGAAGCTGCTCACAACCTGAATATTCTACGAAGTTTTCATTTCAACTTCTAAATCCACGTGTGGGTCCTTTTTTGAAAGTTCATAGCTTGTACATAAAAATGATATTAACTTTTGCAAATCCAAACTTTTGCAAAAAAACAAACATCTATCTTCAGTTGGATACTCAGATTATGAAGGATTATATCTCATCTTAAAAACCCAGGTTTAACAGCTTCAGCCATTTGATCTTTTGATGTTCTATCTTTATGGAACTTTTCTTCTACTTTCAATTCCAATGTTTTCACCATCAGCAGTTAGGGTTGTTCTTTCTTTTTTTCCCCCCCACTCTTTCTTTTTTTTTTTTTCCTCCTCCCACAGTGACCTGTCCCTGAAGGAAGACATATAAAATACCTAATTTGAAAACTAGTACAGTATTTTAAGACAATTGGTTAATGAGATTTTTTCTGAGCATTTAAAAACACAAGTAGCAATTTAACTGAATCTTAGCAAGACAAGTTAAAGAATTCCAGTACCTTGAGAACCGTAGCAGGAGATATCACAAAAGGAGCCATCGGGTCCACAGCTTCTAACTTCATGCCTTCAGAGAACGAATGTACTCCAATCACAGGTTTATCCTGAAAAATCAAGTATAAGGGATCACCTGCCTTTCTCCAGCAGAAAAGACCAACCTTATGTAGGTTCAACTGAAGAGAGTGACTTGAGTTTTAGTAGTTTATTCTAAGAAAGTAACAGGTTAGAGTACTAGCAACCTCGCTATCATAGAGTCTCAGCCCTCTAAGACTGCCATTTCTATGAGTTTTTAAATAAGACTGAGTCCCAAAGATTTACTTCTCTGACATTCTCCACACAGAAGCAAGATTTCACAGTGCAGAGTGGTCTGCTAAGTCAACAGAAAAGTTCTTTTTTTTCCCTAACATTTAGGGCTCATCATGATCTAACCTAAAAGAGGACAATAGAAGTCTTTACTTTCAGCTTACCAAAAGCCTACAAAATAGTGTTCATGCTCCAGACTTATGTATATGCTATTGGTTAAGATCCAACGGGTTCAAGAGCAACACCACTTCCTCTTCTGTTCTGTTTATGGGCCCAAATGTAGCTGAGAAAACTGAACTAAGAACTTAAAGGACTAAAATTTACATTTCCACTTCTCAAAACGTGATTTCTTTTCAAAAGATTCAAAAGATTTCTTTCTTTCTTTTTTTTTTTTTTTTCAATTCATAAACATTTAAATTCAGACTCATTAGCAATATTTGTTAACACTGAGGATCTATCAGGGCCCATTAAATAGCATACATAACTATATCAGGTTACATATTAGGTGTTACACGTTAAACTTTTCAATATGCTCAAAAAATTAGGAGTATGGTTAATACCTCACTCCTCTAGAAGGACAGTAATCAACAAGGCCAGCTGGTAAAAAACTGGAGATGCCATTATAGGGATCAGAATCAGGGCTTTTTCCCAGCATGACAAGTAATGGCTCACATAGTTCTGATAGGTATTTTGTCTAATTTCACAAGAACTGTATTGTAGTATGATCTTTAATTTATTTTTTTAAACTAGAATGAGCAACAAAAAAGAAGTTAAAAAACACAACAAACAAACAAACAAACAAAAACAGAAAAAAAAAAAAAAAACATGGAAGGAAGTTTGAGCAACAATGTTTGACTTCCCTGAATAATTTCTTAGAAATGCAGCATTTTTCTGGTATCACACGCAGCATTAAAATACACAAATTCTGTCTTTACCTTAAAAAGATCCGTAGGAACTGATGACTCCTCTTCCTCCTCCTTCACTTTCTTCAAGATCTCTTGCCAATCTGCTTCACTTTTCAAGGACCTAATGGCTTGAGCAAAAAAGACCAGGAAATAGTGAATGAAGTCATCTTTCTTCTTTTCCCTCATAAAACATAGGCAGTAATAAAAGTTTGATTTGTGCTCCTTAAAGTGCTACATTCACATCTGTTCAGAATCTGTGCAGGTATCTTCATTCTTAAAAACCTACTGTTTGTTAAGATTTTGCATATGTTACAAAATGGGACTGAAGTCAGGCACTACTGTATCACCTATGTACTGCCCAGTCTGGTCTTTCTGAGAAAATGACAGTCACATCAACCCTGAGGAAAACATCTGGAGGAATGCATGACCAGAAGACAGTCCTAGCCGGACAATGTTAGTTTGTTTTAGGCTTAAGCAAGCGGAAGGCTGAAGAAATGTTCCACGTGTCTGTCTCAGATGTATAAGTTACTCTTTCAGCATCTTCAATTGCACATCACACACCTCTCTGATAGCGAGGGAATTACTTTTACTAGGATCATGCACAAAGGATCCCTGATGCCAGGTCTGTGAATATATCAAAGGCTCTTATATCAACACAAAAAGGAAACAAGCCTAAAAAGTCAGAACCTAACATTTTTAATAGACATTATTCATTCAGATGGTGCTGTGGAATCCACTCATCTAGTTTGTGCCAGTGACTTGGTGTGTGCCTACTCGCTGTCCTCATTTCAGCAGAGGCTGGTCTAGCATGAGCAAAGCCACCATGCTCAGTCCTTTCAACGGAAATAGTTTGGGTTTCCTCAGCATGATTTCTTCTTATCAGTAAAGGGAAAACCACACACAAAAAAAAAAAACAACAAAAAAAAAACACTCGTTCTGAAAGACTTGGACTTCCACAACTAACGGCTCAGATCATACCAGCACCTTGCATGTACGTCTGCCTTTACAGAAAGGCTTTAGAGTAAACACTCACCATTTTCCAGTTTTATCCCAAGGTTTCTCCTCATCAGGAAACATTACATCACCGCTCCGCTTATAATCAATCCATTTGTGTTTCAGCCATTTTAGGCCCCACTTCTCTGATGACCAAGAAAAGCTACCACCCACCCATCCTGATATGCCTGGGAAACATGGAAATCTGTCCTGCTCTCTGCCCCTCTTCCACAAATTAATTCTCTGGGCACCCATTTACAGGAATATTTCCATATCCACTCAGCACCTCTTTAGATAGACCCTTAAGAAACCTACTGGATTTCCAGTCTCAACAGCAAAAGCTGCCATTGAGCAGTACCTCCCCACATACAGGAACACAAACCTACCAAAAATAATTGTAAAGGCCCCTTCCTCAGCTCCTCCCCTTCCACAAATAGGTGGAATGTTTTGACAGGCAAAACCATTTAGCAACATTTACACGAGTGGGTGAAAAGTCTTGTAGGACTTTTTACTGGTGTTTTCACTTACATTTCACTAGATACACTGGCAGATCACACACTGATTATGTGACCATTTATACATCCAGAATGCAGATTCAGGGCACCAAAGTAGCAGGAGTATTCTCAAACATTGCTCACCATATAAAAGATATAAGTTTTGAAGTACCTAAAGGTGGCTGCAGGTTATATCCATTCTGAGTCGCCCACCCTACTTGATGAAGGAAAGGGTCCAGGTAGAATATCCACTGGTCAAACTTGTCAGAATCCTCCAGCCCCTCGTATCGCAATTTAAGTCTCCCACCAACATTTTCTACCACATTGACAATCCAGGCTTCCAGGGAATCCCGGAAGTTTTGCAGTTCTAGTCGGGAGCCTGGTGCAATTAGATCCAATGGATTTTTCCCTCTGTGAAGCTGCAGAAAGAGAATAACAAGAACATAAAAGAAATTATTCTGTACAACAACAACAACTTCCAAATCCTGTATTTCCACTTTTGTTCTGTCCTTTATACACATTTATTTTGAATAAATCAAGTATCAACACAAAAGTAAAGAAAAACATGTCCCTTACTAACACAGGACAACAGAAACCAGCATTTAGAATCACTGGTGCTTGTATCAGAACTCCTGTACTGCCTGTAGATACAGTCACGCGTTTCACTTAAATGCTGTCTATTGCTTTCAGAAGTATTATTCCTTATATATACCAGGTTTGGAGCAAACATGAATTAATTCCTTTTAAAAACTGACTCATCTGGCATACAAAGATAAAAATTTTGTGCACTTTACCACCAGACATTGATAATTAAGTGATCAAGTATCATTCTAATTGCAGAGAATGATTTAACTTGCAATGTTACAAGATTAAGTGAAACTATAATCTGCCCGCTAGTAAAAACAAAAAATTAGTGAAAGGAGTCAGCTCAGACAGGGAACAGCCTGAATGCCAGATAAATAAAGGATAATTTCCCTAGAGCCATATGAAGGAGGACCAGAATAGGAGGAAGACTGAAACCTAAGGGAATTTGAAAACAGGTCTTTCTTCTGAGAGAATTAATAAATAGCACAGACAGTCCAAGCCTGCAGTGAAAGATATGTTTAAACACAACACTATCAAAATAAAATACTGTAAACAGGAAACACTACAGAGTGGAATTCTATGTTCAGCATCATACTACAATGTCTCCTAAATAAAAATAAAAAATAAAAAAAGAGGTGTTGAACTGACAATCTTAATAGGAGTTCCTTTAATAACAAAAGGCAAAAGCAAGACAAAAACCAAGATGCAGCACATTCAAACACTTACGCCCTCCAGCAGATTAGCAGGAGCACTGCATGCTCCTTTCAGTACTCGCTGAAGGAATTCCTCCTGGTCAGGTATCTTGTCCTTGATACCTAGTGAAAAATGAGGAAGAAAAACTGTGATACTTCCTGCCAGTTAAATATCATTTGGGCAACAAGACATTACCACACTACTGTGCTGTGTGATTCAGAAGAAGCTGCCACATGCTCATCAGTAACACCTCAAAAGAAGAAATAAAACAAAAAAACATTCTGTAAAGGAAATGACAAAGCCAGCAGGATTTGGAGGGTGATGATTAAGATAACCACAAGTCTCTGTGTAAATCTAAGTCCAATTCCGAAATTAAGCTAACAACTCTCTCTGGTGCAAGAGCAAAATCCAGAGAGAGTAAGCCATGGGATTTCGGGAAAAAACAGCAGATAACCCCACCTTGTCACACTCCCTCTTCTGCACATGGAGGCATTACCTTCAGGCACTTTGAGAATCTTCTTGTTTTGCTCACACCAGCCGATGGGGTGTAAATCAGCTGTCATGATATCGCACCAAAAGTCAGCCTTGCGATCTTCTCCGTAACCATCGTAGCGCAACAGGAGCAGCTGCCCACAGGTAGTAATGATGGTGGCTACCCAGTAGGTGTTCTGGTCGGACTTGACAGCTACTTCTAGCTTCATACCAGGGGCAAAACCATTCTGCAAACTTGTATCCACCTGAAGAGAAAGATCATCACACCTGAGCACCTCCCAGAAAACTTGATGGAACAACAGGGAGAGCAATTTAGACATAATCATTAGCAAGCCAAATGCCATCCAGCCTCTTTGGAGAAACATCTTCATCATGTTATGGGACCCAAATTAGACTGCACACAGAATCAGCATTAATGAAATCTCCTCCACACTTCAGAGTACTTTTCAACCTTCAATTAATACCCTGCAATGCATCTTCCTGTCCCAGACAGTACCTCCCCCATCACAGAAAGGCTTTCCAACTCACAGCTGGGCTGTCCAGCTAGACAGGGCTAAAAGTCAAACTCAGCAGCACAACCTTGACTTTTTGTGTTAAACTTTTTCTTCCGACCTCTTTGCACAAAGAGCCTACTTAAAGTATATACACCTGCTTTTTAGTGATGCCGCTCTCTGATACTGTGCTTGTTTAAGAAGGCACAAACCTGCCGAAATTGCAGAACAAGGACTTTTAATGTCTCTGTTAAAGAATTTAAATAATCCTGTGTGTGACACAGTTACATAAATTGCACAGATTAACAAAAACAGTATGCAGTTTTTCAGTAAGCTTACGTCTTGGCAATAGCTGAGTGCCAAATAGCGTATACACGCTGTGCATGTGCTCTGTGAAGGAGAGGAATCCAACTGCACGGTACTCAGATATTGAGATGTGAACTTCAGAAGGGAAGGCAAAACATTAAGTTCCTTGCATTCCTAGTTTCTGCCAGCTCAAAGACTCCTGCAAGGACAGAAGGATCCTGCCCTGCTCCCACTACGAAGTATTTCCAAGCTACGCTTAATGTCGTAGCCTCAGTCTTTATTAAACAACTAACATGTCAATTCCCTGCTCTCGGCCAAATGTAACTGGCTTTTTCTTTCTTTAATGGTCCCAAGTTCCATTTCCTCTTTGAATTAACTGCAAGAAAGGCTTTCAGTACGATGCAGATGTGGTAGATGTTTTCTGGGTTATTTATTACCAGTTCTGTGCTGACGGTTCAGTAACTGCCACAGCTATTATAGTCTCATCAGCCAGCACATACTGGTTTGCTAAAAATAAAACTAAGAGAACAACATCAGAACAAAAAGCATATGCCTCTGTTGTTAACTGTTCACATCCTTTAGGTTGATAACCCTCACTTAGAGAATCCCCTTCATAAAAACAAATCAGCGGGACCCAATAGCTGCAAGTCTTTCTGAAGCAGTATTACAGAGGTAATCTCTTTGAAAAGGCAATTGCCTTGCTGAAGAGATATTATTAAAGACTTTGGATTTCAATTCCCAAGAGACAGGTCATGAGCAACACAAGGCCCAAGGAACTAGGAAACCTGCACAGCTCTCTCTACCTGAACTTTCAGCTAAGCCTCGTGGCATAGAGAACTGTATTCAAGGAAACCAACAGCAACAGATGGAGCTTTCCCTGAAGTCAGGTACATTTTTCAAACGCTGTCATGTATGCTGCGGGTGGATACAGCAGAGACCAAGAAGTTAGCACCCTCTTCTGGCAGCTGGGCAAGACGACACCACAGAGGTTTAAAGCACAAAACTTCCTTCCTTTAGGCTGGATCACTGGGCAGGCTAGCTAGCAGGAGATGCTGTGCAGGAGCTCTGTCAACATTTTCTTCAGAGCAATGCGTTCAAGAGCAGCAGCTTGCTGCTGCACATCTGGCAAGCTGAGAGCTCCACCGAGCACCTGGCGACAGCTCAGCTTAGGCACCCTGATCCCCAGGCACTCCTTCCCATCAAGTACCATCCCCTACTTTGTGGCCCTTTGTGCTTGGACCAGGGAAATCTGATTCAGCTCAGGAAGAGAATGCTAAAGAACAGAGAAAATGTTATTAAAAGCATGCAAGAACACACAGCAAGCACATATCCTCAGTCAATGCTGAGCACTAACTTATTTTGTAATACATATTTGCACACACATACAAGTTGAAGAAGGGCATTCAAGTAGAGCATTAAACGGTTCCAAAGAAAGTTTACTTAGACATAGGGTGGGATAACAGCACTGGCATCCACTGCAACTCTGGGTTCCTAAACTCTGCCTCCTACTAGATTGTAAGCAAAACAATCCCTTGGATCTCAGTATTGTTTAATTTTTAAAGCGCAAACAAATTAAACATTAGACCATGTTTGATTTGAGAAAGCAGCATACATTTTGCAATGTGTCTTGCTCATAGCAACAGCGGAACATTCAAAATTAATATAAGCTCCCATTTGCAAGACTAGTTCTTTGCTAACACAGGCTGGGTTATTATGGGTTATGTTTTCCTGACTTGTGCATGTACTCTCCCTACGATGTGGGCGAGGCATTTCTCATCCACTGCTCATAGTGGAAGGCCAGTCACAGTCTCACTATTCCAGCATTTCAAAAGAACCAAACAAAAACCTTAAGCTTCCATTTAAAATTTATTTTCTTGTGCCAGCATTATTCTTCAACTTATTTTTTTCCTACTCTGCTTTTCTGAGAGCACAAAAGCTCCCTCCCAGCTCTCCTGAATCTAGATTATAGAAATCTGTTCTTCATGCCAAGCAACACACACTGCACAGACCGAGCTGCGAGGACCACCAGTCTCTAGCAGAGACATCAGTGCCTGGATGCCCTCTGCTGAAAATCTCTCCCCTGATGTATCCTGGAACTACACTAACGCTTTTACAGCAGAAATGCTGAACATGTGACCTTGCACCGTCGAACAGCAAGATCTAGGGGATGTGACTGCTGTAAATACCCTCCCTTCCCTGCTTGTCAGTTCTGTGTCAGCATTAACTTAAAACAATTTTCTTTTTGCCAATCATATTATGGAGAACATCAAAACTGGCCTCTGGACAAATTCTAGGGGAACTCTGCTCACCAGCGCCTGACAGTTCCCCTTCTGCTTTAACCCGCAGCCATCTATTTCCCTGCTCCTCCACGTGCCCCCTGCAGCTCTCCTGCCTGCATCCGTGTGCAGAGATGGGCCAGCCCAGCCCTGCTCCTCCTTGGATTTGCCCACAAGAGGGCACCCAAGGCAGCAGAAAGGACTGGGTGACACTGCTTTGTCCACACTCGCTCCCTAAAGCACTCTCCCCAGCGGTTATCGCTTAAACAAGCAAAGCCCTGAGGTGTTCTACACGTGTAAGGGATAATGACAATTAAAAACGTGGATATTTTTTTTTAACCTAATTGTATTGACCACAGCCACAGTGGTCAGACCTCTTGTTTGGCCAGGCTGAGAGGGCAAAGGGTGGCGTGCAGGGGTACCAAAGTCACCCAAGGTGGTCTCCTGCTGATTAACAAAACCGAGCTGTCACGTTAATACAGCTGGCCACTACTAAAAGGCTGGCATCACAATTTGTTTGTATAATGTCTGAGCTGTGAGCAGGCTTCTTTTAATGGAGATCAAGCAAGGCAAGGCACACCAAAGGAGCAGGCAGGCAGCACCTCTTGCTGCTGCTACAAAAGGCCACTGCTCCAACTTGATGCCACTCCTCAATGTGGGCTGTGCAAGCACCACTGCTAAGTAAGCTTGCTCCTGCTAGAACATTCGTAAACTAAGAAACAAAAACAATTGTAAGGTCTCTCCCCTCCACAAACGTGACACCTGAAAGCTTATACTCAGCAAAGAACTTAAAATTATAGTGTATGGAAGGGTCTCTGCAGAGCCTACATTTACTGTGGATCTTTGCCAATAACATAACTGCTGTATTTTAATAGATTCTTTAATATTTTGCAGCTCGCTTTCCCTGATGTCCTAGTACAGCAAGCCACACTTCAATTGTCATCCAATGTGACAGTGCAGTTCTGAAGTTTACCAACAAAGGACTTAAAGCATCCAAGGGCTTATCTAGACTTCATCCCATTCACTAAGCCTTGCAATCCTCATCAGTTTTCTAACTATTAAAGTCAAGTGTTCAACAGAGATATTGTTTTCTCCTTGGCCTCCTCGAGAACCATCATTAAAACTTCCTGTGAGAGCACATCTGAATTCTGCTGTTCGAGAACTATACAGCACCATTCTCTGAAGCGCAGCTACTCCACAGCAGTTTACTAGTAGAAATCCCCAAAGAGAAGATGCTGGCCAGTTCAGTCTTCATGAGAAAAAACAAGCTTATCCTCTGGTGCAGAAACGACAAGGGACCCCTTAACTTCCAGTACATGAGGATGGGATTATCCTGTGCTATGTACAAACAAGATGACGACAACAAGTAATAAAAAAAAGAAATTCCACATTTCTCATTACTCTAGGAAACGTGATTTTAGTTAGTCTTCCAGATTTCAGTGCATCAACTCATCAACCCTAAACATTCAGTGTATAAAAAAATGATGTAGGAAATGGTAAGTAATGACACAATCCCTTACTCACATGTTTAAAAGATCCATGAGGGGCTGCGATTGCTCCTGTGTCTTCTAGATACTCATCCCAATTGAATTCCATTTCTTCCACACCGGAACCAGCATCTGGAAGAGAAGCCAAACATCTTCTATCCAGCAACCCGTTGGCTAAAGTTTTGGCCTATCAAGAACTCCAGCAAAGATCACTTCTGAATGACTGACTATGTAAGCATGCAATGAACTCCAGTCATGCATTTCAACACACAAACAATGCTATTTCACCTTTTCTTGTATGTGAAGGGCACTGTAAGTTGGATTCAGTCTGACAAATAGCGAGAGCCTGAGTATTCTGGTTAAGCATAAATTGTTTATAAATCTACAGGCATAAGCCCTGTGTTTGTATCAATAAATATTTAGGAAGGGACTAAAAGTTCTGGGCACACCAGACCTTCAGTGGATTCAATTAAAAAAAACATCCAGGAAACAGATAAGACTCCCCTCTTAAAAAAAAAAAAAAGCAAGTATTTATTTCAGTGTTATAAGATGCCAAAAGCACAGAGAAGGATTCACGGTAGTTCTAAGAAAAGCAGCTCCAGACACAAGTGAAATCAAGAGCCTTCAAATTAGTCACTTAAAATACCAGCTCTTAAGGTGCAACAGCTTCTTCAGAGCAAGAAAACCTCATTTCTGGATGTATTTAAACCAGAACGGGCTAAAACCACTCAAGCCATAGTTGTGCACTCACTCATGCTGTCAGGGAAGAGAGCAGCTGTAGTGTGAGCCACACTCTACAATTTAGTCATATTTTCTATCAGCATTATCACATCTGTCCCTCCACCCATGGTCTCCCCTTCAGTGCTTGGCTCACTTCCCTGCTCTCTTTCCCATTCCCCTTTTTCTCTAACGTGTAATCCACGTTCCTGGGAAGTCACTGCAACCAGAACAGTTTGGATTTTACTCCCCAGTTTTGTTCACTGCACAGCCCCAGTTTTTTTTTTTTTTCCCTGCAGGCACAGGGCGGGATGACAAGGGAGGCTTCACTTTTAGACTGGTTCTACAGTCAAACCACAGCTGTCTTTGTAAATGAAGATGAGAGATGCTCATCTCTCTGTACCAGGAAACTTGGGGCCACATTTACATGGGAACATAGAAATCCGAGTGTGGCCAAAGTGTGGGGAGAGCTCAGCAAAGGTTACACGATGCTAATGTTCCCGATGCTCTCACTCTTAGGATAGGTGCCAACTCTTCTTTCGAGGAGCAGTAATGTGAGTAGGAAACATTAAGTGTCCCAAAAAAAAAAAAAAAAGGATGAAATGCTTTCACATTCCCAAATCAGAGCCACGGGCATGCTGAAAATCTGCTAAGAATGCTTCACGACACTTCTTATTCCTTGAATAGAGGGGGGCAAATATTTGCCCAGAAGTCTGAGCTACTTTAAATCATCTAAAAATCATCTAAATCATCTAAAAAACCCCTAAATTCTCAGGGTATGGTGTGTTCATTTTCTCTTCAAATGAACGTTAAGCTCATCTTTGACTTTTCATTGGAATTCTAGGAATGTTTCCCCAAATTTAAAAATGCACCTTCAGATAACTTTTGTTTGATGATGACAGTATCTGTTTTAAAAGCAGCTCATTTGCTCCCGATTCCACTTTCATTTTGCTATTTTTAAACCAACAGAGCTGCTTCTATTGGCCTTTCACAAGCCTGAGAGCTCAAAAAATTTGGAGCTTGAGGATCATCACCAATTTTAGAGGATAATTTTGAACTTACTGCAGAAACAGACTTGGAAAAGGACAAAAGCAAGTAACTCAAAAGCAGGTACCTTGGTTTAACATATTTTGACGGAGTAGAGAGGGTAAGTTGCAGAACACAGCAGTTTGCAAACTAGGGTGCAGCTGAGCCAAGTTTTGGCTGCAAGTCATTCGAAGGAAAATATAACCACATTGAAAAAACAAAGTAAGGCTTCTCAACTCATTAAAACAACATTTTACTTTAACACAGCCATCAAAATGGTTAAGTTTACAGCTGGTGAGCCAAAGTGGGAAGAAACATCAGCTTGAACAGAACATTTATGGTCAGGCAAGCCTCAGAACCAACTTGCTCGGACTTTGCACCGCTCGCCCTTTTCCTCCTTAGCACAAGGCTGCTGGACAACAGCAACAGCCCGGCTCCCATCCAGCCCCCCAAGCCCTGCGCTGCGATGTCTAAGCATACTGCTCTGCTAGGAGAGAAGCAAAGCAAAGCGACCGCTCAGTGAGGTTTAGCATGCTGGAGAGCCAGGCAGATTCAGCTGGGAGTACTGCCGGGACGGCTCCTGCCTTGCCGAGCCTTCAGTAAGGCGGGATCATCAGATAGCTGTCTGAGGGGCAGTTAAGCTCCTTAAATGAGGCACAGGTCACTTAACACACTGAAAGGGTCAATTAGTAACTTATGTTGCCACTTAATTGCCACAAGGAGCTCCCAGAAAGCCTGCTTGAATGCCGCTCCTGCTACCCTTTTGCCTCTAAGTAGGGTCAAAACCAGTTCCCAAACTGATCAGAGCTATCCCAGGTCCTTTTCACGCCGCTAATCCCCAAGCCCTGCAACCCGTGTGTTTTCCTACCTCAAAGAGCTGTTTCCTTCTAGGTCTGCGATGTGGGGAGAAGGGCTTGGATCGCTTCGTACCCCTCGATGGCCAAACCTGACCAGCACACCCAGAGCTTCTCTTGAAACTAGTCTGAGGAGGCAGGCCCAGCTGATGGCCTTGTCAAGCTATGGGATATCGACTCACTCAGTGCTGTGCTCGCCAAATCAACGTGGAACACGACCAGCTCGTTGGATCCAGCTCCCAGCAAAAACACTCCACGGTGTTTCACAGAGCGAGAATTGTGTTTTAGTTATGGAATAGCCACATGGTAGGACTACAGAAAATGAGAAAAATCTCAGAAATCCACTACCTATTTTTCTACATCCAACTGCAGAAACACTCCAAAAGTGGGGCAAAGCACACGCTCTCCAGCAACTCACGTGCTGGAAAGCTTGGAGTCAGAATCCAGTTGCTTTTCTGCTTTCACTGGTAGGATGCTTGCAGCGGAGCATGGCCCTCTTTAAATCACATCTTTGATCGGGTCCACTGCCAGATTGTGGCAGGCCCTACTGCACAGCTCCGTTGTGCTGGGTTAGCAGATGCTGGGATACGCAGAGGACCAGTTTAATGAAGCTGCATTCCTGAGGGGCCGTACATCTGTATTAAACATCCAAATCAATCCGAGTTCAAACTGCCCAGCAAACCTCTTCTATTTACACCAGCAACTCAATTCTACTGTGAGAAAACTTGTAGATTAGGGTGACGGATGACAACAAGCAAAAATGTGTTTTATCCATTTAATCTTAAAGCACAGTTTGTTAAGTAGTGCTGTAGCTGAGTACATGTATGTATGTTCTCTCTTCCTCTCCATATCCTTAATTGCTTGTGAGTCCTAAACAAGCTCTGCTTTCCACTACGGAACAGGACATATTCTTCTATGTTAGGCAGGAGATTGAAGCACACACTAGTTCAGTGGCAAAGCACAACCTTGGCACAGGCAGGGAGAGAAACCAGGTGTGATTCTTATCCCTGTGGCCTCGCCATACAACTAGTTTTTTTGAGGAAGACTTTCAAATCAAGCTATCATATTTGTAAAGTAAAATCTGAGAGGTGTCCTACAGAGCTTCTGAGGAGAATGCACACTCACTCTGAAGGTCCGAAAATGATAAGAATATTCAAAGTTTCCTGGGTATGTACACCCCTTCCTATTTATCACTATTTCTACTAGCATTATTTTCAACATCTACTCTTCCTTTCTGGACTTAAATATGAATTATATCCTGTTGCTCTCTGACACATACATGTAGAGGAAGAATACTGAATTGGAATACTTAATATTCCACTACAAGACGGTAGTGGAATATTAAGGGCATGAGCACTTAAATATACCTACAGTGGAAGCAGCCTACACCAGACTGTCTTGATCTTTGGACTGGAGTTAAACTCTCAGTGCAAATAACTTTCATGTATCTTTAATGTGATTGAGTTGAAAAGAGTCACATTGGACATTTAAGTACATCACATCGAAGTCTAAAAGACCTTCAGTTAAAGCTAATCTAAAGGTTTCTCACGCTGAAACTTAGATGTATTTAAATCTGATTTTAGTAACAGTTAATCTTTGCCTTCTATACTAGCTGCAAGGCTATGAATAAATAAAGACAGGTTAGAATTTCATCAGCTGAGGAAGACTGTGACAAGAATGAAAGTTGTCTTTCCCACAGAAAGACAGTGGAATCTCCAAAACCTGCTAAAAGTCATCAGCTGGAAGCATGGCACCAGTCAAAGGAGGGAGTGAACATTCCAGTAGGGGTTGGGACTGGTCTAAGACTGGTCACTGCAGAAAACACTAGCCAAAGGTGCAACACCAAAACACTGTGCTTATGCTTACGTGGTGAGCATTTGCTGGAAACTGCCTTCGCACTGAGCAAGTAAAGCTCTCTTCAGTTATCATCTGCTTTTCACAGCCACCTGTACTCAAACCAGACACTAAAAGGATGCTCAGGACAATACCTGTTCAGCAATTACAAGAAACAGGGAGCCCTTCATGGCAATTCTGTACGCAGGCAGAGAGGACTGGGTGACCTCTGCTACTTTTAGAGGAAAATGGAAGCAATTCAATATAGGTTTTAGTACAGATCTGTGTGCCATCAGCCTGTGAACGCCTTGCTGCTGACCACATATACATCTCCTTACTGTACACAACCTGACAGAAGTTAGCACTTCCCAGTAGCAAAGGAAACTGCATTTGCATGTGCCTGGAGACATTCTGCATACTTGTGCATGCTGCTTTTTTTGCTTATTTGAGAATATAATGTTGACAACAACCTGAGTGATTGGCTATAATTAATAATCAAAAAGCCCGTTTCAGCATCAGATAGCAGGTGTTAACATTCTGCCAAAAACACTGTAGATTAAAATCATGTTTAACATTTTGTCAGTAACACAGCAATCAGACTTCCATAAAGTAGAGGTACAAAAATTACCAACTGTGAATTGTCCTGCGAGAAGGGCTGCTTGTCAGACAAGTATCAAAGGAAAATAATACTCTGCAAAATCCTAACCAAATGGTTTATGTTGGTAACTACAAATAGAAATGTACTTCTCATTAACTGTCCCAACACTGCACTGTGGGTAGGGACTTTCTCAGGAGAAGGAACAAACTGGCATTGAAGTCAGGAAAACAGATGGTCCCTGTGCATACAACCTAAGAACTCTGTTTCAGAAAGCTGCTAGTATCCCCAGCCGTCCCAGACAGACATTCTCCTCAGCCTGGTGCTTCAAGATGAACCAAAACCTGAGCTAATGTGTCATAATATACCACTCTGCAGCGGGTTAGGAGCTGATGTCCCAAGCCCATCAAAGGGAGCAGCAAGGAAGATCAGAAAACCAGGACAGATTACAACAGCACCACACGGCTTCGATTATCTGACTCCTTAAACCAGCAGCACAACCCTGTGAGAATATTAAGAGCAACATGAAGGCACACGAGGACAGAACAAGATAACATTAACCACTTTGACAGGCAAATGCCTTAAAATAGTAGCGATAAGCTCATCTTATGCTGGCATCACGAAGGGGAAAGACACAGCTTCTTAGAAACATAATTACTAGGGTGGGTCGGATTTTGTTCTCCTTTAAGCCAATGATACACCTTGCTTTTGAAACAGAGCGATACCAAACTTAAGCTTAGTAGTCAGAATGTAACCCGCAGTAACTAAAATTTGAGCTTGCCCCACTTTGCTTGCCAAGTATTTTGAGACCCTTTAGCCCCAGAGCTCCACCACTCTATTACCTGCATCATACTGCTGTTCTCCATTCATCTCCACAGTAGCCCAGTGGTTATGCCAAGCAGCCAGAAGCAGGGGGATCCGAGGCTGTCACAGTTTGGTGGTCATGAGTTGCCTCCCACTTTCAATCCTGCTGGCAGCCACGACATTCAAGAAGAGATCCTGAAAACAAAACAAAACAAGAAGTTAGGGATGAGTGAATTAGAAAATGCTATTGTAGATATCTTGGCTATAATTGAAGAACTAGAAAATAGCACTCTGGATGCAGTCCAGGTACTACAAAAGGAGGTAACAAGTTTGCAAAAATAGTACTCCAGAATCGAACGGCATTAGATTTATTGCTAACCTCACAAGGAGGAGTGTGCATTGTAATTAGTGCTAGTTGCTGTATGTATATAGATAAAATGGGACGAATTTAACTGATCTTAAAAATATTTGGGGAAAAAAAAACTACAAGATCCTACATAGAGTAGCTCAAGATGACACTTCCTGGGGATTTAGAAACATTTGGGAGAAATGAACTTCGTGATTACCTGAACGGAATTAGCTCACACAACTATTTGTTGGCATTGTAATAATAATGGCATCGTGTATCTGTCATTCCCTGTGACATCTGAAGAAGAATATCGCACCCTGATGTTGGAAAAACTCAAGAGTGGGGGATGTGAAGAGGTGCAAAAACAACAATAGGAGTAAGAAAAGAAGAGGGGGGAGTTGTGAGAAACAAAGTTGTGTTTTTGCAATAGAAGGTGGTTTTACAGTGGAAAATTCCACTAACCTTGCATATTCAAAAGTGATTAAGTGGCACAGCAGTGGGGAGTATGTTAAGCAGATAAGGGGAAGGTCCCACTGTCCCAGAATAAGGAGGCTAGCTAAGAAGAACAAGATGAGCAGTACAAAATCAGTAAAACCAAAAATCACGGGCCCTCTGGTCACAAGGGAAGAAGGAAAAAAAAAAAAAAAAAAAGGAAGAGGAGGAATTAACGGTTGGTCAAATCACATTGTACATATGTGGTATAAAAATGCGTCGAGTAGGTTGGGAACCTGTCGTACTCAGCCAGTAAGGAAACAGGGGAGAAATCAGGTGTCCGGTAAGAGGGAATATAAGGTTATGATAAAACTTTTACTGTGCGCTCTTACTTACAGGACACCCACCATTGCAATCACGAATAAAATAGCTTCAAAAAAGATCTTGTCTCAGAAAATTTGTGAGAAAAATCTCAGTATCTCCAACGAACACAGCCCCTCTCCAATCTAATACTCCTCTTTGCCAATAGAGCCCCGAATTGTTTTGGTGACAGCAGGACAAGAAGAAACGCGCAGTCTGTTTTGACAAACCCACCCTACAAACAGAGAAGCCGTACAAGCATAGATGGCTGAAGCATTTAACATCTTCCCATGTTAGCCCTAATCCAGAAGCTATCGTTCTGCAGAACATGCCAGAATGGCACATGTAAAAAACGAGAAATACCCCAAAGGTGGTTGGTTTTTGCACCATGGATTCACTACACACACATGTGCACACACACTGGGTCTCACAGGCTGAAGCTATTCTTGCTCTTGATGCACACCGGGCAAAAATAACCTGTTTTGAAGTTATCAGGTTAAAGCAAACACAGTACAGATGGCAGAAATACGCTCCGAAACATTTTGTCATTAGAAGCCATAGCTTTCAAACCGTTACTGCAATTCCTATGAGCAATTAAATCATCATTTCATTATTACTTGTAGAAACTGAAAAAGGACAGGTCTAACCCAATACAAGTGGTTTTTACACCTGGGCATTTAGCCCTGGAAACAAATTATTAGCTTAAAAATCATTAAAAAAAATATCTTCAAATGTCCTTTGCATTTCTGTTGAACGCCTGGGAAGCACCTTGTTTTCCTTTTTAAACAATGTACCAGAAATGATGGAAACTTTTAAAAACAAAGGCTGCATTTCTCACCCAAACACATTTTGAGTAACTATGGTTTACAAGACAGAAGCCTCAAACATCTGCAAGTCTTAAATTGTCCTGAGTTGTGTACACCTGGCGTGTCTATGAACACTACTTGATAATCCCTAGAGAGGTTGGTTGGTTGTTTTTTTCCAAGGTTTAAAAAGAAAGAAAACAACAGTAATTTTCCCCCTGCTATAGCATGGGCAAATCCCTAAAAACCACAAGTAGCCTAGCAGATGGAACCAAAACCTTCCTTCAAAATGAGCACCACAAATAGGTGAAAGATTCTGCACGGTGAAAGATTCACCTTTTAGAGGTGCCACTGTGATTTCCCTTCTGAAGCTGTAACTGGACTGGACACAAGGTAGCTATCAGTGACTAAAGATCATTTTCCATCCAACTACAACTGCTTGCAGACTTCAGGCAGCTTTACGCAGGCTGCAGTTTCATTTGTATTGTCATTCAAATAAGCAGACTGTGAATTACAGCTGGTCTGAAAAAAAAAATCTAACAGCATGTTTTTTCCTTTGAAAATTTGTCTGCTTGTTAAAAATTGAAGTGTTTTGAAGAAGCAGCTCTGTGAAAGGGAAGTTGAGGAGGCCAGCTCGCCCGCCCCATCGCTCAGCAGTCTATCAGGGTGACCAGAGAAGGCAGCTCCCGTAACGCCAGGCTCGGGGACGGAAGGGGCAGTGGCACTGTCGCTTGTGATAGCAGTATCTTCAGGCTCTCAGGGTCTGTGTGCAAAGCAAGTTCTTAAGGATGCATCTCCCTCGTTTCGATGCAGAGAACTTGGAAAGAAAACCAAAGGGGAAGAAAAAACCTCTCCAAAAGTAGAATCATAAAATATCCCAAGTTGGAAGGGACCCATAAGGATCATCGAGTCCAGCTCCTAGCTCCACACAGGTCTACCCAAAAATTCAGACCACGTGACTAAGTGCACAGTCCAAATGCTTCTTAAACTCCAACAGGCTCAGTGCCATGACTACGTCCCTGGGAAGCCTTTGCCAGTGTGCAACCACCCTCTCAGTGAAGAACCTCTTCCTGATGTCCAGCCTGAACCTCCCCTGTCACAGCTTGACACCATTCCCAGGGGTCCCATCGCTAGTCATCAGAGAGAACAGATCAGCGCCTGCCCCTCCACTCCCCCTCATGAAGAAGCTGCAGGCCATGGTGAGGCCTCAGCCTCCTCTTCTCCAGGCTGAACAGGCCCAGTGCCCTCAGCCGCTCCTCATACGTCTTCCCGTCTAGGCCCTTCACCATCTTGTAGCCCTCCTCTGGACACTCTCCAACAGTTTCACGTCCTTTTTGTGCTGTGGTGCCCAGAACTGCACACAGTGCTCGAGGTGAGGCCGCCCAGCGCAGAGCAGAGCAGGACAATCCCTGTAAGTGGAGGATTTCTGTGGTGTAATTGTGAAACACTTGAGTGTAGCAGGCTACAAATGCTGTTGTGCTGAGCGTGATGGTGGAGTGTCCAGGTTGCTAGATGGCCGCAGGTCCAACCAAACTCCAGTCAGGTGTTAACTCAAAGGGAGATGCCGAAGCTGCTCTGTAGACCGAGCTTGTTTTTGGCATGAATTTCAGGGAACTGCAATGCAAAACACTGAGAGGCCCAGCTGGGCTTTCCTGCATGCAATACCGTGAGCTTCACACACACAAAAGTAAAACAAAAACTGGAACAGAACGGAGAAATATCCATCGACACTGCTCAGTGGTGTAGGAAGTTCTCTGGAACCAACAACTTGAAAATGTCCATTACCAAGTGAGGAACAAAAATCTGTGCACGTGCAAGCCCGAGTATCTCATTAAGAGCTCCTTTCAAATGGGGCATTCTGTGACAAAATCCTACCACGTACAAGATATTTATACAGCTTTATTCTTTACAGTTTCAGGAATGCTACTGGACAGAGCTCAGCTGCCAGTTTTTGCTGTACTGCTCCCAACCTGCTCTTCCCCAGCTCACAAAGTCTGGGTTTGGACACACAAAGCTATCAGTTGACTCCCAATTCTGCTTTGTCTCTATGAGCAATTTACTGAGAAATTAAGCAGAGTTTAAGAGAAATAAAGCAATTTCCAACAACCACCACCTGTTTCTTACGTACCTGCCTTCCATGCTCTCAGGACAGCACTGTGCAGGAAAGCCAAAGCCATGAGCGCCCTTGCTGAAGGTGGTTTCCCTCTGCAGACAGATTTGATCTAAACTTCTAGCACTAGAAGATTAGGTTGCTGGTAACCTGCATGATGCTTGGCACACAGTGAAGACCCAACCAACACACTTTGTATCATTAATCAAAGTATTTCTTGGTAATGACCTATAGGAATTCTATCAGCTGGCACTCTGCTAAGCCGAAACAAAGGCAATGCTGTGAAAAAAACTAGTGAAGCACAAAGCCCAGCAAATTTGGGGATGTATCACAGGTTTCTATCAGTAAAACCCTGGCAAAGTACCCTTGAAATTTAACTGAAATTAAGATATTGTTCATTTATGGTATCCAGCTCCCAGTTAACTTCTAGAACTAAACTACAAGACGTAAAACTAGTTTGTTGTTGTTGTTGTTTACAATGAGGAAATATTTAAACACCCCCAAAAATTAAGAGGCTGTTTATTTAGAAGATGCCAAATCCTGGCAGCTCCTGTTGAAGTTGATTGATATTCTGACCAAGTTGGGTGGTTATTCAGGATTTCATAAGCAGCACTGGTATTTTATGTACACAACATTGAGAATACTTGCAATTAGCAGCCACCATGGCTGATGCTTGCAGTTTGGCACCCCAAAGATTACCTTTTGATAAACCTCGAGGGGAGGGGAACTCAAGTGCCGCTGGAACAAAGCTGATTTGGAAATACTTTGGACTCTTCAGTCTCACTTCTGCATTTCAAACCTCCTTTCAGCACATGAAATATTCAGATGTTAGCAACTGGAGGCAGCATTAAAAACAGTTACAGTTCATTAAAGCCAGATGGCTCACTTGAATATGAAAAGAAATCAAACATAAGTTGGATGTTGAATTAAAGTAAATCAGCTGGTGTCTGAGGCTTAATATTATTTTAAAACAAAGGCGCATGAGACAACGGGGACATGCGATACTCCTAGGGACCAGGGAAGAAGCTACAGAAGGGATCAGGTTTCAGCACATTCCTTCATGCAAAGGCATCCAGCAAAATCTCCTTCAAAACCCGGTGCCTGCACAGGGGGAGCCTCACTCCACAGAGGCAGGCAGGAAACCTGCTGCAGAGCTCTGTCAGAGCAGGGGAAGAAGTTCTTCAGCATCTGAAACCTTCAGCTCAGCCACTGAGAAAATCTTCTGCCAAAGCAGGACCAAAAGAAAAGGTCCTTTTAGTTATCCTGGGAGCATACCCTGGAGTGGGGAGGGGAGGATTCACACATATATACCTGTGCTTTCCTACTTCACAGATATACTAATTACATATTCCTTATGAGGAGACAAAGCATACGCACTTCATCTAAGGCTTTCTACAACAAATTCTTTGTTGTCAGACTCATGCCTGTGGTTTAGCCATGCCCTGCTCAGCACAGCTTCTGATTAGGCCCAGTGTTCGCAGCGGAGATTCTTGCTGGCATTTCAGCAGAGAAACCACGCGGGACAAAAGCAGCCCTCTGCTACACCCTCCTGTCCGAAACCCATTCGGAAGGAACAACACTCAGCACAAAGCAGGGGCAGGCGAGTGCCCAGCAGCAGCAGCCTTTCTCGGCGTGCAGTTAGAAATAGGAAACAACCAGGAGTGCTTACGCTTCCTTGTGCACAGTGACCCCTTCAGTGATTATTCCCAATTCATCTTACTAATGCACGAGTTCATCGTAAAAGCTTTTCTGTAGTTAAGATCTGTATCTATCTCCTATGACACAATTAGCTGGGTGGAGAGACTCTTCCTTCACGGGCAGGAAGGTGTGCACCAACAGCACACCAGTGAGCCCAGTATCACTGCTGGGGTGATCTGGCACGTGGTCCCAGGCTGGGAAAGGCAGCTTCATGGCTTTTTTTTTTTTAGAAAAAAAAAAAAAAAAAAACAACTCTTTTCCCTAATCTAACATCACTGCAGGCAGTCATGACAAGGCACCAGCTGCCTCACTGGCTGCACGATGGGGCTGGGGTGCCACGGGAGAAGGGGGACACGCTGGGATCAGGGACCTGCACACAGCGGGTGCTCCCTCACCACACGCCTTATCGACATGGCCACAGATCGAAGCTGGCTGAAATGCAGCTGCGTGGGGTCTCACTGAGGAGATAAGCTCTGCGGAGAACACAAGCCCTCATGAGGACATGTTCACACTCTGCAAGGACAAAGGGACTCCAGCCCGACAGAGCCCCTGCTAACGGTCACCGATAAGAGAGCCAAAAATCCCATAGGACCTTCTAGGATGACAGCTTCTTTTGAAGTGTTTCTTCTGAAACAAGCTTTCTCCTGTCAGCCTTGTATTTAAGCAGTAGAATTTGTTCAACAGAATTATAAAGCACAACCAGAACCCAACATAACAAACTACTTTAGGTAGGAGCCAACTTTATTTTCAGTCCACTCGCATGTGCAGTACTTGATTTCCCGTGACCATTTTTACACAACTCATTACAGGTATAGCGGTGAGGTTCGTATCACAGTAGCTGCCAACTCCTTTTGTTAGTATTTTCAGCACAAGACAAAAGAAAGATACCCAGAAAGCAAATCTGTCAATCAGAACCAACATCTCCAGCACTGAAGGAAACTTTCAAGCAATCAGCTACAAGGCTGCTCAGTGCAGGTTTCATTCCCTCGCTTGCAACAACACACGAACAGTACAGAAACACCCAAATCTCCTGAATTAGAGGTCAGTGTTTCCTGGGAACAGCCACATTCTTTTTGGGGAAATTGCCAAGGCCAGGTAGCCCACTGCCCTTTCAGCAGGACACTGCCAGCTACAGGCACAGCACGTCAGCAGGAGGCATTTGCCCTCTGAAAAATCTCATCCTCAAAACCAGGACTGAAAGAGGCAAAAGCAAGCAAATATTTAGAACAGCCTTCAGTAGAAGATACCTTTTGACAGTAGAAGATCTGTGACGGTAAGGAATCATTTAAAGTTCACGGATCAGCAGAAGTCTGCACAACCACCTCGGTGACATCCGGACAAACAACTCGCTTGAACCTCACAGGGCTGCTGCCGAGGCGCTGCTCGCTCTCCTTTCCCCTGTCCAGGATTGTTTCACTCCATCCACGCCGTGCACAGCAGGCACAAAACCAGCCCCCCTGGCTAACCAGCCACATGGAGCACAATTCTTGCTCCTTGTGTGTTTTATGATTCAACAACCACAACCGCACTTCTCTAAGCTCCTGTTCTTCTGTGCATGCTTCTTCTGTTTTGCTGTTTTTCTGTGCACACAGCACCAGAGGGCCCATATGCAGCTTTCAGTGAGGATGGCCACGCTCTCCAGTTCTTTGCTTGGGAAGCACAGCATTCTGCATACTTGCTTTTATGCCTTCTTTCTCTTCTTGAGCCTCATCCTCCTGCCATTCTCCCTGCTGGGAGCCATAGCAGGGATCCTGCTCTTCCAAGAAGGGGTCTCCAGGTCGCTAGGTTTGGGGCAAGCTCCAGGTTCTCTAAGCCTTGCAGAGTCAGGACAGGGTTTAAGACGTTTCTTGTCCTTCAGTCTTCTCTTTAGTCACCGTCAGTTGAAAGCCCAGCATTTACAGATTTTCCAGCCATCAGCTCTGTAAGCAAAGTACTTCACAAGCACATGCTTCCCTAGTGTCTGACCGTCTGCGAACAAAAGACAAAGTGTGAGACATCTCACTAGCTCCAGTTTATGGTGGAATGTCGATTTTCTCAAGCCATTTTAAATGCTGTCCCATGACTAGCAAAACACAATTCTAGTTTTCTTTCCTGTGAAAGCCGCTATCAGCCACAGATCCCTTAGCTCAGCACTCTTAGCACACTCTAAATCTCTCCAAGACAGCCCTGCAAAGCCCAGAATATCGACTACATATAGGCAAAATAGTTTGATGCTTCTCTAACAAAGAAATAAAACCGCTACCAATGTCACTAGCTGCTGTTGTTGTACCAAGTCACAGATGTTGAAGAAATTTTCCTGTCCAATACAGATGGAAACTTTGGGTGGACTTCCAGTTCCAAAATGCACCAAATGCAGCCATCAGCAGCAATTTGGGCTCACACCATGCTGCGTGCTGTCCACATGAAGGCAACTACAGCACTGCAAGCACCCACGAAGGGAGCTCGGGTCAGCCCGCGCAGAGCGCGCTGCACAGCACCGCTACGCTCCTTTGCAATAACGCACATGTCTTCCTGTCCCAAGAGCTTACTAAAAACCCTTCTCTTTCTGCCAGCTTCCTGGGGTTTGCCCCAGGATGTGAGCAGAACACCAAATGCTGGGATTTGCTGGAAGCAGAGCAGTAAGTTACCGACACGCATTTAAAGCATCGCTTCTTCAGGCGCAGATGCCCTCAGGTCCTGGAGAGGCACCCCTACGAGGCGCTGACAGAGCAATGCCCCAGCAGCATGTCCTGACCCTTGAGCAGAGGCTTTGCACTGGCTGCAGCGAAGGAGAGAGACCTGCATGCAGGTCCCTGTCCCTGCATGCAGCCGAGGCGGGCAGCTTGCTGCGCCAGCCAACTTCTGCAGGAGCCCCTCATGTCAGGCTAGGAGAGCAAATTGCTGGGTTTGCACAGACCAAGAAACAAAAACCTGGCAGCAGACGGAAAGGTTGCAGCCCTGGTAATCCTTTCTGCCTCAAAGACGTGGAAATGTTGTATGTGCATGTGCATTTTTATTAGCATAAAAATGTTTAACGGAGGAAAGGAGAGTCCTTTTGTCACAAAATGGGATCGAGGCTTGTCCACTTAACCTTTTAACAGGGCTATTAGTCCACCATAGAATAAAACAACAATCTATTTAACCCAAGTCCGCTGATGCAACATTTGGCATTTATCTTCTTTCACTGAGGCTGTATGAATTTACATGATTTTTCCAATCCCAACACCTGCCCGAGGTCCAGTTGCTCCTGACCCTCAGCGGAGCACCACCAGCTGTGGAACGCACTTATAACTGGGAAGGCTGGTTAATAAATGTTAAAATGCTCAGCTCCAGCTAAACAAATGATGGGATCTGTCTTTCCAATCCGTGCTGTGCTACCCAGCTGGTAAGGCCATCTCTGCGGGGCTACACATTAAGTCCAGGTGAAAATGTGGAAGTCACTGCTCCCAGCAAACTCAGTGCCGAGCATTCAACTTGACCGGGGACCAACACACAACAGGGCTTCCCAGAAAGTTCTCTTGTATTTATAACTGCCTGCAAACAGAAACTATTAGGAATTGCTTGGTTCGATTCAGCAACATTTAAGATAGCAGCTGTTTTTGTCAAGGTTCTGTTTTTTTTTTTTTACAAATGCAGGAAATCTCCAGCATTATTCTGCCTTCTCCAGCTACTTTTTCCAGCAGACAGGATACAAAAAGATTGGGGGTTATCAGCAAATAAAGAAAACGGCCAGAATAGACTTCTCCATTTTAATGCAAGACTCTATTAATTGCTTACCTTACAGCACGAAAACATTTGCCTGAATCTGGACAACAGGATGGAGGGCTGAG
Source organism: Anas acuta (assembly GCF_963932015.1). NCBI lineage: Eukaryota > Metazoa > Chordata > Aves > Anseriformes > Anatidae > Anas > Anas acuta. The sequence goes on along the minus strand of NC_088989.1, from coordinate 14,465,492 downwards.
AAATTCTTGGTGCTCCGAAGAACCAGATGACGGCTCTAGAATTTCTCACCCTCTGTCTAAAGACAGGTAGTGTATGCACAAGTGCATGTTCTGCCAGGAACACGCAGTAAAAGTCATCACGAGGCAAAGCAGAGCTGACAAACAGCAAGGAAATGGCTCCTGCTTCCACAGCTGAATCCCCACCACGTTAAGTATTGAATCCCCCATGACATATACTGACGCGCTGCAGATGGCTGCCCAACAGAAACGCAAGAGTTAAACTGCCAGCAGCAATGTGTGGGGTACGGGACCCTCTAAAGTGGGTTTGAGAAGCCTCTAAGTGAAATGCACACTGCAAGGCACAGCACTGTGAAACACCTGGCTTCTCCCCTGCCCCACAGTAGGTGCATTACAAATGGGTACAATATCCTGGTTTAGATTTTTAGAATGAAATAACCAAATGTTTTGTCACTCACCACCCAGTCTTGCTCTTCTGACTTGAAGTATAAATGCATAAACTCACTCAATTTTGTTCAAGAGACGACTCTGAGCTAGTGGCAGGACTTGAGATACTCAATACAGAAACCTACACAGCAACCTGGGCTGAGCTAAGTGGAAAAGTGGGCCATGAAAACTCCTTACCACAACAACTTTTAGCTCCAAAAGTAGAAAGAATACCAGGTTGTTGCAGTGGTCTCAAGCACGAGCACTTCTAGCACCAACAGACAAATACAATTACGAACATAACACTCGGCTATCCAGTATCTGGAAGGTGTTTTAAACCAAAAAATGCATTGATTGCACATACATTTTAGACAATTAATAAAGATAAAAACTCATCTGTAAATGCCTGAAACATAAAAATTACCCAGAGACTCTGCAAAAATTTATCTGTTAGAACAACAGATTTGGAAACTAATTTCAATGCATGAAGGATATCAGTCCTGCAGATAAAGTATGAAGGTCAATGCAGTCTTAACTGAGTTGTAATAAATGCCTCCATGATACTGCTAGGAGGCTCAATTTATTCAAACAAGTCCCCTTTGCCGACTCCTATAATCTGTGCATATGTTATAAGAAAGTCTTTGAATGCAATCTTAGCAGGACACTCAACTTGCCTCAACACTCAGGTCATGCAAAAGGAAAAAAAAACCCTGCAGCATCTTCCAAATCCTTTTCTGAAACTGAACTCCTCATTCCAGGGAAACTGAACTTGAGCCATCTAATGGATGCCACCACTACAGACAACACATCAATAAAAGGAGGAGGAAGTGGAGAGGGAAGGACAGTACTCTGCAAACATGACATTAAAAAAAAAAAAAAGCCAATCATGTAAAATGCTTTTGATATATAAAATAATACTCCTCCTTGCTTACTTCCTTTGTTGTGTCATTGAAATAGTATACAATACCAAAATAAAATGATATATAACACCCATTTCTCAGAAGAGCTTCTACACCACAGGCTACATGTAGAAAGGGCGACTCTCCCTTGAATGCTAACAAAACTGCAGGATAAAGTCAGGTCCCATCAGCCAGCGAGGGCTCACACCAGCTCCAGCCATTTGAGATCCACAGCCAAGCCCAGCTTAACCCCAAGGACATTTCCTTTCACCCCACCAACACACAAGTTTAAAGGTTAGGAGCTAAGCCTGTTTGTCAACACATGTACACCCCGTTACAGATCCCATAGACTCCATCAGCATCCTAACCAGCGCTCACCGTTTGTGAAATTACTGCCATTCTCCTGGATTTGCATCTAAAAACAGACTTCATAGTCTAACCTTAGGTTTGTATTTATAAAATATTGCCACTGATACTTGGGGGCAACAAAGGGAGTAGCATCTCATTCCTACTTCTTGCAGACATGGAGTGTTGGTCATCTCTGAGCAAGCAACTATACCCAGGCAGCCAAATCCGCAAGGGTGGGCTACAGTGAAAATTAAAATAGAAAAGAACTGGTTTCAAAGGTTGCAGGTTTTGTACTATATTCAGTTTAAATAATTTCAATTAAACAGCAACAACAAAAAGAACTAAGAATCTGTTATTTGTTTTTAAGCACACTAATGCACACTAATTTGTTTTTAAGCACACATACACTCTACGCAGACAGATGCAACTGCAAATCAAACTGCTGTCCAACAGACAGAAAGCCTGTTTTAACAAGCAGTGGCTCTAAAAAAAACATAATTACAAATAAAAGCTGCAGAAGCAAGTAAGACACTGCACTGTTTTATCAAAAACACTCATCACATCGTATGGAGTTGGATCAAAACCAAGTTGTAAGTCACCATTTTCCTTCTGCAGAAGTTAGCAGACACCTGGGCAGCGAGTGCAGGAAAACAAAACAAACGCAACCTGTGGCTGCAGAAGGTGTGAAACCAAGGCTCATTTTCCCCAGCAAGGACTCAGTATCACCTACCACCAAGAAATAAACCTCAGCCTACCAGCGAAACCCAAGTGCTGGAGCCCAGCTGCTGCTGCGTGTGGGAAGTGAGAGGTGGAGGGACTGCAGAAGTGTCAGCCGCGCTCGGCATACGCTGAATACGTGCTACAAAGGCACCTCGGCATCGAGACCTCCAGAGCTCAGGCCCTGCTTTCAGAAATGCTAATGAGCACCTTCTCAGTACAGATGAGACCCAGGAGTAAATGAGACTACAAACTTCGAAGGGTCAGGACTCCAGGCCTGTTGTGTCATTTTCTTCACAAAAACAGGTTTCAGAGTTCAGCAGCGTGTTAGGACTTCCATGCTGCAGGTTCTTATGTTTACAGTACTTATTTTTACCCTGCGAGCAGCAGGTGCTGGCACCGTCACAGCATCCACATCCCCCCGCTCTGCCCTCAGCTCTCCCCGCATGCTCCCTGGGGCCAGCAGCGCACAGGACAGGATCCGTGTGGGGGCTGCATCTGCCGTCCTCCTCCTCCTGGCCCCTGGTGCTCCCGCGCAGGGCCCAGCACAACACGTACTCCTCAGCTGTCTTCGAGATGGCACGACAGAAGGAGGAGGAGGACCGCCACTGCGGGATGGAGCAGATGTCTGTAGTAGTTGAAAACGGAGGGCTCGTGTTCTCCCGCAAGGAGATGTTCCCCTGCCAGATGATGTTCGTAAGGAGAGCTCTCAGTAGCAGATCAGGATAGCAGCACGGCTCACTTGCATAAACGCAGGTTCTCTGCTCTTCCCCTGGTAGGAGCACCAAAGGGAAGCATCGGAAGCACACTGCCATCCAAGCATTAGGCCTTGACAGGACTATAATGATTTCCTACTCAGAGGAATTCCCTGATTCAAAAGCAAAAGCATGACTGAATTACCGACTTAAAATGGGGGAAGCTGAAAAACTAAACCACAGTTCTATTATGTATGGGGGCCGACAGGGAGTACGTCTAAATGAGCAAGACATCTTAAAGGCTTTGGAGACCTTTACTCAGGTCTCCGAATGTGAATACCAGAACTTCTAATTCCTTTCTTTATTAAACATATAATCCTTCTAACGCAACTATTTGAGTAAAGATTGTTACATCAAGTCAGAAATCCTAGATGAGACAAAATTCAGCTTCCTACGATGCGTATTTAAACATACCTTAACAAAAGAGTGTTGGAGGCAGCTTATTCTACATCCTAACCTCCAGCAATTCAGACAAAGCCCTGTGCAGTTTGAGTGTGGCATCTTACCTTTACCTTGATCCCCATCCTGTTTCACGGGCTTACTGCACGCTCAGGTCACTTACCTTACTGCACTCCAGCTACAGGTTTGTCACCCAGAGATGCATTCTGACCTGAGCTGCTCCAGAGCTGCCAAGGGCAATGATGCTGATGAAAATTCACCGTACCTGTAAAGCTGGAAGTCTGGTGTGTAACCACCTCCAACTAATCTAACCTAGGTTACTTTAAAAACGATTCAGAACACTTCACCAGCCCAGCACAGGATCTCACACTCCACACAGGAGGACAAACTGCAGAGGAGGCCAAGCAATTTCCCCGCAGCTGCAGGAGCGCCCATGGAGGAACCACAGGCATGCATTTCACGATGTGGCTGTGTGACCTGCAGAAGTGGTGCTGGTCTGATACTACCACTGCTTCAGATCCCAACAGCAAAAGTAAGAGCATTTTTCCCTAATAGTGATGACTTTGACTTTACTGACACCGTTCAAACACTAACAGCAAAGACAGAAATATCTCCCGGCCGACAATTCTGAGTTATTGAGTAGACAATACAAAAAGGAAAAAGAACTAAAGAAGCCCAAGAAAACAAAAAGAATTGGGAAAAACAGAGAGCGATTAGTTTTTGTGCTGAAGAGGGGCAGCAGCTGATGGCAGGATTAAGACGGCGACCATGGCAGACAGCAGGGATGGCAACAAGCGGCTCTGCTCCCTTCTGGAGCTAACCACTGCAGTGACTGAGCTGAAACACGCCACTGCAGCCACAGACCTTTCCTTCTTTTAGGACAACCGCTGTGAAACACTACCAAAAAAAAAACCAAAGTACTCCTAGGCCCCTATTAGGGAAGAAAGAGAATGGAAAACACACATTTCAGCCACCCCTTTGAATAATCCTGTAGAGAAAATCCTGACCAACTGATGATGGCTAATGTTTCTTCAAAGGGAATATTTCTTCCTCATTTAACTTACAAAACTGTCTCCTGCAAATGACATTTTATTTATAGCAGTGGTATTTGCTGTATAACTGATTGGGGAAGGCTGTAAATGAGCATCATTGCATATATATGGAAAACAATGATAAAGCAGTCATCAAAAAGCTAAAGAAGATTTAAATATTCAAATAAGGCAATCTGCATAACCCCCACCTGAATTTTAATTTTGCAGAACTTATTTCAGAGCTTTGTGCTGTAGATTATCTGTGCAAGCTATTTCTTTTCCACCCAAGAATGGCACCCTGCACTTTAAGGAGCGTCCACCGATTGCCAGAGTCACGCTAATTTTAATCCTTGGGCTTAAGCTAGAGGAGGCACAACACCAGAGCAGGACCGGTTGGTTTTTCAAACTCTCCTGGGATCAAGGCAAAGATGAAGATACCGATGAACCGCAGTCAGGTTCTGGTGGCAGTGGGCTGTGTCAAGGCTGTCCAGCTGCCAAGCAGAACAACGCCGTGACTTGCAGCTCTCTGCAGGGCAAACCGTCCCCACGGGAAGGAGAGGAAGGCAGTGCTATGGAGGCAGAGGCAGGCAGGCATCACCGAGAAGCAGCCTCCAGAACGGCACAAGCATTTGCTAAGCAGGACGAGGACCAACGCGGGGAGGACTCCCTGAAGAATGGGCTTGTGCCAAGCAGGTCAAAAAGATATATTTGCAAATTAAATTAACACCTCTAAGCCTGCTGGCACTGCAGCTTTGGATTTATTATTACAAAAAAAGCGCTTTAGCTGCAAAGGCCAACAGCCCTGCAGCCTCGCACAGCAATGCAGCAGCGACAGCTCCAACATACAAAGACATCAGCTTGCACTTCACATGCTGCAAACACAACCGCTAAGGGAGATTAGGAGCTTTTCTTCTTCGAACCTTACTCTGTAATCTTGAGCTAGACAGATCCTGAGCAGTCTTTCTTTCCAGACCACGCGATTTTGAACACATTTCAGAACACATTATCTGCTGCATGGGCTCACTCAGTGGTACTAGTAACTTTTTCAGCATTTTTGGTTGTGGAGATAGAACATTGCTTTGTAAATAGCATCGTTTCATCCTTTGTGTTGCTTGGATTTGAGAGTAGAACACCGGAATATTCCTCAGACAACAAGAAAAAGATCATTTTTGAGCACCACTCAATTCCCTGACCGCAGATGCATTACATCTTGCCTGAAAACCTTAAATTTGATAAGAAAAGCTCCAAGAAGGGAAGGGTGTTACACTCTTTCCCATTGCACACACAAAATTGGGTGTCTGGGGGGAAGCAGGAGGAGAGGGAGGAAAGGGGAGTGTCAGTAAAGCAACCGTTGCAATGTTGTCCAAATCTAAGGATTGGAGAAACACAAAGTGAAAGGAAGAATAAGCACCAGCAAATATTCAGTTGTTTCAGAAACAGAATTTTCCATTACAAGCATTAAATAGTTGATCTAGAGATTTCCCTGAAGGAGCTGGTGACGAAGGAAATGAAATGCTTTAGGCAAAAGACGTGGTAATTTATTTCACTGACCTACAACACACTGTAGTTGCAAATACTTTTTACACTTAAAATTTGTGCCCTGTAAATCCCACTTACTGGCACCCCGAGGTGAAAGTGAGCACTTGTGGATGTAAAGAATATAGGGGGAAAAAATTCAAATCAGGCTGCCTACACAAGTGTCATTTTGACAAACTCTTCGCAGAAGCAAAGAGCAAACAAAACCTCTCGTGCTTCATCACACAACAGCAATCCCAGCACCACACACCCAGCTTTTTTCAAGGCTTAAAGCCTCTCTTTGCTCCAAACAAGCAAATTTATCACGCTGTACCTCTGTGATGTGAGGAAAGGTTCAGAGACCAACATCCCAAAGAACTTACTCATCTCCTGCAGCTATGAACTCTGCAGCTTTCAAGACTACAATAAACACTGTAAATATTTGTATGCTGCCTCCCAAGTTGTTAGTTTTGTTTTGTCCCGTTCTATCTTCAGCTTCCCACACTCAGCCTTTACTGCGCAACGGCACAGAGCCCTGCACACACTGCTATCAAAATTATTGCATCGTTTAAATAACAAGTGAATTAAATTTTCATTGACATTAATTATGAGTTTGTTCATTAATTTGTCAGTTACTGTGATAAATTCCGTGACTGAGCAGAAAAAAAAAAGTCTACTGGCTGCTCCTGGCCCAACCTGGCTGTGCACATTGCGATGTGTGCTGGCTCAGGGCAACCTGTGTGGCCTGGGGACGCGTTCGGTGCCATTTGGCTCTCGGTGCTCCAGCCCCAACACTCGAGCAGGGCAGCTGCCTCCGAGGAGAAAAGGGAAGCAGAGAAGAAGTTGTTTGCCAGTTAGTAATCAGCATGAGGGAGAAAACTGGAACAAAAGACATTTTTCAGAGCTTTTTCCCCTCCTGATTTTTATTTCAGCCCTGCAATCACTTTTGGATGATGATGAAATGTAGATTTTACCTTTTTGGTTTGTGAACAGACATGAAAAACGGAGCAGTCTCGTACTCCCAAGGCAAAGTGCCCTGACCCGGACAGGGCTGCTCACATAACTGGGACGCAGCCACATGCTGAGCTGGGGCTGCACCACCAGAAACCTCTCACCTGCACCCTGCCTCCACAAACAAGCAACTAGGAGGAGAGAAGAAAGCAAAGCGCTAACAGTTGATGTCCAAGTACGATCCTGCCCCAACATGCGCTATGGGAACCTTTGATGTTACAGAAGGAGGAGGAACCTGAAAGAAAAGGTCAGGCTTTCCTTGAGGATTACAGCTCCTCAGGGCTCAGCCTCGACATGAAACAAGGAAATGCATCTTAAAAGGATGCTTGCTTCTAGACTATACCACTACATGTTTCTGAAAGCCTTGGGAGCATTACTTGTACCTTGGCTACATCTTCTCCACGTAACTGAACCAGAGGAAGGTTTGCACTACCCCCTAAAAGGCATTTCCACACCCACTTGCTCACTCCTGTTCCACAATAAACTTTCCACTGGAGCAAACACACATAGCAAAACCAAAGAGGAGACTTGGGTCAGGCTAAAATTCCCCTGACTTGCCTGGCACAGCTGACCAGAGGGTTCAGGATCCATTGGTGACCTCAATAAGAAAGCCACCAGGGTCACCCAAGTCCAGCGGGTCCTGCTGCAGAGCACCAATGTAACAGAGAACTTATCCACCCTGCATACTCATCTGAATCTTGTTTTAAAAATGCCTGTGCCAGCACACACTGTGATATCCAAAGGATTTCTCAGGTAATGATAAAGAGTCCGGGTAACTCCAAAGCCTCACTTAAAAAAATACAGAAAATGAACTAATGCTAACAAATAAGACTAAGTAAAGTGGTTCTCACTTTCTTCTGTGCCAATAAATCACACGTGTGCTTCAGTATTCATTGCAGTCATCCACTGCACAGGAAAAGGTGCACTTCAGATGCAAAGCTTTACAGACGCTTATCTGTGTGGCAAAAGATGCAAATGTTTGGTGAACTTAACCATTCTACGCTAAGGCACCAGGTCACATCAAACGGCATGCTTTCTAAGCAGGTTAATCTAAAAATAAACTTTAAACACAACCAAGACACATATTTATTATTCAGAAGACTAAGTCTGATGGACAGAAACAGGAAAAAAGGCAACTTGTGGCTGAACATCAGCAACAAAGTTAGCTCTACAATCTTCGTTCTCAGATGGAGAAGAGACTTACTATCTTAATCTGTATTCTCACATAGGTTTCAGCACGCAACATTTCCAGATTTTCTGCAATTTCTTTCATTTGCCCAATGTCAGAGGCAAATGCTTTTGCCTAAGACTTAGCATTTGTATAACTGTGCTATTTCCAGCCTGCTTCAAACAGGTAAGAATAAGTAAGCATTGCTTGATAGCTCGTATTTGACAGAACTCGAAAACTCTCAGGAGTAGAAATAACTGTATTGCACTCCTGTGCAATCGGCACACTGTACCCTGCATAAATTAGTCAAGTATTCCTTCATTCTCCCTTGCTTTCTCCCTTTGAAGCCACCTGCTCCAAGAGGCTGCAACTGTAGAAGCAGTGAAATGCTGAGAGTGGCACATTCCAGGCAAGAGACAAACCACTCGCTTTGCAATAGAGCCTGAACCATCGAAGAATAAAAAGCAGGAAAAAGCATTTAGAAATAACTGTATGAACAGCGACATTTGTATCACATTGGACATTGTGTTCCTGTAGCCCGTGATGAAAATCTGGGGAAGCAATTCCATCATAGCACAAAAATGGCCAATTCAAAACCTTTATTTTTGCAATAAAGTCAAGTCACAACATGCTCATGCAGAAGGAGGCCTATAAAGACTGTTGATTTAGGCAGAAAACATTGCATTTATGGGATGGTGCTCACCACAGCTTGTTTACAAAAAACAATGTTTTCTTACCGAAAAGAATTTACCTCACTCTTCTAAACACAAGGCACCTGATTATTCCAGTGGTTACACACCACATACATAATGCCACAGAAGGGAAACAGCTGCTTCATTTTCTTAAAGGTGTAAAAGCCTGCTAAAAACATGACAAGCTTCAGCTCCACCTTTTACTGCTTTACATGCACTGAAGTCCAGCTGTTTGTAGGGACTGAGGCCCCGTGCTGCCATGCAGCCCCAACCACGCAGCTGTGCCGCGTATCCAAGCGAGGAGCGGTTTCTGCTGTGGGATCACCAAGCGCTGGGAGCACACACAGGACATCCTTATTCCAGCGTGACTTCCACCTGGTTCACAGCAGTTTTGCAATGATGTTGACACGTGGTCTGATTTGCGTAAATATACTTTTAAGTTCTATTTTTTTGCATTTCATCTCGATTTGCTCCCACCAGCCCTAGCCCTTGTGCCAGAGCAGCAGGGCCGACTGAGATCTGATGCCAGCTGATTTCCGTGCTTCTTCAGTGCTAACAGGGAACTACTACACACCTCTTGCTCCCCACGGGTACAGCCTTCTATTCTAGCAGCACAGATGAATGAGATTTTGTAAACAGTTATTTATAAACCCCTCAGAGTTGCACCACCCCGGCTGTCACGTAAGGCGCCCTGGCTGCTGGGTCTGTTGGGGCAGTAACGCCTGCTCTTGGCGGCACAGCACGGGGGGCACCAGCTCCACCCTGAGGGCATCCTGTGGGATGCCTGGGCTTTGTCTGACTGTCACTGAACTGACCCCTGCCATCCGACCTGAGAGCTACGCAAGTTGGTTTTACAAAGTGTCAAAGTGCAAGCAACGACCCGAATCATGTTTTCAGGTTAACCGCCCTTTCAGCGACAACAGATTTCCCAAATAACGCCCGGGCAGCCTTGCAATCCCCCTGCTAGACGTTTTCTCTCAGCAGCCATGCCTCCCACTGCCCAGAGCGCTGAGCAGCGTCCCACTGCCCTCTAGCAGCCGTCAGGCCCCTTCCTTCCAGTGCACGGGCTCCACTCACACAGGACCCAACACCACCGCTGCTGCTACAGGTGACATCGGCTGTTTTCCATGCCACAGCCTCCAAGCTCAGAGACCAACGCACAACAAGCCCAACAGAACTCAGCCTGCGTTACATGCTGGTATCTGACAAGCTCTATGTGTTCACTCAGTCCATTGCCAGGCAAAGCTGCGATGTTTTAGGTGAATTATATTTAAATTATTATGAGGATGTACTTCCACTGTGTCATTTTATTGTTTTAATCCAAAACCACGTGGATCTGAGAGACAGCAGCTTATGGAAGGAGCCCATGAGAAGCTGGTTCTGGAGTTCTGTGAAATACCCATGGCCACGTTGGATCTGGCATTCACCGCCTCACTTGCACCACTATGCAGTTAAAGTTACCTATTACGTATTTACCACTATTTTAACCACTGTAAGTAGTGTGGTTTGCACACCATTACGGATACTCTGACCCTCTTACAAGGTGAGAGGAACCCCTCTGTTCGCTCCTCAGGACGACCAGCAGGCAGGTTTGTACTCTCAGCGAGGCTCTGGCAGTGCTTTCTGCTCACAGCCTGCAGCGCTGAATGGACAGCCAGGCTATGGGGCACCTCATCCTTTCAGCTTGCGAAGGAAGCCGACAGGCAGACTAAAAGTTAACAAAATACACATCTATTATTGCACTAACAGTGAACTTGTATACTTTTGAGAAGACTGAAGCCTATTTCACTCGATACCAGCTGTGTTTACACTATAGCACAGTCTGGTACCTCTGAAGCTCAAGTGAACTTAAATCTGACTGCACTGGTTCCAGGGGGAAAATTGCTAAGAGGAGAAACATAGTTTGGCTTCTTGTGTTAAATGAAAACCTTTACATCAGCTGCTTTTAAAGGTACCACAATTTCATTTACCATCCACCAGGTATACAAATGGCAATCAAAACATAGAGAAAACAGCTGCTTCACTCATACAGTAGCATAATATGAAAACATATCTGTACTCACCAAATCAAACTTTTCTCCCCCAGCAAGGTACACAAATACATTTTGATCAATGCAACAACCACTTTGCCATGCAGACTTTGAGCCACATCCATCAGTCACTGTCAGGAACAGAGTGCTGGTCCTGCAAAGTCTTCCTCAGATGAAGAAAAAAGTCCACTGCCAAGATAACTCAGTGTTATCTTCTACTGACTAAGGCTCAGTTGTATCTTACTTTCTCCCCTTAGCACTCACCGAACAGAATAGGAAATAACACATTATATCTAGAACTACCTGCAGCTTTGGACAACTACTCTGCACAATGCAGTCAGCTGGACCAGATCTGTGAAGCTGATTATTCAGGAGAGGAAAACAACTACTTGATTTCACCTGGAAAATACCGTATATGCTATGCTGAGGGTGCCAGCTCCACACAGCAGTGAGCCCCCAGCTGCACAATGCCATCAGCCTTGAAGCACCAATGTGCAGAGCAACACTCACTTCTAAGTCTTCTGTTTTGGCTAAGCAGGAAAACCATTTGCTAAACCCCAGCAGCGGCAAGGAAGCCACTGTCAATGCTCAGGAGTTGTTAGTTCAGGCAACAGGCACAGCCAGGCAGCCTCATGGCTCCTGGCACAGACAGTGGCAGCTGTTCCACCTGAGCAAGTCCATGGTTCTTCAGCCTGGCCATTTCATTTGGTGCTCAGGATACAAAATAAAGTCTTTTTTTGTGGGTTTCACTTAAGATTTCTTCTTGGCCACCTCTCTTTTAGTTTAATTGATGCTTACTCCATTTGCTTTGTCTTACCATGCAAGGTCTGGTTTGGACGGGTGAACACAGACGATTTCTCCTGGGCCTCCAGTGGCACATGTAAAACGGGACTAAAGAGCAGCAAATTAAGAGTTCAAAGGTCTCCCATCGCCCAGCATACCAAGACTGCTTGGAGAGCAGCAGGGTGATGGCTGCCTGTGAGCCACAGCCGAGCTCTAGAGACGGGAGCATGAAAAGGCCACCTCCCCCCCAGCGTGCTGCTCTCCTCCAGGAGAAAGGAAACCAAACCACTCAGCTACAACCCCACTGGTCAGCTTCTGCTTGGCTTCCTGCTTGCCCAGGAGGAAAGACTAAAATAATTCAAGTTAGAAATGTCCAAAAAAGACTAGACACGAAGTGAGAGATGTAATCCTGCCTACAGAGTGGGAAACAACACAGTGGGAAGACCTGGAAATTTGGAATTTAGCACTGTTTTTCCTCTCGGGCCAGCTGTTTCCATGATCCCCGCAGGCAGACAGGAGGTAAGGCTGATCGGAAAAGCTTTACCAAAAAGACTTCCTGGGAGACAGCATGGATTAAAGGACGTAGAGCCAAGCACTTCCCCAGAGCTGGAGGCCCAACCCAGAGCTGCTCATAAGCTGCTGGACCCCCCTGCTTCAGTCACATTCACTGCCATTACCACAGAACTGCTCAGTAGAAATGAAATAAATGAAATCACCACTTTTTTTCTTTCTTTTTTTTTTTTTTAAATCGAAATTACTCAAAATGTAATGAGTTCTGATTTTAGTTGTCACTGAACACAGACACCGAAGAGTAGCTTAGCAATATTGTGCAATGTTGCACATGTTCTCCATTTGAGTAAACCACACACTGGCTGGCTGCCTCTGCTCTCCGAATGTTTCCTGATAATGTAAAGCCCCAAGTTAGTTTACCCATGGCAAGAGCATTTGCAGTCAGTAATGACAGAGAGATCACATCGGGAATATCTATCACCAAGAATTCAGAATTACACAAATGACACTTAAATGACATTATCCTTTTCTTCTTAAATAGATACCTAGTTTAAAAAAAAAATAACCCACCAACATATATATATATATATATATATAAATATCACAATTCTGTTATAATGATTTTTAGTCACCATTACAGCACAGCCTGTAATACTCTGCTATCTGGAGATCATGGGCAGAGGATGCTCAAAACTGTTCCCATAACTTCTACTGGCACTGATATTAAATACAATACATGCAACAGGATTAAGTAAAGAAGGAGTTAAATTGAATGCAATCAGGACTTATTCCTTTTGTAATATAACCACATTAATCCAAGACCAGTACCTAAAGGAAACTACCAAAATCAAACGCTGCTGGGGAGCTGTTAAGAGGAAATGAGAATCAAGTTTACCCTTCACCGCCACTTCACTGTTTCAGCAATGCAGGATTCCAGGTTCCCACACCAGATCTTCTGTTTTAAACTGTGAAATAACCTCTTTCTTTAACAACATGCACTTTTTCTTTGCTGATGCACCACAGAAGACTTAACACGGGCTTGGTGTCTGCAGGCAGCAAGCAACAGCTGGCAGCCTCCCAAGCATCCCGGTTAAGGGGCTCTTCATGCTGCACACGGCGAGAGAAGTCAAATGATCTGGTGGAAGAGCTGGGTAATGCCCCAGGTACTATCGAAGCCTTTGCATCACATTTACAAGATTCAGAGTATTATTTTAAATGCTGAACAACTGTATCGTATGTCCCAAGAGAGGCCAGCTGCCTACCTGCTATGTACTTGTACTTGTACTTCACCTCCGCCTTCCCTTCCTAACGGAGCGGGGAATTCAGCCGAGGTGTTCACAGCCCCGGGGGACTTCTGTGGCAACACCCCAGCCTAAAGCACTGCGACTGGAACACAAGTGTAACTTGCAGCCACAAAAAAGGGTGTTCTTGGACAGAGCCAACTAAACCTGTCTATTTTTACAAGGCAATTTTTCAAAAGGTAAAGCTAAATAAGATCAAATTCATTTTAAAAGCATCTCCATCTGCAACGCAGACCTTCATGACAACGGCTACCCCAGCCGTGCCACTCCTGCACAGTGCGAATGAGACCCCGCAAGAGCAGCCCGGCAGCACGACACCATCACGCTGCAATGTCATCCAGGAAATTGAAATTCAAGCCAAACTTGGAGGAATCGTAGATCTCAACTTGGTCAAAACAATCACATTTCAGCACAGCCTAAAACCCGTGCAACGTCAGCACTTGTAAGAAAGCTCAGCACAGTAACTCACCCCACACCTTCCTTATTCAAAATTTCTACCTGTTTTTCTACGTGGTCTCCAGAGAGCCCTTTTTCCAACAGCAAGTTCTGCTTGCCATCCCAGTTATTAAAATGTATTAAGTGATACACCTTAAAATGTTTACCGAAGTATTAAAACATTTATCAATGTCTTTGTCTGAGGTATCAGACTAAGCATGAGCCAAAATCTAGCTTCTCACCTGTTTGGTGACATATGTTTCAGCTTTGCACACACATACAGAAAATACAGAAATTTTGAAGGCACTGGAGAAACAGATTACATTTAATACAGGAGATCCTCTTCTGCACGAGGACAGGAAACCTCACAGTTAGGGAGAAATTGCCATCAAGTAAAGGGAAGATGGAAGTTTCACACAGCACGTAAATTTCTGCAAACTCGTAATGGGGGTGGTGGTGAGAGGTGGAGACAGCAGGATAAGAGGAGAGGTAAACCAGCAGTGGTTAGGTTTTCCAATGTTACTTGCTACCTAGCTAGAATACAGAGTCTACATCCACAGGAATAGTTTCAGCCTGATTACGCTCCCTCTACTTCTTAAATAAAAGTTAAACATCTGTAGAAAAATTATCAGAAAATGTTAGTTATCCCTGCAATTTCCTGCAGACAACTGAAAACTGTATTTTTAAATTTAAAATATTTGATAAAACTGGGTTATTTTGATAAAATCAGGTTAAGGAACAGCCACGCATGAAATCATATTGAGTGGTGTAAGGAAGTAAAAATATAGAGAAGTTTAAATAAAGTAGGTAAAATAATTCACCGGTTACTAAATAACTAATAACTAATAACTAATAGCAATGGGTTTCCAGTTGATGGGTTATTGAAAATAACAGGGAAACAAACACTAAGGATGAAGTCTGTATTGTGCATTTGCAGGAGAATTAAGGCACCCACTTTCCAGATTGCTGTTATTCTGAACTTTTCCAAACCATAGACTGCTTTAATTTCCCATTTCAGAGCAGACCAGGAAGAAACGAGCAGGCTTATTTCCTGCAGGAAAGGGTTTCCCAGTGACTTTTGCTGAAAGGATTGTGGATTCCTTTTTTTGGATTCAAAATGTGAATGCACTGCTCCTATCAGCCTGATGCTTGCAGGATGTTCGTAGGGGCAGGGTGATTATACGCTTGCTTTCTCCAGCTGAAAAGCATAGGTGCTGCTAGTTTCTAATTGCGTATTTGTTTAATTATTAGTTTTATCAAAGGAACTGAACTGACAGCACAAGCTATTGTTACAAAAGCAGACATCAGGAAGACCAAGCAAAAGATTAAACAAGGGAAGAACGCTTTTTTGACTCAAACTCATTACAAAACTTGCAGTACTCTTTTGGCTAATACTAAGTTTTCTGATGCTAAGCAGTAATTTTTCTATAAACATGCTTACAGTATTTGTGCAGAGAACAAGATATATGCCTCTGCTACCACAAGAAGCTGGTGCTCTTTCTTAGAGTGATTTAAAATATTTCCTTTTCAATTTTTTTGCACAAATCTCATGAACTAATGAAACCAATATTTTACCAACCAGTTTAAGTATTAAAAATAATAATATTAAATTTTAATGCTCAACTCCTGAGTACTGGGAAGGAGATGGGTTTTTGAATGCTACTAATGTAAGAGAACAGCATTCAGAAACCATTCTGAAACAATTTGACAGTGAAGTTCATGCCCAATGCCGAACTTTTTCCTCATCCCTATTTTTCTTTTGCCAGCTCCCACCTTTTCTTCCACACAGCTTCATCTCCTCCATCAAATCAGACACCGTCCGTGTTTGGGAAATCAAACCAGCTGTGGTTCTGGAAGGACTGAAATCCAGAAGGACCGCATGCCAGCTTCAATCACTCAGGCACATCGTACGCACTCACTTCGCTAGAGCTGCAGTGGGCAGGTCAGTGAGTGTGTACGAGGTCACCCCACTACACAGCATCAGAGTATTTTGACCCTAAAGGACAGCAGTGATAACAAAGCGCCTTACCTCAAGCTGGGGATGCTTCACCAGCAAGGAACCAGGTGCTCTAAGCCAGCACCTGCCATTCTTGTAAGAGCAAGCAGCAAATTAGTAGCAAGAGTGCCACGGAGCAGGTGTATTTGCTCCTACATGGCATTGGCCTTTATCATGGAACTGAAGAGAGGTTCCCAGCCTAGCATGGACCTCAGGCCACACATCTTATCTAAGGTCTTAGGCACCAGTGTTGGCAGGAGTTGGACTCCAAACGCTTTGAGAATCAGGGTCCAAGCTACTAAATCCTAGGAAGTGAGCACTGCTATAGATGAACCAAGAGAGAAGAAGCTGTCCCCGTGCTGCTTTTGGTCTCTTCTGCTGCCTGAAGCACTCACCCTGTGCCTGGTAGGACAACTGCTGCCAGCGTGAGACAAAAGCAGAAGGAGCATTTCATTTTCTGCTTTCATTTTTTTCAAAGCAAAACTAGCAAGTTGGAGAGGCGAACTCTCCACAGAGCTGCCCATCAGAGCGATGTTTGTGTCGCATCCCACTGCCACTCACACCAACAGACGTCACTCTTTTAGCATCTTCTTAAAAAGTGTTTCCCCTAGGAAACGAAATCAATAATCTTAAGCAACAGCAACTGCACACAGAAAGCAGCCTGCTTTAAGTGTAACACGAAAAAGCACTGTTCGTTTTGTTTTTAGCATTGTGTGTTTTAATTACACCCCTTCACCCTCCTTCATGCTTTTTAATTGAATTTTCCTTTATCTTTAGAAGGCTAACTGTATTCCTAAGAGGCTGTGGATGGCAGAGTTCAATCCTCTCGCCGCAGAGTCCCGAGCCCTCCCACTGCTTTCCAATTTGCTTTTTGTTTTAAAGGAGTTCCAGTTCAGTTTGGCAAACACATTTTTAGTGGAAATAAATGTGAATCCAAAGGAGGAATATTATAATGATAATCCCCGAAACTCCTCTCTGCATCTGAAGGGATCCCAAAACCATCAATGAGCTCAAGGCTTAGAAAACTTCTGTTCCAGTGGTATACATTGACAGGACACGCTTACTTATAGTCTATCTGAAATTCCAGATCAGGTCACCGTACCTTGCTCTTTGCCCTGTGTGTAAGATCCAACAAACCTCTCTAAGACACGCTGGCTTCAAGGCAAGGCACAATCACTGCATCACCAACACGCTCGCTTCCCTGACTGATGCCCTGACACCTTTCCAGATGCGACCAGAAAGCCCTTTTCCTGTCATCATTACCTACACTGCAGATCTCAGCCACTACTTCAGTTCCACTGCCAGCACATCTCTTATCATCATGTCCAAACAGCAATAATAAGAGGCTAAAAGCACAGAAATACGGTTATTTCTCACCCTGTACAGACTGGATTACTTAATACACTTCTGGTGTTAAAGCAGCAGCTGAGCCTCTTCTGTAAAGTGCGTAAGTTAGGTTTCATAACAGGCTGAGAAAACATTTCAGAGCAACAAGGCTTTAAACGTGGCATTTTAAATCTAGAAAACTGAGAAAAACACACACACTTGGCTGTGAAGCCAGCATAGGTGTTGCGGGATTTATTAATTCTGAGAAACTTCAAGCATCAACACAAACAAGCCTCACAAAGTCCCCACATTTGATCCTGGAACATCTTTAACCAACCATCATCTTCAAACCTTCTGACCGGTCCCCAAAATGCCACCTGTTTCCACTACAGCTCATGGACTGTTTCTGCTTTGTGCACTGAAATGCTCTTTTCACTGGCTAAAGCTCCCTTTGGCTCACCACGAAGACCGTACCAACCTTTGGACTTCCAAACGGCGGTGGCAGAACGCAGCTCTCCCCCTTCTCCTTTGCTGCCACACAGGACGGAGGGCATTATGAGCTGTGCTTAGTGATGGAATTCTCCCTCTCCAGGCAACGCCACAAAACCATGGCCTTGCCTTTTGTTACTGCGCATTAACCTATATGCTTCCTTCCCGCTCCTCCCTTTAAAAAGAACTGAAAGCTTAAAAAAAAATAAAAGACAACAGCTTTCAACAATATACATTTCAAATCACAACAGGCCTGAAGGCCTAAGAACAGTGACAGCACAGGGTCTTAGTGGATATCTCACAGGAACTGATGATGTTGTTATTACTCCAGCATCAGGAGTGATGCAATTACACGAAAATCTGTTCTCATTTTAAGACTTCTTTTGCACTTCTGTTCATACAGAGAGATAAACAAGTCCAAAGCCTAAGGGCTCAAAAGACAGAGAGCAACTAAAAAAGATTCCTCTATTTTTAGGGGAATGATTTTGAAGCTTGATCCTGATGACACTGGAATGTTTACAGTCATAAAATGTGTTTTAAAATCCAAACAATTTTTTTCATTTTATTATTTTTGCAGCCTCCTCCTCCTAAACTTCAGTGGATTCTTTTCAGGCATCACTCCACTGGCACATGCAATGTTATTTCTGTTATTAAATTTAAATACCAAAGAGGTATAAGACTTCCACTCAAATTCAATTTCTACTTTGGAATCATTAGACGTGATTATTAAACCAGAAAATCTTCATCTCACAGTAGGATGTAATAAAAAGTGTCTCAGAAAAACCAAACGACACCCTCTTCCTGAAAATGCCACCTGAAGATGTCCTTTCCTGAAGTCTCCTGAACATGTCCTGAAGTCTCCTGGACATGCACGCTTCGGATAGCAGTATATTCCCATGTGACAGGGTTTAACTGCAAAATCCATGTTCTCCTGTGCAAACCATGGAGGTGCCAGATGCAGGGAGCTCCCTAAGACACCGCCGAAGCGATCTTGTTCCCCACAGCAGGGACATCTGCCTGCTCTCTGCCCAACCCCAGCAGTTACTGCAGACCTACTCACACCACTGGACGCAGCTCAGTGGCAGCCCAGCGTACATAGCTCAGTTAACAGTGTTTAAAAACACTTCACAACCCTGAGAAATTCAGAATGAGATTTTCTTAATGAGGACAGGATCAGTGTTAAGTTCAATACCACATGCTGTACAGCAGATCTAGGCACAGATACCTGCTTTCATGACTGCGAGAAGTAACAGTTTCATTAAGGACAAGCATTAAGGCCAAAACCAAACTCAATGGTCACCTCAGGTGAGAAAGTGATCTGAACTACAACAGGAACACTGGAGAAGTGGTATCAGCATTTCTGCTTTGTACATCCTCTGCTATCAAAATGAAAACTTTCTAAAATTAGAAAAAAAAAAAAAAGTTGTGCACTGCAATTGCTAAAACTTGGAACCTTAAGAGCTTTCTGCATACAATTTTTTTCAGTATTAATGTTGCTATAAGCACTGAATTTAGTTTTGTAAGATTTTATTTCTCCTCCTCCCCTGCAAAATACACGTGTGAATGGCCAAAGATTAAGAGGGAAAGAAGCTGTGGCCAAATAAACCCAAAGGCCAGCTCCTCACACCCATCTTCCCACAGCTCCTGACATTTGTGTCCCATGCCAGTGTCCAGAAATATCTACCCAAAGCAGAGGATAGAAAATCCATCAGAACCGTGGCACCCTGAGCTCCCATTCCCTGCCTTCGACACAAGGTAAGGAAAGCAAACACCTCTCCCCAAGCCTGGGGCCCACAGACACAGCACGGTCTTTCAAGAACCTGCTGCTGTCCACAGAGACTTCTATCATTTTGAAGCATTTTCTGGAAGATCGCCTTATATTTTAACTTCAGGAATGAAGATGGGAGGTAATGCCAGAAATCCAAGTCATTTTTCACAATGCAGGGAGGCCTAATGAGTTTATCCTGAGTTCTCTTCCTGCGATGTGGAGAAGTGCAGAAATATGAAGTGTGGAGCTTTAAGACAACAGAGAACTGTGTAAGCGATGAAAAATAAATGTTGATTGCTAAGAACTGCACAAGTATAGTTGAAGATGAAATTCAAGATACAATAATAATGCATGGAGAAAGAAATAACCTTGCCTATAGATTGAGATCTACATTAGCAACTGCTACTCAGGATTTTCCATTGTTGTAATTCCCTCAGAACATCAGTTCCATGGTCATTAAGAACCCCGAGGAATGGAGAAGAAACCAGAAAACCTTGTGTTACAATTCTGGAACCCCCCAGCACACCTGTACCCTGACAGAGCACGTAGTCCTGGTGCCAAACAGCCACAGCACGACTAGAAGATGCACAAAGGAGAGGATCAGAGGCTTGCAGCACTTCGATATTAACCGAGATCTGTGTGCAGTTTGGTTTTACAGCTACGCCAGACAATACCCACAGCCTGAAAGAGAGGTCCTGCCCAGTCCAGCACAAGACGTGAATAGGCTTCGGTGCCTTCTGCACAATGAAACTGTCTCCTTCTTCAGGCTCAACAAAGCGCCTAAGGAAGGGTACAATAGAGCCCTGTAAAATCATAACTAGTATAAAAAAGAATAAGGAAAGGTTATTCACTATTTCTCCTACCACAAGAACCAGAAAACAAACTGCAGCACCTTGTCACGCTGTACATCATTAAACTGCAGACTCATAACCACAGGAAGCTGTGGATTCGGAAAGGATTAGACCAACTGACAGCGAGCAGGTCAAACCGCTGGTTTCTACACTGCTCCACGCCCGCGTCATCAGCTGCACGAAGGACCCTTCGCTGCTTCTCATCCTCATTTCAGAAGGTTTCTGAGGTGAGACACGAGGCTTAGTGGCCTACTGATCTGACACGCTGCGGCAACTGAACGTAAAAGTTGATCGCAACTTCATCTAGACTTGAAGGCACCCATCCTCCCACAGCACAGAGAGCCTCCTCGGCCCCCTCCGACAGCTATCAAGCTGCTGTTTTGCTTTCAAGCCCCACTACTCAGGCAGGACCTCGGGAGGGTTAGTAATTTTAATACAGTAAAGTGGATTTGGCTGAGCAGTTTGTCAGTAATCAAGTTTTTGCCTTGTGGTAAGAGATCTCTCCCTTTTGAGCAGAAAATAAAGAATTCGTACACCACTAGTCTTTGAAACCCAAAATACACTGCTAGTTTCTGAGAGTCTCCCAGGCTGGCCACTGCCACCAGCACAACGCAGCTGTATGAAAAGACACCGAGTTAGAAACATCAGTGCTGCTCGTTTTCCATGGAAGTGTCTCCAGCAGTTGAGAGGCAGTTGTTACATTAATTGCTTTGTTATCTTATATATCATTCACATCCCCGTCTAAGAATGATCAAGACTGACACAGCATGTTTTGATGCCACCATCTACGTAACAGCACAAAAGAAAGGCATTTCTTAAGCACGAATTGCTTTAAATACAAGCCTATGAACTATGCAATGCTGCAATTTCTCGAGAACCTAAAAATTGTTCCCAGTACGATTCAACCACTGTTCGGAAACAAAGTCAAAATGCAAAAGATTAAGCCTGAATACTTGAATAAAATGCTTCCTTTCCTATAAAAAAGGTAAATTCTGTATTTCTTCCTGGATAATACTAAGAGTTATAATTTACGTCAAGATGCATTTAGATGGAAATTGGACTACAATTAGTAACAAAAACTGTGCTTTTATTTTACTTAACTAAGTAACATTCGCCCCTTAGAAACAGATACAAAGAAAACAGTATTTTGGTTTTCCATTTAAGACAGATAAAGATTTAAATCAAGAAACAGCAATTGCAATTAAAAAAAGTTGATTTTTTTTTCTTGTCACCTTGTCCTTTCAGTTATTATGTTCCTGTCTCCATTCCATACCCAGGCTGGAGGAATTAAAGGCAATCCTCCCTGTTTTTTCAGTTTCCAATCATTGTCTCTTACTTAAAGAAGCTGCACTGGTTGAGAAAACAAAGCCAAAATAACCAACTGTTGGCCATAACCCCTCTACACTTGCAGCTAGGCTGGAATTATCTAGAATTGGCTTCTTTTCACAGTAAATGTTGGATTCAAGTACTTAGCCAAGCCACTTCCCCAAAAACACTGGTTTTCATTAAGAGGAGTGAGAAATACATGCTCCAGTTTGCACAAGAGTAAGTTCAAAGAGTAACAGTTGGCCACAACAGCAGTGGGAATTCAGAGTTAAGTTCCTCCCCCCCACTCAAACCTCTGCAAGAAGTTTGACAAATAACTGAAGCCATAACACGATCACCCCAGAACCTCTCAGCCGCTGGACTGAGAAGCCGAGCTGCTAACTTGATCAAGTCTTGTTTTGCAAATACAGGGGAGAAAACTTCCCAGAAAGCAGGGGAGATTTTCATACGCCTGTGCCCATGGTCATGTTCATTTACAAGAGCTGATTAGTTCTGTTCAGTTGGCCAATTAGTGCCATATATGTAACGCTTCTGACTGATCCTGCACTTTCATGATTTCTTAGGGCCATTAGTTTAACTCTCACGGTAATACTTTAAACAGCAACAAGCAGAATTAATCCTGGAATAAACCACTGCCTTCTTCAGTAAGTTCTCTTTTAGGATGTGTGTTATGTGAGTGAGGTGAGAGCTCTGCTGGCCCAGCTGCAGGAGAGCACCCCATGCCTGCCCCCTGCCCGCCTGCCCGGCGTTTTCCACCTGCCTGTTTCTTTACGAATTGTGTCAGACAGATCTCGTCATTTCTACTAAAACACCGCTAGGTTGGTTTACTACTTAACACGTGATCTGGGGAGTAGCTGGAACTAGACACAGGGAAAAAAATAAATACTAATCCACATGAGAGAAAGCCTGTCTGTGTGTATCATCGAGCTCCAATGGCATTTTTCAGTCCCACCTGGCACCTCCGCAGCTTTTGCAGCACCACCTCCTCACTCTCAGGGCAATGTCAATGGGCACAGGGGCCAGCAGTGGCCTCCCTTCACGAAAATATGCCTTGACAGGAGAGAAAGACACTTAGAAATAAACCACCCTAGTTTCAGACAAGACTTTACAGTGTTCTGTAACTTGAAATTCCTTGTATTTAAGATATATTTTATTATTTCAAGATGATTTTTTTCTTTTTACACCAGAGGCCACAGCTCCCTATGCATTGAGCAGACAGCACACACAAGCAGCACGTGTGTGCACGTTATCACAGTTCCCAAGGAGTCAGGGATTCCTAGAAGTATTTCATTCAGTCCAGCTACAGACAGAAAAAAAAATCCCAAAGAAATGGTAAAATCTTACATTTAGGCACATTCTCAGCATTCAAGAGACCAAAAAACAGGAAGCAAATGCCAGGGCATCACCTACTGCAGTACGGAGAGGCAAGACACCCACAGGACTCACAGAGCCATTTGTAATAAATGCGCACACCAGCATTAGAGGGGAAGTGCATTCACTTCCTGACTTGATCGGCTTCTTCTGGAAACAATGACAAATCTGAAGGTGCTATTTATGGCTTTCTCTCACCCATCCCCATAAGAAATAGAGACTACAGCCTCTAAATACATCAAGATGGAGTTCATCTTCTCCGATTCACTTGATATCTACTTCAATATCACAGCTCCAGTCCTTTACATCCTTGAAAAAGATTAAGTGACAAACAGTGAAACCCTGCAGGGTTCCCCCCCACCACCATTACTTTCATCCAATGACCCAATTCCGCAAGACAGAGAACCTCTCGAGGTATGCTGAGGGCCCTCGACTTCAATCAGCCAAAATGGGAGAGGAGGTCACTCAGCCCTGCACAGAATTTATTCTTTAAATAATAATAATAATAATAAAAAATCCAAGACATATCTCCTCTACCTCTCCTCAGTACTCGCAGAGAATCTCAAAGCTGGTTGAATAGCTACATCATTTTTAAATAGCATCAAATTCCACTAGTCTCCTTCCCAACTCATCTGTTTGAAGAAAGAGATCATTTCTGGAGCGAGGAGTGTCCTCGAGTGTAACAGCAAATAAACCACTGTAAATGAAGTGCCACAGCAGTGTAAACATTGACCTTGAAAACCAGCAAGCTGCTCCTCACGGCGACTCTCGGGACAATAATCCCATTTACAGTGTCCACATAATCTCAAGAAATTGTTCTGATTAACTCCATAACTAGCAACTCACCTGACCCGTAAGCATCCACAACTGGGTCCAGTTGCCAACTGTTAATGGGTGAAAAATGCCCAAGCAAACCATGCCGGGCTCCCACCCCCGTTAAGGGAGGGAAAACCTAGTAGTCAAGAGCTGTTTACCAGCAGTCATCTGTGCAGCAAGATGTTACTGCCATTTAAGACTGTTCTGGATTATAAAAAAAGAGAACCTGGAAGAGCAGAAATGCATCCCCAGAAGAGACAACAGTTTTACTGCAAACACTAAATCCTCTTACTCCGGGTTTTAACACTATTGTTTACCTGGTTTCCCCAGGAAACAAGGCTTGTCATTTGAAGTGCCCACATGTACGGTTTTCTACCTACCCTCTCATAGCTCTTCATCAAAATCAGTAAACTAAATATGACAGAGGGGCAGGGGTCTCTGTGAGATTAAAGTCCTGCAAGTGTTGTACCAGAATGCTTATTTTCAGAAGAAAAGAAAACGCTATACATCACAGTCTCCAGTGAAAGAAAGATGAATACAGACACTGCTGAGAATCCCGACGAATTAAGAAAGGATAAAGAGGAGGGGGAAACAGAAGAAGAAAGAGTCTTTGGGAGCAGAGCTTCGTTAGTCCTGTGGCTCACGGGCCATGTTTGTTTGCACAGTTCCCAGCAAAATGCTCCTCACCGGTGTGTGGGGTGATAATGCAGCAGTGTCCCAGCACATGGAGCAGGGAGCTCCCCCAACTCTCACCGCTTTCCATCTTCAGCATGGTTTTAAAGCATTCACCCAGGACTCTGTAACTACGAAGCAGCTCTGTGCTAGTTAAAATACACTAACTGCCCAGAGAGGTGGGAAGTTATCTGGAGAGTCCCAGCTCATACACAGCCTATTTTTTTCCAGCCTCAACTGATGCTCGCCCTTCTCATAGGGAGCACTGAAAATACTCAGGCAACTGACCGCCCTAAGATTTGCCCTAGTAATAACGCGGGGTAGAATTCTTGTTGCAGTTCTTCAATTCTACAGGCAAGCTCTTTCTAAGTACACTTTGGAAATACAATCTCACCCTAAGGTATGAGGTTATTAAAAATATATATAATAATAATAATAAAGACCTCTCCTGTCATCACCACCAAGCCATAATGGTTGTCTGCAAGTCCAAGAAAAAGGAGGAAAAATCAGAATGGATACAGAGGTACCATGAACCGTGTATGTGTCTTAATGGGCGTTGAGTCTTTTTTTTTTTTTTTTCCCCAAAAGTATTCTGTTCTCTAGGAAGCAAGACCATTTTAAAATCAAATGAGCAATAAGTAACATCTTAATGCTTCTTTCATAGGCTTTATCCATATAAAGAAAATTGAGCAGTGGAAAGAATTATTGATTAAAGTTCATCAAAACATATAATTACATGAAAAATGCCATTACACTAATGAGTTTTTTTAATGTAAAAAGGTATTAATATATAATTAGAATAAAATTTTACTTTCATTTTCAATTTTTGCTACATTTAGAGAATGCAAACTGCTACATTTCCCTTTCAGGATCTTGCATATTAACACAACATTCCCCTTCAGCACAATTTCAGCAAGCATTTGTATAAAAACAACAACAAAAAAAATCAACTCTCCCCCCTCATCCCTCCTTACTCCATCTTCTGACTTTTCAAACGAGACAACAATCTTGGGATGGAAAAAAAAAAAAAAAAAAACTTTAGAGGGAAACAACACCCACCTCAAATCATCTAAACCTATGACCCCAAAACTGAACACCATGTCCCAAAGGCAGCAGGAAATGGGCACGAAGCCAACTCCACTACCAGCGGCAACGCATCACCGCGCGAAGCTGCCAAGGCAGAGGCGACGCACTCTGCCTGCTGAACATCGAGCGGGGCGCCTCTGATGGACACCGCCAAAGAGAGGTGCTGTAGTTCCAGAGAGCATTTGTAACTCAACGTAGGCTACGTGGTTTTCAGTTGCTGATCAATCCACAAGAAGCAGGACTGGATATTTAAAAGGTCAAGAAACCAAATCCCGAGACTATTCTGTAATGCCAGGACTACCACGTTAACACAGGGACAAGGTGTGTAGTACAAAATCTGTGCTTTCAGGTATTGAAAGCTCTCTCCCCAGAACATCCCTCACTAAATACCTCCCAGGTTTCAATTTGTCCTGCACTTACAAGGCGCGTTAGTGAATTTAGCAGGAGTCAGTTCGCTGTCAATGTGTTCGTGTAATTAAGCTGCCAGGTGTCTGAAGTGCACCACTCGAACACAATTACTGAAGTCCGGCCAGCATGAAGTGACTGCGCTGATGTCTGCAGCACCATGCCATGGCCAGACCTTGCAAATGGAAGCATGGTAATGATCTTCGAGTGACTTGCTAAAATAAATAGAGTGCATTCAAAAAGTACACACGACAAAGGGTTAGCTCTGGAGCTGTCACAGGTCTGCCGTGGAACAACGCCCACAGAAAAACCCTTACATAAGGTAGAACCTGGTACCGAAACATGCTATGGCAAAGATGTTTTTGCAGTATTCCTTCACATCTTCACCACAAGACAGTGGAAGAGGTTCAGAATTTAAGGATCCCAGCATGCAAACCGTGTGAGTCTTACACTTGACCCGCCTTCCCTTCCTCTCCCCCGCAGCAATTGCTCAGGAGATTTCCCAGGTAAAAGAATCAGGTAAGTTA
This sequence comes from Anas acuta, assembly GCF_963932015.1. Lineage (NCBI taxonomy): Eukaryota > Metazoa > Chordata > Aves > Anseriformes > Anatidae > Anas > Anas acuta. The sequence continues at coordinate 14,438,842 of NC_088989.1, read as the reverse complement.
ATTCCATACTAGCAAATTAATAGTAGAGGGGAAAAAAACTGCAAAGGAAAAGCCGTGCAGATCAATAATCGCTATGGTCTGCCACTGTGCCTCAGCTACCTATCTCGCGCTGCTACCTCCCGTGGATAATGTGTGTGCCAGCTTTGACCCAAGGGGCTGCCCAATTCTCCCAAAGCAAGCGCCCAGCCGAAAAGGGAGCCAGACGTGAGCCACGCCGTTCTCCCAACTCTTCCATGTTCAGCCTTACGGACGACTGACAAAAAGGGTAAAGTGAGGTCTCTTGGTTTTGTTCAGTTGTCTGGCTTGCCCAGCTACTGTTTTCCCATTACTAATGGTTGTGGGAAGAACCAGATTTCATTCTCTTCAGCCTTCAATCACAGCAACAATTTGCAAAGCAAAAGTAAAAGAGGAAATGGCTGAACTGAAGGCAGGAAGCCCACTAAGTCTTCTTCCTACAGATGATCCTTTAGATAGATAGATGCCTTCTTACTCTTTTTTTAATTGTAAAATCCATGCTTGCAATAACCACCACACAGGAAACCCACATTTTTCCACAGTTAGCTGATACACTTTTGTCGTATCATTGATTTACTCAGCCCTGAAAGCTGGCTGTTTTGAAGCAGTAATCACAGACCTTATCCAGCGCAGGACTCTGTCCTGCTGGGTGCTGCAAGTTACAGCCCCCGCTGCAGCACCACCACACTGATTCCCCACTGACAACTTTTTCCTCTTACAGATCAGATCTTTCTGATCAGTCCACATCTGCTGTGACCCCGGAGTTGCAAAACGCGGGTATTTCTGAAGTTACAAGAGAGGTGCTCAGTTTCTCCAGCATGACTTTTGCCCGGCGGACCTTCCCTTCTGCCCACCAGGAAGGTTTTCTCCGGTAACCTCCCGGGCTGCTGACAGCAGCCAGCTCATGAGCAGGAGGGAGCAGCGAGGAGCCAGCCAGGTAGGTGGGTAGGCAGGCAGGTAGGCCTTCTTGCTTCGAAACCTCTCCCGCCCCGATTGTACCGTGGGAGCGGGTAAAACCGTCAGGCGTAAAGGTTACCGTGCAAAGCCATTTTATAACGGCAACAAGTTTCTGCGAGGAGCTCTAATTGCTCTGCTAACGCACACGTGCGTGCCCGTGAACCAGGCGGCGCTGGCCTATTTCCGAACGAGCGAGAGGGCCTGGCGGAACCCTAACGGGGAGCGGAGTTGGGAATTCACCGCCCGCTGCCCGCGGCGTTTTTCTTCTCCTTTCATTCTTTCCACCGCGCCCGGGGCGGGGGGGGGGAGAAGCCTCGGTGACAAGTTTGCAGGAGCCGCGGACGGAAACTTGCCGGGTGCCGCCGGGCGGGCATCCCGCCGCCACCCAGCGCCGCTCCCGCCCCGGGAGCCCCCGGCCGGCCCCGGGACCTCGGCGGTCGCCCCGGCGGCGTCGCCGGCGGCCGCCCTCAGGTGCGGCGGCGGCGGGCAGCGGCTCCGCGGGAGACAAAGGCTGCGGGGCCGGCCGAGGAGCCGCCGGGCGCGGCGCGCACACAATGCCGGCCCCGCGGCAGCGCAGGCGCTGCGGGAGAGCCGCGGGTGCGGTGCGGGGGCGGCGCCCGCCCCCCCCTCCGCCCTGCCCGGCCCGGCCCGGCCCGGCCCGGCCCGAGCGAGCGCTGCGCGGCCGCCGGACGGGGAGCGGGGAGCGAGGAGCGGAGCCGCGGGCGGGACGCGCCGAGCGGGGCAGGGCAGGGCAGGGCAGGGCGCGGGGCGGTGCGGGCGGTGCGGGGTTTGAAGGTCCCCTCCCACCGCCATTTTGGGAGGGGGGAGCTCGCCCCCCCCCCCGCCCCAAGCCGGAGCCGCCAAGTTCCCGCGGGGCCGCCCGGGAGGGCAACTTCGGGCCGGGCGCGCCGCGGGCCCCCGCGGGAGCGCGCAGAGTTGCGCGCGGGCACTTGCGCGGCGGGGAGGCGGCCCCGCGCATCGCGCCCCGGCGCGCTCCCGCCTGCCTCTTCCCCCCTCTTCCCCTCCTCCTCCTCCTCCTCCTTCGCCGCCTTTTTTTTTTTTTTTCCTCTTTTTTTTTTTTTTTTTTTTTTTTTTCTCCCCCTCCGCATCCAAACTTCGGGAGCCCGGAAAAACCCCGGGGGCCCCGCGCCCCGCCGGCAAAACGCCGCCAGCAGCTGCGCCCGGGCCCGCTCCGCCCGAGGCCGCCCTCCGCCGCCCCCCGCCTCACCTGCGGGGAGTTTTTCCAGCCCCCGCCGCTCCCCGGGCTCGGGCTCCCGGCGCTCCGCTCACCGCCTCATTCCAATATGGCACGGCCGGCACGGCGCATGCGCCCGCCGCTGCTCCCCCCGTTCCCCCCCCACCCCCCCGCCGCCCCTCCGCCCTCCCCTCCCCTCCCGGCTTTTCGGGCGCTCCGGTCCCCGCCGGCCCCTCCCGCCCCCCCCCTCCTCCCTTCTCCCGTCCCGCCGAGCCCCGCTCCCCGCCCGGCCCCGCGGGGCTCCCCGCCGGCCCCGCCCCCGCCGCGCCGCCCCGGGCTCCTGCCCCCGGCCACCTGCTCCCGCCGCGCCGGGGCCGGGCGAGGGCTCGGCCGCCGGTAGCGGGCCCCGCTCGGGGCAGGGGCGCAGCCCGGCGGCGGGCAGGGGCGCTCCGGGGATGCGCGGCGCCGGTTCCAGCTCCGGCCCGCCCCCGAGTCGGGGCCCCCCTGCGGGGCCGAGCGGGCCTCGGCTCTCGCTGCCGGCGGAGCCCCGCTGCCCCCGCCGCCCGGCCGGGCGAAGCGAAGCGAAAGAAAAAGGAAGCGCCCTGCGTGTGCGGCGCCGCTCCGCCGGCCGGGAGCCGCGCAGCGGGCTGGAGACGGCGGGGGAAGGAGCGGCGGGGCCGAGCCCGGCGGCGGCGGGAGCGGAGAGGAGCGGAGCGGCGAAAGGGACGCGCCGCCGGCTCTGGCTGGGGGCCGCCCGCTGCGGGTGCCTCCCGGTGTGGGTGCCGTGCCCCGCACGGTGCCGGCCACCAGTTGCTGGCACCCCGGGCGGAGCGGAGCGGAGCGCGCAGGAGCTCGGCGCGGCCCCGTCGCCGCCGTCCGGCCCCAACGCGCCGCTCCCCGCCCGGCAGCGGAGCAGCGGAGCGCCGGAGCCCCGGCCCCGGGCCGTCCGCTAGAGGGGGGCCTCGCCGTGCCGCCGGAGGGAGCCCCGCTCCCGGCCCCGCCGAGCCGCGCCGGGCAGGTGTGGCCCGCGCCGCGCCCGGGGAGCGGGGACTGGGGTAGCGGGACGGGTGCGGGGAAGCGCCGCGAAGTTCCCGGCCCCCGGAGCGCTCCGGTGATCCCGGGGAGGAGGCTGCGGTGCGCGCCCCGGGGGAGGCGAGGGGCCGCCGAGAGGAGCGGGCAGCGTGGGCAGGGCACGGCCGCGGGGCTCAGCCGCTGCCCGCCGCTCCGTGCCGCCTGCTGCTGCCGGCCCCGGGAGCGCTCACGACCTCCTCCGGCCGGCCAGCCCCGGGTTGGTGCAGCTCGGCGTCCTTCGGAAAAACCGGGAGGAGGTGGAAAGGCACGGCGGGAGCTGGGAGCAGCCTCCGGGGGTGAGCGGAGCCCCGACCCGTTCGCAGCCCGCGGCGCGCTCCGCGGGAGCCCCTGGGGCAGGGCCAGCGCTCGGCGCCCAGCGCCGTGTCCCTGCCCCCCCCCCGGCTGCCTTCATCTGCAGGGCTTTGCTGGCAGCCGCTCTTGGGACGATCTAGGAACTTTCTAATTTCCACCCTAAATGTATTCGGTGCCGATTTATAGCCATTTGATCTTTACCGGTATTACCCTTCACATTACATGATAATTCCGTGCCTCTGATATTTACCTAAAATGTCCCTATAAATAGCAATTAGATCATCATCCCTCAACCTTTCGGCTGTGTTTTTAATCTTCTCTCTAAATACGTTTTCCATTCTTCCAGTGTCCTCTATACCTTCTGCCCTGCGTGCACTGCTCTAAACAAGGTCTTAACAACTGCCTCGCACAGCGATATTAATACCTCGCCGTCTCCTGAAAACACCTCACTCGATGCATCCCGGAATACATTAGCATTTTTAAGACCGCATTACAGTGGCATCTTAGTTATCCTACAACCAATAACATACCCGCACTCCTCTCCTCGTAATCTCACAGTTGATGAACCTCCAAGCTTACTCGCAGTTATTCTAATTAATCTTTAAGTGCATGACTTCTTGCTATTATATTCCATCCCATTTCTGGTTCTCCAGGCAATAGATCATCTTCACCAATTGTGCTAGCACTGTTTAAGATGATGCCATGCCTTAAAACTGGCATCCTTAAAAACTGTTTTAAGCTTGTTTAGCATCAGCCTCCTCAGAAGTCTCCCCTCTTCCCCTGCAGCTCGCTCACTCTCTGTGCAACCCATCCACGCCTTTTGCCATGTCAGAAATGCAGAAAAAGTGCCCCCAGCAGCCTGGTCCAAGCCTGCAGCAGACTCCCCAGCACACGTTACCTACTTTCCTGTGTATGCCCCATTCTTGAACCAATGCTACCTCTTTGGCAACAGGCGGATCTCCAAGAACCACCACGGTTCGGCTGTTTTCCCACAGCCTCTTCCTTTGCTTGGCATTTGCTTTGGTTTTGCTGCAGATTGGGATACACCATTTCTACAACAAAGGTAAACCTGAACACTTCGTGCACTTCACACATCTTCAAGGATCATCAGCTTCCTAATCGCTAAAAACTTATTTTTCTTGTTTGTATTAAGTGGTTAAAGAGGGATTCTAAATTTTCTCTAAACCCTCAGTACCTGAGCCAGTAAAGTCACACACCTTGTTAGCAGCACACTGCCTTTTCCTACTGTTGTTTCCTAACATTAAAGGAAACCCTTTTTGACATAAAGTTTTCAATCTGTGTGAGCAGCATTAGACTATCGGTATCAGGAATGTCAGCCAGCTGCTGCCTAAGCAGGGGTTTCTGTTTCTGCTCCGTTCAGAGAAACATTCAGCTGGGTTTTGTTTTGATACATGAATTAGGACCACACTCCTAGAAACTGCAAGGGCCAAGAAGACCCTCTGACTACAATGAGCTTCTGAGTGTGCAGACAGCAGGCTCAAGCCGTACCTCCCTGTGCTAAGAATAGGACCGCTGGGTTTTTGCAGTCCTGTGTCTACTCAAATGTATCCCAAATGTAGCTGAGCATTCCCATCCACTGAATGGGAACAATTCAGTTACAGGAACATCGCGAGTGTCTGTGAGAGCGAAACCCAGAAACGACTGTTTGCTATGTAAATTCATATTAGCTACAAGTCGGTTACAACTCTTTGTCTCTACCTGTAATTTAATGGAAGATTTGCTCGGGTAAAGATTGTGAGACAGAGCCTACGTGAGTACGCACGTGAGTGCCATATGCTGGTCTTAGTGGAATTACTATTTGTATCTTAAAGGGGAAGGCAAAAGTGCTTCTGAAATCCCGGGTTCCCTCATGATCCTTGCCTGCATCGCCAGCCCTTAATGAGGTAAAAGTAAGTGTTTGGGAAGGAAACCAAATGCAGGGGCATAACAAGAGCCGCAGGGCAAATCAGCATGGCCCAGGATGCCCAAAGGGGAGCTGAGACAAAGCCCTGTTACCTGAGCCTTCTACTCCACACAGAGCTCGACACAACTGTTTGCGTTCATTGTGTTTTCCCTAAGTGTAGGGACTTTTTCTGCAAATGCTGTTGAAGGTGTTTAGCTGTTAACTTAGAACTGTGTGTCTTATTCCAAAATATACAGAACTTTACTGCCGTGCTAGAGAACAAAAATTGCCAAAGACTTTTTAATATTCATTGCTCTCCACTGTTCCCGTGGGCATCAACATACAGAGAGTACTTCTGGGGTAATAACCAGAGACATACGTTTCTGGAACTGAAGTATTTGCAGTTGCTATTTCTGTGGTCAATGAACCAGACGAATTCTAACCCAGAAGATAACCTTCTGTGGGTCACTGAGTGACATCCCTGGACTTCTGCTTTGCTCTTCCTGTTTTCAGACTTTATAGAGTCTGAAAATTATGTCGGTGTTAAAATTGGTGAGAGGCTCAGCTGACAGCCCTGTGACAGACAATCTGTTCGTCCCCAGAGGAACCATAGCACAGACGCAAGGGAAAAGCCACAGGGACTCCTCCGTTTGCTGTTGCAGAAGCATGCCGATGGCGCACAGGGCTAAGTGCAACTCAGACTGTCCTCCTCCTTCAGTGGCCTGGCAAAAGATGCTCCCCCAGTCAGCAGCAGGTACCAGATGCTCACAGCTTATGCTGTGGACACTGGGGATGTTAATGGTTATTGAGGCAGCATTTTCCTTTGCTTCAGATCTTCAAGACAGCTCTCTTTTAAAGGCATTTCATTGGCATTTCACTGGCCTGATCAGGTTCAATTGTAGGAAGGAAGAAGAAGCTGAGATCCAAGTCCTTTGGTCTGTTCCTTTGCTTCCCCACCTAACTGCTTTCTGGTGTAACGAACTCCAGACTCAGGACAACAAGGTTTCAGGGCACATGCAGCTCCCTTATCAGTCATTTTATATCAGCAGTAAAAAAGGCCACACGGTCCTTGGTCAGATGTCCACCTGGCAGCAGCAGAAAGCATCTGTAACCTGGTCCCTGCAGCACGGGACCCCACCTTCTACCTTCTCTCCAGTTCAGCTTCAAGGCATGCCCTTGTATGCTTGGCTGCTTTTTCCATCTATGTTTTTGCTTCCTTCTCATTTCATCTGACCTCTACACTCCCAATTTTAATTACTTCATATTAATATCCATTCCACCTCACTTGGGTTGTGCTTTTTTTTGTTTAACACTACAGATCCATTTTCAATATGTTAAGGAAAACAAGTTCCTGAAAGAAACTTGGCTGTTACCTGCCATGATGCTGTTCATTTTTCACATAAATAATTTTCCCTTCCCCTTTGTTTAGTCTATTTAGACTAGCTTGAATAATGGTAGAAAGCTTAACCCTTTACCCATAACAGAAATAAGTCACTTAGGAAGTGATACAAGCCTAAAGCTGAGCCTTAAGAGAGTCCAGCGTGTCAGAACTGGAATCCTGCTCCTTTTTGAAGCCCCCCTGCACATGGCTGGAGATAAAAGCACGTAAGCTTTCACATAGCATAACAGCTATTCTGCAAAGGGGAATGCAAAAATATTCTTTCCGCCCAGTCTACCAGCAGAAGCTATCTTTGGAAGGTTTATTACAATGCCAACATGTTGCCCCTAGTATGAGATCCTACCCATAGAAAAGTAGTGCCATGCCATCTTGCACCTTCCCCATGGTAAGGTCTCTCCTCATGCTTCCTCTGTTGGGTATGAGGATAGTTGCCACTTTTTCACATTTTTTCCATAATTGAAGACTTTCTAGGTGTGGGATATGCTGTACAGGTCACAAAGGAGAAGGAAAAAGATTTTGGGCTAAAGCCTGGGACCTTTAGGGAGAAGAAATTTTACGTAACCTTGCAGATTTCCCCAAGTTACTTGCAGACGGATGTGGCTGATAACCTTTCCTCAGGAAATTATTTCTAACTCCACAGGTCTGTGATACCTGACAAAATACACGAAGCTACAGCCAGCCCTATTCTCCCACTCTAGTTCCTTGCAGTCCCTTCTTGTTAATCTCCAGAACAATAACATGGCCTCCTCTCGTCTGGTGCCTCCAGAAGCTCTCTGAGAGGGCACAAGTGAAATGCACCATCAGGTAAAAAAAAAACACAAACAAACCACAAAGCATTCCCAAAGAGATCCTAACAAGGACCTAAAGAAAAGTCATCTCCTGCTCCGCATGTAACCCCAGACTGGGAGCACTTCCCCTGGCACTGAGGGGAATCCTGCTGCTGTAGGTTGTTCCAGTCCCCAAGCCCTTGCAATGCTTACTGCACATTGCCGGTGCAGTACTGCAGCGCAGCTCCTGTGCAGGAGGAACCTCTTCCAGTCGCTTGCTTCATACATTGGCTGCGTGCCGACAAGCAGTCAGATTTGTTTCTGGTCAAAGGCAAAATATTCTTCTGCAATTTCAGCTGATGCTTTTGAAGTTGTACAAGTAAGGAGCTGGATGCATCACCCAAGTGCTGCACATGGACTGCTGCGCCAGTGCTGTTGCTGTATTAAGCTCTATAACAGTGCTGCCAATTATCTAATAGAAGTGTGAATTCCTACAAAACACTGAGCGACTGCAGTAGGAGATGCAAAGATGTTCTTGGACACCACAGCACAAACCGTGTATGTGCAGATTAGGGTTGGTGGCAGTGCCATAAATTAAGCTAGTGTGAAGCATTAAAAACTGATGAAGAATAGCCACTGGCATCAGGCAGCTTCGTTTGACCACTCCATCAGTCATTCATAAGACACGGTTAAGGCTGTGCTGTTCTCGCACTAGAAGAAATGTACTCACATGAAACTAAAGTTCACGAGTGCTTAGGAAAATATTAGCTTTTTGCTGGAAGAATATTAAGTTGTGGAAAAGATTTGTTTCATTTTATCTGTGAAAGGGTAAAATGGTTTAAATAACCAGGTCAGGCTTCCTGGAGTGGCTGGATAGATTTAGATTCTAATATTACAATCAGATTGCATTTCTCTTAAAGTCCTTGAGTTTACTTTCTTATTTTTAATTACAAATTGATTATGCAGGGTGAGATTTCACCGTGTAGCATTCACTTTGGACTTCTACAAGGTTTATGACTCCTCCTGTTTCTGTGAGGTGTTCAGTTATCATGTGATATTAGCACAAATGGAAGGATTGTATTCTCTGTTAGTGTTTACATTTCTTTTTTAACAGCACCAAGAGGATGAGAACATTCCAGAGGAGAAGGAGGAATTTCCTAACTCCTGGTACAATTTTTGTAGTCGTTACCTGGCAGGCAGCATGCATCAATATTCAGATGCCACGTGCTTCTTTGTGTGCCTCATGTTTCTGCAGTGTGGGCCATCTCTGTATATACACCACCACAGCGGAAACAACACTGACTTCAAAGCAAGTAAAATCCAGGCCCTATAAGCTCAGACTAAAAAATGATATAGAAGAAGAGCAAGTATAGTCACAGAATAGAGAAAAGTGGAGTATATAAGTACTCAACACACAAGACACTGTAACAACTGGAATATGCACCTCTGTAGAAAAGCAGAGTCCTTCCATGTGACACTAACTTTGCTGGTTTATGGTTCTCCTAACATTTTTGAGCACTTTCCAGCTTCAATTACAAGTCAACTCATCTGCAAGATAGTTACCATTGACGCCAAATACTGAAGATCCCTTTCCTTCAGTTGGTGCATACAATTGCTAAGATCAACTACAGGATACTGACTGCATTGTCGGTATTTTGCTGAATTTGAATATATAATCTTGCCAACGGTAATTAGCATTTGCAAGGAGACAGCGGAAACGTGTTTTTTTAAGAGATGTGAATGGAAAAAAGGGGCAGGCAACGTGCTTTTTATAAGTACAGTTTAGATACCACAACAAGATTATGCAAAAGCAATACTGTCATTTACCTAAGAACAAATACCCAGTTTATTTGTTTCAATACAAGGGCAAATCGATTTTTCCCTCAAATTAGACGTTTCTGTAGTTTTAAAAAATCCTGATCAGTCCTGCCTCAGCACAGAAGACCAGATTAAGAAGACAGATTATAAACAGCAGTAAAGCAGCACATCTAGTCTCATTATACAAGCCAAATGAAACAGAGAAATTAAACCAAGAGCGGGAAAACAACTAAGACTTAAAACTGTGCTGGGAATACTCCAAAGACTCATTACCAGATGAAAAAGTATGATTATCTTATTAGGCGTACTACCACCCATACAGAAGCTCTGATCAAAACAATAATTAAACCACCAATAACAATCTCTCTGCATCATTAAATACTTTTGTACAAATAAATTAACTCTGCCAGCCAGAAACATCAAATGGAGATAATTTACCTCAACCAACTAATAAGTCCAAATACTCAGAAAGCCTCTCACATTCTTACCTGGGAATCCACTATCATCCTTCTTCAAAAAAAAAAAAAAAAAAAAGCTTTTAAATAAATGATCGTGACAGCATCCCTATAAATTTCTGTATTTACACCGCCACTGATAAATCAATGAACCATGTGGCTTGAGATAACAACCTGTCCCTTTGCCAGTGGTGAAAACTGATTCTCTTCCAACTAGCACACGCAGCTGAGCAGGAATATTTATTTCTGAGCAAAGTAAATGGTCACTCAAGTGCAATTGTTGATATGCAGAATCTGGCAACAAATCAATATTGACTTTAAATAACCAATTTATGCCATTACTTTTTAATACCTATGAATCTTGTTAAAATCCCATAGCATGCCGACATTGAAGCAGCAAAGGCTGCTTAATTTCTTTTGGTTTGTGGGTTTATCGAATTTGAGGTTTTAAGAATCCTGTTATTGGTGAGTGTCAGTTTCTAGCTTTTCTCTTTTATTGTCTTCCTTTGAAATATCTCCCGAGCTCTTATATCTTCACTTCAATTTGATTTTTTGTCCTGAGACTGAGAAAGGTGCAGGTCCAAAGTTGGTATTTGTGTGTTTACTGCCTTGACTCTCCACAGGCAACCAGTACCAGTATTATTTGGGGTTTCAGGGGCATAGATTAAAGCAGATACATGGAGGCTTTATTTATGTTCCTTCAAGCAACCTAAACAAGTATATTAGATAATTTGCCAGACCATGCCAAACTGCATTCTTGAGCTACATGAACAGCAGTGCTTACGTGTATATCATCTTGCAGCCTCATTAGCAAAAAATCTAAGATATAAGCAAAATGACTCTGAGGTCAGAGTCAAAATTTAGGCACAGAAATAAAAAGCAGAAACCAGAGGTTGAAATTCCTACCACGAATAAACTAACCTCTTCAGATGCACCTCTGAGAATGGGTCAGGGCTGAGATACAACAGCAGAGCAGCACTTGTAGGGAACTTCACCAGCTGCAGCACATGCTGTACCTGGTTAGGGGAAAACAGAGTAATACAGTTGCAGGTGCATGTTACTCTGGATGCTTTTATTAGCAGAAAGCCCAAAAGAGTCTAAAATTACTGTCTTGAAGTGGATGAGAACTGAGAAACCTTATGTTAGCACAAGGGCTTCATACACACTTGTATGAAGACAAGTTTAGCCTGTTTATGGAAGTGAGGAGACAGCAAAACCCATTGGAAGTACTGTGGAGAGAGAGAACTTGGTTTCCTAGTGGGCTAGACTCTACATCTTCTTTGACTAGCTACTGTTTTAGCCATGGCTTGCAACTATATTAAGCAATTGAACAGGTTTACATGTTTATTTTCTCTCTTAATTTAACAGGAAATTATACAACAAATATAATTGTGCTGCCATAGGGAATAAACCTAAGACCTACAGGGAGCATCCCACAGTAGATGCAGTGATCAGCACAGCCTTATATCTGTGTTCTTTAAGAAATGCACCTAATTTCTGGAGTGTTTGTCAGATGTGTAGTACAGTGAGAATCAGATCTCATGCTTCTGGTGTAACACAACTAGTGCTACAGAGTCAGAAAGCAGGCCCTTCCCTTCAAGTGTCATTGAACGATTTGGGGGCTTATTTTGTCATCTTGCATGCCATCCATTACAAACCATCTCTGGAGAGGATAGTGAACCAGGGCCAGCCTGATTCATTCTAACAAACCCAATATTCCTAAATCATGCTCTTTAGTTTCCCAAATTAACTTACCTCGTGGTTTCCTCTTTGTTCCTAGAAAGATATATTGTTTGTATTCAACCTGAAAATCTGCTGGCATTAGATATATTAGGATACCCACAGGTGGTTCTTTTGTCATCCTATCACTGCACTGGGAAGTTAGCAAAATAAATCAATAAAAACAATGTCTTGGTTGATGCTTGGGGAAAACAATCTGTGGTTGAATATATAGCTCAGCAAAAGGCTGCCCCGTGAGCAGACAGCACTGGGTACTATGGCTTCCACTCACTGGAGATCTCAAATAAGGATTCTGGTTTTTATTCAGCTTTTTCCCACCACTCAGGTTTCTATCTTATTTTGCATCATTTTAAAAATATCAACAAAAACAAAAACCAACCAAACAAAAGAGCAACAACAACAAAAAAAAAACAAACACAGTTTCTTATCCTTTTTCAGATATGCACTCGACTGAGGGTTGTTTTTCCACAAGGTCATGTTTTTGTTCTCCGATTTGCACACAACATTTGCAGCAAGAGCCTAATATAAAGCTGGTTTTCAGTCAGCACTATCTGATGTGCTGTTTTCAAAGACTACATGCAAATAGTCAGTGCTGCCTTCTGCACTACCTCCATTTTATTTTCTATTGAGACTGAACGTGAAGAGCTGCAGTCTGTTTAGATGATCATGGTTGTTGCAACAGAAAACCAAAGCTATTTCCAAAAGTGGAATTTATTAGAATCAGTGTATTTTCTTCTGCTTACAATACAAAAAAGTCTGAGCATGTTGCATCCCTAGCTATTCTCCCAGGTCTGGGAAGACATGAGAAGCAGAGTGGGTATGGAGAAGAAAAACTGTTGACCAGTAAATCCATTTAGAGTGAAGACTGCTGGAGCGAAGTGAAATGTAATAGAAACAAGTGAAAATTTACCCTATAGCTGCATTTCTCAAGTTATTTTTCCCTAGGAATATGGCGGGATTACCAGGCTGAGGCAGAGGCAGCCAGCTCCTGCAGAGCGCAGCCGCTCTCAAACCACACTTGAATCCGGTACCCTGAGAAACACACAGCTCCAGGACACTCAGGGGAAGTTGTTGCTACCCCTGCATGCATGAAAAGTGCTGCACAACGTGCCCTGCGTAGACATACATCTACACCACATAGACACATGTCTACATCTTTATCTTTGCACTCCAGACTTAGTGCCAGTTGAATGATACTCAGCTGACCCAAGAAGTCACGAAGCAGTGTCTGTCAGGACCTAACTCTTTCCATACCCTCAGAAGAAGGGTATTCTGTCCTACTTTCATTAAGTCAACATTGATTTCATAATTGAAGCCATTGATAAATGAAAACTGATAAAATATAATTGAAGCCATTTCATAACTGAAGCCACTGAAGGACATCTACTGGAAAGGACAGCCTTGGTTTCCTGTTCAGGGAAGGAAGACTGGCACTCTGTGTGCTGAAGATTTAGTTGATAAACTCATGTTTATCTTTAATGTAGTATACAAGTGCATATCCAAAAAGTGAAACACATAAACAATAAACAAAGGCTGTTTCCTGTGGGCTGCAATACCTACTCTATGGAGTGTTTTTCATCTTGTCAGTCAGATATAAGAGCTATTCCATAGCGGTAGTTGTAATATAGCACAGGGCTTCCTGCTTTACCAGGGTTCTCAGGTTTAAATTCCCCTCAATGCAGGTTCCCCGTTTTCCTGTTACAAAAGTGAAGTTGTGTGCCTCACTGTCAGGGAGAGCATTTGTTAGTCGTTTAAAATAAAACAAACAAAAAAAAAACAACAGAGTGAATAAACATTTAGCTAAATAGCTAAAACATGCATAAGGTGCCCTACACAGTTTTCAGTGCTATCAGCTGCAGCACAAGATGCTCGTGTAGCAAGAACAGTCATGCCAGATGTTAGGCATGAACCCACTTGTTTCTACTGTACATCCACTGTGGTTGTGTTGTTTTAGCTCTGTGATGATTGCATAGAGACCCTGCTGAGGCACTACAAACCCCTCTATGCCCTAGCCTCATCAGAGACCACTCCTGGACCAGAGCCTTGTGCTTTGTTTGCATTCAACGCAAATAGTTGGAAAGCCTTATGGGGGGACTAGGAGGCAAGACTTACTTGGTCACATTATTTTTGAGAAAGAGTCAATGCAATCAGCATTGTAAAACTAGGAAAAGACACACACACACATTTAAAACAGTCACACTTTGCTGCAGCAAGAAAGAGCGTGAAGGGTTTATTACAAAATAGCTGATTTAACAGATTCCGTTGCTGTTTTATGTCCGTTGTATGGTCTGATTCGATTTTATTTTGGTTCAAAAACCAGACAGCAGAGGGTGCCAAACCCCCAAGAGGGAGAGCACCCAGACCCACCGAGCTCTCATGCATCACCTCAATTCCCCCGTGTTGATAGCTGTACTCCAGCACGAGTGGTCAGGCCACATCGAGACACTTCAGAGCTGCATGTTCCATCTGCGCTGATAGCTGTACTGGAGTGTATTATCTCATTTGGTTGTGTCAGCACTTCCATTACAGTTTATAACCTCTTACTTCGTGGATCAATCTAGGCTATTGCAAGCCAAGTTATTTTCTCTCTGATGTGCAATTGGCACTCAATGTTATCTCAGGAATCTGAAGCCATGTTTTGTTATCAGGATGTTCCAGAGACGACTCACTAAATTAAAAGCAAGCTCTTGATCATACAGAGCTGGGCATAAACCCTCCCCCACCTTTAGCATGTGGTACAAATATGACAGAGCCATTGATGAACTAAATCTGTGTAACTTACATTCTTTGTATGTACAACATTGTTATGTATGTTGCTTGTACTTGGGACAAAGAAACATGAGATTAAAACATCAAAAGCTCTGAAATCCCATTCTCATCCGACAGCAAATTATGAAATGAAGCAGTATTATATTGTCAGACATTTCTTCCTGTTCTAATAAAAAGATACACATTCTACATTTTCTGCAAACACTACTTATGTGAATGAAATGGAAATGCTTCCTTGAGTAGTAACTAGTTACAATAAATTCTAAAAAAAAAAACACAAATTATTCTGATTGTATTTAGGAGCCAAATCCTGAAGCCTTTGCTGTATTCAGATTCTCGGTCGAGTCAAAATTACTGCACTTGGCCCAAAGAGCATTTGTTTCTCTCCTGTTTCTTGACAATTCCTGTCCTGGATATGAGCACAGTCAGATGGCTGATTTTACTGTTCACATACCTGATATACATAATCACTGGCCTATTATTTCTACACAGGAATGGGATCCATCATTCCTAATTGAAAATTTTGCAGATAGCAATTGATAATTTGTAAACAGTTACTCACTTTGAATGAGTTATATAGGCTCTGTTTACTTAATCTAGCTACTTGTCAGCTTTATCAGTCACTTATCAACAGAAGCAGAAAGCTGGCCACATATTACCCATTCATCATCCTTTTCTGTCTCTGGAACATGCACAACATATATCGGTATATGCCACAGAACTGGGAATATAGTTCATAATATAACAAAGTTGCCAGCAGAATTAGGTATAATAGTTACTTTCTCAATGCCAAAAACATATAGGGTGATTTGTAACAGTGGCATCATTTTAACGCCATCTCAACCATAAGGTCTGAAGAATTATTGCAAATATGACGTCGGTATTAGCTTACACAGGAGGTGTAGTGGTAGATGTCAGGTTGGACTGGGAATGAGACCCCTGTGCAGTCATCTGAGGAGAACGTTTCTCAGGGCAGGAGATGCTGCAGGAGAGGCCCTGCAGTCCCTCAGACTACAGAGAGGTACCATTTTTAATATCTTCATGTAGTATCACATGGTACCAAACTCAATTTGTGTAGAAATAAATCATTCCTAAGGCACAACATCACAGAAATTATCTGTAATTGTTCACTGCACAGGTAGTGTGCGACCCTCGGTCTGCAGCCAGCAGCATTCAGGATTGTACACCCCTCAAGGGAGGAGAAAACTGGTAATTTCATCTCTCTATTACAGTAATAAAATCCAAAAGACAATATGGTCTCACCTTTCCACGCCTCACTAAACCCGTTGGTGCTCCAAGCTGAAGGGAAATGTTTTGACTGAAACGTGAAGTTTACCCCAGCCGCAGGGCCTCAGCTGGGGTTTCTCCCAGCAGACGTCTGCCCCGGATGCCCAGCTGCCTCTCAAGGGACTCACCACCACCCTGTGTCTCTGTCAAGCTGGGGACAGCAGCCGGGGCCAGGTAAGCAGCCTTGACGGAGGACCCAGTCTCAGCCACCCAGCTCTGGGCTGGGCTCAAAAGAAGGTTCCAGAAGGTGTGGGGCGCTACCACAGCACTCAACATGGCTGCCCCAACATGGCCGCCTCACAGCTCATATCACCTCACACACATTTTTCCTGATACTTGCTTTACTGCATGTACAGGCACCCCGTATCCCCTCATCTGTGCCTCATACTTAACCCTATATATTTATTTTTCCCTCACATATGTTCCCCCTTGTCCCAGCCCAGCTGGGCTTCATCCAGCTCAGAAAGTGAGCACGGGCACTTCAGTCACGGTTTTAAACAAAACAAAATTAATGCATGCCCTCACGAAACAGACATGTTGGAAAGGCAAGGGTAGACAAATCACCAACTCTGCCCTTGTCCAGCAATAAATAGTTCACTGCTAAGAAAAGGACACACACACTCTGCCTTACTCAAATGAAGGCAATGGGGCTCAGTACAAAAACTTGAGTAAAAACACCACGAAAGAAGTATGGATACCCTATAACTTCTTAACCAAAACTGATGGGAAGATGAAGACTTTGAATGCCTTTAAAAATACAGCCCTTTCTATTATCTGTTTGCAGAGAAAGTGGAAAGCTGATGTAAAGATTTGGTATATACTGTGGCATGTACAGATTTTTGATTGGAAAAAAAAATACTCAAATGCATAAAAAGTTATTATTTTTGAGTTCCCACAAATCTTTCATTAACTACAAATTAAATATTTGCTCCCATTTCCCCCAACCCTCCAAGATGTCTCTGTTGCCACCTTCATCTCAGAGAGGATAGTTTTGTGGATTACTGTCATGATCAGCAAATTTCTTCTCAAGGGGAAACTTGTCCTGTTTTTAAATTCAATAATTTAATTGAGAACTAGAAAAATAAAAACTTACAAATAAGAAAATGGTGTCTTCAAATTTAGGTAAATTGCTCGAAAAAGAGCTAGTGGTAGAACATAAGTTGACAATCTGTGTTTCATCCATAGCCCAACAGTGAATTGGGAAAGGGGGGAATTGCAAATCTTGCTTGGTTATTTGCCTCCTGTGAACACTATTTTGGGTAACCAGAACCTCCTAAAACTGATACCCTTCAGGACATCATCAAAAGGAATTTGGGATGATGTTAAAAATCACTGTTAATGTCACTGATCCTTAGCTCAGCTCTCATCTCTGTCACCAGTAAATTCTGCAGTGTAGATAAGCCCTTTGGAGAGCTTAATATGTTAAGAGAATCCATTACTTTTTGCTGATTTATTTTATAATGGCTCATTTACATGCACTAGGAAAGTGTATTTTTATACTAGTAGAAAGGCACAGATTGCCTCTTTACATTCATACAGGTTTTCAATTTTAGACAAGATCTTTAAAAAATTGACAGTATTATGAAGTTCCAAGAAGCTTTTCAAAGTCACTTAGGTTTCTAAAATCTATTATGGTTATTTTTTTTCTTCTTATTCCAAAGGTTGTATTGTTGGACTGGTGGTGCTAATGAATCCTGTTGGATATGTTGAGCAATATGAAAAATAGGGCACTAATGTTTTAAAGTCTCTAAAACATTTCTCAAATTGACTGTAAAACATGGCATTTCTACAATACACGATTGTTTGGCAGGATATAAAAGCTTACTGGTTCTCATTTGGATGATTTGCATAACTTGTTCATGGCATCATTTGTAAATATTATGCCCATCCCAAGCTGCTGCTGATAAAAGAATAAAATTGCTTTTGCCAAAGCATATCACGCTAGAGATGAGAAAAAAAAAACTTCCTGTGCAAAAAAAGAGTAGAGCTATACAAAACGAGTTAAAATTATATACTGCGCTAATCTCAGGAAACCAATTTTGATGTCTGCTAGAGAACATAAAAATGAAAAAAAAAAATTGTTGCCTTTCACTGCGCAAAGTGGTTCTGCACATGTTGGGCAAACCAAGGAGCACTGGCTCTTCCCCAAGGGCTGTTTGCTGTGAGCATCCTGTGTGCCAGCACCCAGAAAGTTCCTTGGCTCATGCCGCTAAGACAGACTGGGCTGAGAAGGGTTTTTCTGGCTCCCCAGGCTCGCTGCTGATTAAGACGTAACCAGCAATTCTGTTTCACGCAGACAGATGACAATTCAGTTTGCTCACTGACCTGTGTTGACTCTTTGGTACTAACAAAACCAAAACACCACTACAAATCTATGTCACCCAAAAGACTGAATACAGAGGAAAACCTCATTTACTCAGCAAGGCGGGGCAACCTCCATATAATCATTTTAGAGTGTACTTTAATATTCATGACTGTCCTAGATGGTGGCAATTTTGAATCACACTACAAGGTTCACCAGCCTGTGCTTGCTTAGGAGAAGTCCTTCACGGGATGCTGTATTGCTTGGGAAACAAGGCTGTGGTGAGCACGATGCTGCCCATCCTTGGTGGCTCTGTCACAGTTCCCAAACAGATGGACTTAGATCTGGAAAGCACATCTGTTTGTTCCCCATCAGAGTCAGAAATACGTCATTGTGTCTACCTTCATGAACTCCCTGATTCAAAAGCACAAATTAAGACTTTCATCTCTATAGCTAGAGTATTTGGAGGGAAGGAAGAAGAACGTAACTAGGACATAGAATGCAACTATGTCTGACTGCTTCACAGACAGTTTCAAACTCACTATATTAGCAACCACGCTAATGTCCTTGCGCTAATTTTTATGCAAGCAGTTGAATTGGCTGCTGTAAACTTTTAGGAAATACGCCAGGCACTGAGAGATGCTGATATCTCTAGATGTGAGGCTAACACTTTAACAAGGCACCATTTATACATTATCTGCGGCAGAGCTCTGAAGTTACTAGTGTGCCGCTGGGCAGGGAGGGTAATATACTGCTCAGCCCCACTAAACCTGACAGCTGGCTTAACTGAGGCGTTTGTCTCCTCCATGAGGAATATAACAGAGCAAATATCTCAGAAAAGATACCATGACTTCTTGAATAGGTGGAATTTAATGACTTGATTTGGATAGTGCTTTTCCTCCTCACCTTGCATTTTTCTGCTTCTTAAACTTAGCAGACTACAAATGAGTGGCATTTTTCAATTGAACCTTAAACTAGGAAAAAATTTACAAGTCAGCAGCCAAGGCAAAGGAATCCCCAGAGAAAGTGCTTGGCATTATTTCCTGTGGTGATTCTTTGTCTGCCAAGTTGAATTTGGGAGAAGAGGCAGAAAAGAAAAAGAGAATTTGCTTTCATTATAAAAGATGGGAAAAAAAAGAGTAGGTGACTAATTACATCTTTAAGGTATATGTATCCTGTTCATATTGTATATAGATGACAGCTTTAAGGTATATGTATCCTGTTCATATTGTATATAGATGACAGTAATAACCTCATGTATAGGAATATTTTTAAAGTACAGAGTTAGCAATTTAGTAGACACAGCAAAAGAAAAGTATTATAGATTGCATTTCTTATATCTCAGTTGTAACAAGATTAAAACAAGATTTCAAGCCATTAAAATCAGCATATTGCCAAAGTAAGATTGGAACATAATGCTGGATATACATGTGTTATTCACTACAAACCAAGATCACCTCAGTTAATGAATTTGTACTGATGAGCGGAGTTCAGAGCTACTGCTTCTTGAAAGCAGACCCAACTAGCTGGGCTGCAGCATTGCCTTTGGCAATATATGGGCAGTAAAGCTTAGGAGTATGGAAAAAAACTTGTTTTTAAAGAAGTATTCCTAATCAATAATCCTACATTTGAGCATAGAAGGGACAATTAACCTTTCAACTTGGTTCTTAGAGCTTGGTACGGATATTTTTAGACCATAGTACAAGATTTGGCTGTTCCTGCTGCAGTGACAAGCAAAGCTTTTCTTTAAAAGCTGTAGAAAATATGTGTTTTGTGCAGTGAAAGTATGAAATGATAAGGAAAGCTACAGATTTGTATTTTAGAGTTGCAAACACCATTGCTGTATCTGTGCTATCCACTGTAAAGTCTGTACTATAGCACGGCAGTAAAATGCTTTCCTCTGCACAAATTTCTGAGTTTTGGGAATACTTTGCCCCCAGTCTCCTTTAGGAAAAAAAAAAATAAAAATCGCAAGTTTTTCCAAAATAGACTATGCAAAATAAGGCTATAAAAGGCTGGTGTCTCTCCAACAGCTACACCATTATTAGAACACAAGTTGCATGTGCAAAGAATCTGGATTCAAGTTCCTGGTCTGCTTTGCAGAAAGAGGAAATTGAACCTGAGACTTTCACCTTAAATACCAGCAGCCAGATACTCAGGAGATTGATCCGACTTTCCAGGTTTAGTAAGAATGGGATCTAATAAATTATTCTTCAAAACTTGTATCTTCCCACAAATGCTTTATTTCACAGAGTCCACATTCTTCATGAAAAAGCAGGGTAAAAAAACCCATCTGAATATTTTTTCTCTGGATTATACAAATAGCTTTATTTCATGATCCATACTTAATTACTGCTAAACATGTATGCCTGCACTGGGTCCAGAAAACTCACCAAGCAGAATTTTAAAAAGTGAGTATGTAGCATTTGGCATATCCAGAATCTAAACTAGCTGAGGGAATAAGAAAGCCAGAGAATCACATTTCTTTAAAGCAATTTTGAGTAAAACCAAGCCATAGAACCAATATTGTTATGGCATCATGACAATTATTCATGGGGCTTGGCTGGAAAGATGACAAGATAAATGAATAAAGCTGACTGAAACTGTTGGTGACCTGGTCTGGCTGACAGCACATAGCATCTACCTAGCAAACAGCATGATGCAACAAAAATGGAGGGTCAGCTATTCAAGAAAAAATAGAAAAAGCAGAAAAAAATCTGGAGCTGGAGATCACAGTGCTTACCAAGCATGGCAGTGACACACGGCCCTGTCCTGGAAATTGAATACCTTACCATGTACCCAGTGCCTCCCCAGCAGAACGTAGAGGCAGCTCAGAAGAGATCCAACCCCAAAAACAAAGCACCTAACTTGCTCGACTGCCGGCCTCGTTAAGTGCCCATAACAGGAAAAACAAGGCTGACCATGTGGGAGTCTGCAGAATGGTCTTGGCTCCATCACAGAGCCCCAGCCCTCTCTCTGAAACAGATATAAAGAACCCTGAGCCCTTCGGGAGGAGCAGGTGTGGACCTTTTATTTGACTGAAGTTTCCCTCTGCAGCGAGACTTAGGTAAAAAGTCAGCAGCGGGAAATCAATAGATGGGACTAGCAGCAGGAGGAAGATAAACATAAATTGCACCTTCTGAAAGATAGTGTTGTGCATGTGCTAATCCCCTTCCAGTCTATAAATCCAGGAGCTGTTGCGATTATCATGCTGAGCAAGGAAAACCAAAAAATGTGATGGCAGAAGAGGCCCAAGAATGTATTAGAGACTTCAGTGAGATTTTTATTTAAGGAGTCCCTTGGTTTAATTGCATTCTCTCTGAACATAGAATGGGATCTGGTCATTTAAACAACTGCCTGGAGTGGAGCCCTAAATTAAAGGAGGAGAAGGCAGCAGCAGAGCTGATGCTTTCCCCTCTTCAAGCAGCTGCAGACATTGCATTTCTGCAGTGCGCTTTGGTGCTCAGTACCCTTTGGGTTGACTGAGGAGCCAAATAAACTGGGGAGCTGTGTTGTGGATGAAAGAAGAGGGATTAAACCTTTGCGCACACCTTGAATCCCCTGCAGGCCTGTCGTAACGGAGCGACTCAAAGCGCTGCGCATAATGCTCTCTTGAAGAACAATACAAGGTAAAAATTCTCAAAAAAAAAAACCCTTTTCCTCAAAACAGTTCAAAACAATGACAAAAAGAAACAATAAGCATGTGAAAACTAGGCTGAAAGGTCTCACTTCAGTAACGCATTATTTGCTACCCTGACAGCTCTACCACTACAGGTCATATTTTTATTACATTTGATGTATCTGTTTTCAAAGGGCTGACCACAAAATAAACCTTGACATAGCCAAAATTGGACGGCACTAATGAAGCACCAAGAGGACCACATGCTGTTCCTCTATGCTAGCAGCAAACGATTGGTAATTAAACAGCTGCCAGTGGGGGGTGCTTGATGTATTTTTACTAACATTTTGTGTATATTGCCTACATGCTCCGGAGTGACCAGCAAAGGTGGTTTACGTGGCATTTGAAGCTGAATTTCCTGAGGTGAAAACGCAATAACCTGACAGAGCACAATATTACAAGTGCTTCAACCTGCTAGCTTCCTCATGGTGGGTGCACAATTAATTTTTGATCTGGAGAGGACTGACTGACATTTACAGGCTCTGCAGACACCTGCTTCAGGAGCAGGCTTTCTTTCTGTTTCTGTAAAGTACAATGCACAATTCAGCTACTACCAGAGAAATAAGGTCTATAGAAAACTTCGCAGCTGCTTAGTGGTCTGAAACCACTTTTTTCTTTGGTAGAGGAAAATGAAAGTGTCTAGTCTGAAAAGTTTTTGGTTTGGGGATTTTTTTCAAGTGAGAGTGTTGTGTAGTACAAAATGAGTTTTACAGATAAATACCATAACATTTGATGCTGAAACCCAGAGATTAGCTGAACCCAGCCTGAGGGATGCACAGTTAAGGAGCAAACATTAAAAAAAAAAAAAAATTAAAAAAACTTGTCTTTGTCTTCTGGTTTTGTTTTATTACTGCTTAGTAGAAAGCATCAAATGGTCCAAGAGACCAAATTAGACCCACAGTTTTAAAGACTTTAAGCTGTTAAGCAGCCTGATTTCACGGGAAGATTGCAGAAGACACACTGTCTTTTGAAGGAAAACAGCAAATGTTAACACAATAACAAGTAAGCAGAGATTCTGAAGATTTGCCAAGCATCTTCAACAAGAAAAAGCAAATCATGTTGCATTTAAAATACCATTTGATGAGTAAGGACTTGTAATCCCTACAGGAACATGACTGGATATCTAGGTGAAGGCGACATGTATAAGCAATCTCTGGAATGCTGTGCAAGGCCCCTGGGCTTTATGAGAAGTGCTGAAGGGAGCATACAGCGTGTAGTCCTTGAGAAAATGCTCTACAGACATACTGCTCTTTCAACAAAAAGAGAAAAAGACACGGAGCACATTCAATTCGGGCTGTGTCAGTATTTCTCAAAGGACTGCCAAACTTTGTGTTTATCCTGAAACAGGACGCAGTTGCCATTGGCATGGCTGTGTTCACGGATCAAAGCAGTGGCTTTTGCCAGGTCCTCCTGCTGCTGCAGCATCACTGGATGGTGAATAGTGCCTGCTGGGGAGGAAGGGTTGCGGACAGCTCTTCAGGAATTTCTTTGTATGTTGCAGACCATACATCAACACTGCACCGTGCAATTTAAAAATCTAATATTCAACTACCAAGCTGCCACATTTTCAAGAAATCCTCGGAGAAACATAGGAATCCTATCAAAGCTGCAGCCTTATCACTCCTTGGAAATGTTCTGGCGTGCAGCAGAGCAGAGGGCATGTCTTATATTGAAAATAAGATCAGGCATTTCCTTTGTCTGACAGCCAACTGTGGCTAATGGGATTCTAAATTAATCAGAGTACAGAATGGGGCAGATGTAACAATGATAAATTATAACAGGGATCAACATGCAAGAGTAAGGCAGGCAGGAGTTGCCAGAGGAGAGTGGCAACTGCTGGAGAAACTACCAGCATCCAAAAATGATTTAACATACAGCAGCAGTTCAGTCCCCACAGCATAACATGTTGAAGAAAACCTGGATTTCAAAGATGCTCTGAATTTTCTTATGTGTTGTTCTCTGTCCAGCCCTACTCCAACATTCACGTCATTTTTCAAATGATGGAGGATGAGTTGTTTCAAACACCATCACCACAAGAGCACTTATTTTTTAAGCAAGCTAAGCTGCAAATACACAGAGGAGATAAAATACAGTTGAGGAGACTAAAGCTCAACCAAAACGTTCATTTTTTGCTTTCCAGCTGCATTTTGCCCACTGAACATGAGTTATGACTGCATTCAAAGCTTGCCTTGTGGAAATCTCCTTTGCGTGCCTCTGAGAGCAGCCCAAAGAGAAGCTCTGAGGCAGAGGTTCGACAAGAGTTGCTCTACACATTCCACCTTGTAATCCCTCCCCTAGAACTACTACTTCAGGCAGACAAGCAGTGTGAAATGGATGATGATCCTTCCCTCATCAAGGGACCTCCTTGCCACAGAAGGCTGTAAATGCAAGCATTCATGGGGATTCTAAACTTATTGGGGTGATAAACGGAAGAAAACTCAGTCAAGGCTGTGCAAAACAGGCACCATCACTGGCTTAGGAAACATTTATGCTGCAGATCAATGAAGACTGCAAGAGTATTTTAAGTAGCACCACTGTACGCATGCCCTGTCTTTATGCTGTTTCCCTGACATTTGCTACAGGCCACTGGTGGAGACAGATATTGTAGTAGATGGGCCTTTTGCCTGACTCAATGCTTCATTATTTTCTATAGTGATGGTAAATGTCCCTGTCCAAAGAACTCGGTGCACTACCGTAAGCATCTGGATCTATTTTGTTTGCAGTGATTATCAGCTGACTCAGCTGCATAAATTAACCTGGCCAACCAGCAGATATGGGCAGAGTGCTGTGTGGGCACCTGAGAGGTTCAGTGCTGCTGGGCTGTTCGGGGACATCTAGTCGTTAGACTTTAGCAAGGCATATTTAATATATGTAAATAGGCATTTTATAATGAGTAACGTTGCCAGTTTTTCCAGATTGCTAGCACTGTCCTCCATTAAACTTGGAGGGCAAACTCACAAAACACATTATTAGGGCAGGGAGCAGTAATGCTAGCACATAAATCCGGTGATGCTCTTAATCTTGGGAAACAGAAAGCTGATATGCTTGCTTCTCAAAATTTATGTCAATATTGTTATTATAAAACCATTAGAAATATTCCACATTATTGTTCTGTTTCAACACATTTAGTCAGAATACACAAAATTAAGCAAAAACACAAAGAACAGTATCATAAAGGCTATGAGAAAATGATCTAGACAACTGAAACTGAAATTATGTTATTTACAGTGCAAATGTAAGCGATGCAAGTTGGAATTAACATATCACTTAAAATAAAATAAAAATATAACATGAAATAAAAGCGTTAATTGTTGCAAAGATACTTACATGTAGATCCACCATAAGAATAAGAAAATGTTAAAACTCCCACATCTCTAGCATGGATTTATTTTGATCTGGCAACAAAATCTTCAACTACCTTAAACACATGCTGTGTGACTTCACAGGGCAGAGTTATATTTGTTTGGATGCTAGAATCCTATAAGGCATCCTTCATGGTCACTCCCCTCCAATTTCAAGTTGGTAAAAGATGAAAATGCAGAAGAAACTTTTCTACAGCAGTGTAGGTATTTGAATGGATGTGGCAGTTTCAGCTAGTAGTGTGTGAAGAAGGCAGTTCTGCAGAATTAATGTTACAAGCATTAGCCAAAACAGATTTTGGATCTTCTTCTAGCACTCTATTCATCTTGCTTCATCTATTTCATGTTTTATTCATAATTTTTTGAGTTCATTTACAAAATTACAATGCTTAGCTAAAGTGGTGCACTGCTAACAGACCTTTTAAAAATCCTCACAGACTCTTTTTCATGGTGGTATGGTGCAAAATGCTACTTAAAACTGGCTTTTTTATGAACCTTAGAAAGGCTATTTCATAACTGCAATAACACACACACACATGTAGTAACACACTCTGTTGATTTGATTATCACCAAATAAACACACTTGTTGGTTGGCTGAATGTACCAGGCATAATGCACGCACTGTAAGCAGTGTGGTGATTTCAGGGTATGGTGTCTGTGTTTTCTAACCACGTTCTGTCAGTACCATAGGCCGTAACAGGAGCAGATCACTTTTGGAATCACCGTCCCATGCAATTTTTTATAACTAGCTACACCAGGACAATTTTAAAAGAACAACAGAACTGCCTGCTTCAGTAAATCTTCTGCTTCAGATAAATGATGGTCAACAGATTGCCTAAAATTTAAGCTGGGCTAAATCAGGGACAGCGTGTCTGGTCTGAGGATCTCCCATCACTTTCAGATTCGTGTTCTGTGCTCTCCTAGCTGCATCCTACCTCACCACTTCTGTAGGCACAGCATCTACAAAGGTTTTGTGATATTTCACTCTCAGAGCCTCCTGTGAGTTCTGTCCTTGGTCTGTCAAATGAACATCTTGTATGGCCACTACTCAGGTGCAGAATGCCACTTTCTGCAAACATCCTGATCCCTGGCTGCAGGTTTTGAGTGGGAAGGTGGGAGTAAGGCTCCCACCTCCAGAATAGCAGATGATGTGCAGATGAATGGGCCAGGCAAAGTATTGTGTGATGGCAGAGCAGGAGGACCACCAAAGTAGTCCACAGTGCAGAACTGCCACTTAAATATATCTGGATGGGTGGTTAAATCATCACTGCTACACAAGAGGAACACAATCTCCCCCTGCCTCCCCAGACAGTCGGGGAAGGACAAGCAAGATCACATTGATACAAGTCACTTCAGGGAAGGCACCTCAAA
The DNA here is from genome assembly GCF_963932015.1 of Anas acuta. Classification (NCBI taxonomy): domain Eukaryota; kingdom Metazoa; phylum Chordata; class Aves; order Anseriformes; family Anatidae; genus Anas; species Anas acuta. Next base: position 14,412,443 of record NC_088989.1, on the reverse strand, counting down.
CAATGAATTAAAATGTCTGCTGAGGACGAAGGATGGAGGTCCGAAGGATGGCCTCATCTCATGGCTGAGGAGGTCACCTCAGCTCCAAAAGCAGCTGTCTTCTTCACCCCATTGAACAAGATATGCCAGTGGACAGGCTGCAGCCAAGGAAGGAGTTTGGCAGGCTCCCCAGAGCAGACAGCTGTGTCAGCACACAGAGTGATGGGCTTTGCCTTTCTAACTACCACTGAAGAAATGTTGGTATTCTCACAGTTAGTACCAGCTCAGTGCTCAGGAACTATCCAGACATTGGGATTTAATAGGAAAGCAATGGGACATCCACAAAGTGCCTGTATCAACCATGAGCCATTCTGGTCCCCATCCCTTTCAGAAAGCATTTACTCGAGCTGCAAAGGACATGAAGATGGGCAATAATCAAAGTTATGAAATGGCTTCTGGTTGATGACTGACTGACTACATGGACTAGGATTGCTAATGCTGAAAAAGAGGTGACTGAGGGGGATGATTTAGCAGAGGGTTACACAACTGTATGTGTCAGGGAGAAGGTAAGTGGACAATAATTGCTGCTAATACCAGTCGTCAGGGGCATCAGATAAAATCAGCAGCTTCAACTCAAACATGAGGAAGGTTTTCTTCAACCGGTGCATAGTTAAGCTGTGGAGCCTATTTCTGGGCTGTTGCAGAGGTTAAATTTGATTTGAATTCAAAAACAACTAGGAAAATTAATAGAAAAAAATTACTAAGCAAATAAATACACAGATACCATCTTTGGCTCAGGAAAGCAGAGCTGTAGGTACTTGGACACAACAGGAATATTTCTGATGCTTCTGCATTGCTGTAATCTTCCCGGTGGACCCTTATGTCAGTCTCCAATGCTACCAGGTACTAGCCTGGATGGGCTTTGTTTTACCCATTCAGACTGGCTTTGTGTCCTACCTGCAGTCTTTCTGCATAAAGCTCCATGATCACATGCTAAAATTTGCCTTCACTCACTTGCTTGACACCCAGGGAATGGCAGAATAACAAACCACAAGGGACAAAACATCCCCCCAGGCACTTCGGCTGTACATCAAGATACAGATCATCTTCCCTGACAACTGAGAGTAGCACAAAGGAGCGAGCTGGTCTGAGCACTGATCTCCCAAGAAGTGGCCCAGCAGTGGCAAAGACTTGCTGCACGTGGTGGAGACCAACGCTGCAGCCCCTGACAGAGGGAAGCACGTCTGAGCCCAGGAGAGGAGAATGAGGTTCAGGAGGCTGCAGCATATGGGCTGGTGTTCTGAATCTCTCCTACCAATTTGTATAGCAAACCTGCAATTTCTGTGGTAGCCATGGAAACTAAGGTACTGGAGTACAATGAAACACATGTATGAATGCTGTTGCCACCACTGAGCGTACATCACTCAGCCTTTCTCGACAGCGAGGGCAAAGACAAAGGTATCTGTGTAATTAGTTTGGTTGTGGCCCCTGAAGTCTAGACTGGGCTGAACAGATAGCTGTCTGCAGCAGCTCTTCTTCCCTGACCAGCTGCAGGATGGGGTGCAAGGCTGATGTCGAGGAAGACAACCATATCCACTCCAGAAGAAAAAAAACAAGAACGGATGGTGTGGTGGCTTTACTCTGGTGGGCAGCCTAGTTCTGCCATGGCCGCTCTCTCACTCCCCCTCCTCAAAGGGAAAGGGGGAGAAAATATGACAGAAAGAGCTCAAGGGTTGAGATAAGGATGGGGAGACGGCTCAACAATTATTGGGATGGGCAAAACAGACTCAGAGTAGGGAGATAGTAAGATTTATTATCTATTACTAACAAGCTAGAGAAGTGAGAAACAAAGGAAAGAAACCAAAAACGCCTTCCCCCCATCCACCCTCTTCCATCTCCTCCCCTGAGAGGTGCAGAGGAACAGAGGAATGGGGGTTATGGTCAGTCTATAGCACTTTGTCTCTGCTGCTTCTGTCCCTCTCTTCCCCTGCTCCCCATGGGGTCCCTCCCACGGGATGCCGTCCTTCCCCAACTGATCCTGAGTGGGCTTCCCACAGGCAGCAGCTCTTCCAGAACTGCTCCAGATATGGCTCTGTACCACAGGGTCCATCCCTCAGGAGCAAACTGCTCCAACCTGGCTCCCCTACGGGCAGCAGCTCCTGCCAGGTCACCTGCTCCTGCGTGGTCTCCTCTCCACAGGCTGCAGCTCCGGCCCGGGGCCTGCTCCTGCGGGGATCCTCCACAGGCCGCAGCCTCCATCGGTGCAGGGCCACCTGCTCCACCGTGGTCTCCTCCACGGGCTGCAGCATGGAACCCTGCTCCACTGTGGTGCTCCATGGGCTGCAGGGGGACATCCTGCTCCACCATGGGCCTCACCACAGGCCGCAGGGGACTTCTGCTCCAGCACCTGAAGCACCCTCCTTCTTCACTGGCCTTGGTGTCTGCAAGGCTGTTTCTCACTCCTCTCTCTCTCCCAGCTGCTGTCTCCAACATTTTTTTTCCCTGTCTTAAATATGCTCTCACAGACGTGCAAACAACATTACTTTTTGGCCCGGCTCTGGCCAGCGGCAGGGCCCTTATCTAACATGGGGCAGCTTCTAGATTCTTCTTGCAGAAGCCACCCCTATGGCCCCCCAGCTACCAAAACCTTGCCATGTAAACCCACTACAGATGGGAAGAAATATTCCCAGGTGAGATGTACAAAAAGGATAAAATCTAACTCATTTTGCCTCTCTTCACATTGCTAGTAATCTTGATGCCCATAAAGATTTGCTTTCTGATGGTTTTTCAGCCAGGCAGCCACAGAAGTCAACAATCATCTCACCTGGAGCAACAGGCAAAAAAAAAATGCTCCCAGCAGTCAATTTTCTTGTGAAGGAAATAGCTGGAGGCTGATGAAGGACTTCAGTGTACAGCATAAACCTGTGCAGAACTGCAAACCAGGAGACTCTGCCTTTAAAATATTCAAAAAAGACATGTTATTTCCCTCAGACGAGTTCTCCACAGATCACTAGCTTTTGTTTAGCCACTGCTATGCAGGCTGGTGTCAAGCTATCTGCCCAGACACATTGAGAGGACTGTGCTGTGTAAGATTTTAAGCTAGCATAAATCAGGTCAGGCTCTGGCCCAAGGATGTCTTCCCATTAGGATGTGAGGCAGACCTGAAAATGGAGATGTAAGCCTCTCAGGATGGTTTACACCTGTAAAAACAGGAAAATAATTTCAACGCAGAACAAAAACTGCTAACGTTTCAAACAGGTTGTATTAAAGCAGAAAAGCCCCCAAACTGCATTGTTTAAATACTGAAAGAGACCGTGTGCAGTTAAGTGACAAAGGGGCTTTGATAGAGGGCAAAGCACTGAAGTTTCCTTATAATCTGCAGCTGTCACTTGTCACCTGTAGAAGGGCTGACATAAAAAGTTCTTCAGCATCACCTCACTGACATAACAGTGAGGTGATGCTGAAGATGATGCTGAGGGTGGGCTGCTTGGGCGGGGAGGTGAGGGGGCACCAGCAGCGGGCCAGCTCGAGGGGCAGACCAGCCAAGAGCAGACAGCTGTGCTCAGCTCCCAGCCCAGGGACTAGTGGCACCTTCTATGACATGATACAGAAACGATACAGATTTCAAGTGTCAAGAGGTTCTTAACCTTTATCAGGCAGACGTTAGAGTTGAATGCTGCAGCAGAAATGCCAGGTCCTTGGCTGGGGAACCTGCGCATCATAACTCTCCTAATTAGGGACATTTGAGTTCACGTTTTTAATGGCCTAAAGCCCACTTAGCCTACCAAACTACTTAAACCCTAAAGATCAAAACTCAGCAGTAAGCAGTTTGTTTCTGCAGGCCTGTCTATGTGCTTACTTTCCATTCTTTTGAAAGGAAAGATCACTGCCACCGATGTCCTCCTGTAAGATCTAAGCCTTGCAGGCTGGATGTGACAGTTTTTCAAGCAGTGTCACTGGACTCAGCAGCTGTTCTGTAGTCAATAGATACCTGCGTAGCATCTATACCTATACCCAGGCATGAAGTGAAGACCTGTCAGAATTGGTTCTGTTTCATGTTTTTTTTATACTTTGGTCTCACTAGCTAGTTCACAGTTACCTTTTGGGATATCATTCTCACCAGGTGCCTGATATCTGCAGCTTAAGATTAATGACATTACCTAATTTAGAGTGCCAAATTTGCAAACATGACAGCTCTATCACTGGACAGCTTCTCCAACCCAGCTGGCTTAGGCCAGAGGTACCTGGCCTGTTGGCTGGTGAAGGGACGCTGACTGATGTGCCATTAATTCAATGGGCTTAGGAAAGTGGTAAATCTGGGCACCGAGAGGCTAGATTACATGCATGACAATGAAGTATTTCTTGTGGGATCTGTACGTCATGACCGACTCCTCCAAAAGACTTTATTTCCTCCAGCGGTAATTTTCATAAACGATATGCAGATTTTAGAATGAAATCAAGGTTTAAGTTTATAAGCAGAACTGAAATGTCACTTATCTTCTAAATTCCATTCACTTCACTTTTGCTTTTCTTCCTTTTGACACTCATTTAGCTATTTTTCTTCATTCTTGAATGCAATCCTCACAATATTTGGGGGATTGTAGATTGTCTCATTTGCCCAGAAGTTCTTCCCTGCCCCTTTCTCCCCCAGATCCTGATTCCTGCCTGTCATTTCCAGAGACTCATACCAGTAAACAACCACAGAGAAGAGCAAAGCTTTGCAATAGGTTACAGAAAATGACACTAAAATTGGATGAGCCAAACTCCCAGCTATGCCAAAGGGACAAGGCTCTAAAGAAAAAACTACAGCAAATATTCACTGGCAGTTGAGCAAGAAAAATTGGCATTTAGTTCACTGGTCTAAGCAGAAAAAGAGAGGCAAGAATCACAGGTTAATTCTGCTCTGTACTTGAAAGTCACAGAGGCAAAAGAGATCACGGATCCCTTGTTAATCTTCTCTTTTACAGAAAAACCAACACGTGGCTGTAGCAAGAGGTATGAGCTTATTGATATCCAGGTCAGACGTTTTAAAAACTACTTGGAAGAGTAATGGTGGGAGGGAATTACATGAAAGCAGGTTCCTAATTGCTGCTCTTTTTCCAGTTGAACATCATGTACTGCTAGTGAGTAAATTAAAAGTTAAGATTTTAGCAAATGCACAGCCCCATTGCAAGTGTTCTGTAATTTCTAAAGTGGAATAAATAATTTCCAGTGAATTACCCCGTTGCACTCTGCATATGAATCACAGAGAGATCACTATGTCCTCAAATTATTACTGGTCAATTAAACTTCACAAGTTTGACTTTACAAGCTGTGAATATCTGAAATCTGAGCTGCTGCTCAGGGCTGACATTGATTCTGTTCTCTCGCTGGTTGAGTGCACAAGCTTGTCTGTGAACATTTACGGTTAACAAGTGAAAATTCATCATCTACAAACACACAGGTGTAACTGAAATCTGTTTCCTTCATAAATTTTGGGTGGTATAATCCAATTACTTAACTTAGGTCTTAATTTGATGTTATCTTTGTATTATGCAAGCAGCTATAGTCAGGTGCTGCCTATGTTAAGGTACTCCAGGTGCTATGGAAGCAGCCTGGATCTTGCAAATAAATGGTCTAGAGCTGCATAAACATTTTGCAAATGGAAATATGTTTATACCCAAAATAAGTTGCTGGACTTTGGGGTAGTCACATTTCTTCACAGATTTTTATGGCTATTGCATAGTCACAGAACACTTTGTAATATCTCAGGAGGTTAACAAATTACAAGATGCAATGCAAACTCTTCACAAACGTCTGTTATTTTTGCAGCGACTACTTCTTTAGTACAGCTATGAAGGTGAGAATCAGACTAATGAAAATGGGAAAACCTCACACTTGCTGTTAGCAGTACTCAGCATTAGGAGATCTCCCAGGCAGGCAGCCAGCGGGTTGGACCAGCAGCATCTCCAAGCAGCAGGGAGCTGGTAGGAGTTCAGGTGAGCAGCTCAGCAGCAATTAATTGCTGGCAGGGACTAAAACACAGCTCTTGTTCCCCCTCTCAGACATGCTAAAGTGGCTGAAGACAGAAGGCCTGCAGTGTCCCCTCCAGGGACACTACTTCAGGGTACAAACACAAGAGAGAAACTGTGTTTAAATTATGGGAGATCCCTGTACCACTTGACTCCAACTCCCAACCAATCCATCTCAGCTGGCTGACATGGTACAGGCAGTGCTTAACTTCAGCTCTAGTAAGCCTTGGCTAACCTTTTCTTCAACCTTAACCTCTTAATTTTGAAACCTTTTCTCTAAACAGAAAACTTCAGTCTTTGTAAACCACACCTCATTTATTCAGAATGGAGTTTTTGAGTTACTGAAAGCAGCTGTTTCTATCTTCCTTGTCTTTCTAGTGACCTCAGAGGTTTGCCACACAGAAATGCTGCTTAATTCTGATTGTTCGTAAGCCTAGAAATTGGACTATGAGCAGGACAAACACTGAGCTACAGACAAAGAAAAGGAGATGGCAGGGAATGATGTGCTCGTGTTGTCATTCTTTGCTTAGATTCCTTCACTGAAGATGCAGAAGATGCAAACAGCTACAAAGACATATTAGGGAAAAAAAGAGACCTCTTTAAGCAACAGGGTTTTTTGCCTGTTCAAGTGGCAGTTAGCCATCATGCACTTGGTTTTGACTGATGAAAGCAATGGTCTAAGAGGACATTCTATGGAACAGTGGAATTTAAGAGCAGTGAGACACGATTTACCAAGAAGACAAAGCAAGAAGGAATCCCAGTGATGCACATGAGGTATGTGATATGGCTGCACTAACCGAACTCCACGGTTAGCTGGCTTAAACCATGATAACCACCATAGCTAACGCAGCAGTAAACTCTTCCTATCCCACAGTGCGAAACACAGAGGCCAGTGTAAAGAATTGGGAAAGAAATAAACAAACAGAAACCCATGACACTATTTCTCTAATCCACATGAGCTGAGAAGCAATAACTTCAGATGTGAGCTGCAAACATCACAGCAACTTGATTTGCACAGCAATGAGATCACACAAAGCCCTAGCACAAGAAGTTCTTTCTGCTTTACTTAGAAATGCGTTTGATTTTACTTTCCTTCTCTTCTCCAGAAATTCTAAGTTTTATAAAGGCAACAGACTTGAAAGCACAACTAAAAGATGCAGCCCCTCGTTATGCATCATGCAGGAGCTAACCCAGACATGCTGCAACATAACCTCTCAGGTGGGACCACCTCAGTAATCTCAGCAACACCCCTGCCAGGAGAACGCAACAGAAGAGCTGGGAAGTACCTCCTGGGAGCAAACCTGGAGCCACCCCACTGCAAGTTGAGTCCTTGCTGCTTTTCTTAAGCATACAAAAACCTCAAGTTCTGCCAGACTCTGAGCTCTGCCTTTAAAACACTTTTAAGGAGATAATGTACAGCAGAAGTGTTACAGTCTTCTTGCAGTCTCTGGGAAGAAAACCTGTCTCTACAGAGAGGTAACGAGGAAAAAATAAAATCCTCTTTTACTTTATTTCTCATTTTCAACTTTTATTTTATTTCCTCTCAATGTCCATGTTCTTTAGCCTGCCAAAAAAAATCTTTTGGCCGCATCTTTCAGTCAGATGTATATCACAGCATCCCTATCATGTTTTTCTGGCCTCATGTAGGTAATGCACGTGTCCGAGCCCAAGATGATCCCCACACAAGGGAAATCTGGATTTAACCCTGACATGTTGCTCTCCTCCTGCTTCCCAGCGTGGAGCCAATGTTGGCCTCTTGCAGCACCCCTCCCCCCAACACACACACACTTCAACTCACATTTGTTTTGATTAAATTCCCCAGATAACCAAAACTCTTCTGCCCTTTGAAAGTTATTGCCTCCCAATAACCTAATAAAAGAAACATCTGGAAACCTTTAAAGGTTTAGATATGTCCTATTTGATTTACTCTATAAAGGGAAGAGGAACAAGACTGAAAGAGTACAGGAGATTGAAAACAAATATATGGTTCAAAGCTGAGAACTTCAAAACCCTGCTATTAATGCCGTGAAGGAGCAGCATAATCCTGGGGTCAGGCTCTGTGATAAATGAGATTAATGCAAATTTTGTATTCCGTTACCATCTACCTTCCCTTTTTTTCCAAAATACATAGGACATCACTGCACTACAAGCAAACAAGAAGCAGTTTCTATACCCTGCAAAATCATCCACGTGCATTTAATGCTACATCTGAATTGCTGAATCCTGGCCTCCGGAGTGGTTAAATAAAACAAGCTTGTGGGACTGGCTGCTCTCTTACAAATGAACACCGACTCAGAAGAGCTCTCTACACTTGACCTGCAGAGTAAGGATGTGCAACTGCTGACAGCAAACCGAGGCCATTTCTGTAGAAAAACATGTTGTTAATCTACTTCTCCAGCAGTGCCAGGAAACATTAGAGGGTACAGTCCCACATGTGCATGCACACACATCCATGCTCTAAATATAGGTTGAATTTCAAATAAAAGGTTCTAGTCTTAGTGAAATCTTCTGTCCTAACCTCTACCCTTGCCTCCTAATTCGTTGTAATTATATTTTCAATAGTTCTCAGTGAGGGAAGTTTTAGCAACAATTTTGGCCTGTATTTTTTTTATCCATTCTGCCCAAATCCACTTGTTTTTCAGGTTCACTTAGGTCTTCTGTCACTGTTCAAAAAATCTTCTACCCATCCTACAGTTTCCCATGAGTGGGGGCTTTGTGGCAATTTCTCGTCTATCCTCGTATTAGGTTAGGAGGCTCAACTTTTAAACATTTTCCCTTTGGTTGGGTACTGCCAGGTTAACCTCCTGCTTCATTCTTACTCATTCATCTTTTAGTTTCCCACTTGAATGAGAACCTTTTGCACATACCAATGCAAGGTATAAAAATAGGAAAAGTAGTTAAACTTGAATTGTAAAAAATATTACAGTACATTGCCAGCACTGGAGCTACTATTCAAAGATGGCTGGGTTTGGAAAGCTGTGTGGCAAGATGCCAGCAGTGTGCTCCAGCTTCACAGGAGAAAAGGAAAATGCTTTACTCAGAGATTCCCAGTTAACTTCACAGCTTGAAGGACTCTTTTCCCTCTTGAATTCAAGTACAGCTGCAGCCTTCTAATCTATACTGTAGCAGGTTGTGGTACTTGCAGCCATCAGGAATAAAATATTTCTGAGCTTTTTTTCCTTATTCACAAGCAAAGACATTTTTGCAAATGTGCAAAACAAACAAGCTGATAACATATATTCTCTGAACACCAGCAACAGAGCTTTGGAAAAAAAACCATCCAGTAATGAGGTTCACAAGAGTAGTGTCTTTGCTGTATTGATAGCTGGACTATTCTGAAGCCTGGTAGAGAGTCAGTTAAAACAAAGCTAAGGTATGAGCTAAGTAGGAGTAATATATCTCCAAAATTGAAACCATATCAGATTTTTATACAAAAAGTAATTAACTTCTGGCACTTTCATTTTGGAATGCTGAGTTCGAAATCCCAATGGGTTCAATTCTGAAGTGCAGAGCAACTGCCCCCCCCCCAGCAAAATCACTTCAGTATGTCACAGGTTGGGAACCTAAAGCCAACAGATGTTTTGGAGAAGCTAATCAATAAAGCTATACCAACAGTTAGATCAAGAAGAAAATATTCCAGCTGAGAGACTGACTTACATCTTTTTTCCTATGAAGAGTCAGCAATTTTGTCGAAGTACAACACGAAGAGACAGATTTCCTGCAAATAAAGGAAAAGGGGTTAGATTTTGTTACACTGGGACAAATCTAAGAGGATCTACTATCAAATTCACCAAAAAAAATCTGGCCAGGAATTAATGAAAGAGGAGATATGGCAGATGGTTGTGCTCACGGAGCAACATGGTCCTATCTACATTTGCTCTCACTGAAAGGAAGCATTCAACAACAAAAAAGGAGGCTGCTGGCAATGAATTTGGAAACTTCTCAGAATAATCTACTTAACACAAGGAATACAGAAGAATTATTTCCAAACGGAGATTTGACATTTACACTAGCAGGAATAGTATCTTTGGTAAGACTAGGGAGTTCAAACATACAAGAGCTGTTAATATTTCCATTTCAGTACCTAAACTTGTCATCAAATGGGGGTAAAGAAAGCTCCATGACATTGCATCACACTTAATTAAAAAAAAATTACAGGGGGGCTAAAAGGGGAAAGAGTAGTGGGGAGGGGCAAAGGAAGAATTATTTTTTATTATTATTATTATTTTTTTCCCTGAGTTCATCCATCACTGGTTACAATTATACACAGAAAATCAAATTAGTTGCACCAGTGGTCTGTTCAAACCTGACAATTTCTGTATTTCTAGTTTAGATTGGAGGAGAATCAATGAAAGTTTTACAAAGGTAAGTTTAAGTCAAAGCTTACAATGCAGAGTGCTCAATCTGTCTGCCAAGGCAAGGTTCAGCCTTACAGGAGTCATTAAGGTTAATGCAATCTATACTGATGTGACAGTAAGATGCTCTATTTTCATTACACCAGAAAGAAGCTCTGATTCACTGTGGTTAGGGCTAATTGACAGTTTCCAAATCACACAGTGGTAATTGTTTACAGTTGTAGAAAGAGAGTATATCGTTTTCACTGCTGGTATACTTGATACATTTATCCACTTAACCCCTCTCACTTAATTCCCTTTGATATGTGGAAATAAGAAATAATTGAATCCTAGTATCTTTTGACATTTACCTTTCAGTTAAGAAACTGCTTTGCCTTGTAACCGGGAATTAGGTCAGGGAAAGCTTGAACACGACTGCCTCTTTCTTCTGAGAATGACCACCTGTGCCCAGGGAGGTTGTGGAGTCTCCTTCTCTGGAGATATTCAAGGCCCGTTTGGATGCCTGCCTGTGCATCCTGCTCTAGGGAACCTGCTTTTGCAGGGGGGTTGGACCCAATGATCTCTTGAGGTCCCTTCCGACCCCTACAAGTTGGGGAAAGAACCAGAGCAGAGGGCAGCCCTGGGTGTTGCATGGTTGAGGCATGGCAAGAGAAGCCCCTGTGGATGAGCTCTGCTTCCATGCAGGGTATGGACCGTGGGTGTCCAGCAGCCTGAGGGGCTTTATCCAGTCATTCCCTACATTTGCAATTTAGTAGCTCCAGAAAGGTACTGGTGCAATACAGCACCAGTAGATCTCTGTGTAATCTTCAAAAGCAGCAGTTTAGAAGCCATTCTCCTCAAAACAACCCCCCACCAGGCTCATGCAGGACATGGTATAACAAGGTCCCGGTTCGTGCAGCTTTCCATGCAGAACGGAGAATGCTTTCAAAGGCCTGCGCCATTTGAAAGGTTTCACAGACAGGCACATCCTGAGGGACCAACAGAACTGGTTATTTAAATGCCCTCCTCCATGGAGGTTTTCTAATTCGATTTGGAGATCCTCCTGACAGCATTTCCCTGTAAGAGATTTGCCTCAGAAGAGTGATCCATTCCAGGGGCTTCCACAGATACATCAGCCAATGCTTGATGAAGCCCATTTTCTGCACGGCAAGAGGGGGCATGCTTTCGCCTCCTGGTTAAATGATCAAATGGTTAAAAATAAAAGAACAAAGTAAAGTATCCATTTATGCATTAATACCCAACAACTACTAGGTAACAAGGAAATAAGATGGAAACAGTTTAATAAGGCAGGGCTGGACGTGAACATTGCTAATGCATAAGAGTACTTTAAAAAAGACTTAGAGATAGCAGTTGTCATCAGTAGAGTCAAATATATTTAACTAGTATAAAATCTAATCCTCATATGAAATATAATGAATTCTGCATGAAGTAAATGAAAAGCAAACATGAAAATGAAAAGCTCCCTGAGTGAGCCTGGACATTTCATGGTTTGTAAAACTGACTGTATTGGTATTTGATGCGATGGCGGTCACAAGTTCTGATGCACTTTTTGACAGTGAGCAGTGCTGTGATGCTTCAGGACAGAAAAACTTGTAGTCAACTGGATCTCTTAATTTGCTTCACACATTTTATAAACTTTAAAATGAATTTAGGAAACGCATCGGCTATTAAGGAAGATACTATGTGATGCTGCACCTGCTCAAGTAGGTATTTCATGTTATAATAAATGCCAACTAGACTCAGCTGTTTGTAAAATTAAAAACGAAGGGGTAAAATCAAGCGCATGCAGATAGGTCCATTAAGTACTACCTGCTACCTAATAGGGTGCAATACTGAGAAAAAAATAAATCATCAGATTTTGGAAGTGACAAGATGAACCCAGCCACAAGGCCAGCCACTAATTCCAATGAGATGCTGAAAGAGATTATTAGTTTGGGGGAAGGTCCTAGAAGGTACTAGGCTCAATTCTACAAAAGAAAAAAAGAAGAAGAAGAAAAAAAAGTAATTTCAGAGGGTGTTTCGGTGCCATTTGTGATGACAGTGAAAAAGTAAAGTAAGGCATTGCTGAAGGACAAAGTTAATTCGCTAAGTCTATGAGTTAAGGCGTTGTCTGTTTGCACAAGAGGTCTCTGAAGCATCCATACACACTTCCTCCAGCTACTGCTTAATGAATCCTGCAATTTTCTCTCCATGTGAGGCTGCAAACATCTGTAATTCACCGTCTTTCTCAATACATGTGAGTTTAGCAACTTCTGCTGTCTTAGAGCTGGTTATAGTGTTTGCCAGAAAAATGCAGCTCTCTTACAACACAGAGCTGCTTCTTCCAAACATGGGTGTTCTCAGAAAGTCTGTTTTAAAGCAGTAATGGGGATGGCAGTGGGTCCAAATCACCAAGGACCCTCACCATCTTATGGCTGTGTTCCCACGTGGGCAGGGTCTCAGACTGTACCTGTTTCTAACCAAGGCTGTGCTTTATTCCCTCATTATTTTAGGAACCCTGAATCAATGAATTGTTCAGGAGGTTGTAATGTCTGAAACTTTAAAACGTGTAAATCTACGTAGTTTCAGTACTTAGGTCTGACAATAACTTCCTTCCTCTGACCAGAGCTCTTATGATCTCTTATTTAGACCTGGTGGTAATTAGACCTGTCAATAATTACTGGAGCTCACTGAACTGAAATGATGTAAACAGAAGCTTGTCAGCGCCACCTCTCTATGGCTCAGGCAGAGCTCTCCTGTCATGAGCCAGCGGCGTGGTGGGGTTTGGGCCTGGCAGGGTTTGGGCCTGGCTGACCCACAGGCTCTGCCCCCACACTCTGTGGTGCCCAGGACCCCCAGCCCTCTAACCAGAATCCTACTGATACTATAATGGGTTATAAAAGCCTGGAAGGCTGCTCTGGCACACTGAGGACATGTGGCTGTGGCTTCACCGCTCTGGAGGTGCACCAAAGCTGTCTGCGCACACCGGAGCCATGCAACCATCCACACATGGGTGGGAGCCTGGGGAACGGGACCCCCGTGCAGCTGGGGGGCACGGGGTGGCTGAGCATAACACACTGCACTGCTCTGCACCTCTGACACCAGCTGGGCCCAGAGCCACCATCCCAAACCCAACGGGAGAACGGAGGTGGGGGTGATGCGTACAGAGGGGGTGATGTGCACAGCCCCTGAAAACAGGGTAGCCAAAGTGCTTCACCTGAGCTTCAGAAGAACAGCAAACAGCACAAAACCTGACAGCTGGATTATGTGGGCATGTCTGGATTACAGAGACAAACGACAGAAAATGGAGTTCAGGCCCTACTCAGGTGTTTTCCTGCCACAGAAAGGGAGGTTCCCAGCAGGTCAACCTGAACGTCCCAGTCACAGACAGAGGGGTGAAAACACAGGTCCAAACTGTCATGTACTGAGGTCTGAAATACAGCCTTGTGTTGAATACTCAAAATTTGAAGAAAATTTAAAAACTGACACCTTGGTCAAACCCTGCACCTTGAAGTCACCTTTAACGGAGCGATTCTGTTAGTGGACAAATGGGCTGGCGAAGCAAATCAGCTGCAGACTTTCATACAGTTTTGCCAGTTACTCAGGGGTTCATTGGAGCAGTCCAATGCTCAGACACAAACAAGACAGAAGCAGTTCAGGCTTTGCAGGGTTCATCATATTCTCCCCCAATACCTTTTATCTCTCAGGCCTGGGATTTGTTAATCTTGCATTGCGCTACACATTTCTGAGATCTGCAGTGGCTGCTAGAGCTAAATTGCACATTTCAGCAGCTCATCCTCCTCCCAAACCATATAAAACTTCCCAAACTTGAGCAGTTTTCACAATTCATCTCAGGTCTAGCTAAACACAATGTGTCACATTTTCATTTTGACACCACCAGATGCCTGGCCCTGATACACTATGAGATGGAAACTGCTTTTCTGAGTAGAGTTTCACTCTGAACTTTTGCAGGTGGAGACCCGAGTATATTTTTAACACAGTGGAAACTAAATAAATTAGTCTCAAGGGTGAGTCTGCTGGATTAGCACAGCTTCAGTATGTCTTGATATTGAACACTTTTGGTGTTGTTATTCAAGGTAGCTCGAAGCAAGTTCTGGCTAATCCATAGCAAATGCAGTTTGCACATGGATCACCTCTCTTCTTTATAATCATAATATAGACTGCAAGAACTTTCATAATCTTGGGCAAAAATTGCGTATGAAAGCTGAAGCTAAGAGCTCCTGTCACTGCAGTGGCCTCATTGGCAATGCCTATGCTCTGATCTGCCTCAAATACAAACCAGCAATCTAAGCTGGGCATTGCAAACACTGTCTACATGTGAGAAAGAGCAAAGCTCTTTCTTGTGTGAACTCCTTTGATGAATCCTGTTTTGATTCAGTCTTCTAGGAAGTGAGCGCCTCTAAGACAATTTGCTTACACTACTTTGTCAGCAAGGCTCTCAGGGTGGTTATGGAAATTCCAACATTTAATAAATAAAAGACTTATATTTGAAAAAGGAACCCAAGAGTAAATTATACTGTATTTAACTAAATAAAGGTGTTTGTGTTGGATCTCATGTAATCCCACAAACAACAGCAAATGGTTAAAGAAACATGATAGGTGGGGATTTTCATAATTTCTTAAGCTATTTCCAATGCATTGATATTTTTCTTGGCAACTTCTTTAAGAGGTGGAGAAAAAAATAAAAAATAAAAGTCAACAGTGACAGCTGAGACACCATAATTACTGCAAGTTGGCTGATGTAAGTTTGCAAGGATACATCATGCATTTATCCTATGGTCTATGTTCCTCTGTGTAATACAAGGTAAGGCTTTGGAACTTCTCACAGCTCATTTGAACAGGCACAAGTACAGTGAGCAAACACCCAAACTGGTAACATGTTTACAGAAAAATGCATATACTGAAAAGACAATCAGATAATCAATGTGAAAACAACCTCTGTAAGCCTTCCAATCAATGATCTTTACATTACTCTTTTCCTCTAATCACACTGGACTTTAATAAAGACCTTCTCTCCCCAGAACACACAGTGTGCACGTCAGCTAAATACCTATCTTTCCCGTCCAAACTACAGCACACTGATTAATAATTGCCATCGAGCCCTCTATCCACGTAAAGAACAACTTTATAATAGCTTTAGATCTAAAATAAAGCTTTTGGAAAAACCTAGCATCTTCTCATGAACTTCTGTGAAAAAACTTCCATATATATATAGTGTCACTACCTGAAATAATGAGCCAAACCTGAAAGTAGAGATAACTAGAGACTCTTTGAAGCTTGGAAAGCAGCTGAGCAACCACAGGCATGGAAGGCTCAGCTTCCCAGATGGTGTCACTTGCAACATCTTTGCTTGGCTTCGCTGATGAGCTCCAGCCACACATCTCTGACACTTCATGCAATTCCCACTACCAATGGTTTTTGTTTTATTCCTGCTTCAAGGTTCACTGAGGTTTTTAAAATAAGAAAATAACGAACAGAAAATGATTATATGCAAATATTTGCATTCATACATACATTTCACTGTTTGTACATGAGGAGTTGTTTCCTGTGTGAATAAAAACCTCCTTGCAAACAGACATATCAGTGAATATTATCATAATGCAGAAATCCTTCAAAACAAGGATTACAAATGGAGTTGAATTCAGTATAAGTTTATATTCAATACCTAAAAGTCACTATTCGTCAGGAGGTCACAAAAAGAAATGCTAACTCCTTTAAATATTGAAACCATTCCTCACCAGGAAACCTGAACTAAAAGCACTCAACCTAAGTATTAGCAAAACCTAGCACTTCCATTTTTGACCTTTCCTAACTGATAGATAATGCCTGCAGCACAGACTAATATCCACCATATATGCGAGAATACCATGTAGGTCTGCTAGTTACTTCATATGTACTTTTTTTACTCTCCTCTGGTGCCCTCTCTGCTTTGAATGTGGTTTTCATTATTGCTCTACGAGTGTTTTGCACTAAAGCATTGGTGTACACTTGTTCTCTGAGCTTGGCTTTGCTGCACTGATTATATTAAAACCTTTACAATTTACAAAGTGTTTGGATTCATTTGGCCTATCCATTTTTGCCACCCAACAAAAGGGCTGAAATGAATGAATCAATTTTTAAAACAAATAGGACTTGACAGCAGAGACATAGATTTGTGCGAATGGCAAAAGGTGCCTAATTAAGAGCTCTGGGGATGATGAGGCTTTTATTTCTCTAATGAAAAGGAGCTTTGTGAGTTTGCAAGTGTTCTCCAGCTCCAGCAGGATGGATCTCTCCTCTGGGGAGAAAAAGACAATTCATTTTTCATGCCTCCACTTAGCTACTGGCATCCATTCTGCCTTCTGGGTCAAAGCTTTCAGGTGACCACCAGTTTCCAAATGCTGAACCAAATACCTGGAAGGGATGTTCTCACTTTCCAGACAGCACAGAGCGACTGTTTCTAAAAATCAAAGGTTCTCACTGATATCCCCTAATGTACCTGGTATTTTCTTTCTAAAAAACTGAAAGATCCCAGTTCCATGTTGTGTGTGTTTTCCAGACATAATGGCAACACTGGTGTTGGATATAAATTAAACTGATGAGCCAAGCACACTGGTCTCCCCATTGTCTTCTGTAATAAAAATATACAGAACATAAAATAAAATGTTAACGGACAGTATTATGCTAACTATTGTACTGCTATTAGGAAACCAAGTAGGAGGTGGCTGTGACGAGTAATGCAGCTTGCTGTGAGCACTGCTGCTCATTTGAAGCCCCCCCAAGGGGAAAAGGCAGGGTGTTTCCACATCTGATTACTCCTTGTACAACTAATCTGGGTGTGCTTAATCCTCACCCACAGAGCACTACGTGCACCTGCTTTAGAAGGTCGTTGGCGTACTTTAGTGGGTGCTAAAAACAAAGAAAGGAAAGTAAAGCTGCTGCTTTAAGGGCTATTTTATATATTTATATATATTAATAAAGAAACAGGACCATATGAAAACTGGGTAGGATTTGTGGCTGCCTCAGCCTTCAGTTGTTCTAGTGTGCCACAGCAATTCCTGCGCTAGCATGGGGCAGGCACGAGGAAGAAACCAAACTGCTGGGTTTCCATCATCTTCACAGCACTTTTAAAGACCTTCTGGAAATTGTTGTAATACCAGCATCCAAACTGAGCCTATGCTTTGCAGAAAGTTTAGTTGTACTGTTCCATGAGCAACGTAACAGTCTTATTTACAGACCCTGGATCGGGCTGGACTTCTTAGCCCAAGAGAGTGCTTTAAAGCACTCTCAGGTTCCTCACAGTCTTTCAGCTGGGGTTGTTCTTTAGTCCTCCATCATTTCTCATGAAACTCTGTCTTCTCGATTCTTTTGTTTTAAAATGAGATAAGCCCAAAATCCCAAGACCCCTTTGTGTGCCAAATGTTCTTTGGCACACACGTGGCAAAGTGCATCCAACACTCTTTACCCTCGAGCAGCACTGCAGGGACCCACAGCCTTCGGTGTGGAAGTGCACGCACAAAATCAGACAGCTGAGGAAAGCAGGAGCAGAGTTAAACATGCTCATTTTCCACAGAAAAATCATGAGTTAGTGAGGATTTGACACAAGTTACAAGTTTAGTAATGCCTGAGCTCAACCTGCCTAGAGCAAAGCACCGTGTTGCTGCGTGAAAGAAGTCCTTATTGAAGAGCATCCCAAAGCATAGCCCATGCCCTGGCACTGAGGAGGTGGCAAGTTTCAGGCAGACAAACAGGGCAGAGCCTGATGCAGAATATTTGTGTGCTGTGGAAATACTTAAAGACATACTTGTGTGGACAATTCTGTCCATGCAAGTGAGCAACACTGGCATTTTTGGCCACTGTACCCAGGACAGGTTGGTCACATCTAATGCCACCCTTTAAGTCTCCGTAGGCATTAGGGAATCTGGACCAGAAATGACAGACACAATGTCTGTGCTTTGGTCTGCCCTTATTCAGAGAAAAATCAGAGTTATGCCTAACAATGAAAAGCAAAGAATAAAGACAAGTGGGGAAAAAAAAAAAAACAAAACATTTCCCCCATACTCCAGAAGCAGTGCGGCTGCTGAAGCTGCAAAACCAAGCAAAGATCTCAACGAGAACATACAAATGCAATCTCTGCAAGAGTCTGCACACAACAGTGGATGCTCTGCATCCAAATAAGAGCAAAATGGCAACGTCCCAGGCAAGGATGCTTTCATCTAGGAATATAGTACATAGAAAACAGAGCAGAGCTTGTTACCCACCCACTTATAAAATATTAGAGGTAATGAACCTAAACAAAGCATCTCATTTTTCCTGGCAAACAAAAAAGAAAATCATTTTAACTAAACTGGCTTAAGTGAAACATGAGGAGTTGCTGCCAGCAATCCAATTTAGAAGTTTGCTTTTTTTTTTTTTTTTAGTTCATAACCTTTCAAATGTGCCTGCTCAGGCTAACTTTCTGGTGAGCAGGACTGTTTATTTCACTGGAAGTCTATAAAGCTCAGTGGGGAAAGTTTGCGTTTCTTCCAATTTTCTCCATGATAAAAACATCCAGATAGGTAGAAGGTTTGTAAAATGGAAGAGGACAGACAGAGCTGCTGTCTCAGCTTATTAAAAAGGCAATCCTTTGATTTTATATATTTGTATACCCCACACAAGCACCATTAGTACTGGAAAATAAAGAGAAAGAACCCGTCTACAAATTCAATCTTCATATGCAAGTTTGCCCTTAACTGGGTGGGGATAACCATAAGTTATATGCTCCAGAAGCCTCAGAAAGATTAAGATTTGCTGTATTGTAAGCTCAAAATACAGCATCCATTTTAGCTGAGGGTAAATGTAGTTTAGAATTGCCCTATTTCTAAAATACAGCCTGACAACTGATGTTCGAACCTTCAAAAATATATATATTTTAAATTTCAGTAAATACATAGCTAGAAATTTATCAGGAAGAAGTACTTCCACATACCTCCAAAAACCAGGAATAAGTCTCTTATAGATATTACCAACACTTTTCTGAAATGCAGACTGCAAAATTAAAATTGCAGCCAGATTTTCATATATATATACATATGTAAATACTTCTACTTTTAAGTAGTGACTTGGAATTTGCATAAAAGCCTCCAAAGCAAAAATGTTGGAGATCATATTAAATAGTATTATTAACGATCTTCATGATGTGCTCTGAATACCAAAAATGAGTTTAATTTGAAATACAACTTGAAAAATTCAAAGTGGATCCAATGTTAAAAATGAAATCTTGAGTAACAGTTCATATAATGCTGAAAGGTAACATGCTTAAGAGCAGGTGAGACAAGGGTCTGTTGGAAAAAACCTTTCAGCTTTCATTATAGCTATGAATCTCCTCTTGTGCTGTCTGGAAGGCCTGATGAGACCTGCAAGTCTTTCAAAACTAATATTGGTTAATTTATGGTTTCACATACAAGAGACATTTTTGCATGCGTTGGCAAATAAGTCTGTCACATTTCAGTAGTGATGACTGAATTCATGATTTCTCAGGTTGACTGAAATTGAAAGCCTTAAGTTATGTTTTGATTTTCAGAGGATTTTTTTTTCAGGATTAAGTCTAAAAGCTGTAAATCAAGACTGTTTTTTAAACCATGCAAAACACTCAGACCTTCTCCTGCAAATCCTACCACCGAGACCTCTTCTAAAGGGGTTTACAGCATCCCATTCTGATGTTGCTTATGTTACAACAAACACGAAAATAACGGTGGCAAAGGGAGGAAGAAAAGTGGGCTGGGTTGAATTGAGGAGGTTGATGTGATAAAAGAAATTGCCAAAAGAAATTGATGGGCTAAAAGAAAGTGGAAGTTGGAACCAAAATTACTTGAATCAGGTTGGGAATTTTCATCTGTGTTTGTGCAGGCTGCTTCTCACCCAGGGAGGAGTGGTGCAAGCAGTGCTTGCTTGCTTGAGCAGTGACATTGGGAAGAAACAAGTGCTCTGTGTAGGCTCACCAGACAAAAAATCCCAACTGATTATTGCAGCTTACACAGTCAGGCTCAGCACATGCAAGGCCTGGGGCTGGCAACAAGCTCCAACCAAGAATTCTGAGCATCAGGAAAATGTGTGGTGACAAAGAAGGTCCAAAGGGAAGCCGAGAAGTCAAGTTGCAGGTTGGGCTGCTCAGGGCCATGCCAGTGAGAGCCCACTGGCCCTGACAGACAGCTGCACTGGCTGTAGAGAGCCTGGTATTCTGAGAAAGAAATACAAACCATTGGAAAAGAAAATGCAGCCTTTCAGGCTCGTTTTACCCAGCCGCAGATCTGCCGAGTTAAATCCATGTAAGCCACCGGCACAGTGAGGGAGAGACTGGCTGAATAACATCCTCCTCCTCCTCTTCCTCCTCCTCCTCGGTGTGTGCACGCAGGCGTCTGTGCAGCCTTCTCCTTCCTTTAAGAACCATCGAAGCGTGTAATTTCAGGAAGCTGATCAGAGCATCCGTGCGGCAGTCAGTAGATGGCAGTTACACCTCTGCAAAAGGCAAACCTCAAAATAGGGCAGATGTTAGTCTACCGAAAAGGAGCTGATGGAAATAATACTTAAATACAAAAATAGGAACTGAGTTTCAAATGTCTTTGGATTGGGATGGCTTGGCTAGAATTTGTTGTCTTAGGTAACAAAATGTTTGTTCCCTCTGGCTTTCTGCTGCTTCTGCATCAAGACAGCCCACCTACCCCCCTTGTGTGAAATCCCACAACTCCTGATTTCATTAATATTAAACTTTGTAAATTTTACCTTTTGAGCCTAAGGAGCTCTGGCTACACCCTGTGAACAATGCATGGCAAAGTGACTTGTTTCTTTGTCACCAGAATCAGTTAAATCTGGAAAGAATGAGCTTTAAAAAAGGAACAGAAATCCCGACTCCCAGGTCCTATGGGCAGGGACAAGCATATGCTCCCAGGAAAATCCAGAAGGAAAAACAAAAATGAGGAGTACAAAAAGAAACTACTCAGTTTCTTCCAACACCACAGGGTGTTTACATCAGGCTCGGCAGGAATCTTGGGCCAAAATTAACAGAGAAAAGGCATCAAACTTATTTTTACCTTAAGCAGGTTTCTTTTTCCTTGCTTCCTCACCCAGGTAATCATTCAGGGATTTTGAAGCACAAAAAATAGTCAGAAGGCTGAAGAGAAATAGTTGCTATTTATTTGCTTCCAACTGAAATTAAGGACTATATCCTTGCCTCCAAGGGCAGTGTTTTCTTTGGTTTTATATCCACACCCATTGAAACAATCAGCTTTCCAAACAATTTTTCACAAAGTCGAAGGCAGTGAGTAATGCTATAATAAAAGGAATGATTTTTAACCATCTGACAGCCTTTCATTTTCTTCCTGGACTGCTAGAGCATTAACAGCAGACACTGCTCATGCAGTCCCGAGAGCTGCTTCCTCATGGGGCTGCCTCAGCTCTCCAGCTCCCGATCCTGCCTGTCCCCTGTATTCCTGAAGGATGACACTTTCCCTCTGTTTACTTTCAGAGTGAAAAAAATCATGTAACATCATAAGTTTGGGAATAGATCCTTGTGCAAATTTTTCATAAGCTATGCATTATGCATAGGGTATTGTAGTGGTACAAGGCAGTAGCTTGTACTCACGGATTTACCGTGTGCAGACATTTAATCTACACGCAGCCTTATCCATCGGCCACTTAAAGTCTGGTTTCTCATGTGAATAAAGCATAGGATTTCCACAGCCTTCAGCAGGGAGGTGTACCGCAACACTCACTGCCTTGCTGTAGGTACAATCTGTTTCAGGTTCTTTCCTTCCCACTGCTGAGCCAGCTCAGCTCACAACAGCACCGTCCTGCTGCACCAGCTCAGTGCTTGCAGCTTGGCCCTGAACATCGACTCCACCATCAGTCTGGCTACAACTGGGTGCAGCAAATTCCTTCCAAATACTTGGTGTCAACTTTGGGGAAGCCGTGGAACTTCCCACAGGTGATTCTGAGCAATTGCTCATCGCTCCAGACCTGCCTTTAAGGCCCTGTGTGCAGATGCAGCAATCAGGCATCCGGGGGCTCTGGGCATCAGCAACCATCAGCCATGTGGCTCAAGAGCGTTGTGACATGAGCCTGTCTTAAATCCGTATGTTAGGCTATTTCACTGTTTTGTTGGTGGAACTCTTCTTAAGATAGACAATTAAAGTGTTTTTTCCTTCACTGTTCTTTTCCAAGTATCTTTTCCCAGGGATGGTACTCACCAAGAACAGCAGCTGGAATTCCCTCCTTGAATGCATAAAAGCAGTACTTGAGCAAGTAGCTAATTGTGATAGTGGGAAACAAAAAGAAAAAAAAAAAAGAAAAACAAACAAACAAACAAAAAAACTTTTCAGGAGAAACAAATTGTTTCGAAGTTTCTGAAGCAGGACTTTATGAGGCATAATCTTTATTTACTCTTTGCAATTCCACTCTGCTGCGTAAGACAACAAAGCATCCTTCAGCTTTTACCAAAACATTTGAGACTTCTTTAAAACCCAACCCCAAAAGTCAAAAGCACTTTCCTTTTCTCTGGAACTGTCATCTCTTGTGGAAAGTAGAAAGCACCCACAAAAGTTTGCATTTTAGTTAGAACTCCATTTCCCCATGGAAAGAGCAAAGTTCAATCTGAATTTAAGCAACACTCTTCCCTTGGCTGTGATCTGACATGCTGTAAGCCCACATTGCTTGGGTTGCTTTTCCTCTGAACAGGAGAAGATGAAAAAATATTCTTCACAGACAGTCATCAGCTGTGTCGTTTCCACTTGTACAAACCCCTTTTGAATGCTTATCTGTTTAAAGGGCTGCCCAACACTAACAGGCCCTAATCTGTTCAGCATTCTCCAGTTGCTTACATCTGAGAAAGCAATCGATTTTATGGTAAAATACTGGAGTGCAAAAGTCTGAGATTATGACATTTCATGCCAGTTCACACTTCATTACTGGCAGACCAGAAGAGTAAAAGCAAAAAACTTTCCTAGCTGATCCTCAGCCCTACAAATCAGGTGCAGCATCTACACATGTCCAGCAGCACCACTTCTCAAATGCATCTTAAGAACCAACTAATCGTTGTATTTTTCTCCTTTCTGTGCTACCTTTGTCTTCTGGGAACATGTGAAAAAAATTCTAGCTCTGTGGGATGAGCAATAGAGAAAGAGATCAGAAAGTCCCCCAGACTGCTGTGGTTACACGGGCTTGGCATCCTGAAGAGGATCCCCAGGAATAGTTTGTCTCCTGATCTAGTAATGAAACTTTGAAAGTCATCAGTGATTAGCAAGCCTCATTAAAACAAAACAAAACAAAAAAGGCATTCTTTAAGAACAGAAAGGATAAAGCTGTCCTCGGCTACAATGCTGGTGACTTCAACCTGTGGGGCACTGCGAGGGGCTGGGAGAGGAAAGGCAGGGCTGCTGCAACAGAGCAGCACTGTGCGAGGCTGGCAGCCTGCAGGAGCCAGGGGCTTTCTGGGGATAAACACATTCACTAATTAGAATTCGCAATCCTCGGTGGCAAGAGGTAGTAAAAATTATTCATCAGCTATTAACAGGGTGTATTTATATGAACACACAGCCACATACCTCTTAAACCCAAGGCTGGCAGCTTCTCAGCCTGAGCACACGTGTTGGTAGTGTATTTACTGCATCAGTCATAACTTCGGAAATTGTTGGTCTGCCACCGCTCCGACACCAGCCACGCTTCTATCGATACTGGCTGATATTGTCACGTCGTGTCTGTCACTCGTTATACACAGGAAACCTTTTGGAAAGCTGCCTTTCCCTCAGCTCCAGGTTTGTTCCACTCCTACCACAGCAGAATCTTGCTGCAGCCTCAGACTGCTGCGTGGTACACGGACACAAACACAACCTGAGTCAGAGGCATTAGCATCACCAGAAGTCACATTTCTATTGCAGGAAGAATTATGGATTATTCTTCGTATAGAATTTAATCTAAGCATGCAATTCTAAATAACTTGATTTTGTATTAAAAAAAAAAAGCATTCTCCCTGCCAGTGATTTCCTCTTCTCCAATGTAATGTAAATAACATTTTATACATTTCCTGTTTTATGGTCTCTCTGATTGTGTCTTACTCTTTCCTTCAACAATGAAAATTATTCATAAATAATAATATGTTTCCCCGGTAAAAGGAGGACATTTAGTTTATTTTTCCTTCCACCTTTTCAAATACCTTTATATGGTGTGACAATTACCCGTTCAGCTGGGCTCCTGCTGCTGTAACAATTTTATTATTCCATTTCCTTCCACTTCTGAGACTTGGAGGGAGAGAAATGCAGCACAACGTATGGAACATCTCTGAACTCAGTTCTGCGGTCACCAGGAAGGACAAAAGATTTCCATTCTGTGCATGGGAATCGCACCGATAGGGGCTCCTACCCAGGGAGCAGTGCCACCCTCAGAAGTGAGTTTCCCAGCACACCCTGCAGAGGAAGACTCTGCTGCCCACGGGCCATTATTGTGAACAGTTATGAAATTTCAGGCCACTCAGAGCAGACCAGCCCTGCAGGAACTCTCTTCCTCAACATTCATGCATACCATTTATTAGGACAGTGGCTAAAAATCTTCGCAGAACCAGAGATCACAGAGGCCCCAGAGAAACTTGAGGTGCTAGATCTAGCAGAGGTATCTCTGTGTGTGCAAACATCTTACAAGTGCACACAATTTTTGTGCTAGAAAGCACAAAATTCATGCAAAATTTGAATTGATAGTAACCCCCACCCTAGCAACCATTAGCTTTTTCTTTTTAAATGCTGCAACACCAACAGGCATCTTCAGTTTTAAGCAATTACCTGCTTTCATATCAATGCACATCATGCTTGGAGAGAATCTTGTATTCAAGGATGCTAATAAATAAATGGTTCCAAAAGGTAACTACATGGAAACACTTACATGGATACGAAAAGAGAGACTCAAAAGCCAAAGCTTAATTGCGGTAGGCAGGATTGAGAAAGGCTGTGAGAGTACACAATATAAAGATGTACCGAAAAGATGTGGGAGACACCATGACAACCTCAGCCTCTCTGGGAAGACAGCTGAGTGGCATTTACGTGGCACATAAATAAATGACCTTGGTGGCCTTACACTCACTCTTGGTGACCAGAACACGGGAGCTGGGGCCCAGCGAGCAGATGGAGCGCTGATAGCGTGTGCTGAAGAGCCGAAGCCTCAACAAAAAGTCTTTTGTTTCCTTTCCAGCTTTCACTGCAACAACTTCTTGGGTAGAACAGTTCTGGAGAAAAAAAGAAAAAAAATAAAAGAGATGTTTATAAACCCAGCACAGAAAGGGAAGATTTTTTTCAAGCCTGTTGTCTCTTGCAGTACTGCCAAGAGTCGGGGGATCAGAAAGTACTGATCACATTGGGTCTTCCACAAAGCAAAGCACACATCTCTCCAGTCTGAGTGTCATCCAAGGAAACAAACTGCTGCTGCTGCCAGTAATGAAGCTTACATGTAATCAGAAGGGGACAATGGAAAAGCTTTTCAGTCACCCCATAACCTGTGCTGTCGCTGCAGCCCAGCCCATCGCGAGTGGGCAGCGCAGAGCTGTGCTGTGCTGGGGCAGCATGTGCCAGCTTGGCAGGGTGCCAGCCCCAGCCCGGGCACTTTGCTGCCTCGGAGAATTTTTTGCCTAATTAACAAGCTAGGTGTGTGTGGGGGGGGGTTCTTTGTTTTCCAGACCCCTGCATCACAGGCCAAAAAAGCTTCCTTTGCTTCTCCCCCTGCCTCATTTTCTGTGATCGCTGCTATTCTCAGGAAGGCATCGGGCACATTGCCATCATGCCCCAAGCTTCATGTATCCTGCAGTGCGTACTGGCTTTGCCCTGAGCTTGCTGTTTTCTCTGGCTGAGCACAAGGGATGTGAATGTACAACGTGTGAGCAGTCCAAGCATCACTGCCTGTGTGCAGGTTTGCAGGGTGCTGAGGCCCGCACTGCACATCTCCATTACGGCTGCTGCCCAGGCTGGCAGGCTCAAAGCAATTGAGCCAAACTCACTCTTTTTTTTTTCTTCATGCACATTCCCAGAGACTGGCAACATCTTGATCTGCAAAATGCTGTTTTGCAATTCCAGCTCGTGCATGCAAAGAAAACTGTGCTGGCTCTTAGTGCCCTGCAAACTGCTCACGGGGCCTCTGCAGCTTGTGTCACAGGAGGGGAGCAGCGTGCGTCCCCAAACGGGCACCGGTGGGTCACCAAGGCTATGGTGGGGTGGGAGTACTGGGGGCTTGCACTTCCCCCTAGGGAAAGGCACAGATGTAAGGAGGAGGAAAGGAAAGCAGCTTGGAGCACTACAGGGACCATAGGAGAGACGGACACTGCAGGTAGCAGCTTCTTGTAATTTGGCCATACTGGGGCTGCATGATTTCAGATGGCATAGTCCAAGAAAGGACTGTGACCAGAAAGGCATGACTGAGAATATCACAGAATGGTTTGTGCTGGAAGGGATCACAGAATCCACCCAGCCCCAACCCCTGCCATGGGCAGGATCCCCTGCCCCCAGCCCCATCCAGCCTGGCCTTGGGCACTGCCAGGGATGGGGCAGCCACAACTCCTCTGGGCAGCCTGGGTCTGGGCCTCACTGCCCTCTGAGTGAAGGATTTCTTCCTTACAACCAATCTAAATCTCCCCTCTTTTAGTTTAAGCCATTACTCCTCATCCTATCACTACACCCCTGACACAGAGTCCCTGCCTGGCTTTCCTGCAGCCCCCTTTAGGCATTGGAAGGCCGCTGTGAGGTCTCCTCAGCACCTTCTCTGGGCTGAACAGCCCCAGCTCCCTCAGCCTGTCTCCACAGCAGAGGTGCTCCAGACCCTTCTTCATTTGTGGCCTCTTGATTCACTCTCGTACATCCCTGTCCTTCAGGTGCTGGGGGCCCAGAGCTGAGCACAGGCTCCAGGTGGGGTCTCGTGAGAGCAGAGCAGAGGGGCACAATCCCCTCCCTCGCCCTGCTGCCCACGCTGCTTTTGGTGCAGCCCAGGATAGGGCTGGCTTTCAGGGCTGCAAGCACACATCGCTGGCTCACGTTGAGCTTCTCATCAACCAGCACCACCAGGGCCTTCTCCTCAGGGCTGCTTTCATCCATTCTCTGCCCAGCCTGTGGTTGTGCTTGGGATTGCCCTGGCTGTGGTGCAGGACCTTGCCTTTGGCCTTGCTGAACCTCATGAGGCTCACATATGGAAGGTCACTCCTGTAAAAACAGGACTAGCTTCGGGTGTGGGAAGAAGCTCGGCCTGGGCCCCTGCACAGAGAAGCACCACCGGGTGCCTGCCCATCCTGCCTCCTGCTCCTTCAGGGACTCTGTGTGCCCAGAAATACTGAGCGAGGAAAAAAAAACAAACCAACAACAACAAAAAAATGGGTCTCAAAACACTGCAGTAGCAGATGACTTGGATAAAAGCATGGAAGATGTTCTCACTTGGATTGCTGCAAACCAGAAACACCTCCACTGACAAAGATGCAGCAATGTCTGTCTGGGTGAGCAAGGCTGGAATCAAGCTGACAACAATTAGGGTTCTCTCATTATTTTTCTCCTCCGCTCCAGTTGTTTACACCTCTGCCTCCCTGCCTGCTCCCTGCTTTGACATGTTGAATAAAATGTATTTGTTCACAGTCTCACAAATCCTTTCTTGAGAGCCTTGCTTGCAATGTTCAGATTTCACATGGTCACAGGGTTTTGCCTTTAAATTTCAAGCTCCTTAGGGCAGAGACAATGTCAAATCAGTGTGAAACATCGTGCATACTAATGAGGCTATAGAAACAGCAACTGTACATGTAGTTAACATCTTTTCTAATCCACATCCTTTAAGCAGCAGCATTTTGTAATCCACACTGCCAAGAATCAAGGGCAGAGAGCAGGGATGTCTTCCTCCTGCCATTAGATTTTACAACTAGCAAAGTACTTTCTCTGGTTTGCTACAGCACATCCAAACTGAGCATGTCTGTATGCTGTGCTCTGGAGCCAAGCGATCTTTCTTCCCCTCTGTGACAAATTGTAACTCACTGGCTTCACTTGCTTAGAATGTATCGCTCCCTGGGAAGAGTTAATAAGACTCCATAAAAAAGTTGTATTATAACAGCTTCTGGCAGGGGCCCATAAATACCAATCACCTCAATACAGGATTTTTGGCAGGTATTTAGGTGTAATTTTCCATTCAAATGGCTATTTTATGAAGAATCCACAAGTAGTTGCTGGTCATTTCACTCGAGCATGGATGAACTCTGCACAGCCACCCCCCTCAGAGTGGGCTCCGTGCCTTGGGACGCAGCGAAGACACGGGACTGCAGACCCCAGCACCCGGATGCCACAGGGTGGAGAGCAAGAGGTTACCAGTGGGACCTGGAGAAACACATCCCAAGATGACCTTGTGACTTTAGACAGACATGATGGGGAATATTTCACTCACCGCTTCAGGATTTTGAGATGGGCAGCCGAAGAGACAGGCAGGATTTGGAGATGGGCTTCCACATTGTTCAGATGCCTTCCTGTCTCCCTCATGGAAGACTTTGAGCAAGATTTTGTGCCACTGAGGTGGCCTTCCCTGCTCCTCTGGGTTCATCCTCACAATTTCAAGTGTTAGTGCTTTCATGTAAGAACCTAACGCAAGACAACAGTTCAAAGGTGAAAAGCATTTTACAAAAGAATGAAAATCATAACAGCATTCAGGAGACTCAAAATGACTCATTTCCCGAGGGGAAATTATTGGTATTCTCTCTGCAGCTACTCTGCTGGTGTCAGTGTTATTAAAAAGACAGAGCACGAAGACAGATAAACAAGGAAGTCTTAAAAGGCAAATACATTCTAACTAGTGGTTATCACTGCACTTAATAATTAGGGTACTAATTAAGAGGGTAAGTAACACACTAGCTATTAGCTTCTGGTAATTAGTGTTGTGTTTTTATTTTTTTCTCTAGATAATAACAAACTGCGAAGAAAATAAAAAGACCTGAATCCATTCCACTATTCACCCTGTTCACATCATGAATACCTATTATGATTATTAATATTAATCATTACTACCACAAAGTCTTCCCAATTTTGCAGCACCTTGTAGCTTACCATTTTACCCATACAGACTGGACCTTGCTGGTGTCTAATGGGATTTCCAATCCCAACCCATAAGCCTTACACTGCCCGAGCTTAGTTCCCTTGCTGTGCTGGTGCTCAGGGATGCATGCACGTGCAGCTGATCACCGTGGGTATGCCACGGCACAGCATGATGCTACCATCGCTGGTGAAAGCACAGCAAAAGTCCTTCTGAGAGCAGGGCCAAGATTTTTCAGAGCAGCGTCCTCACAGGTGGGAGACTTGGATTTAAATGCCTGAAGCCAAATCAAGACAGAAGCGAGTCTGAGTTGTCTCCTATACCTGTCAGTCCAATGTCAGGATGCATTTAGGGATAACATACCCAAGAATTTTCAGTCCTTCTTCCCCCTCAAACACAGCCCTGCAAAGAAGCAGAGAGCAGTGCCCAGGTCCCACTGTGCTAAGGCAGGTGGAGGGAGGAAACTTCTCTGCAGAGTGCAGCATAGGCTGACCTGCCCCTGCCTCGTGGCTCCCCAAGCACTTCAAACCTCATCAGTTATCACAAGGAGCAAGAAGCGATACAAAAGGATGTTTCTTCAATATCCTTTTTTCAAGATGTGAAGAATAGGGCCATAAGAAAGTGGTATGCAGCATGTGCACCAATGTCAGCATTTTGGTTGCTGTCAGGAGGGAGCAAACCTCCCCATTGCCCTCCGCTCACCATGCTTCAGTTTGCACTGCGGAGCACGAGATGAGGGCTGCACCCCTTGGGGTTAAACCCTCAGCCATGCACCTCATCTGCCAGCCCCTGGGACCTCATGTGGCTCGTGGGGAACCATCCCACGGGAACGTGCATGGTACAGATGCAGACTTACCTCCACACCCATGGCATCACACTGCTTGCCAGTAGGGATACAGCCAGTGCTGCACTTGTTCAAAAAGGACTACACTTTGGGTAAGCAATTAGCCATATGGTTGTTTATGACTATTTGTGCAGAAAAAGAAGATGCTCGAATTATGTGAATTGGGTTAAAAGTAATTCAACAATAAAGATATTGAAAAATCTCACATTTCTATCTTTTCAATGTCTCAAAGAAGAGTAACAGATGACTATTTGCTTGTATGTATTGCTTTTGCTGATTTCAGGGTGTTTATTAAGATGATAAAAATACTTAATGCTGAGCTACATTCTGTGTGTTGACTTTCAAAATAAATCTTTGTGTGGGCAGTGGGTAGATTAATACTCCCAGATTAGCCCATGGATAAGAATATCCATACAGCCAAAGTAGTTGTAACAGGTCAATAATGTAAAAAAGTAGTATCTTGCGAAAGCACTATTTTTCTAAAAGAGATGTTGAATGACTATACACAGCTGGACACAACACACAGATGCTAGATATCAATGAAATCGAGTCCTGTCTGGGATAAAACACAACTGCCACCCTCGCTAACAAGGTTACAGAACTTCAGTAAAAGACAATGAAGAAAATGTCACACCTCACCTTGCTTTTAGATTTCCCTCTTACACCTATCTCCTCACATACTTCTGGAAAGCATGGGAATGGTTCTCAAAGCACTATTGTTTCGAGTGAACTGGACTTTCATTGACTTCTAGAAAAAAAAAAAAAAAAAAAAAACCACACTTGGAACAACAAAATCAAGAGTTATTATCTGCTAAAGCCATATTCCTGTGCTTTCATATATTACAATACCATTTTCTGAGCAGACAGACACACGTGCACGCACATTGGTCCCACTGGGGAAACAAGGTTACTTAAAACAAACACACACGTAACTAACAGCAAATATAAGCTCGTTAGAAAATGTTTTTTTTAGTTCATGTTATATAAAATGAATCAGGTGCTAAATTCAAAATTGTTGGTAAGTAAACAGTAGGTAGCATTATAGAGAGCCACTCTTCATAAAATTCTAATTATCCCTCTCCGATTTGTTGTGACATGCCCTTGCACAGATTATGGGTTTGGACCAATGCCCAGTCTTCTTTGAAAATGCAAAGTAATCACGAGAGCTTTGCATAACCTCTGATTGGTTTTCAGTGTACGGTTAGGACATTTTGTGAAGCTGCTGCAAGTGAAGGTAGCTCGAGCTGTCTCCCTGGCTTCTGCTCACCCTTTCCTGGCTCCTGAGGAATCAGCATTTCTCCCCATTGTGCACGCTGCAAAATAGTGCTCCTCAGAGACCCTTACTGATGGGCCAGTGATGACCCCTACAGAAACTCACTCTAAAGTCATTCATAAAAAGCATTTCTCTCAAGATGCTCTCCATCAGTCCCCCTGGCAGGGTCCGCTCACATGAGCCAGATGTTGTCCATGACCCAAGGCTGCTGGACTGATGCAGCACTGTTTGGGGCTGTGCTGTTCAGCCCTCTCCTGGGGGCAGCTCCCATTGATGTTCCCATCTGGGATGTTGGAGAGTGAAAATAAAAGGGGTATCATGATGTTCCTCTTGAGTCCTTCAAGTGGGAAGTAAAGGAGAGCACTGGTGGGTTTGGGAGCAAACAGGTCACCAACGTTTCTTTCAAATTACCATGGTGTTTTTTTGGGTCTCAGTCCTTTGTGTCCTAGCACACAGGGTAAAAGACATCTGGGTAGACACAACCTCCATGAAAACCCGAGAACCAAGGAATCCCAGCCCGTGGGCCTTGGGTGTGGAGCACTTGCCATCCCCATGGCCCAGTGCCTCACCACTGCAGTTTGATGAGCGCTTAGGACGTACGGGGCAATAACCAGTACATCAGCTCTAACACACTGCATTGTGTATTTAACCCCAAGGCTATTACCATTATCCAGCTTAGCCAAATGAACGCAGTAGAAAAACATTTACAGTCGCTGGAGGATTAATCTTCTGAATGATGCATGGACGTGAGAGAAAATGCCTTTGATTTATATAATGCTGTACTAGGGGATATAATTTCAATTAGTAATTGTTAATTTTGATTTAGTAGGTTACACACTAGATATAGCAAGTTTATCATGGTTACATTATCTAATTTATTACTATATATATTTACTGTAATGGGAGCATATATTAATCAATAGATACACTGATAAACTAGGGACTACTCACTGCACTGCAACACTGGAATAACACAGTCAGGCCAGTAACAGACAGACGACTGTTAGATGCTGTGAATGATGCATCTCATTCTCAGTTTTATCCTGGAACAAATAAAAAAATAGGCAATGATTATCAGGTTTTGAAATTAATATATCTGTTTTAACAGGCAGTATGTCAGATGTAGTAGCTAAGGTACTTGCCCAGAGAGTCCGATTCTTCTCCAAGTGGATGATTTATATATTTTAATATGAAATGTATCACTTACCAAACAGTTTTTTCAGTACTTGATATATACATTCCACCTGCCAAGAACATTTTGATGCTGTAATATATCCCATTGTCTTTCTTCTTTCAGAAGAATCTGTTTCTAATTCTTTCCATGCCTCCTGCGTCTGAACAGTATCAATCGCATCTTTCACAAAATGAGTCTTCTGATGGCTACACCAAACCTTTGCCCAGTGCTCCACAGAGTCCTGTGAGCAGCTGCCCAGGAGCAATCGGGACCTCATGAGAGCAGCCACGAGCCCCCTCCATGCATGGCCACAACAAGCACCTTGGATGTTCCTGCCTTCTTCCAGGCCACAAATTATTTTACACATATAAGTCAGAAGAGCAGGATGGTCCCAGCCACTGGGCAGAAGGAAATCAGCACCCGGCTGCGACAGCCATCAACAACTTCAGTCCCATCGGCCAGGGGAAGGGGGTCCCTTTTTGCCTCTCCTTCTCCAGCGACCTTCTTCCCAAAGCTGTGTGGTGCCAAAAGCTGGTTGTCTAACTGATTCTCCAAACCTTCACAACCGCCTATGCGGCACGCTGCAGCCTCTCAACCCCCAGCAGCCAATACTCACCTTGTGTTTTCCTTGCTGCAAAATGTACATCCTTTTGTCTTGTTCTTCTGGAGACAGCCAGGGGACACCAGGGAAATGGGCCCTTCACCTGTGACACGGCTACTGTCACAGCTCAGGCTTTTCTTTTCCATGACAAAACACTGCTCACTGGTCATTTTTCTCTGACTTCTCATTCTTCCTGCTGCCTTTCAGCATACTGCAGACTCATCTATATCATTCTCGTACCGCACTGCCCAGAACTGGAGGCAACGGCAGACACAGACCTCACCACTTCCAACTAAAGCAGAATAACAGCAGTTTGCCACGTGCACAGGACGTATTCAACAGCGCACAATAACACGTGCCATGTTGCACCACTTCATTGGTCTGTATTTAGTTTGTCAATGTGACCTACAGCGTTTCCCCATCTTGTGCTCGGCGGTTCATGTATCCCTTTTATCTTTCCAGTCAACCTCAGCATCCCAGGGCAGCACTGATGCACCCTACGATGAGACAAGGGATGCCAACAAAGTGACCCAGCTCTGAGATAAGGCCCAGGTCAAGGTTCCTGAACCTCACCCACTAACTACATCCCATCAACATCCCCACGGCAGCAGAGCAGACGGCTGCTGTGGCTAACAAACACCCAGGTTATTTGGCTGGGATGAAAGGGGAAAGCAGACATTTGGCTGACAGGTGGATGATGGACAATACACAACCCTGAGGGGAAAGGGAATTGTTACCTGTAGACATGAGTGACTATAAATCAAGCCAATGGCAGAGGGAATCCATCAGCACAGACCAAAAAAAGTACTTCCAGCTCAGCAAAAGTAATTGGTGAATTTCCGAGAAACACAGGAGACAGAGAATGGCTTTTTTACTACCACCACCAAACTCCTCTTCCCCAAAGCAGATCTAGAGAGCACAAATGTGTTACATACAGGATTTCCAAGGCCAAGTGCAGCAGAAAGGCCACTGTTTGTAGAGTAAGCAGGAGCGCTGCTTAGCATATGAGGAGCATATGCAGCAGAGGAAAACATACTCTAGTTCCAGCACTGAAACTAAAACAGCCCCAGAATGTAGATTTAAAAACCATCTGCAGGTTTCTAAGTAACCAGCCTGATTTTTCTGATGCGTTGAGGGCTGACTGGTTCCCAGTGAAATCAATAGGAGATGTCAATTGCTTGGTGCTTTTGAAAATCAGGCCAACTCTTCAGGAGTGTTCGCAGGGGCCTGAAATGCCTGATTATGCCCCATTTGAAGTCTGAGCCTCGATACACAGCACCGCGCCTGCTGTTCGGAAACGTGTCTCACAACACGCACATCCTCGGCGAGGATGAAAGAGGAACCCTCCCTGCGACAATCAGACAGGGGACAGAAACCTCTGCTTCTTCTCCCCGCCTTTCAAATTGGATGTACCTAATCTTCAATTAGGAAACGGGAAAAACCCTTTTATAGATGCTGCAGCACATTGTCAGATGCCGCATGTTACATAATGCAGATACAAAGGAGTGGGAACTTGAATTTGCAGGAAAATAGAAGCCAGGATGTGCGCCTAACTGGGACCTGCCCTAACCTACTCCTGGGCAGAAAGTAAGCCAAGAGGTGAGGACAGGATGAAGCAGAGTTACATGTGAGCCTTACAAAATATATTTCCTAATTAAAAAAAAAATAAAAATACTTGCTCCGAAGCTCTGTCTTCCTAGTGCTGGCTACTGGCATACTTCACTAAGCACTTTGGCTGGGTCTGGGGCAGGTCGGGTGCTCAGCCCTCACCTCCTTTATTACCATTTGGTGCCGAATGGCTGCGTTGGAAAACGCACCGCGTCCTTCCTTGAGAGCTTTCCCACCTGGTGCACGCTCTGACATCTGTAAGTAGTAATTTAGTGCTGAATCACACAACAGAACTGACTATATCCTTTATAAATTCATAAATCCCGGGAAGGACAGTTTTCCTATTATGGCTGCAGTATTGTTTCAGTGGTATAGCCTGCATGGCTGAAGGAGAGACAATAAATTGTGATGCTGTGAAATCCATTGTATTTATATATGAGGCTGCTTTTGGTCTCCATTTCCTAGTCACAAATAAACCAAGATCTTTGGGGTTTGCAACGGTGATATATATAGATTGCAAATGGTCACACATTAAATCAGTTGGCTCCTATATTTTATTTGCATTATTTTTATTGTTTCCTGAAAGCTGACGAGTACTTTTCTCATCCTACAGACTCTTTACCATGAGGAGAAAGTCTAGACGAGCTTAGGCTTTCTTCACAGTCTTCCTTTAACATATATGAGGCCGTGATTTATACATTTACAGCCATGCCAACCTTGCAGCAGACACGAGCAGCATGAAAAAATGCATTTCTATTTAAGAGAATGCATATTCTATTCAAAGAATTTTCTGAGAGTTTTTGGCAGTACCGTTGTGTCTAGAATATAGTCGTGGCCCAGGACCAGAGGTGTTAAGACAGCGCCATCACAAAAGGAGGATTTTCACAGATCCATATAACGCAGTACAAATCCATGCACGAGGTGCAGCCAGGTGGTCATATGCTCTGCTCTGGTCCCCAGAAGTTAAATATCAATAGTTTTAAGGGACCATACAAGGAAGGGAACATCTTCCACTATAAATTAACTCAAAAAGTTAAAAAGAAAATTAAGGCTGTGAACCTACCTGAGCTGTGCGCCAGCTGTGTGAAGGAAACATTTCTCTTTCTAAAACAAATCAATGAGAGTGCTGCAGGAAGGACAGCCATCCTGTAAATTTCAAATCAGACAAAGATGACAGAAACCGGTATAAAGGGTGTCAATAGCTACTTTGATGGAAACAATATCTTTAAAAAAAATAATCCATTTATACCCTGCAAATTGTGCATTTGAGTAGGGGGTATTCAAGAGACAGGAAAAGAAAAAGTGCAGGGACTGCTCTTGGTGCTGAAGGGACACATTTAGGTTGTGAAAGGAAAACAAAACTAAACAAACAAACAACAAAGTCTATTTATTTTCTTCTCTGGTGATGCTGTCAAAAGGATGTAACAGGACTTCCTCCAAGACCTGCTTAATACTAGGGAAGTGTTGCAGCAATCCTGTCCACAGCAGCTATTTCAGCAAGACTAATTCACAGAGTGCAGATGAAAAGCTCAAGTGTTTGGAAACTGGTTCTTCTAAACGAGGTTTTGTGTTTGTTTTTGTTTAATTCACACCCTCAAAATGGCATTAAAGGTCTAGGATTTTTATTATGTTCTGCTGAAGTAAATGCATTTATGCTACACGAAGCAACTTCAGCTTACTGCTGAAATGGCTTCATGTTCTAATTAGTCAAATACAATAAATGGGTTGTTAAATAGTGCAGCTTATCCTTCTGCTTTGACTTGTTTACTACTTCTCTGCAGCACTCAGTAAGCCTTACAAATAATTCTGTAACTCTCTGCAATCAAATTTCTACAGATAAACTTCGCTGTTCAGGTCTTGCCTTTTTGGTATGTAAGCTTGGGGAGGATCTCTAAGGAATATCTAGAACCCCAACAGAGACATACCTATTAAAAGACAAAAAACAATGTAATTTCTTCTGCATCTGCCAAAACCAGAGCTCCACATTACACAGGATGCCAGTGAGAAGAGCAGGGGGAGAAGGGCAGAGCGCAGTTCCGTGCTCTGGTTAAGCGAGCAGTGATTAACATGTTTTGCCAGTCAAACTTTGACTGGTGGTAAGCTCTAGTAATCTTCTGGCGTTTGATTAATCCTTTTATTTCTAGTGTGATGGTTGTAAAAAATCAGAATTTAGACAAGACTACAACTGATGCAAGATTAGCAGGCTTCGAACTCATCATACGAAGGATAAGCCGTTAACACCGAAGGACTCAACAAGGAGCAGCAGCACCCATGCAGGTGCGTGCTGCTGCAGCAGGGTGCAGAGGGCTCCCCTTAGTTGTCCCAAGGCTCCCGGCACACGCAGCACTGTGCCAGGAGCTGGAATAAAAGTTTTCCCTGTGACATTCAGCGAGGCAAAGGCTGCAGACAGGACTGGAGCTCGTGGTGGTGCTGCTTCTGCCAGCACAGAACAGTGGGGGAAAAGCGCACGGAGCCAAGCTGTAAAATTCTTCTATCTTTAGATGCTAATTACTGCTTTGGATATTAAAAGCCACTACAGTTCACATACTGAACACCTCCAAAAGATGCTCAGGAATCAGTAATGTCAGGAAAGCATCCTCTTGTTGCAACCTAATGATGCGGATTTAGGCACCTCCTTGTCTGAGGACTCACGAGCCCCACCATTCCCGCAGCCCGGTGCTGTGCTGACCTTTGAGCAGTTCCTACAGCAACAAGCTGGAGCAGATGTTGCAAACAGAAATGATCAGAAACTTCTCTGGACTCAAATATAAAAGCCAAATGTTTCTCAGCTCTATAAAGATCTGCTGGTCGTCTTCTTCCAGTAAGTGGGGCTTTGCACATCTCACCCCTAACAATGTTCTCATTACAATCTGAACTGTTAGAAAAGGTCTTTGGTTCCTTACTCTGTTTCCTCATTGTCCATCCCAAACAAACACATCTCTTTGTAGCATCCTGTAGGCTGAGGAAAGGACAAGTAGAGAGCAATGGTAAAGCTGTTGCTGTAAACATGAAATAGTTTCTTAATGAAGAGGAAACTTGAGGGTCCTAAATAGCTCTGTGCCTTCTTTCTGAAGGACCTAAACCCACTGGTCCCTGTCTGCCCCCTACACTGGGTACTTAGATTCCAAAGAAATGAGGTTTGTTTAAGTCCTTGAAGAATAAGAACAAATAGCACATCCAGGTTCTTCCTGAAAGAGCTGCCCAGTAATAATTCAAACAGATTAAATCTCTCTTGCCTATCCCCAGTGAGCTCTCAGCCAGTTGAAATCCCATCTCCAATAAAGCAGATGTAGACATTTACGTGGGAAGTTTTTAACTTCAATGGATTAGTGCATTTTACAAAAAGAAAGCAAGAAGTAAAAACAAAACAAAACAAAAATGTACACAGTGTGCTGCCAGAACCAAGTCAGAACCTCCTGCCAGGTTTGGACACAACTGTCTCTCTGCTGGGAGGCTCCGTCTGTCCTCCCGAACACGTTCTGCCTCCCAGGCCTGTCTCTGACCCACTGCCCAGCACAGCCCTTTGCTTTCCAGCATGGTCCAGTGCTCCCAGTCAGCAGCAGAAGAGTCAGAGCAGCAGGACAGGAATGAAAGCTGGCCCCATTAGCTTCCTGATCCTCCTGATCACATACCAAAGGGGAAGAAGGGGCCTTTGCTGCAGGACTCCCTTTATCCTTTGCCTCTCCATCTGCCCAGGGATTTCCAGCTGCAGCAGACCGTAAACACCTAAAACCTAAACCTAAAAAACCCTAAAAACCCTAAAAGAGTCAGGTGAAGTCCTTCCCAGAGACAGCGCAGGCACCTTCAAGTCGTCTTCTAACAGCAGATCTAAAACCCTCAGCTCGCCTCCTGATACCCAAAGTGAATTTCGCTATTCTGTAAAGCTCTGAAAGGCAGCAATGCAATTAGACTGAACGCGCTTCTTTTCAAATCCCTCTCAGCAACTGATCCCTGCAGGAAAAGTGCTTGCATTTCACTCCAGTTTCCAGGTATTCGCTAAGTACAATGGTGGGTGAAAGACATGGATGCTTTGTACCACAAATACTTTGCACACATGCTATTGTGTTGAGCTGGCACAGACATGCTCTATTTAGATGGAGACGTTTTGATAAAGAGGCAAAATCATCTGTTGCAGGTAGAGAAACAAACTGCTGGAGCTGCAGGGAGCTGATCGAGCCGAGCCTCCTGAGCCGTAGCGTGGCGCTTTGAGCATGGCCTCGGCTCCTCGGCTCGGGGGAAGGCTGCTTTCCTGACACCGCCTCGCAGCAGCTGACTTGAACACCACTGCATCTTTTCACGCCGACAAGGAATTAGGTCAAAACTTTCTAGGAAATTTCTCCCGCCTGTTTTGGAGCTCAGTTCAAAAGATCAAAGTAGAGGAGCTCTGTAGAATCCTGTATCTCACGTGGAAATGAAACCTTAACAGGAAGAAATCTTGTGACTGAATACTGCTGAGCTGACATCCAGGGGCTTACTGCTTTAAAAACCCCAGCACAGCTCAGCAGCAGCAGCATCTAAAGCAAAGAAAGCGAGTAAACATACACCAGCCCTTCCATCAGTGCCCACCCCAAGCACAGAGATGCCATTCATTTTGTTAGTGTTGTGGCATCGTTTCATTTCCCCTGCTCCCATCTCCACCAGCAGCCTGGCTGCAAAGAGCCACTTTAGCCTTTTACCAACTGTAACAAATCTTATCCTAGCAGTGGAGTTCTTGTCAGTAGTTAGAGCTCCTTGCTCATGTTCAGTATTAGCGTTCTTTCTTCTAAAGCACTATTTTGATTAGATGATCTCTTCCCTGAGAAAAAACACTTACGGCCAGATTTTTAAAAAGCTATTAGGCTCCTGCTTAATTTAAATGTGTAACAGCAGGCAACTCAGCCTAATTCTCTACTTGAGCACACAGTCTCCTGATTTATACACACGAGTGGAATAGCTTTTGCAGATGCACATTTTGCCTCTTGCTTTATCCTCCTCATGCATTAAGAACTTACCTTTACTTATGATTTTCTTAATTAGCACTTAAATTACACAAATAACCACTTAGCATACAGACTGCATTGACCAATTTCCTGTAGCTGCTTTGAAACGGAGTTCAGTGCACTTCTTTCACCCCAAATCATCCCATGGTGTGGGAGTTTTGGGGCCAGCCCCACATTTAAGAGAGAAACATGTGAGTCATGGGGAGAACGAGCAGAAGGTTTAAGTCCACACATCAACTCCTCCCAGGCAGCCAGAGGCAATGTTGAATCTCACGGTAAAACAACTTTTGCCACTGATACATCTTCTTGCAATTTCCACGCTGGAACCTCCACAGGTTGTGTTGATTTATGAGGTCATTTGTCTGTTGACAATTGATTGAATTAACTACTGCAGAAGAGCATTTCTGTCCCAGAATGGGGAAAGTTGTTTTAACTTTTTTTTTTGCTACAGTAGTTGAAAAGAGTGTTTGGAAATGCAGCTCATCTCTATATGGTGGCTAATTTCAAACACTCCTGGGACTCTTACAACTTTCTTCAGAAGATTCAAAAGAAACAAAGACCTTGATCAGGGGAATAGATTTTGTGTTGTTTCTTTTTTTGGAGCAGAGAAGAGCAGGTTGCAGGATATGATGTTTAGAAATTTCTTAAGCATATAATTATTGCTGATTGTAATTTATACTGGAATACAGCTCTGTGAGCATCACTTTCCAAAACACTTCCACCCTTTTTCCTGAAAAGACACCAGAAAATCAAGCTTCTGCTGAGACAGACTGCAACTAAGACTGCCACCTAAGGACAGCACATACAAAGTAACACGGAGCAGATGCTAATGCTGTATGCTTCCTGGTGCAGACTCCAAGCCACAGATAAAAACGCTGTTGGACTGGAGCTGCATAACCTGGGACAATTCCTGATATTGTGGGCAAATAAGGACTGAGCACAGAAACACCCAAGGGCATGTCCTAACACCAACAGAGTAACATACACCTTTCTGTGGATTGCTACATAGGTCTACAACCCCAGCTGGATGCCGGGGAAGGGGGATGCAAAAGAAATAGTTAAATGCAGCAGCCAGTAGGCAGCACACACTTTTCTCCTGCACAGCTACAAGTGGCCACAGAACAAGACCAGCGGGGTTTGGGCAACCACTGACTACGCAACCAAGGCCAAGGGTCACATCTAGTCTTCCTAGGAAGGTGTTTTCCTAGTTAAGTGCTTTCACTCATCGTATTTTCAATATTGCATGGACTGGACAATAGAACAGAGTCAGTGAAAAGCAGCATTAACTGGTAGTGACCCTTCTTGTATCAGGGTCACCACCAGAGGGGCAACGGTACTTCCAGTTCTCTGAAACTCAGCAACTTACCCTCAGAACAAGATCCCACCAGGCTGGATTCTTAATTGCCCTGGTGTTTCTGCTTCTTCATGCTCTTAAACTTACCAGAACTTCAACATTCAGATTCTTTTTTTATTTGTTTGTTCATAAAGTTATGCTAAGTTCTTCTTGCATGCAGTGTTGTATTACACCTTTTAAGCCATCTCTTGTATTCCATCATTAATATTTTAGTACAGTTTTTCTTTAGAAACAGTTCTTTGGATCATCTTGTGTGTTTTTTTTTGGCATTGATTCATCTTTTTTGTTGTTGTTGTTCACATCTCACTTCTCAAGGCTAAAACTCCACAGGCAGGATTTCCATCAATTTTAGTTTGAGTTCTCACCTGATTAGAAGCTTCAGCAGAAAGTTTTACAGTCGCACTCAGGGCATAAGGTTTCTGTTTCTCCTGACGCATCACTATTTCAAGATTTGATTTCAGTCAAAAGTGCACAACACAAGTTACTTTCCAAAATTCCCTGTAAAGGAGAAGATACTGAAATTAAAAACATTAATGACTATAATAATAATGAAAGTAAAAAATTCTTTCCTCCCAATTAATACTGAGGTAACCTGAAACACTGTTTTCTATTTACTTATTTATATTTCCTATTTGACTCAATCCCATGACAAACCAGTAACAGTATTTCTACTCACCACATCCAGGTATAAGAATATTTCTTGGTAATGCTTAACAGGAGTTGTTCTGACCTGAAAATAAAATGTAACATTCATCTGCCTACAGTACTTGAGTAAATAAAAAAGAAATATTCTACTGGGATTATACCATATGAAACAATTGGAAACGCTGGCGTGATTTGACATGTAACAGCCCATTTTGCTGGTATTAACAGGCCATGAAGTCACATAAAATAATAAAACAAGATTAGAAAAAGAGGAGGTTTGTAAGAAAAACGCATTTTTGATCTTTTCTCAGAAAGAAAGTTTCTGCTCTGCGTTTTTTCCTACACCTCTTTTGGACCTGCTAGGCATGACACTTTTCCCCAACCACACTAATAGTCAATAAAACAACCAAATCCTTTTGCAGAACAACCCTTACTGAACCAAACT
The DNA here is from genome assembly GCF_963932015.1 of Anas acuta. Classification (NCBI taxonomy): domain Eukaryota; kingdom Metazoa; phylum Chordata; class Aves; order Anseriformes; family Anatidae; genus Anas; species Anas acuta. The sequence continues at coordinate 14,370,140 of NC_088989.1, read as the reverse complement.
AAATGGTAGTTAGCTGATCCCTAACTCCAGTGGCTTCTTCAGCTCCCACCTGTGTCGGCTGCTGTTCTGACACTATCAGACTGCTCAAATGGGGAAGTTTTGCAGCAACTCCCACCAAGGCTTAGCTCACCAAACTGGAGACATCATCCTAACACCCTACCACCAGTCAGAAATCCTCCTGAGGACTGCTCTGATGCTGGGTTAAGCAAAGTGGGGCCACTGATGGACTTGATGCTCCGTAGATGAGGGACAGCCCTGGTGCATAGCATGGACAGGGAGGATTCAGCCCTTTGGACTGAACGGGCCTCCTTTTGCAGTCTGTGCTGCTCACGAATTAAATCATTTCACTGTTTCACCCTTCACTTGGAGATAGGGTACTGTTGGTCCTTCAACATGGGAGTCAAGGAACAAAGAAAATTAATGGTGGAAACAGCCCCAAACAAAAAAAATGCAGTTAATGATCGACGATACATTGAAATCACTATTGAAGTCTTAGGGGAGTTATGGTCCCATCCTGTAATACCAAGTTCTGGGATGAATATGTATCATAAAACAAGCATCTTTTGAGGTATTTCTCTTTGCAGTATTAAGATGATATCAGCCTACAGAGAACACATACACAGAACTTTTGATTCACAGATTCTTGAAGTGTTTTCTCTGGAAATGAGCTAAAATTTCTAAACATGACAAAAGTAATTTGCTTCATGGAGCTGCATATTAAACATATTGGGAGCTAGAGAGACCTGAAATTAGAGAAAGCAGGTAGGTTTCACATGCAAACCTGAACTAGCTATGTCTGTCAGTACATCCAGGAGGATACCTAACTCATTTGAACAATCATTTCCATCCTGAGGGTGGCATTCTGAGGACAGCCTCACAACTCCTGAGCAAAGCACTCTGCTACCAGAGCACAAGGTGATATCACCCTTTGCTTCGGGCTCTTTGTCCTCCCTCCCTCCCTGTCCACAGTGCCTGGGAGCTGCCAGGGAAAAACAAGAGAAATCACAGAACTGTGGGATTGGGGTTGGAAGGGACCTTAAAGACCATCCAACCCCCCCTGCCCTGGGCAGGGATGCCACCCCCCAAGCCTGGGCTGCCCACAGCCCCGTCCAGCCTGGCCTTGGGCTCTGACAGGGATGGGGCAGCCACAGATCCTCTGGGCAAATGTCATCTTCCTCAGCAGCTTGGTCTGAGAGTGGGGCTGACTTCTTGTAGGATCAAACACGAGCTCCAGCTGCCCCCCACAAATGAAGGACAAGTTCTATGAGTGTCAGCTAATCAACGGCCTCATCTTTCTCCTCATGCAGGACCTCTGTCTCCCTATGCTCCTGCTGCTCAGTGAAAAGGCAGAAGAGCTTCAAGAGCTGGATTCAGCCCCTAAGAGCCAAAGTTGACTGCAGAAGGCAGGCAATGAGGACAAAGGGAAAACATCTCCCCAGTACATTTAAATCCTGAAGATGGGTGATGGGCACCTGTCAAGGAGAGGCTTCTGCTCCCTTCCCCCTTGGAGAGGCCAGTAAAAGTGGGAAGAAACAGTTCTTGGCTGCTTTGATAGCAGGGGATCCTGTTAGCACGGCTCTTCCAAGGCTGTGACCCCGACCCCGCTGATCTGCTGGGCTCTGAAGAAGGAGCTCAAAAGCCACCAGAAGAGCAAACACTGTCAGAACATTTTGCGTGTGGGAGAGATGCCCAATGGAAAAACTCCAGAAATGGGGCACTTCTATGCCTAGCCCTACAGCCTTCCCCCTTCTCCCGCTGCTTCTGGCAAAGGACAACACATTTCCTGCTCCTTGCAAGGGACTTGGGTGCTCTGCACATGAAGCAGTCAGAGCAGTCTGAGGTTCTTCTTCAAGTCCTTCCACGGGCAAAACCACCAGGCAGGTTACTGCTTAGCTGAAGGGTTTTGTGATGCTGCGACCAGCCTGAGCCTGGGGCTAAAACCAACCCATTGCCTGAGCAAAAAAATAACTGGTAACCCCGTGCAGGTCTGCTGGGGACGGGGAGAGCAGCACTGCAAGGGGAGTTAGCAGGCCGACAGTCAACAGTCTGAGAGTTCGCAATTAATAGACTGATAATTTTGGAAATAAACTATCCCAGCATAGGATATTCTAGATGAGTAGGCACCTGGTTGAGAGTTTATACTCCAGTAGTCAATAATCCAAGTAGTTCTGGAAATAAACTGAATAATAAACGTTTTCCACTTGTCCTGTGTCTGATTTTGCAGTGCAACCCCAGACTTTTTTTTTTTAAACCACTGCATTCTCTTGTGTTGGAGACATTTCATCAATATTTGTAAAAACATACCAAGTCCTTTGGTTTGAGAAGCACTACGCTAGTACTTTCTGGCTTTCAAACACACATTTTTCCAAAATTATCATTTTTATGCACGAAGATACTTCAAAAGGAAAGATTGGAAGAAACAATGCTTCCTATTCCTCCCTTATTTTATCTGTCATCAGGATGGTAATCTTTAATATCAAATGCAACTTCCACTTCAGTCAGCACTGAAGCAAATGAGCATTATCTGCTAAGTAACATCATTATTCCATCGGCAGTTTCTCTGTTTCACTTGGAAGCTCCTGATCGAGGCACTGCTCCTGGTTAGTGCATTAGCGCTGGCAAGATCACAGCCAAAACCATATGAGCAGAGGTTCTTAGAAACACAAATTACTCCGTGAGCTTTTAATGCAAATAAGAGGTCAATAAAAACAAGCACCCCCAGGAAACTAATTGGAAGTGAAATATGGACTCAAACGATAAACTATAGCTCAATTTTATAGAGCTTAATGATCAAATGCATTTATTTCTGACATCCAAAGAAAACAGTACGAAAACATCAGCCTAGGAAGTGGGTTTGCACTTACCTTCCTAGCTGTAGTGACACCAATTTCAAGCAGAAAGAATCAGCAAAACCAGTGATCTCAGGTGGGTGATGTCATTACTTAAATCATTCCATCAGAACTTCCAAATATATCTGAGAAGCACCTCAATCACTGTCCCACAGGCATCACTGACCAAAGTAATCTGTTAGCCTACAGAAAACCTGAACACACATGAGATACGTGGCATTTAGACACAATATCAGTTTTCAAAGTTTAGGAAAAAATTAGACATTTGTGAGAAGGAGAGCAAGTAAGCCCACACGGTGGGCTAAGCTCCAGTTTAGGATCCACACATGGGGTGCAGAGAAAGGTATTTTAGATTAGAACTTTTCATGGTCCTAGTTTAAATTTGAAAAGAATTACAGATTTTGCTGTGAATCTGTCCAACAGTGAATGTGTGTTACTTAACAGATGGAAGAAATCTGGGGCACAGGCTAGTGCCCAACCTGGAAGTGCAGGGTGCTACCATAGCGGCCAGCAGCAACACCACCAAGCTGCAGAGCTTACATCTCCCTCCAAAGTCTGCAAATTAACAGAAAGGACAAGACGTTCTGTATAGAAATTGATTCAAACCTAACTACAGACCTCTGTCTGCCATCTGACTCGTATCTATGTTAGAGCTCAACGTGGACTCTTCTCCTCTCCTCCATCCTCCTGTACAATTAACAGCAATAACTCGACTGAAGCAGTGTTGGGGCACAGAGAGGAACCATTTCTGTGTTCTGCTAACAAGACACGAGCCAATTTTCATGCAGGTGTGTGTGTGAGTTAGAAAACTGAAAAGAAAAAAAAAAAAAGAGGAAAAAAAAGCAAAATGCTGGCACAGCTCTCCTTTGGAGAGGTCATAAACCGCTCTCTTTTCCAGCAGGCAGAAATCATGCCAAGAGGAGTGGGCTTAGCACCTGCAGAACACTGTCTGATCATGGTGAGTATACAAGCATCTGTTTTCATGCTCCAGATAATTGGGTCCTTGGGAAGCAAACTAAAAAGAAGAACAAAATCTCTAAAATTCAAATTTTTGTTTTAAGTCACTTATTGTTTGCCAGCATTTTCTTTTTTTTTATATTTATAAAAGAGTAGTGACTGAGTACAGATGCCACAGCAGTTGTCCTGTCAAGCAGCCCTCCGTATCTTTCAGGTCCTGTTCCCCTCTAATGGGCATCACTTTCCAGAGATGACGGTGTCACAGCACTAGCACTTTTTACAGTAATCTTTTTTTTTTTTTTCCACCTCTTCTTTCTCTCTGTACCCACTGAAATCCGTATGAACACCTAAAAATATGTATGACTTGGCAGATGTACGCGGGGCTCCTCACACATCAGCAGTCTGCCTAAGGCGTTGTGTCCAAAGGCTGAACATCATTATAAGGTATCCAACTAGCTGATAAAGTGTTACTTCATTTTTGCTTCCATGCATTGATTTCCCCCTTGATGTGACAGCCCAATCTCCCTCACTCACTGTCAGCCACCGTTTTCCATTTCATGCTGACACTCAGTCACCCAGTCTCTTCACTGTGCACCTTCCCTAGCATTAAATGTACACTCGCTATGGGTTTGGCTTGCTGAAATTCCTCAGGGAAACTTTTTTATTTTAGCTGAAAAATCATCTATGATATTTCTTCATCATTTACAGTAATCACCCTGACTTGGAGAATGACATCATGCCGTCTTTTATATGTATATTGCAAACAAATACATTAGATCTATCTATATGCATATTATGTGTATTTGTAATGTATGTCTTTTATATATATATTTAAAATTAAAGTCTTCAGTGACCTTTTGCTGTCAATGTCCCTGTATGGTGCCCACCTGCACCCCCAGCACCCTTAAAATTCACGAGCAAACCTAGCTGGAAGGATGCACTTTTCCTTCCTGAGCTAAACAAGCCTTCAAGCTTTAGGCATGTATTTTTGCTGGGTTTCGAGGAGGTGAACCAGGAAGGACTGCAAGTCACCTGTGTGTAATTGCATCTTAAAGCAAAATCAGCATTCATAAACTAAACATAGCATATTTGTTTGATTTGATGGTTTAGTTCCTTGCAGAAAACAGGGCATGTATAATGTACCAACACTGTGATTGCCAGCGTTGGCTGTGTTCTTTCTACTGTAAAGTGGGTCTGATATGCTAAAGCTTACACCCAGGCTTCTGGATGATGGATTTTCTGTTAGTGTCTGATATCACTTCCTTGAGCTTTATGTTCAAAAGCTTTTGAGATGGTCTTTCTTGATGCACTCTGGTTATCCCAGCCCAGTCATTCTCTGGGTGGTTAAAACTATCCTGACTCTTTATACAAGATAAAGGGTATGTGCATCAGCATGGCTGCTGAATTCAGTCACACAGCACTGGGGAAGCACCAACATCACATTCTCTCACATAAGAAAAAGATCACATAAGAAAAAAAGATTTTAAAGAAGGAGCAGGTGCTTCCATTCTGGTACCCATCTTGACACAAAGAGCCTCATTTTCTGGGGATACACAAGTCAGTTTAGGGTTGTTAATTCCTTTACACTCCATTTTCTAAACTTTCTATAACATTCAGAAATCTTTCACAAGAGAATATGCAAATTGAACTCAGCATCTCGTAACATGCAATATAAGTAAATTCTGAGTGTTCTCTACCCCTTGACCTGTATTTACCATATCCAGGTGATAACTCCGACCCATCCTTTTCAAAATAATGAAACATGGTAAGACAACACGGTTATGCTGGACAGTGGTAAGATAAACTAGTGGTATGGATTCTTAAAAAAATGGTACTGTGAGATCTGCAGCACCTTCCAGAGAGTCACATTACAGAACACCCTCATTAAGCAATGACTTGCCCCCCAACCAGTGCTTTACAACATCTCTACGTGTCTCTGCTGGCACGATTTTATGCTGCTTCTTGGAAACTTTGGACCAGTGTCTGAGACTTCTGTGGTTTTTGTTTGTTTGTTTTGTTTTTTAAAGGTTCTGGAATCACTTAGCACTTTGAAAGTACTTGGTATGAAGAAAAACAAACCAGGCCTATTTCCCTGGTGCATGCCTTTTAGATTTGGCAAGAAAAACAAAGCTGCACTGGGTTGCATGAATTTTGCATACACGAGCAAGTGTGCAAGCATTGCATAACCCCGGCTCGCAGTTTCCAAATGACGGGGGATGCTCGTGGTACTCTTGATGCCTGAGGAAACGGCACCAGCCAGGGGAACAGCAAAAAGTCAAATCCTATAGCACTAACTTGCTATTACTGTCTTTTACTTACACGAAAACAAGTGAGATGAGCACCGCAGCCTTGCGATGCACTCCTTTCCAGGCAGTGGGCAGGACAGGAAGAGTCCTGAGAGGCCTTGCAGTCTGGCCCTGATCTGTACTTTGATCCAAAATAGCCCAAATTACATGGCACTTGGCATTTTTCTAATCCTGAACTTTATTCACAAGGATGTGCATCCTGTACAGAGACACAGGGTGAACAAGAGTTCCTGTCACTGCTGCTGGCAACAAAGTCCGGCACAGGATGTGCTCAACAGCAAAAGAGATTTCTATCCTGGTCCTCTCGGCCCGAATACAATTACATTTTAAATCTAAAACAAAGGACCTCAGCTCAAATTGCAAAAGAGCTTGTACTCATAATTGTGAACAGATTTTGAAAGAGCTCCATGTATACACGCTGAGTACTTCGGAGTTTCTGACCACAAAACCAAACAATAAACTTTTTCAAAAGCCCTGATGCCTCAAGTCATGCTACAGACTATATTAAATTATGGTTTTAATATTTCAAGGTTTGTTAATGTTTTTTAATATTTTAAGGTTATTTCTTAGTGCTAATCTATTAAAAAAGTACAGACTGATTTCCTTGGAGCAGACCCCTCCCTCCACCAAAAGCAAGACAGAATGTCAATCAAAATCGTGAATTACTAACCAAAAAAACACTATTTGATTGCATGGATTTTAGTTTTATGAGATAGTGTTATCCTCATGAGAGCTCTTCAAGCTGAGGTTGGGGAAGGAAGACTCTGAAGAAGAAAGAAGTTTTTGTATCACAGATGCTAAGGTTGAATTTGATCTCACCTGTTCCAATAATTATGAGGATTACGTCCATAAAAATGGGTGAGAAATAAGTGACAAGTGGGATGACAATAAGAAGAGGAGGAGGATCTTCTTGAGAAGAATTTGCTTTTGCTAGACCTAAAACCGTCTTTGGCCTTTCATCTAAATGGTCTCCAGGAGGTAAACAGTTTAGCAGACTACCAGCTACAAAAGATCACTACAAAAGCATCCTAAAAATGGCCATCACACCGAATTCCTGCACAATCTTTCTCCCCTGCCCAGCAATAACTGGTCCCAAACAGGGAATAGTGACGATGCAAAACCTCCACATGGGATGCTAAGTATTCTCATGGAGAACAGCAGTGCCCATTGTCAACATTTTAGCTCAAATTTCACACCTGGATTTTTTCTAGAAGCCCTGAGGGTGTTTTAAATCTATTACTAAAACTCACAATTGCATCAGAGAGCTTGAAAGTGTATGTGAACACTTCATTCAATGGAATGAAGTGTTCATTGCCAATGCTCAAAGCCCAGCAGCACTGGGCACAGGCTTCAGCAGGTTCCTGCTGCAGAGGAACGCTGATTTCAGCAGCCCTGCTCACCAGTGCAGCCGTTCTGCTCCACACTTTGGCATTCAGCCTCCTGTTAGCACCAAAAGGGGAGAGAGCCTGGAAGAGCAGCGCTGAGCTTCACGTGCCACATCCATCACCTACAGCGTTGATGCCAACCGGCCGTGCTGCTATTCCAAGAGCCTGCCTGCAAATCGTTCCCAAGCTAAGAGGAAATCCCCACGCTGAAGCTAAATAAAGCCTTGCTTTGCAAGTTCCAAACTGGGACAGACAAATGGTGGCACTCCCATGCCACATGGGGCAGTAGGGGTAGTACAACAGGACACGGAGCAATGCTAAGCATACCCTTAGCTCCTGCTGACAAGCAGCGCCAGGCAGATTTTCTGCACACGCAGAACTCCCTTTCCGATAGACCTGTTTGTCTCATTCAGCAACACCTTCTTTTTCCCACAGAGATTGCTCCAGAAATGATTAAAGCAGTGTTTTTGCCTAGGTGTCTATAAAGTAAGCTAGGGGGAGTCTCTAATAACCCATCCCCCCAAAAGGTCCCCACAAATTACCCACAGCCTGGGTCCGCTGAAGCAGCTCTTACTAGGAGGAGTAAGATTTAAGTGATTAATGTGATTAAGTGAGTCAGTGATTAATGCCTTCAGATTTTTGCTAGTCACAGCATCAAGTAACTTCAAACGGTTGAAGTTGTTTATTCCCTCTTGGTTATGCTCTTTAGTTCAGCACAGCTTTCTTATTGTTTTCTCAACAATTTGACATACATCCAAGAGTTAAAAATAGCAAACCAAGAGGGCATCCATCAGCAGTCTTTCCTAGAGAAAATGACATATACTGAACGTTTGAATCGCATGCAGTAACACACCAACTCTATACCTTCTGCTCTGCTGGAGTATCACTTGTTTTCCTTGCTTTATTTTTTCTCATTGCAAACAAACTGCTAAGGAATGCCCATGTTTTACCACAGAGGTTTTACTCCTCTATATTTAGCACAGCACACGCCAAACCACAGACAGAAGAACAGCACGGCTGCACTGAGTCCACTGGAAGCCTTGAAGCATTGTAAGGTGTATTTTAGGTATGAAAGTTTTGTCTGCAAACTTTAATGGAGTCTTTTTGTAGAGATAATAACCAATTAATGCTCAGTGCTGATGTGATTGTCACGTAGAGATGTTCTCTGAACTGGACAGTTTCACCAGCTGGAAGGTCACAGTGATAAAATGTGTACCTCTGCTTCATGTCAGGGGCAACCCAAATGACATGGCACTACTAAGTGGCAGCTTTAATTACAGCTCAGTTACTTCATTAAAACAGCTGTTAATTTAAATTGGAAGAAGGATTCCCCATCCTTTTGGGGGAATCAGAACGAACTGCCCATCAGTAGTAGTGCTCTCCAGAAAAAGGGAGAAGCAGCAGCCCTGCTGAGCTGCTCAAAGGACTGTTTGAACGATGCACAGGAGAAAATTAACATGAGAAAATGCAAAGGAGATCCTGGTTAGTGCTGGTGCTACAACTGGATTCCATTAAGACAAGACCGACAAGAATATTTTAAACTTCCAAGAAAACATTACGCAAAAGCAGAACATCTTGGAAAATCCACTTGAAATACTGTTTCTAAAATTTCCTAGCTCACTTTGTCAACCTAATGCTTTACAGGAAAAGAAGCTCTGTTCTTCATGTCATTATTCTCCTCTGTGAGCAAGCTGTGTATTTTAGGTAATAGTGCAGATAATACTTCCCTTCTGTTGTGCCATCGCAGGCATGAAGGCAGAGACACTCCTCCTCACTGACATCTCAGAGGTGCTCTGCTTCTGCCTTTGGCAGTATATCCAAAGAGAAAGTTTCCAAGTTTTTGATGAAAACAACATATTTAGTAAAAGGAGAGAGAAGGAAAAAAAAAAAAAACAAGAAAAAAAAAAAAAAAAAAAAAAAAGAGTGAAATGCCATTAAAACTAGGTAACAAATCAGGATTCTACCACAACGGGGTGATCGCTAACCATGAATCCAGAATCTCTTCCTAAATGTTTCCCGTTTGCTGCAAGAGCCCCGGGCTCTGAAAGTGGAGACAGCGATCTGGCAGAGACAACATCCACTCACCGCCCAGCCAGGATTTGTTCCCTGATTCATCCAACACATGCAGCAAAGGAGCAGAGATCCCACGGAGGAAACAATGCTGATTACACAACACGGCTATGGGAGGACAATCACCATTCGCCAAGTCAGTGAGGAATGTGCAATTTAGGAAATAAAAGGCAATGGTCAATCACGTAACTACACACACAGCTAAACCTAAGCACACGTGAACAACAGCCGGCTGCTCCAACCCCTCTCAAATAGGGCAGAGGTTGCAGGAAAAAACTGCTGGAAGAGTGAGTGACTAAATTACCCAACGGCGGTGCTCGGCAGGGCTGAGCCTCCAACCCGACAGAGGGATTAGACTGCCAGGAGAAAAGTGGCCCAGCAAAGAAAAACAAAATGAAAGGAAACGGATATGAAACGACTCACTTATTGATTTGCACTGGAGATTAATTACTTAGTTATCACTGCAGTTGTAGAAGAAAGCCATGCCAAAGGGGCATAACATCAAAAGGAAAACAAATTAAATATGTTCTCTTCCTTGCTTTGTGTAGAGATTGTGCCCGACTTCAGAAAGTTGCTGCAACAAAAGCTGAAAAACAAACAAAATGAAATAAATGTGTCCTGCATAGGGAAAAGCAACTTTCATTTGTGCATTTAGCAATGAGTTCACAACCAGAATCATTCACTTCCCACCCCTGAGGGCACAGTAAGATTTTCACAAATCCAGAGGGATTTCCAAGAGAAACCACCCAGCGCAGCGTTTCAAGGCTCAGGTTGTCAGCAAGGTCTGAACCTCCTCCTCACGCTGAAAACCTGGGAAACAGCGATCCTACCACCCAAAGATAAGCCGTGCACATACGATCTTAACCGTGACTTGTGAACTCACAGAGGGGCTGTGCTGTCAGACAAGAAGGGGCTGGAAGGAGCACAGCTCCCAGCGTGTTCTGCAGCGCCCACAGCACTGCGCCAGGCAAACATCCCCTCCTCGCACATCCTCTACCTGTTGCTCACACCGGTGCTGCATCAAAGCGCTCCAGCACTGCTGCTCTGCTCTCTGATTGCTCCTTCCTGCAAAACCAGATAATTTTGTGATTGTGAGTCCAATTCACAAACCACCTGTTTTGTACACTCACAAATGATCTCAAAATGATGCTGGTTTTGGTGCTGATCAGACTTCCCACAGCAGAGAGTAAAAGCCCAGCTGATGTGGTAGGCAGGGAGTCCTCTCCCCAACAGAAAGGAGGTTTATAACCCAGCACTGCAGGATAAAAGACATAAAAACTGTGAGTCTTATGCATGGAAAACCTGTCACTGGTGCAGGACTGGAAACTGCTTATCTTGGCCTTTCACATGCTGTAATTTGACAAGGCCCACAGAACATCTAAGCAGGAGATAGAAAACGCATCTAACAATTGAATTTATTTATCTATTTATTTTTAAATACTAGCAGAAGTTACTCTCTTCAGCTCATGAGCAGTCCCTGTAGAAGCGGATTAGTACATGGGCCACAGCAGGTGGTAGAAAGTAAAATTTTTTACAAGGTTTGCCCATGCTGGTCAGAAATGTATTCTTAAGTAGAAGAAATCATTATACTCCTGAGAGTCCTTGGGTAGGAAACGAGTTTATCATTTGCTAGCAAATGATTTTGACCTTTCTGGCAAAGGTTAGAGGACTAAGATATATTAACTGGAGTAATTTAAGTCAAGTGTAAAGTAACAAAGAGTTACGTGGCCTTGGGGAAGAGTCTGAAATTTTAGTTGCTGAAGATGTTTCAGCATTTGAAAGCAAAGAACGTTTTAGCGTTCTTTATTAAGAGCAAAATTATCACCATAAATTTCTGAGGTTTTACCTGGATGAGACTAGAACAATTTAAATCTCTTAATAAACTTTACTGCCAACTTCATGTGTCACTTGATACCTGCGTACCAACCCTGCACCAGGCTGCCAGGTTATACTGTCAGCTCTAACACAAGCGTTGTGATGAGAGACAGCACACGTGCTCCATCATAATCTCCACAAGCATGACTGTAATTACTGTAATGGGGTTTATGTTGGAGCTGCAAACCGCAATCTTTGGGATTTGAGAAAAACTCAGGTCCTCAGGTGGCTGGGTGAAATGTGTTAGATGGAAATGTTTGCAGAGATTCCTCACTTTCCCCTTGTAATCCAGGGCTGGTTTGAACAAGCAGGAGCTCCTACAACAGCCTCCTGCAACCCACACGTCACACTTGCTCATGCAGCCTGTGAATGACAGCACAAGCAAGTTTCAAAACTGACTGAAATATACTTTACTGCATTACCCTAGATAAGAGCTTGCTGAAACAATATCTGAGCTCATTACCTTATACAGTATATCACTGCTTTTTCAAATGTCACATGGAAAGCAGGAATCCCTGTTGTGCTCAGATGCCTTGAACTTTGCTAATTCTCCATGTGCCACCCAGATTATTGCTCCTTCCATCAGGCAGATCAGATGAACATGTGTGGTCGCCTACTCTCACTCTCCAACATAAGGAAAGCCAGCTTACTGCCTATCAGTTTCCAAAAGACCTCGGCTATCTAAGGTTATCCACGACTTGTTCTGTTATCTGCCGTAAAATGAATCTTTGGAAAAAATACAAGGTTTGAGAGATGCAAATATCATTACCAAAAAACAGTTCGGAAATTAGTTCTTTATCACCTACTGCCAACATTTGAAGGACATGGAAAAGCTAAATGTTCAGTCCTGCTGACATGGTGTTATTGGATTACCTAGGAGTAGGAGAGGCAGAAGAAAAAGCTTGGGAATGCAATGGCTCAACTCTTCCCTAAAATATCTCCTTAGCCCAGCCAGAGGGAGATGACACCTCCTAATGTCGAGAAAGGCCATTCCAGGGAAGGAGGAAAACAGCCAGGGAAGTACAAAACAAAGCATCAGGGTCTATCTTCCAAGGGGACACAAAAGGCTCAGCCTCCCTGGCTGGAGCTCATCTAGTATGTCAGAGAGACTAATAGCTGCTGAGCTGGCAATGAAAGGAAAGTCCCCCTGGTCTGATTAGAGCATCTGCTTAAAGCTGGGACACCGTGGTATCAGTTCTGCTCTCATAAATATTTAAGTTCTTTAAGCAAGCTGGAACTGTACGAATGAAAGACTGAACAACCCTGCAGCCTCCACCATGGCAGCTCAAACATCGTCTGCTGAGGTCCTTTTAGGTAGGAATTTTGTCATATCTTTGGCAAAGACTGTCACCCCTGATGCATGGTGTTTGAGGAAGAAGGGTACCTGCACTCCCTCACAGCCCTGTGTACGTCCAGCTCTTCATTTCCTTTGCTCCTCTGATGTTAAAGATACTGTGCTAAAGACTTGTTTTTTCCAGACTGTTGTGGATTAGATCCAAATTCATTTCTGCTTTGTCTTTCATCTTAATGAAAAGTAGTATTTGTTAAATTTCAGACAAATCTGAATTTTTCTTTCAGCAATAAAAAAGGTTTGTGCAGCGGTAAGTCAGACTTCCTGAGAGCATAGAGAACAAGGAGAAAGAGAGAAACGCCTTAATAACAGTAATTATATCTAGAGTTTAATACAACTTTTCCACCTTAATGCTTTGTTTCATGCTTATTTATGTTTTCTTCTAAAGTGGCAGGCACACCATTCACCAACTCCAGCTGAAGGCCACAGCAGATGTCCATGGGCCATGTGCAGCAGATCGCGCTGCCCTTACCGCAGCGGTCAGAGAAATTTTTGTAGTCAAACACGAGTTGAAGCACATGCTACATTTCATAAAATCCTATCATCACTCTGGTGACAGGTCATGGAGTGAGGCAGCCAGTTTTTTCTATGACAAAATAACTTTTCCTGAGAACCACACGTTAAATCACAGGTTTGGTCTAAAGATGATGCCTGTGTGCATTCAATGAAATACCATGTGGAAAATGAGCACAAACAGTTTTCAAGCTCTACAGCAGGATCTTGGCAAACATTTGTCTGTTCTGGCCTGTTTTAACACTCAGCATTTTCTAATTGCACTAACAGCTCAATGAAAAAAAGAAGCCGGATGGAAAGATTGAGCCCTGAGGTTACCACGGCTGCATCTTTCACTTTTTTGTGTGCATTTTGAACAGGGAAAAAAATCTCAGGTAGCATCTCTTCCCTGTGATCTCTGCTGCAGCAACGATAACCACAGCCACTGCAACAGCTGCCTCCACCAACAGCCTCCACCTTCTCCCAGAGAGCGTGAGCCCATTGCTCACCCAGATGTTCCTCCTCAAGCAACTGCTTTGGAGTGATCAGTGGCTTCCATGGTCCTGCCAGGCAGGACTATGAAATACAGAGCCTGTGATCAAGTTTTTTCTTTAAGAGGGTGAAGAAGGAAGTCTTGCAGTTCAGCTACAGCATGGAAGATCACAAGATTAGCAGCCTGCCAAAAACTATGAATGCTGTGCTCCGGTTGGGCATGTTTGCCCTTCCCTCCAAACTAACAGCCCCGTTCTGTCTGCCCCTCGCTTCTGAACAGCCATCTGGATGCAGACCCGTGCCTTCCTTACTGGCTTGGTCATAATTACCCCAAAACTTGCTGACAATTACTATGCCAGCAGCTCAGTGCAGCTTGCAATCAAAAAGAGCTGAACTGCCCTCTCCTGGGAGCAGTGCAATCAGCAGGGCAGCCTCTAACAGTCAAATGCATCATTAGCAGGTGGAAAAAGCTGTTGAAATGGGAAATGAATGCATCAGGCAGCCTCCTCCAGATGGACTGCCTAGCTTTTCAATTTGCAGTTTCACTCAAGTTGGACTTTGTGTTTTGGATTCAACCTAAACAGCATTTCTTCTCCCGCCTTCAGAAACAAGTCTTTTTGCATCAATTTCTTCCTAGGTTTACCCAGGTAGGAACCTATAGGTATTTTTAGATTAAATCAATAGGTCAAAGACTAAGCAAATGCTGTGTCAGAACAAGAGCATACAGAGGAGTTTAACAAGACTGATATAACACAAGCCTGAACAGGCAACTGGTACTGTACAGAAGCTTATCTGCACTCAGGATTTTTTCCAAATTGGCTGTTAGTTTACAAGAAAAAGGGTCCCAGGTCTATGAGCGATGAGGAAAAGTAAATCAGCCTGCAGCTATAACCCAAAGCACAGCAAAAACGAACTCACTGAAAGCACAAAGAGCTTTCATTGTTACTTGCTTTTGTGATCCCAGACTCCAAGCAAAGGACCTGTAGTTGGGGGACAGATTAGTGACAACGTGATACAACTGCAGACATCATCAGCCTGCCCTTTCGGGTGCCCACAGCCAGGAAGACACTACTAGCACAGAAGAAAATGAGGAGTTAGCTTACAAAGGCTGCAGGCGATATATAAGTTTATATATATATTTTATACATAAGGTTTTTAAAGTAGTTTTAGTAACAAGAAGCTGGAATTGCCAGGAACATCACTATAGTATAGACAGAAATCACAGGGTAGGTGATTTCTGCAATTTACAGAGTGGGGGAAGTGGCAGTTATTATGTTAATTACGAAAACTTCTAGGGAAAATATAGAAAGCAGAGCCCACCAGGAATAAGATGCATCTATGCTTTTAAGATAAAAAGCATTTAAGCTACCTACCTTAGCCTCAGATGTTTTTATTTCTTTTTTTTTTCCTTTAAATAAAGTTACATTTCTCCTATAACTTGTTCTTCCTCTGCAGGCACTCAGGATAAAGAGGATCAGGTGAGTCACTTCATGAATATTCTTGCATCCATATGGCACACACAGGAAATCCATTAGAATTAATATTTCTTTACATGGCTATTTATGTGAGTAAGCCCTCCCTTCAAAGTGCTGCTGCTGTTCTCTTAACATAATAATCTTGATAAATTACTCTTCTCTTCAATGCTCCATAAGCAAGGAACATAAAGACTCAGCACTGCTACATTAAGACCCATTACTCTTCTCATTGCAAAGAAAACACCATATTTTTAAACACGTTTCCACCAACAACAGATGCCTCTCTATTTTTTAGAAGCTTCAGATGCCATTTTTACGTTAAAAAAAAAAAAAAAAGGAAAGAAAGTCTGCCACCACTTGTAATTATTAAAAATATCATTTGTTGCTGACAGCTTATTGCTCCCACGTACATTTGGGTGCTATCGCCATTCGTTTCCTGATCAGCCCCAGGTGCTTCTGGAGTTTCAGCCTGCCAGGCATCTTTGATGGGACTCTTGATACACACACAAGCTGTTGAGTACTGTGAGCTCAACGGGCCTCAACAGCTAGATCCCCACTTTGATTTCAGCTGGAGTCACTCTGCTGAGTACAACTCAGCTGAGCAAATCTCCACCTGCTGAGGATCTGCTGAGCTTCCCCATGCAAGGCTTTCCCATGTGCATTAGGTTCCACTTGAATTAATTTCTCTGAAGAGCAATTGGCTTTTTTATTGTGTCTTGATCATAATCAGATTGACTAAATCTTTAAGTGCATGGACTGGTTCAGAAAATTCAAGTATGCTCTACTGCTCATATTCAGTTTGTGGGTATAGGATTTTGTTCTTTTTTTTTTTTTTTTTTTTTTTTTTTTTACAGAATATTTAAGTTGCAGCATGGAGCCCAGTGAACTTTGCATCAAGGGCCTGGCCTCCTTTGCGGGACTGCTAGATGTAGGTCACACTCACAGGACCAAGGGGGCTGAGTGACTTCCAACCCATTAATTTTCTTCCTTCCTTGTATACATGTATGCTCTCTTCTCCCCCCAAGGCTGGCATCCTCCCCCTGCCTAGCCCATATAGTCCCATCCCAAGACTTTCTCTCACACGTAGAGGAAGGGGTAGCCAAAAAGGCAGCATGAGCTGGAAAGTGGAAGCATAAATGGCAGAAAGAAATTGAAGACCACAAAATCTTAAAGAAATAAAGGATGTTATCCTGCCTGTCAGTGGTGGATGGGACAAGGGACTGTTTACAGGAGAGAGTGGGAAGGAGAACCAGAACAGAGCAGCTACTTTCTGCAGACTTCAGGAAAGCAGACAAACCCAGTTGTGTAAATGATGTCTCTCAGTCTCTTGCCAGAAACAGACTCAGTGGCTAGGAAGTCTCACAAGGAGCAAAGTGTTGGCAGCAGGTGGTGCCATCTGTCCCACTCCAATTCCTTCTTGCTCAAACAATTTATGTCCCAGTTTGTGAGGAAGGTAAGAAATGAGAGCCCCAACTTATAGTCAGGGAACTGAAGGCAGGAGGAACCAGCAAACTAATTTTAGCTAAATAAAATAACTGCTGAGTGATGCCTTCTCTCCACAGTCTACCCTCTGTCCCCTGTGCCTGAAGATGACCAACTAGACAGAAAATCAAACCACCTATTCCTTTGGTCTGAGCAGGTACTGGAGGCTGGAGCAGGCCCACTGCCCCGCAGGGCTTCCTTCCCTTCCAGCCTTTCTGCTCTGCACTGAAGCGGAGGGAATTTCCTAACTGTTATCTGAACATCCCTGTGCCCTACACCTGGCTGTGCAGATGGGTCTCCACCAGACAAAAACAGTCCGTAAGCACTCCAAGTCCGTTCTCTCGAATATACTGAGAAGTGTGAGTGGAGACACCCAGCAGATGAGCGCAGACTGAGCTCCCAGGCACGTTCCTTCGTGTGCTGCTGGTACTGCTAAAGGTGCGCTGGCACCACAGGATGAGGTGTCACGTGCAGGTTGGTGTGTTCTGCTGCCAGGCAAGTTCAGCTGTTGTGAGAACTCACCTCCACTGACGTCCTTCCTTCCCTGAAAACGCCAGAAGAGCGACCCTTTCCACCTGTGTGGAGCAGCCCTCGTGGTGCGGCACACGCTGGGCAGGTCAGCGAGCAGCTGAGCAGAACACTTCCCAGCACACCAGGCACCACGATGCATGGGGAGATCGGCTTTTGTGACTCCCTCTTGTCCCTGGAAATTAACACAAGCATCAGAAACCCTTGAGCTGAAATGCAAAGGCCCAGGACATCTCAGGAGAAGACAAATCACTGCCTCCCTCCTGTGCATCACCATCAGTGCTAACCTGAGTTTGGCAGCACGGTGCCACCCCTGTGAAACAAGGTCAGACACTGCCTGGTACATCTGCCCTTCCCTTGTGCCAGCTGGGGCTGATGCACTTCAGACAGGTTTGCACCATTTCTGCCAGCACTGCTTCATTTATGGCCAAAATAAAGGATCTTCTTCTTCAAGTCTATCTTACATCTTGCAGACGGTCTCCTTTCTTAGCTCTGTTTTAAGATGTACCCGTGGATTAAGCACTCTGGAAAATGCTGAACAATAAACGTCAGCTCTGCTCTGTAAGCCAGACTCTGCTGCAACCTCAGCAAAACCAGCCAGGAGCCACTGTGCTCTTTGCTTCTACACTGCATATAGTACGAGAGGCTATTTCTTCCCTTTGGGCTAAACCAGGTTGAAAGCAATAACACTTTGCTCTCCTGAGCTCATGACTAACTTTTTTTGGAGCAGATGTCAAAACAAATACCTTAAATACTAAGTAAAATTGGTGTTACAACAAAGCAGCAAACCCCCTCAATTTAGTTACAGTTCCTGCAGTTCCTAAGTTAGGAGAAAAACAAAGGGATTCACTTCTGAGTGATAAGGAAGAAATGACAGTAAGTGTTTGGCACAGCTTAAATTAATTTTATTTTGGAGCCATTCAAAATTTAGACTTTGGATGAATTCCTCATGGAGCGAAATAAAGAATTGCTGGCACAATGAGGAATAATCTCCTACCCCAACAAATGAAACAGGGCTTAATTTGATTTAATTTCCCCAATGGTGCAATGAATAATATTCTTTGTGGATCTGTGTTTCCGCTGGCAATGCTTGGGTTTTCACTGCGCTTGACATCTTCATGATGCAGACATTTTGCATAGGATGCTGTCAGAGAAGAGCATGGAAGGATCAAAGACATCAGTGGTCTCTTACGGACCTTCTCTGATTTGCCCATCCAAGTGCTGAACTGTGGTACCATGGCAAAGCCTCTCCAGTGCTCCAACACAGAGCATTTTGGCTCAAAAAGCCCAGAACTGGGCTTTTAGCATTACCTTTGGGGAAGTCTCGGGCACAGACCCTTCCCATTCCTTCTCCTCCTCTTACAAGTCCAGTAATTCACAGCTCAGAGGAAAGGGCAGGGGAAAAGGGGGCTGGTGTAGAGCTTAAGACGCACCACAAGTTGCTGGTAACCACATGTGCCTTACTTCTAAGCACTGACAGTCCGAAATATTAAGCAGAAAGCCCTTCCCTGTTCCACCTGTACTGCAAGCACCAGAGTATTCAACAGTCACAAAGTAGTCTGTTTGTTTTTCACTTGCAACCTTAAAAGGAAGTGAATTACCTCAAAAAAAAAAAAAAAAAAAACCAATGTCTGTGACTGCCTGGTCCTCATAGAACACCGCAATAGCAGATAAATGTTCCTCTTACAGAAATGAACATTAGCACCCTCAGATGACATTTTTCATTCTGTGAATTGCCCAATTACTTCAGAAAGATACAGTGGTATTGTTGAACACTGGTATAAACTCATTGATCTGCTCCCAGACTTACCAGTACACACAAAGGATGGCAAACACTCCTGGCTCAGTTTCTATAATGTGCCTTAATGATTCTCTGAAATGCCAAACAGTGCAGTTGTTTTCACACATGCTGCACTGCAAAACCCCCATGCACAGAGAATGCCCAGTCCTTTTTTTTTAAATAAATAAATAAATATTTTTTTTTTTTGCTTTTTACTGAAATGTTTTGTGTGAAAAGATAAGTCAGCTGTAAGTAACACATATGGATTTTTGCTCATGTTTGTGGAGTGGTTTTACTCAGAGAGAACTAAAGGTGGATTTGCTCAACACAGGGTTTTGCAGAGCTTTTTCAGCTCAGACTAGCATAGGTTTAATAAACTTGCCCAGACGTGTCTTATGAACGCTGGGTCAGTCTTGTCCAGGACTCCAGAGCTCTCTGGCACAGGCTGCCCATGCAGGATGTACACGAATAAGCAAGTCTGTTCATCCCAGATCTGCAGCCTCCAGCCACTGCACACACACCCAGAGTTTATTTGAACTTGCATAAAAGCCACTTTTCCTGCAAAAGCCCAGGAAAATAGGAGTCAGACAAACATCTGACCGGCACAAAAAAAAAACTTATCACTGACTTTAAGGCTGCTTTCAAGCAACTTTAGAACCACACAAACTTCATTGTAACTAATGCTGTAACTACCCAGTAGGATTTCGAGGTCTGGTTTGGTTCTTTGTAATGAGGCAGTTGCTAGTCAGAATGCTTTTGTTCTCTCACCCTTATAGCATTCTCGTGGATAACGCTTCAATCTCCAAGTATGATTTTTTTGCCAACGCAGTTCTACTGCTTTCCCTGGTGCTGTCTGCTTTACCAGCCAGACTGCTCAGAGCTAAGAGAGAACTTTTCCTTAAGTACTTTAATTGTTTAACCTCTCCTGAAGCAGAATGGTCTCCTTCCACCTACACTAATCGTACAGAAGTTGCATTGCTCATGCAGCTGTGTTCAAGTGTTGCTAAGACTCTTCTCTGAAAAACCACAGGAAGCAGAGCTGAGTAAGTGCGTACCGTTTTCCATAATTGGCTCTGGAATAGCTCAAGATTTGCCCCACTCTAATTTTTATCAGATTAATGGGCATCACAGCCTGCACAGCTCCCCCAGGAGCAGCAAGATGCCCGATGGACCACATCTGCTTTCATTACACCTGCACCAGACAGTGCAGACAGCGAGGCAGGAAGCAGACACAACCTCCTAATGGTTTTATTCCAGTGTTTCTATGGGCTCTCATCAAAACAGAGAGTACTTTGCAACGCAGCAGATGCTGCTCCCTACAGCATATGAACTGTGGTTCTTCCTACCTTCTTTCAAGGCAGGGATCGATCCCCAAACCGACACGTGCTCTGCATAGCTGGGGACAGGTAGGTCTCTTGCTCCAATCCTCTGCAGGGCTCAGCTACTCGTGTGTGCTGTATCTGCATCTCCTCCCTCCAAGCATGGCGCTGTGTCACCATGGGGCTGCCAGCAACCCACAAGCTCCCAGCAGGCAGGAGCAGGGCTCCTGGCTCTCCTGAGCAACAGAAAGGGGAAAGAGAGCATCAGCAGCAAGCAGTTAATGAACTGATCTTGTGGGGTTTGGGCTCTGAAAAGGAGCAGGAGAGGTGGTAAAGGGCAGAAAAGCACCCAAAGTCCAAAAGATCATCTCCCCTCTGCCCACATCACGGGGTGCTGATTTGTTCCCCAGTGACAAGAGAAGCAAACACCCATCCCGCACCTCCAAGTACCAGCCAGAAGAACCAGGTTAATGTGCAACTCTGATTCATACGAAGGCTGGCCTTCTCCCCTGGGATGTATTCCACCCCTAGAGTTTAATTAAACTCTCCTCCTTAAGCAAACAGTATATTCTTACGAGATTCTGAAGACAATTTATTCCTCTCAGTTGTTTTTTTTTTTACTTCCAGCACTGTATGCAGTCGTCTCTTATTTATACCACACCTGCACATTCCACACAGAAAACCCACGTAGCACACTATTAGCTGCATAGGCTGTTTCCAAAAACTTACAGTCCTGGGCTAATCCCAGTTAAGTACAGAAAGCAAAGATCAATTTCACCACATCTGAACTAGACCCGATTTAATTCCAACTGACACATTCAAATGACAGGTTGGGAAACACAAGATTTTGTGAGGTCCTGAGCTGAATTACAACCAGTTGCAGGCAGTGGACTGGAGATGCCTATTGTGGAATACTCTGCTGCTGTTTATTAACTTCTCTGTCAATGAGGATCGCTGCTCCGACAGCAGAGTGGCTCATACAAAGTCATTGTCCATCTGCTCACAGCTCCCATCTGCGGGTAAAGGACCTGCTTTCCTTGCTCAACTGAAAAAAAATCACCCGAGTTTAAAAAGCAATAGAAATGCCTCTGTGACCTCACCCAGCCAGCTGCTCAGGTTGCTTTTGAGGGGCACTGCCACAGCACAGCAGGAAAAAGCCTGCAAAGCCATTTAAAACAGCCTCCTGCTGCAGAGCCCGGCTGCTTTTCACCCCCTGTCACCACCCAGGCTCCTCAGCAGCCTTCACCTTCAGACCAGGGCTTGGCCAACACCACGTGCTGTTGCTTGCCATCAGCTCCAGTTACAGAAATGCTGTTTCAGCATCCCAGGGCACTTTTTAAAATGCTGTGCAAAAAACCACAGTGGCCAGAAATGAGTCATTAAGGACTCTAGGTTCTGATATTTGTATTATCATGTACAAATGAGTTAACCAACTTCCTCCCGACAGATACAGCTACTGGGAAGCCTGGTACAAGTCTAAATAATTCACTGAGTTCAGAGTTTAGAATATAATAAACTACCTGTATGCTGCACTCCCTGCAAAGCTTCAGGCCCCAGCACTAGGCAGGTTGCATCAGGTACGCTCACATGATAATGCTAATTAGATAATAAAACTACCATGTAAAACAAATGATGTCTAGATAAAAAAACATAGTAGGTGTTGGAGACTTTCTCTGTCGGGAGAACACAGACACATGCATTATTCTGGAGAGAAGTGAAGAACGACTTATCTAATTGAAACTACAGGGGTGGAAGAGGGAAGGGGCAGGAAAGACAGACGGTAATTATAGGAGCTGGAAAGTGGCCAGGACACTGGGGTTAGAGCTACACACTTTAAGAAGCCGTCGAGAGATCTTATGTGATTACAAACCATCAAGAACCTAGTTTTAATTCACATCCAAGTTAGACTTGGCAGCAGGGCATTTATTAGCAGTCCACAGCACTGCTTTTATTTGAGCTGAAGGACAGAAGTCACCTGTATCTTCACATCCCTACCTGCCAACTTCCTTCAGCGATTTCTCATCCAAACACTAGCAACACCCTGGAGACCGAGCCCCTGGTTTGGTACCACATCCCGGGAGCTGTGCAGCTGCTGGCAGCAGCCCCCTTGACCTGGCTTCCTGCGAGCAACTGCAAAAGGGTTCAGGAGTGCTGCCTGCACGGCCGAGGCCCTGCAAGCAGCACTGTACAGGGTGGGTGCAGTCACCTTTGCCATCCAGCTGAATTTCCATGTCTGAAGATGTCTTCGTGCAGCCTTCTCTCAACGGTGTGCAGCCATCACCTTCTCTGGGGACAAGCAGCAGCCCTACGGCAGCAAACAAGCCATCAGAAATTCCCTTCTCCAACCTTAAAAGCCCCAAAGCCCATTTCATCGTACCTTTGGCAGCAGCAGGCATCCTTTTGCTTGCAGAGAACATAGATGGTGCTGCTCCCAAGACATGGCAGTTGTTCCTGTTTTACTGCCCCAAGTTTGATTTGGAAAGGATGCAGCTCGCAAGAGTTGAAGCAAAATGCCAATCCCACAATTTGCCGTTTACAAATACACTACGTGTTATTGCCAGGCACAACATAATAGCAGTGTAACAGTTTAAATGTATTAAATGTGCCACAAACATCTAAATTGCTGTTGATATGTTTCTGAAGGATCAAGGAGACCTGAGTAAAGAGAAACCCACTTAATGGGGAACAATTGCGAGTGCTTGTGCTAACATCAGTGCCCCCAGAGACTGTCTGGGTCCCCAGCCCCAGCAAACAAGGGCTGAGGAGATGAAGCTGGAGAAGACATTTAGCTCAGTGCACAGCCTTGCAGTTAGAGCCCTGCATGCATGGAATCTGCATTTACTGGTAACCAAAAGAGCCAAAGGATTAGATTTCAAATACACCTACTATCTGGGGCCTCTCTCAGCACTTTGTTTTACCAGTGTTAATATAATGCTCTCATGAACACACTTGCTGGAGTTGTGGGGGTTTTTAATTGTGTGCTTCTTCATTAATTACTTATTTGCATATTTGTTTCCCTTTCTGCTTCAAAAGCAAGTCTCTTCTTTATCTCACAAGATCAGATCCACTTAAGAACAAACACCATAAAAACACATTTTTATATAAAAGAACTCTTTCCTAAACTTCAAACTTCCCAGCAGCTTCTTCTGTGTATTTCTTTCCAAACTTCAGCCTCATGCATCACGGAAAGGAACCATTTTATAATTGGTACCGTTACAGAAACATAAAGGTGGTCACGAAAAAGGCTCTTTGGGCACCCCACAAAGCTCAGTGCTTGGAAGCTTAATACAAGATCACTTTATAGAGGCTAGGTCAGGGCAGTTTGGACACTCTCAGTATCTGAGGTACAACCAAACGTCCCTGCAAGGCCCCCTGGCTTTCCCTAAGAAAAGGATCTATACTGCACCACGGGGGATGCGCATTTTGTAGTGTTTTGTGTCCCAAGTGTCGACTTTGTGATGCTTTACTTGGCAAATCACCCTCTGGATTACTAGATGGTGGCACAAGTGACTGCTTCATGGCACTGCACGAGATTTCCTCTGAAGGAAGGGAGCAAGATTTATTTTTCAGCACGTCTGGGGATATTTGCCCTTGAAAGTGCTGCTGAGAGAACACCAGTACTCATGACAATCCAAATTCTGGGACACTTTTGGACCCAGATAATATTAAGGAAAAAAAAAATAATAAATTGAAAGGTAATTCCATTCTTGTTATTATTATTATTTTAATCTCTGCTCTATGAATTCTTGCTTTCAGGGTTTAACATATTGGTCGTTTTTTAAATCTCATCAGGCACTACCCTACTAGGCAAAAAGCAAACCTCCAGGCACTTATTATTCAACAACAGACTTAAAATTAATGCAGCAATTTTTAGTTACCTCCAAGCAAAACAAAGTAATTTCCAGAAGTTTACAACTTACAGAAAGAAAAAAAAAAAAAAAGATGTCTTTGTCTTCTTTGGGAAACAGCAAAGAGGAAGTGTACAAGTTGCCCTGCAAAAGAAAAGAAAAATAAATCAACATATGGAAGATGACTTTCAGTGCATCTCTGGCTGCAGAACATTTTCCTTTGGCTGAACCTCACCTTTCGCAAGCCCAGAAGTGAAGCCAGAGAGGGTGCAACTGCACGTGGCCATCTGAAAACTCCAAAAAAGCAGATGCGAACCTGAGACGCTGCTAAGGGACAGCTTCCCAACAGGCACTCATGGGCCTTTTGTTTTATTTCCCTAAGGGTAGAGAGGGACACAAGGATATCAGTGCACATTTGAGCACCAGAAAGATAAAAAGAGAGTGGGAGGGAAGGACCAGTTCAGTCCGCATTAGACACTTGCTGCTCAGCAAGGTGGTGTTGCCACTCTTTTGCTCTGAAAACGGATGCAGCTTTCACTCCTGCCTCCAGGAACCTCAGGCTTTACTGCTGGGTTTCTTTTCAGGCTCGCTCTGCATTTCCCCCAAGGTGCAATTCCCCCACAGGAGCGTCCCCTTCCAAACAGGGATGCTCAGGGAGCCTCCTCCCTGCCGTGGGGGGAGCCAAGGAAAGTGCAGCTCCCTGCAAAATCCCCAGCTGATAAAGTGTCTCCCCTTTCCCCTGTTACATACAAAAAACCTTGAAAAGGAGCAGCAGCAGCAGCTCGGAAAGACAAGCCTCAGCAGATGTTAGCACGTAGCACCAGCCGAAGACACTCAGGGGAAAAGCCCTCGGTGGGCTGTCCATTTAAGCCTCCGCTTGGCTCTGTCTGGCTCTCGGAGCAAATCAGCCTCGGTGCCAGCCCTGCCAGCCCGACAGATTGGCTCGAGAGGAGGCAGAGCGGTGAGCCAGGTACCGTGAACATAAAACACGGGGTTGCTTTTTAATTGCACAGGCCCCGGCCAGAAATATTGTCTGTGCTGGCCGGCCTACAAGAAGCAACATGCCTTTTACTGTGCCAACACACAGGGACATTTTATTCAGAAATTCAATGGATGCATCTGCTGCTGCAATGGCCAAGCTTCTGCCTCAGCAAACCTTGGACCATTTCTTAGCTAAGTGGCCAGGCAGGTGACAGCACAGCCAAGGCTCCATCCTCCTTCCAGTGCTGGCATTTCACAGGGACGCAAAGGGGCGAACACCACGTTTTGTGGGTGTGGAGAAGCCGCACACGTCAGATTTCTATTTATACCACAGGCATAAGGTGCTGTCTTGCTTGACTTCAGGGAATAAATTCACCTGAGTTCGTGAGAGGAGCGCTAAGGTGAGCAGAAAGAGAGGAAGAAAGGGAGGGTGTCAAAAGAAAGAATCAGCTTTCGGCTCTGCAGAAAGCTGTAAGAAATGTATGGGAGAATGTATTGCCCTGTCTCCAAAATGGGTTGTCACATTCACTCTTCCTGTGCACACTCAGGAGGCAGGAAAATCCCCAACAAGCGACTCTCTCCGCCAAGATTTATGGGAGAAATGGGGGGAAAAGGTGCCCAGAGACATCCAGCAGCGGTGTACCCCAGGCACAAGGATACAAACAGCAGCAACCCCACGCTACGTCCTTGTGAGGAGGTGCAAGTCACTGGGTTAGAGGAGCACACAAAACTTTCCTGGAACAGGCTTTATCCCACTGCGTGATTGTGCTCTGAAGAAATTTAAGCCACTGTAACATCCAGCCAAAGCCACAGGAAAAAAAAAGGCCTGCAGGTACCAACCCAGGCAGCTGGTTTGATGCTTCATCTTAGCAAAGTTAACAGCCAGGCTGCAACCAAAGTGAAGACCCCAAAACCTGCTTTCCAGCCAGTAGAAAGCTTCAAAATCGTAACAACAAATGCACCCGATAAAGACACAAGTATCTTTAAGCAATTCTTCAGTCACTCTGTCTCGTTCAACTCCTCCCCCCCCCCCCCCCAGCAGTGCCTACAGCCCCAGTGAAAGCACTCACTGGAGGGAGGAGGCAGGGTGTAGGGGAGGAAGAACAAGGTCTGGCAAAACTCCCCAAGTTTCTACGTTCCAACCCTGGCTCCAAAAGAGACCTGGACACACCACGCCAAAGGCCCTGGAATCACCAAATGCTTTGCAGCAAGCACACACGAGGTGTACGCCATCGCTCAGGTCACAGCCAAAAACTTTCAGGCTGAAAATCCTGCTGAGATTTGCCAACGCTCACACTCTGCAGCAGATCGCCAGATTTACGCGTGCAGGAGATGAGAGAAGCCACAACCTCCTCACTGCCAGGGTCATCGCGCTCCTCAGTTCGAGGAAAATTCAAGAAACTGGTGTTTGTGAAGACTTCCCCAACAGGAGATCACACAGGACACCCAGCAGGCAGGTAGCAGGAGGGCTTTCCAGGGTTATTGCACGCACAAATCCTGAGCTGCTAACATATTGGGAAGGGAGCTCCCTTCCCCCAGCAGAAATTTGGGAAATTTCTCAGAGATGCTCGCCCCTCTGCAAAGCACGCTCAGCCAGCCTCAAGGAGCAGCCTCCTCTGCCCATACCCCAGAAGGGAAACCCCAGAAGAGAAAGGCAAGCCCCCAAATCCTCCCAGGTGGGCTACAAGATCGCAGACCGGCCGCATCCCCCTCCTTACAGCAGGGACAGCCCTCAGCTTCTTGCAGCATCTCGCAGCCCCAGCCCAGCGGCGCACTGCAGCACGTGGTTCTCCTTATTCCCTTTTAGCCCCCGGGCTTCAAGAAGACCCACACAAGGAACTCAGGTTCCCTGTAGGCGGATGGCAGCAGCACTGGATCCAGGCAGAGCAGAATCCCACAGCTGTTATCGAGGTGAAGGCTCAGCAGGGTTAAATCCCGGGCCCTGCAGTGCCTGCCAGAGGCTGAAGCGCACGTGCGCGCAGGATTAAGTCACATCTAACTCCAAGCCTCCCATGTACAAACATTTTAACAGCTACCTCAGTACACGCGGATTAAAAACACAAGTGAAGAAATGCAAAAAGCTTAAGTGGGCCTTCGGTGCGCGCAGCTGGGGCCAGCTGGCACGGGGCTGTCACCAAGCGCCGCGCCGCTTCGGCGGAGTGGCAAGCGAAAGGCCATCTCCCCTCTCCTTGAAACGCTCCTGAAACAAAGCCTCGTGGCTCAGACCTGCCAGAGCTCCTTTATTTGGACCGAAGCTCGCTCACGCTTGGCAGCGGTCCGGTGCAATTTGAAGCTGGCTCAGACCTAAAGTGAAAAGAGTAATGGGATATTTGAAATCTCACTCCCGTTTCTCCTCAGATCTCACTTATGTAAAAAGCTCTGATGTTGGTGGCTGAGCTCCTTAAAACATAATCTGCACAATGTGCCACAGTAAATAAACAGATTTAAGCAGCAAGTCTGTTTAAAAGGAGTTTATTTAGAAAGCACACGCATCACTAAAGAGAGCTTATTTCTTATCTAAGTCCCAGCACTTAGAAGGCAATCCTTCAGGGGTGTTCTGCAGGCAGGGTGAGATTAGTTTTGTTTGCAGCAATTATTTTCAGGATGTTCTCCACTCATATTAAGAGGCTGGAAGTTCAGTTAGTTTCTTGGCTTGGGGATTAGAGAAAAGCTGGAGACATTAGAAGAAATAAAACCCAACTTCAGGCAAAGTTACGCGGAAGAGTGACCTTCCCTGCTCAGGTGGAGCAGCCTTCAGCAGGGGAAGCAAGGAGAGCTTAAGGCACTTGGACCTGCACACGGAGGATTTGACAGACCGTGGCTTCAGCCTCACTTCTCGTGGGGAGCCTCAACCAAATGCAGCAAGGTGTCCGGACGGTGTCTGTATCAAGTGGGCTGGCAAAAACTCCAAATTCCCTCTGGGAATCAAGCAAAAGCTGATGCTTGTGCAACCTGGAAGCCCCTTCAGGCCCTGCAGAACCATTATGCCCATTCCCCATGGGAATAAAGCTCACAAGAGGGGCTTTGATTTAAAAGGTTAACAGGAGAAACAACAACTTCAGCCCATAGCTTTCCATCCTGCGGCCCGGAGGAGCTTGGTCTGTGCTGGCTCAGGAGGACAGCGAGCAGCTCCTGAAGCTGCAGAAGCATTTCCTTTGCTGGCTGCTCATCTGCACCTCAGGGTTTAAATGTGCAGAGACCCACAGCGTCTGGAGCTTAACTCAGGAGCTAAGATACCTATTTAATATTTAATCTCAAAATATTACGTTATGATTCAAGTTAGAAGAAGGTCTGGACCTTGATTCTCCAACCTGAGGCCAGTTAGTCTTTCTAGGAGCAAGGAACCATATTCTGCTGCGCGGACTCACACTGGCATTCACGCAAAGCGTTCCCAGCATCCTAAATCCCACCGTGCTGTTTCCTTCTACTCCTGCCCTCACTCCCACACCCACAAACAGGCCCAAATCGCCAGTTCCAAGGCTCACGAGACTGCGGGCTCCCTCTGCTTGTTTACCCCTGATTTCTGTGCCCGGTGCAGTAGCCCTGGCAGTGCCATCTAACCAATTCAGGCAGCTCCTGAGCATCTCCTTATTGTTTCTGATGTCAGTGCCTGTGGCCTCAGATCTGAGCGCGCCCAGCTGGTACCGGGCCCATGCTGACTGTGCATGTATTGAATAGGGAGTTACCAGCTACAGCAAATGGCATCTGTTCTACAAAGTGGTTTTTAATGTTGCAACAGTGGTAAAAATATTCCGCAGAAAGTCGGCACTTCCATTGTCTCAGGAAATTAATTCCACGTGGCACACTGTTACCCTTAGTTGTGCAAGTGTATCGTAAATGCTAACTCCGCGTGATGTGCACCAGAAAAGAAATGCTTACACTATTTCATGCATAACCTTTTGCCCATGAAACACACAGCTCATGGCTGGCTGGTATGAAGAAGCGACGACCACAGACTGCTGAAGAATAACAAGCTGAGTGGAAACTTCATAACCCACTGGCAGATCAGCAAGAAAGTGCCCGGCCATCGTGACACCCCCTCTCGCTGAAGGCAGCACGTGGCCAGGGATGCACATCGGCTTGGTTTCCTCGGGGTGGGTGCACCGAGTGCTGATTGCAAGGTATCGCACAAAGCAAAAGCAGCTTTATTTGCTATCTTTGTGCAGTAAGTTAGAGAAGTGCCTTGGCAACTGTCCTCCACAGGCTGTTTTGGTCCTGTAGTACATCTTCCACTGCAACGTTTCCCAATGAGCATTTCTTACCAAGACAGTAACGAAAAAAGTTAAATATTGAATGGGATTTCGAGTACGCAGATAGCTAGGCTGTTGAGCACGGCCATTTTTCTTACATTATTCTACCAACAGCTTTCCTGAGAGCCCCTTCGGCTTTCATACTTAAAACTTCCAGCACTGTTCATCCTGCCTGCAGCCAAAAAGGCTGAGCTGAAGTCTGTCTGCCTCTAATTTGATCTTAGCATCTTTACACATTTGATTATTTACTGTAACAAGGGACAGAAATTCAGACAGACCTACTTTTTCAAACAAATCATGCCCAGCCATCTTGAAGACATCTCTGGCTACCTGGAATAATCAAATCAAACCCCTCTGTAAAAGCAGGGATCAATGATACCAAGCCTCACCATTACAGCATTTCATAGACGACTTGGCCGAATACAGAAATGTCATGTTTTTTCCACTGCACTGCTCCCTGACTCAGTCCCTGGGTGATGCTTTCTAGGAATTTTCAGTGCCGTGAGCCTTTCCGCTGTCTTCCAAGGTCATGGTGTTATGTGCTCTGACACCTCTCACCGTCACTCCACATTTGTCAGTTCTTGCTCATTACTGCAAGCTGGCAAATGCAACAGTTTATACTTCAGATTTAAGGCTGTAGGTCCACGTTGCTCAAATTTAGACAGCAAATCTGCAAATCTGCTACTGATACTAAAATAAACACCACTCACAGAAGGAGCTGAAAGAAAAATGCGGGATTACTGGAATTTGTCTTCTCCTTTCAACCAACTCATTTTCCTAAGGACACATTGGACAAGGAAGTACCAAAATTTTACAGGGAGCATACACAGAATGCTCCCTGTAAAGCCGTCCTGAGCACCGACACCTCCAGCAGCTCTGCAGGGCTGTGGTTTCCTTCAGCCACGCTGACCACCCTCTGCAAGACCAGCCAGCTCACCGAGCACAGAGTTTTAGTTAAATAGTTAAAGAAAGGAAAAAAAAAAAAGAAACACAAACAAACAAGTACAAAGGTTCTACTTCATTTTTACCCAGTGCTTTTTTCTTCTGTAACTGAGGCATTTCAGCCTCTGAAAGGCTCTCCTATTTCTCTGCTGATATCTCCAAACACTGCTGCCCATTCCCATGTACGGCACCCACATTTCCAGGTGGGCTCTTTACATAAGCCAGGTGCTTTTGAGCTCATTTTCTTAATCCTTGTCAAGCTGACAATTGTATTCATTCATCTGCTGTCCATTCTCAGTCACTGAAATGCCTTTTTCAGGGCTATCACATCTTTACATTCCAGGAATAACAGGCTGCTCTGAGCTAGTGCATCCACTCACTGTGGCGCGTGCTTCCTCATCTAAAGGTCACAGATTATCCCCAAATTCTCCATAACACAGAATTACTTCTGGGGTAAATGTATGACTTGGCAAAGCTGAACAGCACCATGGCACAAACCTCTTGCTGACATCCTCCAACCTCACGGTGAATTTTCTTTGTATTGTGAAGTTGTTAGAAGTTGCTCCTCATCCATGGAGCAAAACCTGAGTGGCAGGCACCCCCAGCAGAAGTGCAAGAGCTTAGCTAACAGTAACTCCTCACTTGGGAAATATCTGGGACAACAGCATACAATGGTAAGTCTGTGGTTTGTACTAATAAAGTAGTGCTGATGTCAAAGCTTTGGGTGGCAACTTCTGAGATACAAAGGAAGAGCTCTGTATAAATGGGATCTCAAACTACCTTTTGCTTCATTTATATGACTGTGCTGGAAATAGGTATGGAGATAGGCTTTAATTCATCCCTGCAATGATCCAAACAGCTCTGACACACATCTGCTTCTTTCTACTTGGTCTGTGCTAGGGCAGCTGCAGAGATTTTTGTTCAGAGCAGGAGCTTGTCACAACTGGTACTGTCCCGAGCCTCAGCAGACACTGACCTTCCAGCCTAAACCTGAAGTCCTCAAGCATCTTGCTACAAAACTGTTATCAAATGTTCACAGTGGGCAACCAGGCTAGTGAAACAAAACCTCTAATCCATTATGAAACACTGAGTCCTCAGCTTGCAGAATTGTCTGAAAAAGCTGGTACAAATAGCCCAAATGTCACCCGTTCCATATGTGCAGCTGCAGCTTGCTACCAGAGATTGTTCACACAGCTTTGAGCTGGTAACAGGCATGAATACTTTCCTGGACGAGGTAAAAGATCCATATATGTGGTGGCTTACAGCTAAGTTCGGAGCAAGCCTTTCCGACACAGAGCACCATGCACCAGGCACCCACAGCACCCGCTCCTGGCTGAAAAAGCCACTGCAGGAATAAGGTGGGCAACAGGGAGGGTGATTATGTGAGCTCTGCCCTAGGCAAGTTTTCACCTACTCGCTAATGGCTGCACAGGTTTCATGCGACTTTTTACTTTGGAATGCAATAAAAGTAGTTACCATAGCAATTTCCACATCGCTTGATACTTGTGCTACCTCTGAGAGTCACAGCACCTTTTTATAGAAGCTCTTACCAACACACCATGTGAACTTTTGATTTTTAGATATTTTTGGAAGAAAAGAGACAGCTTAAGTGTCCTGAGATTTTTGAACCCTGTTGAAAAGTGGAGCCTTTGTTTCAGGGGGGAACACTGTATATTGCACAGTAGAAACTTATTGCATTTCAGAGGAGAGAGAAGAAAGGGGCTCGTTCCAGAAGTATTCATCATCCGCAAGCCATCCACAAAGAAGATGGAAAAATGTCTGCCAAAAAGAAGCCTCTTGCTCCATCAAAGATACGGCATGCTTAAAGAGAAGTTTTGTTTCCATGGTGACTGAATTTGGAGTAAGAACATCCCCTGCATCAGACATGGCGAGATCAAA
This sequence comes from Anas acuta, assembly GCF_963932015.1. NCBI lineage: Eukaryota > Metazoa > Chordata > Aves > Anseriformes > Anatidae > Anas > Anas acuta. The sequence continues at coordinate 14,337,859 of NC_088989.1, read as the reverse complement.
AACCCAGTTGCTTTTGTTCACTCCGCGAGCTGGGTTTTTAACCCTGCCTCATCCAAACAAACATCCCACTTGTATTTTGCTCTCCCATCTTGCTGCGTACAGCTTCTCTTTGTAAAAGGAGGAGGAGAAGGGAAAAATAATAAGAGAAATCTAATCGTGCAATCTTAATAATTAGAAACAGCACTAGTTTTTAATACCGTACCAGAATTTTCAGAAAGCATTATTTAAAAAAAAAAAAATCACCAATAACCTGTATGCTAAAAACAATTATAAGTTAGGAATAGGCCACTGATGTACACGTTTTTCTTTATTTTCCTCACCTCTCAGATATAAAAGCTCACCCTCCCCTCACTCTATCAATCTCATGGTTTTCTAAGGAATGGGAAAAAAGGGTTCTCAGCAGCCAGCTTTGAAGGGATGACTACCTGGAGTATGGTCACGTGTAGGAAGCAGCAATTCAGGGCTGAAGGTCCTCAACAGCCACATTTGGATCAGTCATCTGCCTGTTTATAATTCTGATCTCACCTATATCCTGTAAAATTGGCAACGGCTCCACTTGAAGTAGTCAGATTGCTGCCGTTCAGCCTAATACCAGGCATGGGACTTGAGACAGAGGTCGTTAGCTTGAGCATCTCACCTGACACGTTGCCAAAGCATCGCACGATGCAGCAAGGACAAAAACCACTCGTGGTGTGAACCTGTCACTTTCTGCTGCTCCTTAAATTCAGCTGGGCTGAGCATCAGGTTGCATTCACTGGGATCCAAGTCTCTGGCATGAACAAGATAATTTGCTGAGCAGCTGCTTGAAGGGAGATTAAATCCAGATACTACATACATGACTCTGGGCAGCCTCGCTTCCCTCCTAGTGCTCCCAACGACCTCCCACACTGCAGCACGAGGAGAGGGGATGTTACAGCACCACAGGAGACTTTGCACGGAAGGCAATTAATTGCCTCATCTGTAATCTCGGGGAAAAAAAAGCAATCAATAGGTTTACTAAAGAGCAATTGCATCTGTTGCTATTGCCAAGAGTCAGGTGACATATCACAGCCAACTCCCTGCATCTGGCAGGAACTTCATGAATTTTCACAATGCAACCAGCATATCATCCGCTGGAAACAACGCTCCCTTGCCCTGTTCGATAAGAACCATAACCAGCTCAGATGGAAGCAGCTGAGTGTAAAGTTCCCTCTACTACATCTCACCCCCAAAGATTTTCACGGAGGCGAAACTAGAACTACTTTGTGCCAGTACTGACACGCTGCTGGTAGTTCAGCACAGCAGGGCTAAACAACAAGGGGACAAGTGGTGGGATCCATCACTGCTCTGGGGATGTTTCTCTGCTGCTGTCACACATTGTGGATTGTTTTGCTGAAAAACTGAAAATGAAGGGCTAATTTTAATGCTTGCTACAGTCACGGAAAGCAAGATCTGGCACAGCCACTAAAGCCACTAGCACCTTCTGGTAGCTGCAGATGATCTACTGCCATGTGGAAAGCATGGGAGTAGTATGGAAGGGGGGAAAAAGAGTCTACGGTAACTCAGAATAAAAGCAGAATTCTTTTAGAAATACAGAAATCGGAGTTAACTTAAAAGGGTACTTGACAGTCAGTTGCTCTAGCATTTCTGGCCATCATTTGCCAAGTTGCACAATTTTCAGCATAGAAAACTTTATTTTTTCCAGCAAACAAAATGCTCCAATACTTCTTTCTACATAAAAGAGAGAATGCCAGCTGCAAGCAACACACTCAAAAAACAATGGACATTAGATGTTTCCATGTAAATGTAGCTGAAGGATTAGAGCCATCATTATCCAAATTGCCCAATGCTTTCCAGTACAAGACCCTCTGTCAGTTATTTATACCATTGCCAGGCTTTAGGCTGAAAGTTTACATGCTGAGTATATGCCTCAAGCAATTTCTTTCATCTTTTTTTTTTTTTTTTTTTAATTTCAGCTAAAGCAATACAGTGGTTTCTGAATTGAAATGGAAAGAAAAAAAAAAAAAAAAAAACAACAGAATGTTGCTTTGCCCACAACAAAAAGCTTTCAACCTTTGCCTCGCCTGGCTCTACCACCCTTCGACTGAGCATGCAACTCAAAGCTCTGGCAACTCGTGCTGTTAGAGCAAGAACATTTTCTGCCATCGCCAGGAAAACCCACCCAAATTTAGCCTCTTTGCTAGTTTTGGGGAGGGGAATTAAAAAAAAAAAAAAAAAAAAAAAAAAAAAGCTGGTATTTGCCCATGAAATACACATTCAAGATTCTTTTTCTGAAGTATGGCATCCTACGCTTTGGCCTTAAAATGCACCGTTTTGTTGCCTGCTGTCAGCAGCACCGTCTGGAGTCCCAGGCTCCACGCAACCAAGCAGGCAGAAGCCTGATGCTGAATAAAACATCCCCCCTTCACATCCCCTGGCTCTGACTACTTCTCCAACACCGCATTGCCCTGTCAATAAACATTCTCAGTAGACTGACTGGAGAAACAAACAAAAAGAAAAAAGCACAGAGACAATCAAGCCCAATTAATTTAGAAACGTGAAAGGTTCTTCATCAATGTCTAAAGATGGGATTTTTGTTCTCTCTCATCCTGTTTCGTATAAGAGACAATAGAGGCCTCGTTTTCATTTGGAGCTGAACAAAATGATGGTCCAAAATTAAGCTTGTTTACAAAAGCTAAGGCTTTAAGTCCTTCCAAAAAATATTTTTAGTCTACTTTGAGTTAAATGAAATGTTCTCACTCAAAGGTTAGCTACAAACAGGACTGATCGCTGAGTCGTATCTTGTGATATCAACAGCTGAATGGGACAGCTCTGGGCTCACTTAATGATGGGTGTCTAACGAGGTAGCATGAAGTGGCCTCCCTCACTCAACTGGCTACAAAGACCAGGCAGTTAATTTCTAGACAGCAACAGCCAGATGAAATGGGTCTTATCCAAAGATAAATTTCATTAGAAACTGAATATCAACTGCTTCTGCTCCCAAAAGAAAAAACTGCAGGATGAAAGCTTGGCTCTCCGCACTTCTACACGTGCTCGCGGCTTTGTCAGGGATTCCAGCTGCAAGCATCAGCTTGACTTGCATTGCTTTCATCATACTTTAAAGAGCTCTCTTTAGAACTGCAACATGAAATACGTGGAAATACAGTCATCATTTCTTAGTTTGGAGAAACATTTCTGGATCCTGCACAGTCAGGGCCTGGGAAGAAAGGTTCTCGTTGTGTCATGATGCGCCAGAAGGATGCAGGGAGGGGATACAGCCCTTTTGCCAGTCCCAGCCATGAACGTCATCTTTAAAAAGATAAAGGAAGCAAATAAAACCTCTTTCTTTAGGTACACCACTGCTTTGCAAGCATGTGCTGCTACTCCAGTGCAAGAGAGCAAATACAATCCCTCCCACTGGCTTGTGTTGTCATGCCATGAGCTTTTTCCAGAATTGCTACCAAGGCAGCTCAAGTTCTTGTCTCCCAGCCTCTGTCTTTGTTACCTGAGCTCCTCACAGCTGCCCATTTTCAAGGCATAGCTGAACTGTCGGTTTTATATTCTGGGTCAAAGGGTCTCATGCAAGTGTGAATCCAGCATCAGTATGCTGAGATGTTTTGTGATAGACGTATCACAAATGTGTGCTCAGACAGAAACAAGCTTTACATTTCACCATAATCTACCAGACACAGCCAAACCAGAAGGTGTCCCTTTCTTCCACAACCTCTGTTTAATCTCATTAATACAAGGTGTGGCTGACAAAACAAACGTTTCTAGTCAGCGTGAATTGGGCAGCACCCTTTTGAGCTTGCTGTCCAACTTTACAGAAGTTGCATACACCAGAAAAAAAGGAAAGAAATACATCAAACAGTGGAGCTTAATAAAGGTTCCCAATTACTATGTTTTCTTCTTCAATCCTAAAACTGACATTTACGACTAGAAAGAGAATGATAATGATGATATGAAAATGTTCAAATAGAGAAGAAAACATTTGAGATGTACTGTGCACAGGCCAAGAATTTAAAAAATGAGACTGGGAGGAGAAATGCATTGTATTTCCAAACCAACTAAAGCCAGCGGTCAGTGGGTTATAAATTGCTAAATAAGATGCCTGTTCATAAAAGCCCTGTCCATGATTTACTCATTAGTACTTATGAAAAACCAGAAGCCTACTAACGCGATCACCAGAGCCTGTTACTCAAAGCACCCTTTACAGTCTTGTGACAAGCAAAGCAGCCTTTCTGAAGGATGAGAGAAGGATGGCAAGCAGCAATTTGGACACGGTGTCATGTCACTCAGCCCTACCAAACCCCACAGACCGCAAGAAATCAGATGGCTTAGTGCAGCGCCACATCTCCAGCAGCACTTCTGCCTGCCAGCATCTTGGCCAGGGAGCCAGCAATTCTGCGTTAGCCATTACTTGTCCTGCAGATCCACGACTCTTTCCAGGCTCGCCGGTGCTCTCCTTCCAGTTATTCCGATCCCCAGAGCACTGTGATTTTCTGCCAATTTTGCATATGCTGCTGTTTCCAGAATTTCCAGTTCAGTGTTTACACGTGTTTCACAATGATCACTCCTAACAACCATTGAGAGAGACAATATTATCATGTTTTAATTTCCTACAAACTGCTGGCTAAGACTGCACAGAAAGTCGTGAGTGCCAGATGGTCCAATTTATTTTATTTATTCTTTCAGCATCTATACAGAGCCATAGGCACTTTACACATTTTGTCATTTTCAATCATAAACACTTTGCCATCACCCCGAAAATTCTGCCAATTGCCTTGGCTATTACTTTTGCTATATCATCAGCTACCAGTCAGCTTTCACAGGCTTGCCAGCACCACAGCTGAAGTACAGTTAAGAGAACTGCAAATCCCAAACTGCAAACATGTCTTAGACAAACTGCCTGTCAAGCAAAGCCTGCTTGGTGGCAACCGTAGTTTTTACTTGGAAATCTTCTCATTAAGTCAGGTACAGAGCACTACATGAAATCAGCAATGTTCACTTTTTCTTGGTTCACATGACTTGAACCTCTTTGTAGAGAGAAGCAGAAAGCTTGGGAGCTGTTTTTATTTCTCCAGTTGGCTCTAACTTGGCTGACTCAGGAAGATGGGTTACTGAGATAAATAGTGGAAGGACATCAGCTGGAAGCAACTGTCTTGAAAACAGAAAGGAAATACCAACATATTCCTTTCTTATTTTGAAGCAAGTCTATGAAGAAATGCTCTTTGTTAACAGGCAAAAAGGAAAGCAGAAAGTTATCAAGCAGTTGCAAAAAGGGAATTTGAATTTACAGCTCCAGACCAGCAAGTGTGTAAGTAGACACTTGAGAGTGCTTCTGAGCAGAGCTGGAGCCCTTTGCTGAGGCAGGATCCACCTCCCCATCCAGGAATAATGGAAATTGTTTACTCATCTTTCAGCTCGAGTATTTGTGTGTGTGTGTCTGAGAATTCCTGCGACAGATCCTACAACACAAAGGAAAAGCTGCTTCCCAGCCAGTCGCAGACCTAGCCAACATGAAAGTGGGATCCTTACCATCTGCTACCTGGAAGCGGTTCAACATGCCTCATTTCATCAAGAAAAACGATGAAGGCAACTGTTGTGTTACAGTTATATTTAATAACAAAAACCCTAAAATCTCAGTTTCTTCTGAGGCCCAGGCTTCCTGGAGTCCCTGGTCAGAGCTGCCTCCTCTCCCAAGCACAACGAGCTCTGGAACCATCCACACCCTCTTGGTGGCCACAGCTGCAGCATCCTACCAGCTCTGGTCCCACTCAGTTCTTTAACGTACTAATTTAGGGGTAACTAGCACAAAGTTGGATCAGAAGAGCATGGCAAGCATTTCAGGATTAGTAAAAGTTCCCAAGTATTTTATTTATGGCCTGTAAATTGACTTTTTTTTTTTTTAATTTCATTTGTTTTGGCACTTCCTGAGCTGTTAGATTTCCAAAGATATTGGAAAAATATCTTTTGTCATGGACAAAAGCTGGGGGCTGCTCCACGGAGACCGGCAAGCGTGGAGATGCTCTGGCTTTCTTATTTATCGTGCCACTTAGCTTCTCCTCTGCCACGTGTTGCTCAAGTCACTCTGTTGTACTGAGCATTTGCCCAACAGCCAACCAACAGAATTACTTCTATGCCATGGGACAAAGCTGTGATAACGCAGGCCGGTCACTCAGGAGAAGCAAGAGCCTACACATCGTTTATATGGAAAACAGTACCTTGCAACAGCTTTAACACGTGAAGTATTCTGGATCAGGTAACATAATCATCAGTCTGTGCTCCTCAGAGGCCAGTAACACACGCTCACCACCTCACCTAGGAAGAAAGCTTGGCTATCTGAAGTGCTAATTAGCTAAAACTCAGTTTTGAAAAATAGTATCTGCATAGGAGAGTTTGGCAAAAGTTTCTTTTCCAAAGCATTTAATTTATCTGAACAAAACACTGCATTTTAGCGTTAATTACAGCTTGACCAGCTATACTGTTGCTTCCCAGGGAACTACAAATCTGCACCACAGAAGCAGCCAGACTGCCTGGATTAACTTTTTCTTTTTTTCTCTTTTTGGAAGCACTGTAAGTCAGCTGTTTGACTAGCTCTTCTCTCTGGGTGAGAGCCATACTGGATACAGCTTTACAGTCCGACTGCAAATCCACTGCCTAGGGAAGCTGCTAATCCAGAGCCCCGCAGCTGTATCGCAGTCTGAAGTAACATCTCTGGAGCTGCTGAAGATGTAGAAATATTCTTACTCACTTGACAGATGATTGGAAGGAGTTTTTCAGGCAGGAAAATTCAAAGCATTGTGTAGATGTTATTCCTTAGACTATTTATGTAAACATCAGTGGGAAGAGTAGAGGAGTACGGCAGACAACAGAAGCTTCACAACTCAAACCATACCTTGGCAGGCCGGTACCCAGACCGTGAAGGAAGTAGAATTTTTTTGTTTCTATTAAGACAGCATTTAGGAGAACCTCTGTGCAAACTTTGAGCAGTTGTTCAGAGATTACTGAAGTGATGTAGAGAATGGAGGACAGTCCTGAGAGCATCTTCATGTTACACAGGAAAGATGTGTAGGGGTAGTTTCTAGGACAAGCTGCAAAGAAGCCTGTGTGTTATTTATACAGGCATCCTAAAAACGCCCTTCAGTTGCCATGTGGGGGGTGGCAGAGGAGCACAGGCAGCATCCTAGGAGTTGGAGCCAGTGCAGCGATGGCTGAGTGCTCTTCTGCTTCTTTTCTGCAGCACAGGGAGGAGACAAGACTGGCACTGGTCTCTTGCCCACAGTGCAAGGGTCTCGCAGAGACACTGGCAAAGTGCTCCTTGCTGCACAGGACAGTTCCCAGTACTGCAGGGCCTGAGCACTCCCCGCTGTCATCTGCTAAAGGACACCCTGTGTAGGATTCCCAATGACCTCTTCCCCAGCTCCAGGACTGGATTGCCACCACAATGGAAAACTGCAGGGCAGTAAAATTTTATCTATGTTATTAGTGCTACAGTGCACTTCTGGAAAATCCCCAGGTATTTTGTGGGCATCTGGTACATGATCTTTCCTACTGTAAGTACAGTTCGAGCCATGCAGCTTTGCCCGCATGCCACGATTCACAGAGTTCAGGTCACCCTTGCCTCTCAAAATACCTTGACAAAATCCACAGCTCCTGAAGCTTCAAGATGCTTGCAGTTCTCACAAGTGTGATGCCTTGGGGAGGGAGATCACATATCACAGTCATGTATTTGCCAGACAGATCGGACATACAGGCAGAGAGACTTAGCTGCGGTCCCAGTAAAAAAAGGCTCCTTTGCTGAGATGGTGCCTGGGGCATTTCTGGAGTAACTCCGTTACACACGGATCACGTGTGGACATACTTGGGCTAGGTCTGCTTGCCTTCAGAAGGCAGGCTGGCGTTACGGGGGAAATGCAGAGGAGAAATGACTGCCTGTGACGAACAGCCAGGCTGGGGCAGCCCGGGCACGAGCTGCTGGGAGGGGGCTCTGCCAAGATGCAGGCTGCACGTCCAGCCCGGGTGTGCAACAGCCGCACTTCTGCACAGCGGTGCCTGGCTCCGGCTGCCCTCTAGTGCCTTGCTGGCAGGCAGTTCAGGATCCACTCTTCCAGCATGGCTTTAGCTGCTGACTGAACTCCTGTTGGAGCTGTAGATCTGCTGATCCGGCTAGCAGTTAACGTCTGTAAATTTGGACATGGTTTTGATGTTTCACTAACCACACATTAGTATCCTCTCTCCGTTTTCTGAAAAAAGATACTTCCCACAGGCAGAAGCCAAATCTACCAACCACAAATGGGATGAACAGACCGTGAAACCCTCTGCCTGCTTACGCATGTGCTAAAATCATTAGTGCTCCTCTTTCTAAGAAACATTTCGTAGCAGTGAACCAAAATATTTTCAATCAGCTTTTGTACTCTTGTTAAATGCAGAAATTATGGCTCACCATGTTTCGCCCCAATTTACCAGCTTTGACAGAACACCTTGGGAAAGAAACCTCCACAACAAAGTGGTGGGTTTGCACAGAGCCTCCACCCTTGAGCTCAGCCAGGTCTCAAACCCGGATCCCCTCGACCCCGCCAAGGGGCTCTGGGTTATTCCACCTAAATAGCTGTTTTTTTCTTTCAGTCCACAAGCATTTACTTGCAGGACAAAAAGACAGCTCTGGATCAGTTTCCTGCTTCCCCGATGCCCTTGTTGTGCCAAGCCATATTAGATACTCCTGCAAGCCTGCTTGTTTGAGCATCTATAAAGGAAAGTCATAGTATTAAACAGCTGCACAAAGACCTCTTGGGATGTTTCCAACCAACCTGATACAGAAAATTTCAGTTACAGACTGAGCTTCAGTTTTCACTATGTCAAACCTCATTATACTCTGCTTAAACGAATGGAGGAATAATTTATTTTGTCACAGTCTGATGAGACTCCGGTGCCAACGCTCCCCTGACCCACACACTCCCTTCTGAGCCATTTAGAGGGAAGGAGCTGAAGACCTATATTTTTAATTACTTTGTAGCATGCGATTAAGATAACTTGGAGTAAACTCAAGGGAAAATGAAGAAAGAAATATTAACTCTTGAGAAAACCACAGTTGCTGACATGAAGCATACTCATTTCTTAAACAACAACAAAGAAGTCAAGTTGTGACTCATCACGCGGAGTTGTCTCCCTAGTCTGAAAGCCGGGCTGTATTACTTAATTTTTAGACAGAAAATCACATATAAATTTGAGTTCTATGAGTAAGTTTTAACTACAAGACAGCCACATTAAACCACAGAAGCTGCTGACTTGAGTTCTCAGAGCAGACGTCTGGCATGTTCGTGAAGTGGCATAGAAACATGACTCACTGGTACCTCACTAATCATTTCAGTTTTGTTTGTACTATTTTTTCCTTTTTTAAAAAGCAAGAGTCACTATATGGCGATCACTATAACAGCATTGAAATGTCTGGATTCTGATGCTGTGGCAAGAAGCACACAGCCAGACATACTGGGTGGCAAAGTCTTGAACAATATATGTATTTCAAAGCCTTGAGAAATTATGTATTGACAAGCAAAATCTCCAGGTGCCTCATGACTTTACAGATGTGACACACTCTTACCACTGGCAGAGTTCACACGTGATAAAATAACTGATTTATCTCAGGGTAAAATGTGTTGCTTCCTTTAGAAGTAAACAACAAGAATTAATTATACATCTGATACTTCCAAGTTATTTTGATTTTTTTTAATCAGTAAAAACACTTCCTCTGAATTAGTTTTACTTAGAGATGATGAAACCAAACCAAACAAGAATTCAAATCATGGAGTTCCAGATCTCTCTAGAAGTCTCATATTCACTGCCCTATTATTTTAACAAAATAGTGATTTGCACAGCTTACAAAGTTCGTTCAATTTTAGGGTTCCTCCAACCTCTTTTATAGCACCTGTCATAGACCCTGAAACCACCCAGCCCCAAAGACCAGCAGAGCAAGGCTAAATACGTGGCATCATTGTGCTGCTTATGTCCAAGGTAGCTCTGGTCAGTCTGACCACCCAAGCAAGCTAGAAAACCTTCTCAAGCCATTACTGCAGCCCTGCCTAGGAGACATTTTCAAAAGACAGACATTTGCTAAAGACACCATCTTCCAGCTGGTTTAACCCCACTGTGCTTTGTGTCCCCAAGCTTTGGGGGAGCAGTCATTTCAAAGCAGCTTCCAACTGTGCAGCTTGATGCCCCTCTAACATGCAGACAGCAAAATCCCAAATATATCGACCCAGCAGCCAAAAGTCCCAGCTACTCGATGAGCCCACCAGCAGGGCTATCCAAAGCCCCTGCCCCTCACCAGCAGACAGGCAGGCAAGTGATGGAGGAAGACCCAGAACTGCACAGCCTCTGTCCCTGTTCAGTTACAGATCAGGGAGGAACTACAAAATAGTTAAAAGTCTGTGGAAATGCTGAAAGAATTTATCAATCACATTAATTTGCTGGTTTTTAAGCGGTCATTTTATTGTAGAGGGAATTAATCCCACCAGCCTGGCAGCAAATCTAACACCTAAGGAAAATAGACCTAACGCTTCTACCTGAAGCACTGTCTAATGCAGAACTTAGTAGGACTGTGGCTTTCACTTCTAATGTTTGATGTCCAGGTTTTAAGATATAACTCTTCAGTTTAAGAACAAGTCCTGTAATCCTCTCTCATTCTATCCCTTGGTTTAAACAAAGCATAAACAAAACTATGCCCCATTTAACTAGAATATTTTTCTTATCCTTGTAACACAGAAATGTATGAATGCTTTGAATGCAGAAATCTCCAGGAGCAGCAGCACCACGTGAAATCAAATGCTCACCATTCAAATCTTACTGATGCTAATAATCCTGAACGTGACCATGCTGGACAAACAACTTCTCCTTGGCGAAGGCTATACATGTATAACGTGATGGAGCACAAAGGGATGAGGGGGTACTCTCAATTAATATGTGTAAGAAAATTCAGGGATTATAAAGGTAAGAAAATAACAACAGGTTTTGCCTCTACACACTGGCTGGCCAAAGGAAGACATGCTATCAGTATGTAAGGGAAAGAGAAGCAACAGGTATGCAGAGCTGCTGTAGTATCACGAGGGTAGTTGGACAGAGAATTGCTAGCTGATCTCAGATTTTTGTTTCCAAAGATCAGGATTTCTCAGTAGACAGTAACTGTAGCCCCTCCCCCCCCAACAATAAATAAATAAATAAATAAATCCATATATATTAACACCAACACATCAGCTTTCCTTTTATCCATCAAGAAAAAAAAAATCAAGTCAAAGGCTCTGTCAAACTTGTCAAAACGAGAGAATGGAGAGAATGTTCCTAGGTATCAGCCTCATCAGTCAGCCGTTGCCATTGCAGGGAACGCAGTATTAGGTTCCACACGGATAATAAACACTTTTTATATTTGACACTGATTTCTAGCTTGTCATTTTATCATTTTTTTTATTATTATTATTAATAGTTCAGACCAAAAAGGAAGAAACTGTAAAGCAAGGCTGAGAGAGATGAGAGTCTCAGTGGACGTACTGTATTTGATCTTGCTGATAATTGGCATTGGCCCTATCCGCCAAGGAAGGTGAACTCTGCTTTCCAGGACAACCGATCTACACAGTGCTACAAGGCCCTATCTATTTTAATCCAGTTTTCATAGTTCTAAAAGGACAAGAAAAATAGCAGTACAGGTGGGAGAAATGCCTGGCTGCCATCCTATTTATGTTTGCCCAAAGCTGAAAAGCTAGGTAAATCTCGCTGGATTTGGGGATTCCTAATACTTGAACAATGATTGCACTTAATTTGGACAGTAGTTGTAGGCTTCATTCCTACAGCTAAGATAACATTCATAAAAACTTAACCTGTTCAGCCTGTAGATACCTCAGTCTAATCTGGACCCTGTGCCCTGGAAAGACACAATGAAAACAAAATTCCCAGACCTAGAGGCAGGGGGATTCTCACAGCAGCTGTGCACTGAGGCACTGTGCTGAACTGCTTCCACTTCTGGCAGGATGCGGCACCAGAGGTACCTATCTCATGCTGCTGGTTTTTTCCACCTGTATACAAAGCAAAATTCCTACCTGACAGCAAGAGGGCGAATGATTAGTTAACATTTGTGAAGCTCTAAGAATCGTTATGACAGACCCTGCCCCTGCCAAATGCAGGAAAATCAATTAATCCATCTCAGTGCCAATCAATCTGGTAATCCGCTGTATGAAGACTATTTTCTATCAGTTGCACATACTTATATTTTTCACCTTGTTTTAATACTAGCATAGTTTATTTTAATGGAAATGTTTTTCTGTTGCTGCTGACGTTTTTTTGTTGTTGTTGTTCTTTGGTAAGCCACATGAGGAAAATTAAATTTCACGCTAGTTTTCACCAAGTGTTTAGTCATCTCTAGCCTCTGCTCTAACATCAAACAAGACACAGAGTAAATACACATTCAGGTTAATTCCTGCGGTCAGTACCTTGATGTACTCTGAGTGAAAATATTGACCATGTAATGATGCAAAAATGTGACTTTTTGGTGCAACAAATGCTTGGAAGTTGTCAAATTACGGAGGATTGCCTCTGCTAAGACATTACGCAGCTGGTGTTCACTGTAGTAATCATCTCGTTTTTATACCCAGCGCCCCCATCTGTTTGGTACAGTCATCTTTTGGTTCTCTAAACCAAAATAAGTGTTTTTCACAGGAATCTGTTTTTGTTCTGCGTCCTGCCTTGCCATAATAGGGCCTCGATGCAGGATTCTACATGCTAAATATTAACATTGAGCACTTCCATGTCTTCCATTATGGCTGTTCTGCGTTGGCTGGTGCTCCTCTGAGGGAAAAATAATCAATCAAGCACCTCAAGGTAATCCTGGTCTTAGGGGAAGCGTGAAACTGAATTTTAAATTCAACGCCTGATAAGCCAGGCAATTTCTGCTGATTCAGGGGTGGGTGTGTGAGGGACAAGCTGCTGCCCTGGGGAATCCAGCACAGATCTCCCACCCACGGGCTCCACGAGACAAAGGGAAACCCTCCTGACGGCATCACACCGGTACAGCCCCGGTACAGCCACACAGACCAGGAGGCTTCTGCAGTGGACACTGAGGACAGGTCCTATAGGTGGGCACACAGCTGAAGTGGAATCGCTAGGAAATGTGTGCCCAGGCTGAGGAGTCTGCAGACACCTTCTCTAATAACGCACAGGCCTGAGGCCCCTGCGGCCCCGACTCAGCCTCAGGAGCTTCTTTTCCCAAGTGACTTTTAGTATGCAGAACAGGGAGATAAAGCCAAGTCATGGTAATCAAAAGCCTCAGGATAAAGCAGCAGCACATCAGGCTAATTCAGCTACGTTAATAATGTCTCGGGAAATGTACTACCTGTTCATTAAATGTGTAGTAGAAAGCTTCATTAAAACTTTGTTTTGAAGTAATTTTTCTGCTCTTTATTTTCTCTCAGTTCCTTTAAAGCTTTTTTCTTTTGAAAACACGTCATATGTAGAATAAAGAGACTGCTGACCTACATTCCCTCAGCTGTATTACACTTAATTGTGTGCCACGTCAAACAGAATTCAGGAGTGAAGCGATCGGCACCGAGACAGGCTGCAAACACACCTACATCTCAAAGGCCTGAGCTCCTCACGTGGAACCATTATCATAATCTCTTTGAACAACCCAAGAAGGATTTCCAGTGACTGAATTTATCTTCTGCTGCGTACCAGAGTAAGGCTTTTCACACCACAGAAGCCATTTACTCTAAAGCACTGACCAACCTGAGCTAACCACAGGCCCATTGAAATCAGAATGTCTTGCCTAAAAACTCCTCCATAGTGAGGGACATTATGACCGAAGGTTCCTGTGGTCTGTTGAAATAAGAGCAAGGAGTGTAAGCCAAAGCAGATGCACATCTCTGCATATTCTGGCTAGAGACTGTTAGGGAGGAGATAAAATAGCGCAGTATTAGGCGTAGTATCCGTTGTTTTGGTTTATGCATGTGTTATCCTGATTCAGGATGCTGGAACTGATAAAGAGATGCAGTTTATTGGCAGCTGGCTGCTAACGAGTGATGTGGTGTTTCAGCAGAAAGGGGCGCAGAGGCTTGGGCACTGGGCAGGCGGTGGGACACAGGGGCTGGCACCTCCACCAGGACACTATGCTGGTCCTGCCCCGCAGCTGGCTGGGAGAGCAGGGGCTGCCCACAGCCACCTCTGTTGGCTTAACGGGTACCCCAAAACATGCCTGAAGTCACTTTACCTTTGGAGAGCAGCCGTCAGCATGGGTCAACACCTCAAGCCTGGTGAAGGGTTTGCACAGGCCCCCAGCTGTGTCTCCTTGGCTGTGCACAGCTTACATTTGATAGATTCTTGACTATTTTCAGAACAAATGCATAGAAATGCAAAAAAGAGCAGGAGCAAAGACTGCTGAAAGCCACTACTAAATATCAATCTAGATAAAATCAGCCAAAACCAAACTGCAAATGTCTGTTCTGCCACACCATTGTTCAAAAACAATGATTTGAGAAAATGAATGTTAGTGAAGATCAAGGTGATTCATCCAGCCTTATGAAAGCTTAAAAGAGAAGTAAACTATAGATAATGAACAGCTGGCAGTCCTTACTCCATTTGCTTGTTTAGGTAGCACTGAAAGAAATCCCTAATCTCTTGCTGTTACACAAAACATATTCAGAACGTGCTACAGATTTCATATTTTGAGCAGCCTATCACCTCCTAAGACTATATACATGTTTTTTCTTTGTGCAGTACCAGAAACTCCATAAAGGAATAAAGGCCAGCAGAAAATTTCCAAGCTCATCTTACGAGGCTTTTGTTTATCTTGCCTTATTTTGTTCTTCATTGGCTCTCAATGGCCTCTTGAATGAAAACCTAACACTTACAAGGGTGTCAAATTTTCTAGCAAGCAAGCAGCACATGAAAGATAACATTAAGCGTAAATTGTCAACATGGTGCAAATATTAACCCTGATCTGTATGTCCGGAGGGTGAAAGAAAAAGTCTCACAGTATGACGACGCAAAGGCCTTGCTGTAAACACTGGGCATCAGGAATGTTTGCTGGTGTCTGTCTAAAGAGGTCCTGCTGCATCTGGGAGAAGGAAGCAGCTGAGGCTGGCGAGCTGCTTTTGCTGTATGGGTTTGGGGAAGCTTCCTTTCAGAGAAGGTGGAAGCTATAAAGCAGCAATGGTGGCAACTAGAAAAGAGCCTTTAAAAGCACCCTGAGTTGAGCAGCAACCAGAGATGCTCACTGCGTGGCATGTGTTGTGTCTGCAGAAACCCAGCAGGGAGACCTGGCACTGGATCGTGTGCTGCAGCTTGTAAGAGAAGGGGCAGAAGGGAGACTGGCACCTAGAGTGCCCCCAGAGATGGAGGTTGGAGGAACACAGAAGCACAAAATAAACCAAGCTGGGCCCTTTCGCTGCAGATCAGATGCTGGAATGGAGATGCTCTAAGTGTGCAGTTTGGTGACCGTCACTGCAATGCCACTGTATTCCAGCAAGAAGCGAATCCTCCTCCTAATTTTCTGGCCATGCTGAGCTGTGAATCTCAGCCTAGAGGAAAAAACTGCAGCCTCAGCTCTGTTGTATCTCCTATTTTGACAACTCATGAAATACTCTATGAATGTTTCATGGGATGAAACACCCTCAGTTCACCTTTGCCATTTGGAAACTGCTAACTGACATTGCTCTTAATGAGCCCTACGGTATTTGCAGAGACACTGTTGATTTGGAATGGTGTTATCTTGCAGATAGTTCCCTAGTATAAGCAGTACTGAAGTGCACCAGGGTATGCGTGACAATTATCATTCCTGTCACTTACTGCAGCTGCACAACACCTACCCTGAATATTCAGGTCAAAAATGTCATTCTTGTCACAGAAAAAACACCCTTGTGCCACAGGTGTTCCACATGACATCCTGGTTTAGATTATTTTAAAGTGAGATTTGTCCATCTTGCCCTGCCTTTTCACTGTATCAAAATTCACACAATCTAATCAAAGAAACTCATCTCTCTCGCTCTTTTGAGAGAACACGATATATTTCTGCTATTCTCCGTCTGTACAGCATCTATAACTATAAAAATGCTGAAAAATGGTTTCAGTAACCGTTTTTAACGGGTTTCTTCATGAGACATATTGAGCTCTTTAAAAAGAAAGGCTATTGCCTTTTAAATACATTATCCTGGATCCATATTTATGGTTCTTCAAATCTATTTCATCTTTGACTTAAAAAAAAAAAAGTTCTCAATATATCACAGCAAAAAAGATCAGAGTAAAATGTTAATCCTAACAACTAGCTTCTTGATTCATGACATGACTTAATAGCTACTGATTTGTTGATGAATTCAGTTTCAAAAGCTCCCAATCCTACATGTACATCCTACACTCGCAGGAGCTGCAGGACCTGAGAGTGCTCTGGGTATGACCTGCAGTCCTTGCTGCCATTTCTGCCTTAGAAAAGGCTAGGGCATCACTTTCTGTGATGATAAAATGAAAAGTAAATCTTCCAATTACACCAGTTGGAAACAACTCAGATAAAAATGCTGAATGCAAAGCTCTGCTCAATTTGAGGATTTAGTTCCAGGATTGTATTTGTTGCATTTGGTTATTATTCCAGACTGACACAAACATTACTTTTCTAGAGCCCTGCACCAGAAGGGCAGAAGCAGATACCAGAAGAGAAGCAATGTTTCACAGCCACCCTGGGGTGGGCATGGTGCCACAGGAACCGCAAAGATTTTGTTCCTGCAAGATTTCCTGTCCTGTTTTGCCATCAGTAGAGATTCCTCTCAAATACCCAAATATTGATATTTATGCAAACAGAACAAGTTGCAATGTAAACTTCTGAAGTTTGCTTACGTGTGTTTCAGAATCAAACAGCATTTTTGCTTTGAACCTTCCATCTCAAGCACCACAAAGAAAACCCACCTTTCAAGTAAATATCATTCAAATTAAGACAGTACATGCAGCGTGAAACCTGTGATGCTGTAAGGCAGCAAGCACAGTATAGTGGTGTACAGATTAGCTTTTAAGACCAAGGTTTTGTAGTATAAACACTGACAGACCCTTAAGTATTATAGTGCCTCCTGGCACTGCTATAATTAGATTGGACATAACTATTAGTCATCTTAATTAGTATACACAATCCTTCTTTAGCACAATAAAAGTTACAAAGCAAGGATGCCACTTAATTAGGTGACCTGGGAGTTGATACCTATCTGTATTTCTTTTTTTTTTAGTGTGTCCTTACTGAGATTAAATCTAATATTTATAACTAAGTCCAGGTACTTATAGGTACACTGGTGCATAAAATCACTTGTTAAATTAATATATATGTATATTAAATACCTCAAGGACTTCTGAAGTTATGCTAACAGTTCATTCGGAAATGTATTCCGAGGAAAGAAATATATCATAATTCTAGAAACTCAGGGTCGATTGCATATTCTAATAACTGTCTTATATACCATAAATCTAAAAGAAAAGAAAATGCGCTCAGTTAAATTTCCATCACCCTTCCAGTTCTCTGGATGATACCTCACTGTTTCCCCTGTGCAGTGCTTGGGTGTATTTAAAACCTCTGCCACAGGGACTGTCTAGTAGCTCCACTGTTGTAGGAAGAGGAAGGCAGTGTCAGATCAGAAGTCCTACTGAGCTTCACCTAATCCCACAAGTGCAATATCAATCCACATTTTAATACAACAAATATTTAAAACTATGTTACAGGTGCTGATAACACCAAGCTCAGCACCTGCAGCTCAGGACCAGTTTGCGTATTCATCCATCAGTGTTCCCATATCATTACTCACTTTTAGGGTATGTACAAAGCAGGTGCATTTGCTCTACAGCCAGCAGAAAGGAGGTGGGGTTGAAGTATGAGAAGCAAGCAGGCTATTTCACGAGCATGACAAGACCCGTATTAAAAACAAATTCCTACCTGCTCAGAGCTTGCGCTATAACTTCTGCTCTGCTGTGACTAGGAATTCACCTGCGCTTGCTTCTTTTAGGTTCTTTGCCTTCTCCACACTTGCTACAGAAGATTTCCTTAGAAGGCTGGAAAATTACTCAGGGTTACTTCACTACTTACTACTGCACTGACACTTGCCACCATATGGAAGGATGCATCAACCTAATAATCTTTGAATAAGGTTGCTTTCATTTTGAGGGTCTAACAGAACTTATAAAAAGGCTGGCAATACGTATCATAGGAAAGTACAAAGGAAAACACCACTTTAAATAATTGTCAATGATTTAAGACCATAACATTCCCCACATTTAGCACAGTTATTTGAATACAATTTCCAGACAATTTCCACTTTTTTTTTTTTTAGGAGCAGAACTACATAACTTTGTACTTATTTTAGAGAAGTGTTTTTAAGTAGGAATGTCACCAATCACATTTTAAACCAGTGGAAACTTGGCATCAGTAACCCCAGTACGATCAAACCCTCTTGTACTTCACAAGCACCCTCATTTTTGTCATGCTGGCAAGCCACAGAGTGCATCTGCCAAGCGGCCCTGGGTACATGGGTTTGATTTTGAGTCTCTGTCTTTACCTTAGTGGCAGAGCAAGGTGGTCTACACACGTTCCCATTTCCCAGGTCTACTGCAGAGTTATTTATCTGTGGCTTCCTGAAGCTAGTAGCCTAAAATTGGAGCAGATGTTAGTTCTGTAGCAGCAGACAAGGCTGCTGCAGAATCGCTAACGATGTTTAACAATTTTAATTGCACTAGTTGCATACAAGCATTCCTTGAAAAGAAAACATGCCCACTTGGCCATACACAGACACACCCTGTACAGTCGGGGACACAGAATAAAGCCGGCAGCTGGCAGGCTCCAGCACGTGCCTGTAAGTGTACAAAGGCAGTCCTGCCACCCTGTGTTTGAGCTCTGAGTGAGCAGGGAGCCTTTCAGTGCACCCAGACCACGCTCTCACATACCATAAACAGCTTTGATGTGATACAATGGCGTTCTGCAATAAAGCTGCTGCTCAGAACAAGAGCCCACAAGAAAAATAAAGACAAAACAGAAATGTCATGACATTTGGTACAGAAACCAAACGTACTTTCTTGCCAGCTACCCGCTGACATTGCCAGACTTTAGCCTCCTCCCTCCAGCCCAGAAAGCCCACCACAGCAGTTAGCAATCTGTTCACACCGTCATTAAGCCGATTATCCCTTAGTGATGGAAAAGTCTCTACAAATGCCACAGTGCCACTGCTCTGTGACAAATTCCATTCCTTCTAAGTGGAGAGCATTTAATATTTACTATCCCAAGATTAATTTGAATTTAAAGAAAAAAGAATTAATGAAGAAGATTGCTTCTGTGGGCAGACTATGGTAAATATCAATATGTTTCATCAAAGCTCTTCTTTCATTAGTTCTAGGCCAATTACAGCAACCATTTCTTCTCCTGGATAATTCTTCAAGCTATTAAAAAACTGTGTGGAAAAACTGAAATACTCTCTCATTTTCTCATTGCAAAAACCTTTCAAACGATAATTATTAAAGATATGGGGAGAACAGGAGGGTTATTGTTTGCCACAGATGAAGCGTCCTGCCAAAAAATGTGGAAGGGTTGATATTCAATGCACCCAGCAATAGAAAACAAAATAATATAACTTGTATAAAATTTAAAACAACAACAATAGAGGTTTAGGAAGTATTTTTTCTTACCATGACTGGTTTCTGGTTTCTTCTATTTCACCACACTGGAAGTGTTCAGACCACAGGCCCCCTGTAAATCTTTTTGGATACTTCAAAGAAAATCCTCCAGGGATGTGGCTCCAAAGCTCTGGTGTCAGACTGGTGGTATCCAAATCCTTTCGACAGGAAGCCCTGTGCTTGTGGATTTTTTCATGCACTGTACACAGCACAAGCAGGTTGCATTATCCCCAAATAGCCAGGCACTTCTGCTAAAAACAGTCTGGAAATGTAAACATATAAACGCTAGCAGATAAAATGATGTTACTGGGCTTCAACTTCGGCACACACAGAAATTGAAATGGGCATCATCTATCTGATCTGATGGAACACCACAAGTCGGTCTGTATTGTATCATATTTGCCAGATTGCTTTCACGAATGATAGTTTGATAAAAAAAATGAAACAAATGAAAGGACAAGGTTCAGAAGAAACCTATCATGCCACAGAGAAGAAACACTTGCACAGACTGAAAGGGTCTCAACCGATCAACACAATACCCAGCAAGCATTCACTTCATTTTCTTTTTCTAGGTTAACATAATTCTTGTTACTTTAAAATGTCATCTGTAGACAGATATTATTATGTTAACTGAGAACAATGTCCAATTTCTTCAGACAGAAACGTTAGATAGCAGGGCTGTTGCCACCATTTCACTCACAGGTGCCCTCACCACCAGTACCTCCATAGACAGGGCCATGAACAGTCAATGCACAGCTACAGCCTCAAATACAAAACCAGACCTGGCTGCTTGGCCAGCAGAAGGTGACAAAGAGGGAGGGCAGGTGCTTAACAGGGGTGATCACAGAAGTCATCCTTGGAGGCACTGCTTTTCCATGCAGCTTTCCATGGCGTTCAAACTGCGGTGTACCTTTTAGTCCAGGCTGACAAACCATGTGCACAATGCAAGAGGAATGGCATCAGGGCCTTAATTTCCTTGGGCTGCCTCTCCTTTCAAAGCAGAAGGATACATGGGATCCCAGGGAGATGAAGTATCTCATTCATTGCTCAGAAGTAGCCACTGTTGTAACCAGGTGTGACAACACACTGCTGAATACCAATTTCCCTGATAAAGCCAAGGAGAACCGAGTCAAAGACACATTACAGACAGGGGAATCATCAGATACAAGACCTTTCAGAAGGCTGCAGGAAAGTACTTAATAGATGCATTCAGGCCAGAATCAGTTTTATGTCTCATTTAAACAAGAGCTTTCTTCACCACCATTTAATTCTCCTCCCCCAGCTCCCAGACAATTTCAGTTTAAGATCAGCATTCATGTCAGGACACCAGACAAAGTAATTCACCTGCACCAAACAGCAGCATAACCTTGATCTGAATTTGGGTACAGGGAAAATGGTATCAGACAGAGGCCACATCTCACTACTGCAAACGATTGCACTGCAGCACAGGCATGTACTGCTAGAGGGAAAACCTACATGCTTCTCTGCTGCCCACAGTAAAATTGTGCTTACAACAATATAATAAATCTGCAGCACAGTGTTTGCTGAACTGTGTGCGCAAACTTCAATTTAGATGTAGTCCTACTCAGATACACTGTTTAGCTGCATCCTGCTGTGCCCCACTCTATAAGGCGTGCATTTCCCATCCTTCAAAAAGTGACTTATAGACCTTTGGTGAAGCTTTTAAAGAATGGCATCTTCAACCAGCTCAGCACAGAAGATATAAGCATAGAAAAATAGAGATCCTGATTTTCCATTCGGTTACTCAGTGTTGTAATAGTATAATCTCATTTAAATGCAAGTAAAAAAGGAATACGACTATTTTATTGTACAGGGCAATTGGGCTCAAAGCTTTAAAAATTTACAGTGCTGAGTCAGTGAGAGACAAAATTACACTGAAATTCTTCTTCAGTAATGATTATAACCTCCTGCAGGATGTTACCACAGAAATGTGCAGACCAAATGACAAGGGAGTACCCAGCCTACTGAAGATATTGCAAAGATAACACACTCCTTACTCTGCCTTTCCTTCTCTTCCCAGCCTCCCCTCCTCCAAAATCAAAACATTAGTAAGAAAAATATATGTTTGGGGATGAAATTAGGAGCAACTTCAGTCCCTAAGGTTGAAAGTTGAAATTAAGATTTTGCTGAAGGCTGAGACTGCATGCTAAAGAAAGGAAACAGGACACTGGCAAAAATTCTTATGGAAAGTCAACATGGACAAAATAACTCTTTCTCAAGTGACAAGTGATGCAAGGAAATGGTCTCAAGTTGCGACATGGTTTAGAAATGGGACTCAGCAAATCAGGCTGATGGCTGGACCTGATGGTCTTCAGAGTCCTTTCCAACCTCACTGATTCTATGATTCTCATAGCAGCTTCTTTAGGTCACATTTTTGTGAGGACAAGCTCCAAATGTTGGAGCAGATTCTTCTGTAGGAAGGGCCCAGCGTGGAGCAGATTGGAAGTAAGAAGAGGGTGGTAAGAAAATAAATTATTACTGTGACTGACCACAGGCCCCATTCACCAATGACCTGTGCCACTCAGGGTGGGGATGTAAAGAACTCTATTTTTAATTGGCAATAAATTAATTATTCTCAGGTCAAGTCTATTTTGCCTACTACAGTAAATGGTAAGTGATCTCCCCATCTTCATCTCAACCCACCAGTTTTTTCATCTTATTTTCTTCCTATCCTGTTGAGAAGGAGTGAAAGGTAGGCTGGGTGGGCAGCTGGCCAGAGTCAGCTCATTCCCATCTACCCAAAGCCCTTCATATTTTAAAATCTTTCCATGGTATTTTTTGATTAAAATTAATATATGAACTTATTAAATTCTGTAAATTACTATAAACGTTTGGATTCTACAGAAATAACAAATACAGATCATCCCCTTTACATCAGGGAAAAAATGCTCAAAAGGAAAACTCCCTTTTTAGTAGTATACTGTTTTAGTGCTTATTATCACCTTACCTCAACTTCATGTGTTCCAAGTAGACTCCAATCTTAAAATTCTGGCACCTGAAATAGAGAGAAAGAAGCGGTTTATTTGTTATGAAAGCAGACATTGTCCTGAAACAAAACTTTTCTAAGTACAGAAGGGGTTAGCTTTCATCTTTACCAAGAAAAGTATATTGCTACTGGGGAGAATTGAATAAACATCATAGATTCTGCCTTTCCCTTGGAAATACATACACTTATTTTTAAAATATAGGGCTGAAGGATTTTACTCTAAGAAAAGTTTATTCATGATAAATAAAAGAAAAATAGTTTTGAGCTGAACTGCCTTGCAAATTAGAGCTTCACTTCAGCTTTTTCCATTTTATGAGTCAAGCCTTTTGCTTTTATTAAGGCATTTGAAATTTCAATTTACTTGTGACTGAATATAGACCTCCGTTCAATCCACAAAAAATGTTCGATTTATTGCAATGTTTCAGTTTCAGATCATTCCAAGCTAATATTTGTTCAGCTCAGCTAAACTGAAAACCAGAAGCATATCTGTATTTATATATAGTAGAATAATTTCTTCCATCCTTGTGTATGTGTCAGCCCAATCAGGTCACCAGGAGGAAATGTTGACTGCTAGAAACACAAAGCTTTCCCTTTATGAAAAATGACTGACCTTGCTTTAAAGCAATTTAGTTTGTATCAACATTGCTTTTCTCATTAAATATTAGGCTCTAAGTGGCATATCCATTCGTCTTTAGTACAGACAAGAGCTTTCCAGGCAAATCCTGGGATGCTATTTTTAGGCATCTCATAGCCATAATATGCTCAATACAATGCTTGGGGTATGTTTACAACAATCATTCCTTGTCTACTCTCTTGTATTGGTCAACTCCAGAGAGAGTTCACTCTTTCTATCAGATACCCCTTCTGCATCCAAGTAATTGCACAGTATCAAATAAAAGTAAACCTTGGTAGCACTTAGCTGGCTTTAAAAAACACCACTGCAACAAGTTCATTAAATACACACAGCCACTCCTCCCAGTTTAGTGTCATCAGAGAACTTGCTGACGGGGCACTCCATTAAGTCATCCAAGCACTGCAGATAAAGGTAATTTTGTCTGTCAGAATCAACCCAGCTGTGGGCAAGAAGTATTCTGTTCACTTGTGTTATCATATTTTTCTTCTTCTTTTAGTTATAGTCATTTTGAGTAATTTCATGCTGCTGTGTATGCAGGCTCTCAGTGCAGATCTCCAGGTGGTGTATATTACAGTAACTGTTGGTATTCTGAACAACTCCTTAGAACTTGCTGTTGTGATCACATAGTTTTCGGCAAACTCACTCCCCTGGAATTAAACATCAAAAAGATACCAAATGAGCCTGAAATAATCAAACAACCATGCTCCAATACATACTTGTGCCATCCACGTTACTAGACCAACTATCTAAATACCTTCGCTCAGCATATTGGTTGCTAAATGTGTAGTAGAGGCAATGCAGCTTACTCAAATTGTTCTTCAGCGACAAGTCATCTCTACTGGGAAATCATCTGAGGTGTCGGTGATACTGTAGCATACACACAGCTCAGAGCTTTTTAATGATTTATTAATGTAGTCAATCTGGTAGTGTTTTAGCACTGGTTATCAGAGAGCTGAAGTTAACAGTGTTGATTGTAGAGGATAATATCCTAATGTATCCTTTGCAATGTAATACAGGCTAGACTGGGACTGCTTTGACTAGACCCCAGTCTTGTTTTAACAAGCAGATGTCTGTCTGCATCAAAAGGAGATCTGTCCTCTGTCCTCAGCAGACACTATTTATAGGATCCCTTAAAGTTCTTGATCACATCTAGTGCAATGTCACATCACCATCCTTCCTCCAGGTAACGCCGTTAATCAGCATGATGTGATTTGTCATTTCTAGGTTGATGACACGCAGCTCTGTGACTTTTCAAAGCCGAGCACTGCATATGCTGTCACACCACTTCAAACAGTGAATTAAAGCAAAACTGCTTTCACTTGAAGTCAGATAAAAGAGAACGTCTGTTAATGGGTCTAGGAACTTCTTAACAAACAGCTCTCTCCCAAACTGAGCTCTGGAAGTGCAAACAGCAATTTAAATTCCCGTGTCTGGAGTTAGAGTGTTAAATCTGCATCAGCTTGGTTCAGAAAACCTCAAGACAGCACAACACTTTTAGAAATATTCTTATTCTTACTCCAACAGGTTACAATCAGCCCCAATAAACAACCTGGGCTGAAGCATAGGTGCATGGTAGCACACAGCACCCCCAGTGCCAGGCAGTGTGTGGGGGGGGTTCCTGTGGTTTGTCACGATGTTTTGGTGTGTTTTCCAAGGGAAGCCACGGCTGGAGCAGCCCCTGCACCAGCACGGTGGGCACTGGACAAGCACTCAGCTGGCAGCCTGCAGAGAGGCACGGGGCTGCTCCCTGCCTGGTCCAGCACAGCTGCCCATGGGCCACGCTGCACAGACAATATGGTATCTTGAAGGAGCTTCTGAGCTTTTGTCCTTGGCAAAAGACAATTTCTGGGTATCCCCAGCCATATAACTAAGGAAAGATAGCTCTACCTGCTCCTAGCCCCCTCAGTTTGAGCTCTTGTCCTGCCATGAGTTATCAGACATGACATTAACTTGAGAAATTGATCCGAAGTAGGAAGCAGTAACAGACAATGCCTACATTAAGACTTTTTCAACCCTATTCCTAAAAGGCCACTACTACAATAAACCTCCTTGTTCATAATTTCAACAGCACTATGGCCAAAACGAATACAGGAACAAGACTGTTCCCTAAGCCATACAAATTGACTTGTAGAAGAAAAGATTTGACTCGTCACTGAGATGAAGTAAAAGAATTTGACAAAAGCAACAAGAGCATGGAAAAAAAACTCACGTTTGAGCTAACAAGGCAAAAGGAGTTAGTTAGGAAATTGATGTGATTTGCTGATCCAGCCACTGTCAACAGTAATTATTATTATTTTTTTTGTTTATTTGTCTAAATAATATTTTTTCCTCAAATAAGTCTACAACACTTTCAGGCAGGTCAGGGTTTAAAACAGGAAGATACCAAAGCAATAAATAATTTAAAAGGCTGTTTCTGAGACTGTCAGTACCGATTATATGCCCAAGCAATCTCGTGATAAGCAGGAGTGAAGAGGAGATCAGAATATCTGGCAACATGGAACAAAGTTCTGATTCATTAGAGACTGACAACAAGGCCTAAATATGTTATGTGATATGCATATTATTTATCACATTAATACTAAGCGGAATAAAGAAGTTTCCTGAGACCTGATAATCAAAATCTAGTCCATCAGCTCAAAAAATGTTATGTGGTTAAGAGATTACTCCTCCTTGGCTGTTAAAACAAACAAAATTATTTGAAAGGTTGGACTTGATGATCCTTAAGGGTCCCTTCCAACTCAGGATATTCTATGATTCTATGATTCTATGAAAATCCTTATTAATAGGAAAAGTTGAATTTTGTCCAACTCCCTGGGAACTATACCTAGTTGAATACCTCCTTAATCAAATCATAACAATAGTCAGAAATTTAAAACTATTGGATACATGTTGTTCCCAATCTTGGATATGTTAAATATCAGCATGGAAGTTATGTTTCCAGGGCTGAAGACAGAACACATAAAAGAACAAAGAAGTAACCATATCAGAAAAAAAAAAAAAAAGAGAGAAAACTTTAATTAAGAGGCACTGAAGGCTTAGACTTGTTCTGGATTTTGAAGACAAGAGCCGTTTTTCATCTCTAGCCAGAACATTTTTGGTTTGCCTAAATACTGAAGAGATAACCAAGAAAAACCCATAACAATTGTCACTGATCTCTTTGATCTTCAAAAGATGCTATTTATTATTTCTAAACCTGTAAAAGCTTGTTGACAAAGGCATCAGTACTTACCGAATAGAGCTTTTCTACCCACCACAAGTGGTGGTGCTCTAAAAGAATCCCTGGGCTGATTGATACACTGCACTACGACAAAGGGGACAAAGTAGTAAGTTTTTATCTTTGCAGTGTTCAGCCTCAGGTTTGGAAGGCCTTGGTACAAGCATCAAATCCACTCCGGCTGTGTATGTGTGCGTGCCAGTTCTTTAACAGAGCAGGAATCGCATGACCAAAATTCTGCATCTGCTATTGCTGAACCTCCACTACTTTCAACAGCATTAAATTATCCCTCTCAAAAAAACACTGAGTACATAAAAACAGAGCCATGCTTTCATGCAACAATGTAAGCTGCTTGCCAACAATACTAGAAATTGAAGACTTTGTTCCAAAATGGCTTTAAAAAGCATGAATTTATATAATTAACAGATGAAACTATAAATATCACAGCAATAATCCACATTCTGATAATGATATGTACCTGTTTTGAGAGTATTAAGGTCAGTTTATCGGGATGAATTTCAGCTCTTCAGTATGCTTCTGTCTTCCATGTAGGCAATGAACAGAAACAGAACATAAATTCCCATTGGAAAAAAAAAAAAAAAAAAGACAAAATAATTTGCAGTGATGTTTCTGCTATGGGAATTGTCTATAATCTACAGCCTACAGAAGCAAGCAACCAGTTGAAGCAGCTCTTATAGAAGTCGTTTAGCGAACAGAAGCAAAACCACTGCAGAGAATTCGGGCTCTGCTCCTTTTGGACTAAGAATGGGAAAAGGGTGACTTATTCTGAGACCTTTTCAATTAGAAAGGTACATTTTTAGAATTGGAGGCACTGGAATCTTTGAACTGTAAGAGCACTCACTCTTTCAAAATTAGAAGACAGAATCTCTTCGCAATACCGTAACACTACTCAGTTCTAATTGAATTTAATTGTTCCTTTGTTGCCACAGTTGTTCACATTTTTACATGAGTATTAAAATAGATGTAAAAGTTGCAAATCTGAGGTTGTGGGATGATGTTCACTGTTGAATACACATCCCAGTTTTTCTGTGTATTTTGATATCTCATGAAAGCATGACGGAATGCTACACTGAGGCTTACGATTCAGGCTCTGAGACTGATTTACATTGCATCAAAAGGAAACATGAGCCAGACAAAACTTTGATGTGGGTATTTTTTCACTCAAACCTAATGGGCTTTGTTGCCTAGTGGAAACATTGGTGCTGCGGGATTATACAGAGAAGTGACCAACAATCTGCTGAGGTCCCTTCCAACCTCAACTATTCTTCCACTCTACGATTTTGCTGTGTGTTAGAGTTTTAAAACTGCAGCTTATACTTGTGTCAGATCATGATGAATAAGTCTTCAGGGCTGTTGTTCTATGTTAGTAGCTGAACTCCAGCACTGCATAGACCATAGTTCTTCTAATGTCAGCATAGCAAATCCTTCTGATTTCATACTTGCTTCAGAAGATTAACCAGCTACACAAAGACTTCATATTCCCCTTTTTTGTGTACCAGCGGAACTGAATACCTCTTGCTTTGTGAAGAGGGTTTTGAAGAGTTGAACCCAGAATTAGCTGAAGGTTATGCTTGAGGCTGGATGGCAGAAGTAGAAAAACAGGAAGGGAAGGTCAGATTCTTCCAACAGTATCAGTTATATCACACATCTACAAAAAAGGAAAGCTTCTGCAATGAAAACATGCTATCCAAAAACTCTCCTGAAATTCAACTGTGATTCAGCAAGAGTAATTCAGGTCACAGTTTAAGCTTTTTGCATAATTAGTTTACATTTAATCAGACTGCTGGTATGTAAACATAATTACCATTCTCAGACCTTTAATTGAAATTGCCACAGCACCGCTACTAGCTACTTCTCCAAATCTGCTGAAATGGATTTCTGTTTCATGGACGCTAAGTGGGCACGACAGTTTTTTCAAGACTCGGCCACGCACCAGACTAATCCATGCTGTGCACGACTCTTCCCAGTTACACTGGTGAAACCAGACAAAACCCCACACTGCATTTCTAATCGCACACGTAATGAATTCAGTTAACCTGATGTTAATCATGCCAAATACATTTAAGCTAATGCATTACCACCAAACTCATGACAAAGAAGTTTCTAATCATGCCAGCAAAGCTCATCTCTAATGGGATAAATCTACACAAATTATGATTTATGTGCAAGGGCATCAAAAACATTTGTGATCTTTCACAGGCTTTTGTCTTCTTGAAGCAGCTTACAATTCACCTGCCCAGTCAGAAAATTAAACATTTTCATGAACATGTACACAGTCTTTTTTACAATTAAAATGCCTTCACCTAAGCCTTAGAAAATATCAGCTGAAGTATTTAGAAATAGAATTTAAAAGCAGATTCTTCCTCCTAAATGTGCATTACCTTAGCATCCATTAAAAAGAGCAGGAGGAGAGCAGCTTTACACATGCCCACTTCTCACAGAGCTGCTGTTGGGACACCTTGGGTCGTCCCAACTCCATCACCATTGTCTCTGGTTTTGAACTGCTCCCAAACAAAGGCAGTTGAATATCCTTCTATAACTAGGCATTTCTTCATTTTTTAACACTCTCATTTATATTTTCTTTTTGATAAGCTGAAGGGGCAGCAGCAGCAAAAACTGCTGGTCTCTCCCTCCAGCACAGATGACAATTGCCAAGGACAAGTGGAAAAGTGACAGGTAATTTCACTAATCCCAGCTCAGGATGCGATATGTTAGCAACAGCCTTTTTTTTTTTTTTTTCTTCCCTCCCCCTTTTTTCCCCCTCTTTTTTTTTTTTTTTTTTTTTTTCCTTTTAGCTCCTCTCATGTGCATGGCAAGTCCAAGCTTGATTCTGTTTTATGGGGATGTGCAGTGAATGCAATTACACCAACAGCTGCTCAATATTTGATGAGCAGCAGCCAAAGGCAGCTAGAAGGGTCAAGACAGCGTGAAGCTGGGGGGAGATAATGTACATTTGCAAATTCTACTTTTTTTTTTTTTTTTTTTTTTTTAAATTCTCCACAAGTTTAAATTACTTTCAATGAAACATTAACTGAAGATTTGACAAATGACCCCCTGAGACTTAAAGTTTCACAGGGAACTTGCAGTGAAATTAATTTAATAGGCAAATTTTCAGCACGCAGCTTTTCCTGTTAAACCAAAATCTTTTTACCACTTAATTTCTCACTTAATATTATCTAATTATGTTACACTTGAATCATTTCCCCTGTGCAAGTAATGGCAATTATTTACTCCCTCTTACTTATTAATGTTAGAATGTCTCTGCCCCAATTCCTTCTTGAAAACTGAATATCTTTTGAAAGGTATCTCCAATACCTTACTTAGTACCAACAAAATTGTAAGTTTTTTTTTGCATTAAACACATTCAGAATGTTTTGCTTTGTGCTGCACTCTAACTTCTAGTGTGTTTTCCTCCTGAAATAAAAAACTTTGAATGATTGAAGCAAGTACAGCCTCATAGCTATTTCCAAAAAAAAATAAAATTACTTCATTGTTGTGCCAAGCCTGCCTCAAGCATACTTGTGAACATTTGTAAGTCTATCCAGAAATCATAGATGCAGAAACGATACTTTGTAAAATGATGCTCCAACTGTGCAGCTCAAACAGTTTTCAGTACTCTCCTAATAACATTGCTTCTGGAAACAGGCAGTTGTATAAACGGGAAAACAAGCCTAAAAGTAACTGTTTGAGAATTTCATAAATCATCTATGCAGAATCCAAAGTCAAAAATGCCTGCTTTAGGTAAGGAACTGAAATAAATATCATGGTCCCATATTAAGTGACGAGATCATCTGCACCCTTGAAGGTTTCCCAGGGATCAGAAGGCAGTAACAGCCTTTCACATGCAGCAGAAAGGATCTCACAGCACTAACACATATTTCCAGTCTGGCCTAAAGCAACAACGATTAAAAATCTGCGACAAGTTCTTCTGGATCAGTGGCAGTTAAGAACACCAAATGCCAGGACAGCACCAAGAAAGCCAGCTTTGGGTTTCAACATGAACACAAGTAGCTCCCAGCTTCTATGGAGAAGTTTGTCAGGTTTGTCACCTCTTCTTCTAAAGCCATCATTTATTCAATGGAATTGCTGATAGTTCAGGTCCACGTTGCCCACTTACATTATGGACAAATCCTATTAAATTGTACAAATCGAATTAAAAGCACAAGTTAAATTGTACAGGTCACATACGCCTGTTTAAATAGATATATTCAAAAACCCAAATTATTACATGGGAAAAAAAGCACAACACAGAAAATAAATAATAACTGTCCAACAATTTTGAAAGCAGACACTTCAGAAAGCTATTCAAGTCTGGGACAAAGAGCTCACTGTGTTCAGGATGACACAGTGAGTGCTGAAGGTAGCAAGGGTGGTAAAAAAATAAAAAAAATACCCTGAAACCACTAAGTGGGCACATTGTGGCTATCAGCTACAGATCACACCAAGTCTGTAAAGTGTGATATTCTTTCCTCCTCAGGTATATTTGTAAGAACAACTTTCTAAGGCACAAAGGGCTAAGGACACAGTATGTATTCCCCTACATGGGTATCCTTAACTGCAGTTTTCTACAATCTTTTTGTTAACTCTTACTTGACCTGGGTTGCTGAAATTCAACCACAGTGGGTTTTGCCTGCAAACTCAAAGTCTCAAAACATTTTTAAATATAAAATCCTAGATTCAGATCCTCTCCTGGCCCGGAGGTGAACTTCTTTTGACATCTGATAATTACATGACATTAAATATGTCCTAGACTGTAATTCTCATACATATATAAAACACGGAAAAAATTCCCTGTCTTAAGAAACACCGGTGACTACGCAATAGTAAGTCACACCATGCTCATCCTATGCTAACCTGATTTGTGTAAAGGTGGTGAGCTACTAATGGAAACAGAACTCTTTCTGGCCAGTTGCACCGAGTAATTCCAGCCCATTGTTCAAATAAACTAACCTAATTTCTTAGCAATAAGTCTGACACAGGCACGAGAGTGTTTCTTCTGTATAGCTTTCTGAAGATTCAGCCTCTCGCTCTCATGCCGATGCACAGGAGATAAGAACAAAAGCTACAGTGCAGACCCACAACCTAGCTGCTGCTGCAGCTCACACAGCAGTGAGAAGCTAGGCTGTTGCAGAGAGGGTTTAGCAGACTACTAAATGAACAAATCCATTTCCTCTAGTCCTGACCCGGGAACTAACCACAAAGTTCTGCTGGCTA
Organism: Anas acuta; assembly: GCF_963932015.1. NCBI lineage: Eukaryota > Metazoa > Chordata > Aves > Anseriformes > Anatidae > Anas > Anas acuta. Next base: position 14,306,122 of record NC_088989.1, on the reverse strand, counting down.
ACAAAGCCAAAGATTTTCCCATGACATGGCCTGAACCTTGCATGTACGTACGGGGAAGGGATCACCCTAACTTCTGTAGAGGTTGCCATAAACAAGGAGCTTCCCAGTAGTTCCAGAACTACACACGCAGTCGCTGTAATCGCTTCCTTTTTCTTGGCAGAACAGCAACCCAGCACTCCAGTAACAGTACCAAAAAGGTCAAGCCCTCCGATGTGCATTTGGCACCGTTCGGAAGAGTAAGGCTAGAGAACGTGCTCCTGTGCAATTTCATTCATCAGCCATCTCTGTTCAAACATCTGTGCCCTGGCCAACCCACTTAAAAACCTGAATTAAATAACTGAGCTGCTTCTTTTTAAAAGAATAATCTTGTATTCTGTACTTGCACTCTTCCTGTAACACTACCACAACAAGTACCAGATAGTTATTCTAATAAGCGTTCCAACTCCTCACGCTAGCAATAATCATCCCTGAATGTTATGTTCCTTACAGTGCACGTTTTTGCCATTGTTTAATGTAAATTCACTGTCCGGGTAAATTCATCAGACAACAAAATGAGCCGAGCTGTAGGTTATTCCACAAGGAAAGCAGAGGTAATCTCATTGCAGTGCTGATGGCTGTGAGCAAGCTGCAGGCCTCGCTTGTCTATTTGGGCTTTAAAAATATTAATGTCTGACTGCAGTGGCTGAAGGTGGGTTCTGCACTAGCACAGCATCCAAAACCTTGCTGAGGTCCAAACGGGGAGGGGGGGGGAGTGCTACAGAGAGCTATCTCCAATTTCTTTCAGCGAGGTTCACAGAGCATTTTCCTATTTTCTATTACAAGAGCAGTGATTGCTTCTGCAGGCAATTACCTGCGTTAAGAGGGAGCAATAGCTGCAGAAATGCATCACTTGATGTTATAACGCGTTATAATTAGGTTTTCAGCCCTAATCACCAAGAAGGATATAAACTTGCCTTGCAACTCCTAAGTGCCACTATCAACGAGCAGCATTTTGTTGCGTAAGCAATTCAAGTGATTGACACTTTTTTTGTGGAGCAGAATTGCATATGCAAGTCCATGTAAGGTAATGTGAATTTACTGAATTTGGTGCTGGAGAGCACTGCATTGTGAGGCCAACAAGTAGCACAATTTGGCTGATGATGGCCAGTCAACAGATGGCTTATACTACTATGTCCAGAACAAAAATTCCTCTAAGATTAATCCACCAATACCTCGTGTTTGCTTCATATATGCCTTCGTTCTGTTAAGGGAAGCCAGGAGGTCAAAGAAACCAAAATCTGTATTTTAAGTGTGTGAATAGACAAATCATCTCTCTTGAAAAAATCATCTCTCTTGCTAATAAGAACGATAAGAAAACCTGCAATTTTACAAGATAGTCTGCAATTTTTAAATGTTGCAGATTTTATTACAATTCAAAAGAATAAAAACATTTCCCATGATGTTTAACAATACTTCTGGGGGTATTTGTTTTGATTGCCACTCATTTCGACAATGTAACAACATAAACATAGGCAATAAACTTGTCTTGGAATAAATTCCCCACAATGGCCATTATGAAAATGATCAAACACAATGTTTCAAGCTTCATCACCAGATTTTTTTCACTTTTCCTTCAACTGACAATCTACTGAAACAGAGAGATTCATGAAGAAAAGTTGTGTTTCAGCAACATATTTTTTTTCCAGTGGAAAAGCACAGAAGTTATACCAGCTCTCCCTAGAGGCCAGATGGGATGCACTCCAGAAAAAAGTTTTCATGAACATTAGGGAAACACTTAACTATTCCTGCTCCAGATCTCTTGTTAAATACATCATTAGCACATACTCTAAGTAAGAAACTAATCGAGAAATAAGGCTTACAGCTTTTTTTTTTTTTCTTTTTGTCTCCCAAAAGCAAGTTTTGTCACAAAGACATGCCAGATTACTGTCGTGGTGGAGGAAAAGTCTTTATGGGCAGAACATCAGCAGGCACAGCCGCTGCCAGTGCTCCCTGCACAGCCTGGAGAAATGTCCTGGCTGCCTCCCTGCTGCTCCTGCAAGCAGACAAAGTGGCACCAATTAGCAGCAGCTGGGGAAATTCAGAGGGACACCACTGTTCCTAGGGCTGATGTAAAGGCCAGCTTCAAAGGAACAAGCATTTGTACGTAAAAGAGAGCCACAGCCAGGAACACAGCAAGAAGATGCAGCAGCAGCAGTGTGTAAGCCTATTTATGGCTTTTCTCTAGGAGCTATCCTAAAGACCTAAGGGCTGAACTCAATATTGTCACCTCTGGTCTCCAGCATTCCCTGCACAGGGAGTGATCCCCGGGTGTCTCCCAGCTGACAAAGCACTGAGCAACACAGACATCTTTCCCTTCTCCTCCATCAGAGCAGCGTGGGCAGTGGTGGGCCCACGGCCACGGCACGGTGGTGGTCTGCCAGCTCGGCAGCACTGCTGACACAGGCAGCCAAGGCCCAAGAACAATTTCCTGAAGGTGTAAATCTAACCTTGCAGAAGTGAAATCACTTCAGATGCCGAAGCTTCCTTCCTTGTGTGCTCTCCCTTTCTATCCGTCAGCCCCCGATTTAGCTCCTCCGTTGCAGTGACCTATTTAGCTTTGCCAGCAGAATTAAGACGATGCTCGGTCTGAAAGGTCAGAGCTCTTCTTTAAGCAGCACACCTCCTGGTGCACACACATCCCCAGCCGGACAGAAGGAGCTGGGGCTTTCCTTGCAGTGTTGTTGTGAGACACCATGGCTTAAAAGTAGCGCTGGAGAAACACTGACATTATCAGAGGGCTGAGGAAGCAAATTGCAAAATAATTGCATCTTTGTCAGGGCCATTTTACTCCTTGCAGGAGTGTTGTAGGTGATAATTGACACTGTCATGATGCAAACAGCAATTGCCTCTGGGCACTAATGTGGAACATGTGCTGTTTTGAGTCATCCCCGACCTGGGGAACTGAGCACAGTGATCTCGCAGCAGCGCGTTGTGCGTTAGTCAGCAGCTCCAGCTCTGCGGCTGCTGCAACCCGGCTGTGGCACCAGGACCTGCTTCCCCACGAGGGTATATTGGGTTTTGATTCAGTCAACTGGTTTTAAAGTCACTAGTCTCATCTAGAGTCCTACAGCAGATGAGTGTCCAAGCACCCTGATTTTCTCCCATCTCCAGACCCTGCGAGATGAGCGGTGCACCACGCTGCCCCAGAGAGGGAAGTGCTCACTGTGTGCTCGCCCTGCCACTGGCATCACTTCTGAGCAGCCAAAACTCCTGCAGGTCCACAGGGGAGAGAATGTGTGCAGCCTGCCCAGTGCAGGACTAGGATCCTGGGAGATATGAAATCCCCTCAGGTGATGGTAAAACCCCTAGTGAATTCACAAAACTATTAAAGCACAGCACCTGTATCTTGATTCTGCAAAAAAAATGTCAACGTGCTTAAATTCACATGATCAGAAAGGTTCTCATAACTTGTATCTCTATGAAGCAGTGTTCCTACAGAGCAACTTTACAGGATTAGAGTTTCAGTTTACAGTAGCTTCTCAATGTGCCATTTTTCCAACAGTCATTTGTCTATAATTTATTTTTTTCCTTTTCTTCTCGCACTACAAGACAGTGATGATTTAGACAAAGTCAAGTGTCCACAGACACAGAAATACTGCTACCAAAAATGAAATACCAAGAAATCTGTGTGAGAAAATGAGAAAAAGAGCTGTTATAGATGTGGTGACTGAAGGAACAAAAGTAAAATAGCTCACACTCCTGGGTGAAGTCCAAAAGCTGTCATTTACATTAGACTACTTTATACATTCAAAGGGCAAGCATAAACAGAGGAAAAAGGTCCCCATGGAACAGACACTTGCAATTTTAAAAGTCATTCCTAAAGCAAAAGTGCAAAAGAGGAAATCACTACCAGCTATAAATGCTGTCATTGAAAAGAGAAATTCTAAGGACATGAATTACATAGCTACTCTTACTAAAGCTCTGCCTGTATTTTTCATGAACATTTGAGCATTCAAGTGTCTGTCAGAAGGATACTTCTAAAAAGCAAGTATTAAGCCTGCATGTTCAGGTATTTCTGAATTTATTAAGTGCCTGTTTAGGAGTTATGTTCGTTCAAGGGTGAAAATTAACCCAGTTGTCTGCCTGAAATACTAATGTAGTTTTCTGGCAAGGAAGCATTTTTTTTTATTGCTCTGCTTATTGTACATCAATATACTTGATAAAGGACACCCCATAGTCTTTAAGGATTAAAAATAAATAAATCACAGAGTGACTTGCGAGCAAGCCAACCTCTCTGTTCCTTGCATGTTCACAGAAGGAGAGCCCAGACCTATAGAGAGATTTTTGTGCAGACCAAGGACACCAGCCACAGCAGCACCCTTCCTCCCACGAGGCTACGCCAGAGGGCCCTTATGGTGCCATGAAATGGCTCCTGCCTCAAAGCAAAGCTCACTTCCCGAGTCAATTGCCTTCATTTATTAATTCAAATCTCTGCTGAGGCTTCCTGCAATTTCTAGTTGTTGTGATTACTCTTGTACTGAAAATAGCCTGAGTGAAATGTAACTAGAAAAATATCTATTACACAACTGTATTGAACTGTCAGATAGTTTCTTAGTATTAACATGCTGTTTAAAATGTGAACAAACAGTCCTGAGGGGAAAGGGTCGTTAGTTACTAATGCACGATGCTATCTAGTTGCTTTCCAAAATTGCTGGCAGACTCTGCAGAAGGTACTCTACAACAAGCAATCATTCAAATCATTCATGCCTTCTGTCTAGCAGTGAAAAGACCATCAATAGCATCTGAAAGCTTTCAACAGAGCTGAAGAATTATTCCCATGGTCACTTCTGCACACCACAGCCCAACTAAAACAATTAGGAATATCAGAGACAATTAAACAAGCATGAGACTGACTGCAAGCAATGACAAGAAAAGCTTTAACTTCCATCTCACCTGCTAAATCCAGACACTTAGCTGGCATCTCTGAAGTAGTAGCAGGTGAGAGCCAACAAGAAGTCTGTAGAGTGGACTACTGCAGATGCACAAACTAGAAAATAAGATTTATAGTGGGAACTCTCAGGCAACCTCATAACGCGACATGACCCAAGTATAACATGGTTGAGCAGTCTGAACACTGAAGATCACAGCTACAAGTGCAAAAAAAAAAAAAACTGAACACAAAACTGAACTATGACAAATATATATAATACAAATTAGGCTATGAAAGCTAGAAAAAGAACTAATAAAATAAATAATTTAAATGAATAAATAGCAGCTTTTTAAAACTAGGTGTTACTAGTAGCTGTCTGTCTTAGAAAGCAGGCTAGTCTAAAAAAAAAAAAAGCTGTTTTTTAATCTAATGCAAAGACAAATAACATTGCTGTGGGAGAAGCAAGTTTTACCAAGCTACATTTCGCCAACTGTTTTGCTTGTCATCCGCCATGTGAATATTAGATGATCTAACAAATTCAGTTTCACTTGCCAGATATCTGTTTGTGTGTAAGAAGTAAAACAGCCAGGCATTACAGCATCAACAGCGTATGCGGCTGTTGGAAATTTTCCTTTAGGAAAAGTTTATTATGCATAGAGTTTGGTCTAGAAAACAAGACACACAGGAGAGGACAACCTAGTTAAGAAACCTGGGTTAGCCTCTCATCATTAATAACAGCCTTAAATAACAAAAGGTGAGACAGAAAGAGAGGCTTAACCTCATTTAGTCTTCTAGAGAAAACCAGATTCCATCAAATATTTTAACACTGCTCATGCAAAGGCAGTAAGAGTGGAGTTAACCCTTTTTAAGCACTGAAGTAGGGAATAGGAGGTGAAATACAGTCATAAGGAAAAAAAGGCTGGGTCTACAGCAGGGTTCACACTCATCTGCAGAGTTAAGTCAGCCAGCTTTTGAACACCAGTTAGGTGTGAACTATTTGCTAAAAACAAAGGTCACAGCAGCATACATAATATTATACAAATTTGAACTGCAGAGACTAGACAATGCCCTAGCAGATTTCACAAAAGGAATTCAAATTTTATAGTTTTCAGTAGCTGGTTGGCAGATTTCAAGGGCTAGTAGACACGGGATTCATCAAGTCATTCTTCCTCACTGTAAGAGGCCCATATCTTCTTGTCAGTACTACCCTAACATTCCTATCCTGTTTCATTTCCTGGCAAATTTAACAGAAAGGACAGCGCATGAGTAAGATGTGAGCAAAGCCTTACAGGAAGGGTTAGCACGGCAAAAGCATGACAAGCTGCAGAACATGGTTTAAGATTTGTAGCAAAATAAAACCTATTAATATAGCAGCAAGCACATTGTTTGTCTTTGTTCTTTATTGCCTAGGACTAAAATCACACTCCACTTGGCAAATGCTTCACATGACTTTGTTAGTGCATTTCTTGCTGTCAGTTTTGTTGCTCCTTGTAGGAATTCTGAAAGATGCTCTGTATAATTGAGTGTATGTTATCCCCCACAACGCATTCGCAGCATTTTCACAAATTCACAGCGTGGGATATTATTGTCTCCAATATGCTAGCACAAACACAAATTCATATGCCTGTATGAAACGTGATGTAGCAGGAACACTTGTAGACTGCTATTCTAGGAATAAGACGTTTAGAGGGAGAGGGACTCTCTCTAATAAAATTGATAGAGCTGGAAAAACTTTTGGGGGCACAAACACCCTACTTCAGACAACTGGAAAACTGAACAGGTTCTCTGGGACACCAGCCCTTTCTTCAGTAGGAAGAAAGTTTTAGGTTTTAGAAATGTAAAATATTTTATTTTGTCCAGGCTAGCAACTTCATAGTTGTTTACAGAGCAGGGCAAAACAGAACTTACTGATGGCTCCCAGTACTCTGGTGTTACAGGGTGGGAAAAGAGGACTCTTTCCCTTTCCAAGAATGGTTTTGTGTTGTGAAGCTGGACACAAGTCTCACAAACTCCACAGAACTGCGAAACACGAATAGGAAACACCACCCAAATGCTTATCTGAGGACTGAGCTGAACCTGTGGAAAAACATTAAACGCTAAAAACCTGGAAGTGCACGTCCTGCCCTTTGGGAGAGCAGTGACTTACAAGTTTGGTGTTAACTCTGGCTGTCCCAGAATTGAACAGCTGTGAAAACACAGCTTAATTTTAAGACTGCAGTTGCAACACTCACCCATATTTGCAGCCAGTGCTGCAGGTTGCCTGTCCTTGGTCATGTGAGAGCTGACAGTGGTGCATCATCACACATGCCACAGAAGAGGCATCATTGCTCCTTTCCCAGAACACTAGGAGATATAGTTCCATCAAAACAAACTTGCTTCACTTTTAGTTTCATTTTGCCTCTGCCTTTATCATCCTAAATCAAACAGGAAGGTAAGACTGACAGTCCTTGTGAACATACACAGCAAGCTGCAGCTAGAAATCTCCTTTTTAAATTTTCAGTGGGCTCATTACAGCAGGAAGCACAGTCTGATCACATGCCACATTTGAGCATCCACAACCGCAGATGCTCTGAAAAGTTTACTGACATGTTTTCATTGCGTAAGTGAATTTATTTGTTCTTGAACAAGAAACCTACCTTGTAGTGTGCTGTATTCAAAAACAACAGTGGAATGTTAATTCCCCTAAAATCATCACATCTCAGTTTTACGTTAATAAATTGGATTCAAATGTTCGTGCCGATGTCGCTCTTTTCTCTATGCTAGACTTTCCATAGAGTTCCCACTGATTTACACACACACAAAAAAAATGACTAGCTTTCTATTCCGATGAGATATTTTCCATTTCCAGAAGTGAAGGCAAAGAATTCAAGTTACACTCAAATGACACTGATTTTATTAAAGCTATCGCTACAGAGTGCAAGGCTGGTGAAAGGAAAATAAGGCTCAAACTGTTTCAAAATCAAGTAAAAGTTCCTGTACTCATCAATGCTTGAGGAACTGCATTTGCTACAGAAAGACCAAAAACTATGACTAAGAAACAAAAACAGAACCAGAAGGGAGTGATCCGGTTAAAATTCAAACAAGGACAACACACTGAGGGTAGGCCAGAATCTGACACTCCAGCTCTGAATTCCCTGACCTTTGCATCCTCGCTCAGTACTTGGAGCCATGTGATGAATCCAGCCAGCTTCCACCACTCACAAGACAATATCCACCCTTGCATCTGACTCAGCAGGTAGCCACAAGCTGCTATTGTCTCTAGACACGGTTCTTACTGAGAACAAAGTCACCAACACTTTAAAAGCACGAGAGGATGTGATCATTCCATTAAAACTGCAGAACTACCTGCTGCTTCTTTTGCTGTATTAGGCTCTTCTCTGAGATAAATACACTAAATGAAAAAATAACTGCTAATTACCTTTTGAGTCGTCTTTTTCTTTGGGGAACTTTTTTCAAACTTCTATGTAAAAAAAACACCTACCATCAGCATACATGTAGCTTGTCCTATCCCCATCAGCATTCCCTACATAGGAATACCTGCCCCTGACACCTTCAGCAAAAAAAGCCAGTCAAGAACAGTCCTTCCTACCCCTAACTTTCCATGCAAGTACAGCTTTCTCTACTCCCAGTCTCTTATTTTTTGCTCAACCTTCCAAATTTCTTAGCAAAACTCAGTCATTGCCTAACTCTCCTGAGCACACTTGGCTTGCACTAAGGCAAAGTGGCTAAGACATGGACTTTCTCTCTGCAGTCTTTCCCAGCTGTGCACTGCACCTATCCCAGGAGCAGCTGAAAACACTGCAACGACCAATTACTATAATGAAAACATATTCCAAACGTGGTAGAAATGCATGCAGAATAACCAGAATTAAATGAGTTGATGTGCTAGGAAGACTAATAAAGTAATTATAACATAAAAAGTATGAAAGCTACAGAGAAAGAAAAAGCTCTGACAGATTTCTGAAGCCTCTATCAGGTGGTTACAATGATGAACACCACTAGCTGGCCACCGTTGGGAACAGGTACCATGGAACATCTGGAACTCATGGGAACACCTGCCTACAACTCATACTTCAGGAGTGATTTAGGAGTACACACTGATACCAGTAAATGCTTTCCTTTTTTCGCTGTTAAGAAAAGTTTACAGCAGAAAAACCCTCTTAGATTAATTGCAGAATTGATCTAATGATTCTCCAATGCAGGTCTCATTGATCAGCTCTGCTAACAACAAGCCCTGCTGACATTTTATAGAATCACCAGAAATACAACACAAGAGGAATGAACCCTCAGTAAGAGGACTTCATTGTTGCAAACTGCGTGGCCATAAAGAATGAAATGCAGTGGTAAGAAGCAAGCGCTTTTAAATGCAGGACAGATCAGGTCTGGATAGCTCTGGAAACATTATCTGTCAGCACTCACCAGCTACACCCTTACCTTAAAACACCATTCATGCAGCTGGCAGTTACAGCTGCTCTAGACTAGAAAGGAGGAAGAGGAAAGGAAAGAGCAAGGTGTTGCTGCACACTACTGAGAGCATTCTGAAAGCTCACACAGTGCACACACTCTATTTCTGTGAGGTCTTTCAATAAAAAAAAAAAAAGAGTTGGCAGCTAATTCAACTCCCACAATCCTTGTTTTCAGAGGATTCCTCAGGAGCTATACAGCCTGATTCTGCTAAGAAAGTTTAATAAGCTACTTTAAAGATGTGAAAGGTTGTAAGCAGAAAAAATTTGCTTACATTCATTCTGACAGAGCTCCTCCAGAAAAAGCACTGATAACGTGTAATACTGCACAGCTCTCCATTTTAGGTAAGGCTAATACATATAATTTGAGTGCAGGGCTGCTATCAGCACGAGCTCATAGCCGTCGCATTGCAAACAGCGTAACTGCTTATGCCAACACGTGCTTGCTGTCTTCAGAAGCGTATTGAGTATTATGTATTACGTTGGATTTTGCTATGTGCTAGTTACTAGCAACCAAAATCTCATGTGGGATGATAGTTGCCAAGGTAACTACTCATCCAGAAGGAAGATGAAATCTTACTACAGTCTGTGTGCGCTCTCATCTAACAGAACACCTGCCCTAGGTAATTTAGGCACCCTGTAAATCTGAGGGGATCTCTGTGCTTTTATATCCTCAACTAAAACCTACCAGTCTGGTGGTTGCTCAGGGAAAGGGCCACTCTGCACAGATTTAGGAATTCTGGATCATCTGCACCACGTAATTTCGGCTCTAACAGAGCTCCCCCGACCATGTGAACATTACTTTGCCTCAGCGTGCAGAACGGAAACCAGGACTACCTTGGTGAGGTCAATAAAATTGTCTGATGAAGTTTTGAGCATCTGAAGTGCAATGTAAGTTTTTCTCGACAGAATTTTTGAGTTATAATGCACCTGGAACTGTACAATGTTAACCACTACATTTTCTGAAAAGAGTGCAGAAGAGGGTCTAAAATTATCTACATGTCTGTGGAACAAAGTCCTTTGCACACTGCCAGTAACAATCTTCCAAAGGCAACAGGTGCAACAGCAAATACAAGGAATGTAACACAGTTTTGCAGCCCCTGAGAATCGTTCAGGATGTCCTCCTTTCCTATGTTGCTGTCAACTACCCTGCAAGCACAGTGCTTGTTTTGTCGATAGAAACAAAGGCACCTCCATTAGCTTATGTCAAAAGGCATCTCAGCCAAGCAAAGAGATTGAGCAGGAGTTTGTTAGTGCAGAGGTGTGAGTACGGGCTGCTGAAGCTGAAGTGCATAATCCATAATTTGTATTCGAATAAAAATCTTCAATTTTTAATCTATGTACCAAGAAATCAAATACAGACCTTGAGTACAGAAACGTTTTCCCAATAGCCACAAGGTTTATTGACTGAAGTTAAGCCTTACTCGAGCTCTAAATTGCATAATGTAATGTGCTTGCAAGGGAGACAGAACTATTGGTGTTCAAAGCTAACTGCTTTTACAAATTATTAGACTAGCTGCAGGAAACCTGTTTGAAAAATCCAGCTTTGATCAACACATTTCCCTCATAACCACTGACAATTCGGTGCAAGAGATTTAAGATAAATGAACATCGGCTGTTCCATACTAATAGGCAGATATGTGATATACAGAGCTGGGTAAAGAATTACCCAAGGCTTGAGAACTTGTACAAAAGTATGTGCATACTTCCGTGCTTCCTTAACTATCAAATTATTGGGTATTCTTACTCCTACTCTCCTTTCTTTGCAGTCCCATGTAGCAACAAACCAACCAACGCTAGTTTTCCACTGCAACAATCCTTAATACACAGATTGCCTTCTATTTTAAGGGCATTATCGCCTCAAGGGGACTTGAACTACTGCATCCTAACAGAGGAAATGAAAGAGAAAAATAAGCCCCCCTTACAAAAAAAAAAAAAAATTAAAGCAATCAAATAGCAAGGAAGAAAAAAGGAGAGAAAAATGAAAGAATCAAACCCATGCATCCCATCAGGAAGCTAGAAAAAAAGATTAAAATTCAATCCATACAGTTCTAAAAGTTCAGAAGTCACAGTGGAGGCTACCGAGTGCTTCCATGAGATCCATTAAGTTTTGTGGTTTTTTTTGGCTAAATTTTTTTAGCCAAAGAATTTAGTCTGTATTCTGACAAGTGCAAATGTAGCCAGCATTATCACCTGGGTGGAAATTCAGCTTTGCCTCAAACTTTCACACTAGAAAACAGAACTTCCATGACTAAAATCCTTCTACTGATAATCTTTAGGATTTCCTGGTAACATGGCTCTACCCACAAACAATACTCGAGGTTACCGTCAACATTTTGCATAGACTGGCCTAACTTGTCCCCTGTTCTCTCATTCATATTTTCCTCATTTCCATACTTTTTTAAGGGGACAGATCCAGTAGTCCAGTCTCCATCTATAGCCTTAACAAAATTGGAGTGGAATAAGTCTAAAAAAGCTCTAAAGCTGCTGTAATAGAGTGAGACAGATCATTCTTTATGGCAGGAGAAGTTACATGACACAGCAGATAAAATCCTAAGGAAAATCATATTGTTTAAAATTTATTGATTATTAAGCCATTTAAAAGTAAAAGGCATCTCAACTGACAAGCTAATACCAAATCAAGTGTCAGCCCTGGATACTTGAAATGCTTTTAGTTTTCTTCAGAGAATAACACAGTGTGCCTACAAAGAGCAAGTAACAAAATGAGATAATCATTTATCCAAACTAAAAGCGCATGTGTGTAATAAACATTAAAAGGGCATGCACTGATCCATATATTAATCAGATTTATAACAGACCAATTTTTCTCTCCCTGGGGTGCGAAGAACAAGGTTATGAATCACAACATGAATACTTAAAGATCACACTTGAATAACCTAATTGTGTACAACAATGATAGGATGAAAGAAAACTTAATCAAATGCTGAACTGTTGTTAGATTTCATCCTCTTAAATACAGTTTTGTGTCATGACTCTAATAAATTATTTGGATAGAAACAAATGTTGGTTTACCTTATTAACATCCCAAGCTTCCTATGTCTATTTTCTCCTTGTTTTATCTACTCTTATGAATAGAAATAAACACTGTAGCACAGAAAACCTTCACGTTTTAACCTAAGTTTTGATTCTTTTCTGTTACAAATCACATACTTTTTTTTTTTTTTAAAGAATAAATATAATGCCTTATCAAGAAACTAGAGTTTTGCTACATTCAAAAACTGTCAGCCAATCTTTAAATATTTATCTTCGAATTCCCCTGGTTGCATGTACTTGGGAATGTTTTCATAAATACATCAATAACTGTCTTGTACAGCTCATTAAGGAAGCTTTTTATCCTTTAGTGTAATAGTTCAGTTTACAGTTGCCTGTGAATCATTTTCATGGACTTCCATTAAGCGTGCCCTTCAAACTGCAATTATTTGTCAGATTTTGTATATATGGAAGCAATCACCAGAGAAGGCGTGAAAGCTAAGAAGATGCATAAACATTTGGAACCAGAAATTGGCCCACCTCCAGCAGTGCATTTTCTCCTCTAACACAGGCTCTGCAGAGTACAAGATAGACCTAATGGATCAACCTATGCACGGGTAGGGTGGGCAGATTGGCTTACTGGACATCCTGAATTTTGTCCTGTCAGCTACTGCCATTGCTGGTGGCACAGTGGCATTGCTCTGCCTTGGAGAAGAGGAAAAATCCCAACCATGGAGAGACCAGTGGAGGTACACAATTACATCCTAGCTGGGCAAGTCAGTTTGCATTTAAGTGGGGGTGGCAAAACGCACATTGTTACCTACACTATGTTGAAGTAGAAGCTATGAACGCTCTTGAGAAGATTCTGCAGATTTCACACACGCATATGCAAATACAAGGATTGCTTTGGATTTACTATACTTACATAGGAGTGGCTAAGAGCTACAGGATTGATACATCAACAAAATCTCAGTTCACTAATGCCAAAATCTCACCCACATCAACATGTCTACCAACATGGTTCTGCCAGTGCTGACTGAACACAACAGCATACCATTTAAACCAGCAGACCAAAACCAAATAAGATACAAACAGAGAAGTGATTCTACTTACCGGACTAGGAAACCCGCTTCTAGGCACATTCTGCATGTGCAGGGACACCTCTTCGCTGAAGTTACTGTCAGGCTATTAAGACAGCCACATACTTAATTCAAATTTCAATTACATTGGTCCATATATGCCAAAAAGATGTCACAGTCTGCCTATCACATATCTAATCTGTAAAGGACAACTCAGCACAGATGCTGCAAGATGAGATTAAAGGAGGACAACCTAGTAGCATCCATGCCTTTGACATCTCACCAGGCTGGTAGAGAAAATTTCTACTTTCAAATGCCAAGAGAACAGGCTATGTTACAATGAGCCAAAAAAATACGCAACAGGTTTAAAACATCAGTCCACTGCTCTAAAAACAGCGAGCATCTACACGAGCACTCTAACGGAAACGCAGAACAAACAATAGCACCCAAGGCTACACTTGATTGATGCATCTGGTAAATACAGATGTTGATAATGCTATAGAAATGGTAAGGTGAATGAAGAAAGACTTGCAGATTATTTTCTTCCACGTGGGCAGTGCTATTGGTGCAACAGCAGCCAAATACAAATATCAGTGGCTTACCAGCACCCATAGACAACACAAAGCTATAAGAACAAATTAGATTACTTACATGAATTGTGTACTCTGACCCACTGCTGCTGAAATGAATTAAATATTTCACTGTCAAAACTTTCCTTCTGAGAGGGCTGTGGGTTAAAAGAAGTTAACATATATTGCCTATTATTGTTAAAGCAAATGCATTTCTGAATGTCAGCCTCACAAAACAAAACACTTTTGTAACTCTACAGAATACATTTCAACACGCAGACATGTCAGTTGTATTTTGTCACGGTTTAGCATCACACTACTCAAAGTACCAAAGCAATTTGTGACTAATGTTATAAGTACCGAGGGATATCCATAAGGATTTTCCACATTCTGAAAAGCAGTGCGGCAATTTAATTCTACAGCATGCTTAAGTTATAAAACTAGATATGGGACACCAATCAGTTAGTTGTAAACTAAAACACTACTAACATTTTTAGCAATACTAGGGAGTGACAGAAGGAATTTTGTCCAGTTACAATGCAGAAGAATAAAGGTGATGATGACATGTGCTACTTGCATTGTGCACACCCTGCTGAGTACTTCTTTCGTTTTGATACTACTGAGAGATTTCATTGCCCCTCACATATTCACAAAGGCAGAGTTGATGGACAATAGAAGGTAAAACTGGTGATTAAAGGAAAAAGCTTGTTCAAAAGTGACAGAAAATCTACTTTGCTGGCTTCCAAGGAGGCTTTTGTGTTTCTTCAATCTGGTCTAAAAACAGGTAACTCCATATTATTTTTTTATGTTATTATTATTGTTATATAGACCACATCTGAAATAGTGATAGCATGTTTTTAAACACTCCTTGACATCCAGTGCTGCCACAAATTGTATTATTTGCTTTTCACAACTAAGCAGGTAGACGAAGTGACTTCATACTGTAACACATCTCCCTAGCTATGCCGGTAGCTGTATTTTTTTTCTTTTTTTTTTCCTTGAATACTGTAAATCTAATTACCATGTGCTCTGAGGAACTACAAAGTAGTGATATGCATTACTAACAACTGCTGTCAATAGAAGTTTTTTCTGTAGCACGAACAGGAGCTTTTCATCTTGTACAGCACTAAAAGCTCTTACCTGTGTTCCAAAATTCCAGCAGCATTTCAATGCACAGCAACGCAGCTTTCATGGCAACAACTCTGTACCCTTGGCTCTGTAGCCTTGTGCTGTAGGAGGCAGGGATCTCTCAAACTCAGAAACAGAGCAATGACCCAGCGCAGCAACAGTGCGTGTCCAGAGATCCTGATGAAAGCAGCAAGCAGGAGCATTGAGCACTACAGCTTTCATAAGTCTGGCGATCCTATAGGCTCTCAAGCAGTTGCTGGCAGTGCCCTCAGCTCCACTGGGCACATCTGGAAAAAAAATCACAACTCAGTATCCCAGCAATGCACTGGGAGACCGAAATCTAGTATCAAAGCTAAAAATACAGGCATGTGCGTTTGTGTAAGGAACTGGTTTAGATCTCCTACTTGAAATTTTTCTGAAGTGAACTTACTCTTGTAACTTGAGATTCTTCTCCACATCATTTGTGCTTTGTCCAGCTCCGGTTGGAATTTCATCTCTAGGACAGAGGTTAGCCTTTACATGCATCTAAAAGGGAAAAAAAATCAATAACAAGCATAATTTAATCTGCCACAAGCTTCTTTGTAAGAAGTCAAATTCACATTCAAAGCTGTCTGCAAATTTGAAGCATGTATTATTTATTAGTCCTACAGAGTTGAATAATGATCTTCTTGCTATGGAGTAGTGTTTACAGAAGGCTCACAGTGTAAAGGAGGAAAAACTGCACCTGAAGAAAGCTACATTTTCCTACTATTAATTTAAGAGACAGGGTCATGGCACCATTGTTCTGCACTACAAAGCCTCTCTCAGATCTATATGCAAACATTGTGTGAACAGTATCCTTGTGTGTATAAGCCTGATACACAGAAATAGGCTCAGAATCAACCTACAGCCTCGGTGCTTAGCTATGAATTTCCAGCAAGCTGTAGTGCTGGTTAGAGCTGGAATATGTAGATAGGACCTCCCAACAACCACACCCTGCAACAACTTGCCCAAGGAGGTCTAAGCCATTCCTCCCAGGCTGCCATTGCTAACGGCCATGGAGCCATGTACAAGGTGACAAGACTAGAAAAGTCTTGCCTAAAGCTGTGTTTATAGAGTAAGGCTCAAGGTCCCATTAGCTTCCTGATCTGAACCAGAGCATGTCTGGACAGTTCCAAATCATTTCCACAAGGCCTGCGTCACAGCAGCATTACTGCTTAGCAAATCCCTGTCACCTCTCTCAAAATACATTTCTTTCCCAGCAGTTTCTGCTTTTTAACAGAGCTGGTATTTTATTTGGGGATAGGGAATGAGAAGAGTGAGGATTTTATTCGTTGGTTTTATTTGCTTTGCCTACATATCAAATTGCTGACAAGATTACTCCACAATTTCCACAGAACATGGGCTGTGGCAATTATTACAGTGACAAACTACGTAACGCTTCAGAAACTTCCTTCCGAAGTAAACAGGCAGCCTCCATAACCTGATTTTACTTTCCATATCCAAAGCTAAATGACTCAAGAGCCACCCAGCATGCAGCTTTTCCTGGCACTGAGTTCCTGGTGACAAAAATCTCTCAAACGACTAACAGATAACTCCAGTTACTCAGGTGTTGTCTTAACAGAGCCACTTGGAGCTCCTCTGGCCCTGGGCCTATTTCTGATTTCCTGTGAAGCAGGAACTGAACTGCTCCACATCGCAATGATTCCTGCAGCATTACCGATGCTTCCCCCAGGATGCCAAACACCCTGCAAGGTTGTGCACGCTGGCTGCTTGGTTTGACACGTCAAGCACCTTGAAGGATTGCAGCCACAGCCCCAAGGCTGTAAATTTCTTCATTTCAAGTGTGCTTGTCCCATATGTTTAAGTGTTACACAGAAATTCAAGGACCTATACATATTATGCAATGTGATAAAGCATTTAACCCGGCTGTTACTGCGTATCAGCTAAAGGGATATAAATTCTTCTAGACTAGTTAGGAGAAAAAGGCATCTCTTTTTGGTTTGTGCACTACATGGGATGTTCTGGAGATTTTATACTGTCAGTATGAAGGAAGTTGCTGCACAGTCAAGCAGAGTTGATGTACTTGTGTACAGCTTCTATGTTATTTTCCACACCTATCCAAAAACGAAGCATCGTATACAGAGACTTGCACTATTGCTTAATTCACCACTTCCGCAGCCGTGATTGCTGGTGAAGCTGGTGACACCACATCGAGCAGCCTATCGTGCTCTCCCCTAAAACCAGCAGCAGGATCACTGCTTTGTTTAACTACATCTGTGCACATTAAATGATCCTTTTTATATCCTTTTTCTTCAACAGCTGCATTGCATCTGAGAAACCTTTTACCCCTCGTACTATGTCAAATGATTAATGCACTAGCCACGCTATCAAGAATTACATTGAAACGTAGAGGTTGCAGTGGCACAAACATGTAGTTACAGCATAATTCCCGGCAACAAATTCAGTAAAATTTAATCATGTTACACAGTTGCACTGTAAAAAAAACAGCTGAGTGCTAGTATAATCGAACTGGCAGCTTCAGGTAACACTAACCAAACCCATTTATTATTAGGATTCACAAATGCAATGTGAAACCATTATTGAGAAGTTAATCTTTCTCTGAAGACTAAAAAAACTGACAAAAGGGTGTGGGGGCTGCAAAACACCAAAAGGTAAATTGAACCTTTAAAGCAGGAATATACAGTAGAACATAGGAACAAGGTCGGGACCGTACATACAACCAGAGAGACAACTCCATCGTATGTTAACCTGGACAGAAACCAAATCAAACAAAACAAGAAGCAGGTAATCATTATAGCTTCATATTTCTAAAGTTAATTAGGCTTTGAGTTCTCTTGACAAGGTGCTCTGCTGCAAACTTCAGTCTTCTTTTATTTTGCCTGGAAAGCGTATAATATCAGCCACACTATGCAAATGTAAGGTTTCTCTACAATGTGCCATGGGAGAAATTTTATACTGCATTTACCATCATCTTATTTCTATCATTCCTCCACTTTGCAGTTTCAGTGATGAACTAACGCTCGTTTGAAATGTGACTGTTTTTTTAAAACAGCCAAGTATCACCTCTTCTATAGAAGCAAAGCAACATGGTTTTAATTCAATGTAGACTTGGCTTCATGACAATCTGTTGCTTTTGAATAAGCAGAAAAATAAATTAGTCATGTGCAGTGCTTTGGAAGCAGAAATGCTCATTTTAAAGCCAAGACCATTAATAAGCATTCACAGCCTTACAAATGAATAATTGTAGGGAACCCAAAGGCTGGCCTGAATTTGCAGTATCAATTTAAACACATTATTTAGTCAACAAATTTACTAGAATGTAGGACACAACACATTCAAAGAAAAATAGATATTAGATGACACTTTTTGAATTGGCAAACCTACCTAGCTTAGCTTTCCATATTTTCTCCATAGCATAGATCATATTAATCCTTTGTGTTGCTTTCAGAGCCAAGTTATTCTCTACGTTTGACATATTTCAGGTTTACGGTTGTGTGACAAAAAATGTCTTCTTGCTTTGCTGACTTGAACAAAGTTATCCTAGGAATTAATTCGGTGTGTTGCATTTTAGCATTCAAAATATATTCAATGCAGAAAGTGTGTATTAATAATGAGATTGAATATCAATGTTCTAATCCAGACTATTTTTAAGGAATATGTATACTTCTCATCTCATCTGTTCTGTTTCAGCTGAATCTCTTTTGATTCATTTACTAATTTCCAGAGGAGGTGGCAATGTTGCTACCTCCTGTGTTTTTTAAAATCCACGTGATCCAAAACCAGGAGAAACAATGCACATATTCACTCTCTTCATAATGCCAGTGGACATAACCTTTGTAAATGCTTTGTGAATATCTTACCCATCCTCCTGCCTATACAATATTGTTCCTAGAAATCTATTTGCTACTATCAAATTTTCATGTGTCAAGCAATAGGTCTTTGAGGCCAGCATTCTACCTAAATAATCACGGTGTTAAAGTTTTTTTTTCCACTATTATTGCTTTAATCTTTCTTTTCCTTCCAATTTATCTGTTTCTTCTTCTCATGCTCCTTCGCTTATGTCTTCCTAACTACAGGAGTGAATGGCAGAAGGCTGTTTGAACTGAGCTGTACTCATGCTTAAGCTATTTCTACCCAAGTCATGCCTGTTCACTATTTTTCCCAGTAGCATCCCAATAGTCTAAAATAGTTGTGATGTGGCCAGGTTTGTTTATTTCATTCATAAAGCATTTCAAACGCTGCTCTGTGACTATTTGTTTCTGAGTAAAGCAGCGCACTCTCATATAAACAGCATGAGCCCTACTACTAGGGGATGGGTTTTTACTCCAGATTTAAAGGTAACGACTAATGACGTGGAACAGCCCCCTGCATATTTTAGCAAGGAGCTTCATTTTAACTTACAGTAATACTTCAGCACATCAGTAAACTAATTGTGTTAAAGGGAGCAAAATGATGCCTTAGTAATGAGATTTCACCTTCTATTCTAGCATTTTAAAAAGAACTTGTAGAGAAATGAATTTCCACCACTTTGGTGAAAATTACTGGTAACGGGATCTATTGTACTGATAAAGCTTTATATAGCATGGGAGATGGGTACATTTAGGCCATTTTTGAGAATAAAAAAACAGTATGCATGCTCCTGCTTCATTCTGTTTTCACACTACTTACAGATTCAGGTAATAGCTTCCTGCAGAAACGACTTTACTGATTTTTGACCAGCTGGCTGGTCACAAAGTGCTGACTCCTCTATTGCCTCCAGGTGTTAAATTTCATTAAGACAGGTGGTGTATGATTAGCTGAATAGCACAAACAGTAAGGCTGCTGCAGGAATGCCACAAGATCCAGCAAGAGAGGGGTGTGCTCTGAAGAACAATCCTGGTTGCCAGCTGTTGGCAAAGATCGTGCAATACTGTATCCTGCGCCACCTCATTGCCTCTGAACTGTAGATGGTAGGAAACAAGACCACTAAACACTTTTCATTTTCTATTCATACTGTGGTAAACCAAAGCCTAAATATAATATAGCAGTCACAATTAGGAAGCTTGACACCGACTGTCTTAGCAACTTCAGTTACCATGGCATCTCCTCATATAATGCCACTCTCCTAGACCCAATGCAGAATAGTGAATACAGGGTTTTATAGCTTTTATGTTCATTCTTGTAACATATAAAGAAAAAAAAAATCCAGAATATCCCTCATTTAACAAAGCACATTTCTCTGAATTTCCTAGAAAAAGCGTCTGAAACGTTTGCATAGTGATAAACCCTTTAAATTTCAATAAGAAAAGGCAAATATCACCCTAAGACATTTGTGCCTAAATTTGTAGTTAGTGATTTTTTTGGCTGTCCAAATGAAGACACTAGAAGTGAAACATATTTCCAAATTACTGGGCACACATTCTCAGAACACTTACCCAAACTGCTGGGTTAAAAGTCAAAAGCACAAACTTGCAGATTTGCCTGTCACTTGAACTGACAGCTAAGAGGAAAACAAGCAAACCAATTCAAACACTCCAATCCCTAAAATATATTAATTCCTAACGTAATGACTTATGAATAATGAAGACTTGGAAAAACTACATCAAAACAGACGATTTGAAAGACAGAGTGAAAAGAAATGTTACGAGCATCTACAATTCTGTACGTCAGAGACTTGCAAATCTAACCAAAAAGTGTGACTAATTCCGATTTCAGACATTCATATTTTCTGTCTTTTTTAATAGCTCATTTTCACTCCCACATATGGGCTTGCTTAATAGACCTTATACTTTAATAATTTATAGCAAAAATCTTACAGAATTATTACCAGGACAGGTATTTAAAATAACATCCATGCAACAGGAAAATGTCATGCAGCAGAACACCTCAGCCTGTGCCTGGCACAGTTTGACGTTGGAATCAGAGCTGCTGTTTGATTAACATATTTCTGAACCTCACCTTAATTTGTCTTAGCTCCCAGTTCACAAAGTTACAAATTTCTCCTCTAAAGCTTTTGGTCATGAACAAAGAAATCAACATTCGTAGAGCTGGAAGGGGAACTTCAAAAGCCAAATGCAGATGGCACTACAGGTGCAGCTGTATGATTTCGGTATGTTTTCTGTGGCACTTACCAGAGATTACATTATATGCCATTTAGCTGTATATTTAAGAGTAGATTCTGAATTGGTGGTAACAAACAGTAAATGAATGAATGGTTACTGTCTAACACTGCAGTTGTACCTCATTAAAGCTTATTTAATACTGCCTGTGCACTGGATTCTTTAAACTTTCTTGTCCTTCCACAAAGTGCTCGGCATTCTGCAAAAACTCAGCACACAACATCCCTGAAGAGCGCTGGCTGCAGCACAGAAGGTACAGGCCCTGTGCTTCCACCAAGGCTTCGGTGCCAAAACCAGAACCCGTGGGTGAGAGCTACTCAGGGCAGTTGATGAAGGACCACAGACTGCAGCCGAGGCTCCGCAAGCCGTGCCTGCAGACTCGAGCCTCAGGCATGAGGTTTGACTGCGCTCAGGACAGTTTTTTCTCTTCAGATTGCCACCAGGCAGGAAGTGAGCAGCCTACAAAGAACTTACATATATATTTACAGCCATTACGTGTACAAGAAGATCCATGAAGGCACTTCACAGCAGCCCACTTGATTTTCCTTGTCCTTGACACCATCCATGCTCAACATCTACAGCCTGGCTCCCAGCCAATTTGAAAAGACCTTGCACAAAGCCTATGATGCACTGTCTCTCTTAATGCTTTTGCCTTGTGCTTTATTGAAGTTATTTGCTGGTGAAATTTAGCATTTATAGGGCCTCTTGTTATTTTCCTGAAAAAAATTAGATCTGCATGCAGGTAATCTGCACCAGATACAGGCCTGATTACAATATAAATACCACTGACAAGTTCCTGAGCATACAACAAGCAATGTTCTGTACATCCCTATGACTTAGACAATCAATAGGCCTGTCTAAGACTCGTTTACAGAGCAATTGTCATGGGTGGCTGATTGGCCGGTGGTTAAAATTGAATTTAGGCTTCCTATAATTCTGAGCACAATCTATTTAACTTCATATTAAATGACAGATTATATTTTCCAACTATCTCATGCAACCTTCTTGCCACATGTCACAGCAGCAATCAGGCCAGATTCAAAGCTGGTTTGGGTTTAAAAAACAAGCAGTTTTTGACAAAACCTTCCACCTGAAATCTGGGCTTTTGCATTGCTTAGCAGCTATCACAGCCTGCAATCAAATTTGCAAGTCTGGGGTTTCATGTTCCTTTGTTTTGCCTCTTTTTTCTTATCCGCAAGCCTTTAGGAACAAGAAAACTGCCTGCACGTGACCAAGTCCATAACTGTATATTCACAAACCAGAGAACGGATGGTTATACCACAGTTGGTCATTACTTGGCAAGAAGATTAAGATCAGTCCAGCCTCCTGGCTGGGAGACTTACCATGTCTCAAACTCCACGTGGCCTGGTGGTGGCCATCTGGACATCCGCACGTGTCCCAGTTCCTCTGTCATTCTGCTCCAGCTGAGCGGTGCTGGCCCTCCCCTGGCACATTACCGCCTCCAGCCACGTGGAAGTAGCTCTTGAAGTTCCCAGCTATGGAAACTGAGGACTGCTGCAAGTCTCTCAAATGCCTGCAGCTGTAAGTTACTCACAGAGCTCAACGGTCCCCAGAGGGAAACTGCGAGCAAGGCAGGACGCCTAGAGACAGTCCTGTGCTCCTTCCTGATAGCCTACAGGTCAGAGCCTGGCTGCTGAAATTAAGGGACCTTGCACAAGCCTTCCATCTGCAGCTTCCCTTGCTCTCAGTGCCTCGCACAATTAACTACACAGCACAAGAAAGCTGAAGCCGCAAAGCAAAGCAGAAGCAGGAAGAACCTCCTGACACTCGCTCCATCTTCTGCTACAAGCCTTGGAGAGCCCTGGCTTGGAGCAACAGTGAACAGGAATGTCTCAGGGGAACCCACCTGGACATACACCCAGACAGGTTTAACAAACAAGGCAATACAGTGATGATGCAAATTCAGCTCAGTCCTGGGCTGCAACCAAACTGATCGTTCCAACTGTGCTGCTGAGCAAAGAGACGCTTCATTCAGTTTGTTGGGGGCTTTCTGCACTCCAGCTCTCACGCTGACAGAAGAGCGGTCGTGGCTTTTAGGACTCGCATGATCCACGTATTTTAGAAACTACATGTATGGCTAAACTAAGAGCCCCTTCTGACATCGCAAAAGAATCTTGTATGGGAATGTTTCTGACTGAGAATCCCAGTAAGATGTTTTCTTCCCATAACCTTTTCTTTATGTTCTTTAACAGTAACAAAAGAATGTTTTACATTTTTAAGTCAAGAGGAATTGGCTTCAGGTAGGCGTTTTATGACAGGATAAAAAAAATTGGCCAAGCGCAACTGTATGGCTTCAGAATATCAACCTCTTTGCATCAGCTTTCCTTGCAGCAAAGAAAACATAGCTCAAATCCATGCCTTGCACCTCAAATCTAAACTGCCAAGGTTAATCGGTTTTGAAGAGCCCAATATCTTCAGTCACCCTCCTCTTGTCAGCTTCCCACACTGGACAGACTCCAGGTGAAATAGGCACTGAATGCATAAGCAACACTCTGCAGAAATCTGAACTGCCTGAACTGCTGGGTCTGATTTTGCAGTTGTGTCTTCAACCTTTTACAAAATTAAAGTCACTACAGAAAGCCGTAGCAATGCTGTGATGTAACAGCAGTGCTAACCAACAAGAATTCAGAGCAAGTCATCTGCCTAACTGAATGGACTTTGTTAATATAAATCTCTACAACAAATAATAAAATGAATTATAGGTCACCTACAATGTCTATAACAAACAGAAAATACACTTTTGGGTATGCAAAAGTCCAATTCCTTTAAATTTATAAATGAATAAGCACTGGGGAAAAAACACCTCACTGGTCCAAAAAACACAGAAAAACTCGGAAGTGCTAAAAGTGAATGCTTAATGTCAAAGAAAAAGGACAAAATTCTTCCTTTGACTTGCACTGCAGACCATAGCAGAAGTACAGATGGAATGCTTTCATGTTTAAAAAGAACAAAAAGGCCCAGATTCCCCCACTACAGACTCCATCCTGCATTTCCATCTAACCTACACACAGCATTCCTCTCAAATCAGAGACTATTAAATTATGCCCACAGCTATTCACAAAGCCAGAAAATCAGTCAGATTAACATGGCCTCAAACACTCCAAAAGACATTATTAATGATTTGATGCTGATTGCTGTTGGAAGCCTTATAAATTAACTCACACAAGCTCCAGCCTCTCTGAACTGATTTTGGTAGTCACCGAGAATTTTTCTCTTTTCCTCCCTGTGATATGGGAACACTCAATACCTGATCCAGCACTGGAAGTTCCCGTTAAATCACGTTACCACATGCATTTATGCCCATGGCCAGACATGTATGGGGCTGCAGATGCTTAGGAACAAGGACAGAACTATGCAAAAGTCTTAAACAAACAAACAAAAAATGTAACAAAATTAAATTGATTGTGCTCAACCACAGCTTAGTAGGGCTGTTAACAGAACTATTCTGATTTCTAAATTTAAATAATCTCACATATCTTTAAAAGACTGTACCTACAACAGAAACCCTTCCAATTTTTTATCCAAACTGAGCTATGAAGCTCAGCTGAAGTCCATGTAAACAAAAGCAACCCTCATATTAACTGTATTAATTCAGAAGTCTTTTTTTTTTCCTTTTTTTCTAATATATCTTCTGTTGAATATGCTTTACTGGAATGGATAGCATGTCTGATCTGTTCAGGAATGCTTTGCTAGTCTAGAAAAAAAATATGTCCTAATGAAGGATTTTTCACTGTTGGCTATTAAGGCATCGAAAAGCTCCAAATTGTCACCATTGGAAGGGAAAAATGGCAAAAATAAATAAAACTTATAAGCACTACAAGAGGCTCTAGAGAAAGGCAATTCCCTCCAATTCTGCCTTGTCCCTACAGAACTGACAGCTGCTCCTCTTGACAGTTTTAGATAGGTAATGAAACTGGATGTCAGAGCAGAGTATTTCCACCCATGCTGCCTCACCAGCTTTCAGGAGTTTTCTGTAGGTACAGAACAACAGGAGGAGAGACTTGGGCAACAAGAACAGTTTTAGGGATGGGAGAAAAGTTACTGTCTGGCTGAGGAGATAAGGTTTCTGTTTCAGGGCACTTCAGTCCATCACAACAGTTGCTTAAGGGTCACCAGAATTCAGGGGAAATCAGATCCAAGAGAAATCAAGACTGTGCATGTCCCTTTGTTCATGCTTGGCCCAAATAAGTTCAGCTACTAGAGGAAACAGCAGCAAAATCATACCCTTGCCTGCTAAAGGCAATCGAGTTGCTGGAGCTAACAGCTGTCACCAAAGGCTTGGTTACAAATCCTCTGATGATTGTTAAAGTGCCCACAAAGAACTGTCAAGTGGTTGAAACAAAGTCATTCAAACTTTCCATCAAAGTTAAATGTGCTCGCAGTATATTGCAACCACTAAAATGACTAGTTTTTGCCAACAGTAATTACTGAGATGCCAAAAATCAAATGATGAATTAGTTCAATAGGACATCCAACACAGAGAAGCGAAGGGCAGATTCATCTCATGCAGCACACATCCTCGCTCAGGACGCTGTGTGTTTGCACAGCCTCAGCACATTTCCCCTTGCATGAAGTTTGGCATTGTAACTGCACGAGGTGAAGGGCACATTTCCTTGCAGAAGCCACCACTTCACTCGCTTCTTCCACAGCTCTGATCAAGATGCATTTGCTGAGTGAAACAGAAATAAAAGCATCGTCTCAATCCTGCAGTTAGTGATTCAGTGAACCACAAGCCAGGTCACACACTGGGTGACTGCTGAATCAACTAGCCCATTAGGAGGAATTAAACGGTGCCAGCTTTGCATTCACTGCATGTCTTAGCAAATATACAATGCTGATGTGCTATATCATGTTTTTGGCTGTTGTTTTTGTTGTTGTTTTTTCTGCAGCATGCATATTTTAAAGAAAAATATTTTTCTTGTGCTGTAGATATTAGAATTTTAGAATTGCAGATTTTGTCTAGGTGATGGTTGGAAGAGTGTGGGAAAGGAAAATTTGGAGTTTAAAAATAATAAAAACCACATTTATTCATGACTGAGAATCTTTTAAGTTAATGCAACAAAATACAGTTCATTCAAACAGAGGGATGAACAGAGTATCTGTTTTCTTAAGGTTCAGTAAATCAGACCTTACTGCATCTTTCTACTGAACTTCCCAACAGCTGTTGTTACTGCATTTACATTTTATACATTACGTTAGTCCCTAAAGAAGGAGGAAGAAAATCCTCAGTGGTCTTTATCGGCTAACTCAGTTCCAATCTTCTTTAAATTACAATTGCTCAGTTTGCAAGCCACCTTTCTGGAAAATAAAAGATTTTTCTCTCTGATAATTTGTTTGCAGGTTTCACTCACCCACAGGACCCGGTGAAACCTGTCTGAAGCAGCAGGTCCAAGCAGCACTAAAGAGAGCAGAGACAGGCATGCTACTTTCTTCCAACTGGCAGAAGCTCACTGGCAGCTCTGGCAGCAGCACCATATTCTGAATTGCAAAGTACTGCTGCTAAGGTAAGAGGTCAGCTGCAGCTGTGGAAATCAGTTCATTCACCCAGCACCTTCTGTACTTCTCTCTTCACATCCCTGGAGAACAAACATTGTCCATTGTAGTAGTAACATAATGTTTACATGACACTTACTCTCAATGCTCTTCACAAGAGGCAGCAAATATATTATCCTGTTTTCAAGATATGGAAATGAAGTGACTTAAGGAGAACCAGCGGTTATTTCAGGAAAACAATCCAGGTTTCTTGAGTTGTAGTGAAGATGCTTTTACTGTCATAATATTTGTTAAAGCATTTCAGACAATTGTATATGGATTTGAGCACAAAAACTTACTTAACACATGGGCACATGCCTATACTGTTTAGCTCAAGAAAAAGAGTGAATTTGCTCCTATATGCTCGTTAACATTATATAATTATTGTTGCAAAATGCAGTAGTACATAAGTATATATTGTATAGACAAACTTCCACCTCTTAAAAATTCAGACACTATTAAAATAAGTCCTAGCCTTGCACTGGTATTGGATCAAAAAAGGCTCAAGGAGGGGTTACTTCAACACAAAAACATTTTCAAATAACTCTATAAAAGAGAAAAGGTAAAATCCATAGCCCCAAACATGCAGCTCTTTAAGAGCTTAAGATAGCTGCGTTCAAAATATTTGTCCTGAAGATAAAGTGTGTTTTTACAATGTCTTCAACATCTTTGATTGCAAAATATCAGTACAGTTTTTAGAAAAAAAAAGTCTGTCTCATTAATCTCCAAATGTTAGATACTGGAATGAAAGCTTCAACGGTGCTAGCACATCAGAGTAATAGAAATGTTTTTATAACAGTATGAAATACCAAGATTGGTGATTTCTGTATGGTTTTGTAAACCATAACAAAATTTAATAAACTGCCAAAAGGAAAGCTTTTTTTGACAGAAAACAGCCTTTAGCTAAGACCTTTTATTTTCATGAAAGTACATCTTAGCACAACAAATCTGAGTGAACAATCATAGATACCTCTAAAACCTGTTTTTAAAACAACTACTGTATTTCCAACCAACTGCAAGACTATACTGTAAGTTTAGTCCGCTAATATTTAGTGGTCATAACAGGACATAATAACTGATCACTGCAACATTGCATTTCCTTTCCATGGTGCTAGCAAGACATCAGCCATTGGATTCTATGGACTTAGCCTTTGCTTATATAAGCGATTAAAAAAAAAACACACAACAAAACTCATTGATTTCACAAGATGTGACTGCCAAGAAAAATGTCTTTCATCACACTTCATAATAAATTTATCTAAAAAGTCATTTGTTTAAAGTATTGCCTCAGAAAGCTCCCCTGAGACATGCCATTTTGATGGCACTCTTTTCATTATTCAAATATAATGAAGTGATTCTGCATGGTTATGCTGGACTATAAATCACCACTGTAAAAAAGGCATGTTCAGCATGTTAACAGACTGAAGATCAGATTTTGAAGAGTGTTTTATAACTGCACATGCATTTTATCTCTTGCACACACATACCAGATAGCAGCTCATACTACTTTCCCAAATGCCATCATTATTAAATTTAGGAACTGACAGGGGAGGGAGACTTTAAACAGAGACTGTAATTTCACAGTTCATGTCCAGCGCTATTGCAAACATATCATCTTCATAAAACCTCTCTGTGGTCTTGCACAGCCACCCTGAAATATCAGTGAAGTCAGCAAAAGAAGAAGGTAGGGTCCTCCAGGTTTTAGAAAAGCTAATTTATAACAATACAGAAGTCATGTGTAAGACAGTCACAGCCTTGATAATTTAGAGTGCCTACAAAAGAGAAGCTACCCAGAACACCGACAGCAGCATTTATCACAACCAACTTCATGTTAACAAAGAATTAAGCATACATTAAGGGATAGATCTAATCAGCACCTTGAGAAGAAACTGCTCAGCTGATAGGAAAACTCACTTTTAGAGGAGAGTGAAAGGAGTCTACAAAGACTTGTCTTCTTTTCAAAACTGATGGGATTTATTTATTTTTTTAATCTATGCCCAGCTTTTTAGCTGGGTAAGCGTCAAATGCTACTCTAAGGTTGCAAGCTAAAACCCAGTGGCGACCTGTTTCACACAGCGGATTATCCAGTGAGAGACTCATTCCAAATTTACAGGATCAGTTTTTGACCTGAGTCCTGGTCATGCCTCACAGAAGTCTGAAGTTTGCAGTTCTTAGCAGAAGCACTTCCCTGCAGGTGGGCAGGTTCCCCTTTGGCAGAGCCACACCGACCGTAAGAGCACCGAGTTATTTCAGATTCCTGAGAAATTAATTAAAAAGGAAATCTTCTATTATCAATGTAACTTTGGAGTGATATAACTTCTGGGTGTAGAGGGAACAGCCCCATCTGCATATGGCCCACTGCACCATTTACACGCTTTTTCCTATGAATTTGTTCTGAAGAATGGATGTGGGTTATCAAACAGCCCAGCTAAGCTCCCCCCCCCCCAGCACTTCAGTGAGTGCTGCAGCTTTATTGAGACCTCTGAACCCCTGCACATAAGAGAATTTCTGAGAAGATCCTAGGAAGATTTAAAATTGTACAAACAGTAGCAATGAAGTACAACCAAGTGATGGTAACTGTGATAACCTGGATAAGGCATCCAAAACCGTGATTCTGCATGAAAAGTGATCAGTAAGAGCAGATAACACACAAGTTTCAAAGACTGCACTCCAGTCAATAACATCTTTCTCCTACTAATTATGCAGTTTTGCCTTACATTTTTATTGCCTTTTGACATTATATCATACATCCATTCAGATCTTTGAAAACCAAGCCAGAAGACACAAAAAACATTACCATCACAGAAAGACCTAATCTGCAATTAATCTAATGTAAGATAAAGTATTTCAGGACTTCATAAATCATTTCCACATTAAGGATGCAAATCTGGAACGTATGCCAAGTGAGTAAGCATGGTGGAATGCTATTTAACCTGGCTGGTAAGAAAACCCTGAAGATGAGTTATATATATATATATCTATATATATAGTGGAAAACAGAGAAGGCTAATGTGTTTAGCTTTTTTTTTTTTTTTTTAATCAGACTTGCTAAAAACATGAGAAGGTGACAAAGAGAAGATCTTAAGATCAGGACATCTGCTTAAATCTGAACAACAATTGCAGCACTGTGTACAGTTAACAGTTCAAGTAACAGTCTGAACACCAAAATAAAGCAGACAATGTAAAAGCAGAGTCTTGAATCAATTCAGTGCTCCCTATTGTACAAGAAACTGACAAACCCACAAATTTTGCAAAACTCAACAGAAGACGTGTCCCATCTAAGACAGTTGGCTTCAATAGAGTTAAACATTCGATTTGACCAAACAAATTCAGTTAGCTGGTATGGAAGCAGATGAATTCTGCTTACTGCTTTCATGGGCTGCACAGGTATCAGTATGAAAAAATAAATAAATATTGACTTCCTGTAATCCCACACAGCAATATTTTTCCAGGTTTGCTGGGCAATACCCCAAAATGTTGCTTCTCTGTAAATAAATGAACAGAGGAAACAAACATGTTCCTACCCAGAAACATACAGAATTTTTAAGTAATACCAGTGTCACTGAGAAACCAGAGAAAGACATTATCAAGAGACTCAGAAGACTTTTGACCGAATGTGTTGCATCATACTAACACCTCACAACTGTTCCTCAAAATTTTGAACCCAATTTCTGGCTGTTTCTTTGAAACACAGTTTAAGTTGAAATGCATTAGGGAAAGAAACTGACTTGAAAAAGTGTTTTTCTGTGGTTCTGTAAATGTTCATAATAATAATTACTGTGTCTTTATGCTGTCTCTACCATCAGACCATTTCTGACAAAAAGGTAGAGATGTTCACATGCACATCTAATTTGATTTACAATGCACAGGAAAGGACAAAGGCTTGTTTTCCTTTTCACTCTCAACAGAGGATTTCTGCTGAGAAACAAAGGGACAGTAACCTCATCTGTACCTTTGGATAATTTCTGGATTACACTCCCAGTAAAGTGCTCTGCCTCACATTTGAGCTGTTCCAGATCACAAGTTCTCCATCCCCCCATTGAAGCAGGAGCATGGTGCTGTCTGGCACGTTTGCTGTGTGCTGTACCCAGCCTGGATTTGGATGTTCTTACTCATTTATAGGACTGCATAATCAAACTTCATAGAGCTAAGAAAGCCTGGTACTCTGTTCTGTCAGAGAAACAAAGGTAGTTACCAGTTTGACTAATGCCACCCATCTGTTCATATTCACTGCTTCACTCTGTTCAGTTTTCTCCTTGTGCTTGGTATCCCCACCCACAATGAACTGCATATGACAATTTAAACCTGCCACACTATTTAGAAAAAAAAAAAAATCCATCTCATCCTATAAGGGATCCTAAGAACAATTAAAAAAGAGAAGCAAGCGTGAAGGGCAACGTGGCACGCACATATCTGTTGCTAAAGCTGATTGAAACATTAATTTAGGCAAGCTTCTCATTCTTGCCGTGATCAGTCAAAATCATTCACGCTCTAAAACACTGGTCATTAACCACATCAGCTATGAACTAAAACAAGGGAAGATTGCTAACCAATGGCCATCACCAAGCAGGGCCTTCAGGAACTTTATGTTTTGTAGCAATGAAATGCTACAAGTTTGGAAAGAGTTTAGTACAGCCATTAGAAATCAGCCAAGTTACTACCTGGTTAAGTTTTACTCAAACAAATATATACACTGGAAAAGCAGAGTGTAAGTATTTTTCCTGGACAGCTGAACTCTTATCCACCACGAACTGAGGGAGAAAAGCCTTATTTAAAGTCCCCAATTACAAACTGTGCTTCCATGCTGATTGCATTATACACCACAGGGCGGCAAAAAAAATCTTCAAACTACTGTCAGAAAATAAGATTAGAACTTTTTAGGATTTTATAACGAATACAAATTACAATCTGACCTAAACTCCAGTCTACCATTAAAGTTGGAAGAAAAAAATAAATTATATTAGGCTACATGTTGCCAGGCATTGGTTTTCAATGGGGGAAAAAATATCTGACATTGAAAACAAAACAAGACAAAATTATAAGGTAGGCTCACAGGCAACTGTGAGCAGAAGAGAAAATACTGCTACATGTCAAGATCTTCAAACTGAAAATAGTTGGTCATTTCAACCCTTCATTTTTCTTTAGGAAGATTTTCATGAAATCTAAGGAAATAGCCCAGATAGCACAAAATAAAAGACTATTTTATGTGTGACTAAAGTTAAAGAGAAGATATCAAGTGCATCACAAAGTTGTTAAATAAAACTGGAGCTAGAGTTCTTTGCTAGCTCCTTTCCTTGGCTTTTTTCTTTCTTTACATTCTTCATCAAAAGAAAACTGCTATTAAGAGTTCCAGCCTGTAGAGCTGGCAGAGGTTAAAAAGGAAAAAGTTTGATGGGGATCCTGATTCAACCTTTGGTTTCAAATATTAATTTTAAGACTACTTAAAATACAGAACAAGACAACATTAACAGATCGACCTCCTACTGAAATCTTGCATTCAGATTCAGGATTTTTCTTGTTTTTAAAACAGCGATGACTTTCCCTGAAAACCTTTTACCTAATAATCAAAATAAATAAATAAAAAAATCTCATCATCAGGGGTTTCTCCTGCACCACGCTCTCTCCTTTCACCAAGTAACAGTCAGCAACTTCCCCTCTTCCAGCCCTTCTCATAGGAGTAGAAATTGCTGTGACAACCAAGCAAAGTTTCATCCTACTCTATTATTCCCAGACTGCAGCACTGAATTGTGATTTATTCCCAGTTTCCGATGGGATTGAAGGCACAACTTCACTGTGGTAGACACACTGAATTTTAAAAGGTTTAATAAATGGTTAATAAAAAAAAGGTTAATAAAGGTTTAAATAAATATCACCGTGACTTTAAGATACACACTGAAATGAAGGCTAGCAACTCCCTATCAAGTTTGTCAAATTAGAAAAGCTAACAGATGTAACCTGCACAATGCTGTGAACAGGTATTAAGAGAACAAGTCAAGAGGTAAGAGAGGAAAACCAACACTTGTAAGGGCTCCCAAGGTATCTTCCCTGTATCTTACTCGATGCACATTTTTAACAGGGCTATCCTTTAGCAATTCTCTACCAAAAGACAGACTGACCAACCACCAAACTGCCTCTCAGGTTCAACATACTTTTCCCATTTGCAAGCTTGGAAGGACAGGGCAGAGGCAGGGAGGCAAATCATTTTCAGAGTTTAGTAATACCAAATAGAAAGAAAATGATGGTTCTGATTGCAAGAAAATAAAATCTGACTTTTTAAACATCACAGCTTTATACAGATCCTTGAACTGTGGTCTCTTAATAAATGAAACAGTTTTCAATATTCTCCTTCATACCAAACTTAAAACTCTTCACACTCCTCTCTTCTTCACAGAATCACAGAATCTCTAGGTTGGAAGAGACCTCTAGATCATCGAGTCCAACCTCTAACCTAACACTAACAGTCCCCACTAAACCATATCCCTAAGCTCTACATCTAAACGTCTTTTAAAGACTTCCAGGGATGGTGACTCCACCGCCATCTCTAACCAAGAGGTTAGAGGCACCAAAGTAAGTATTTTGTAGTCCTCGCATTCATTAGAATTTCCTCTGAATATCAAATATAGAAGTAATGTAAGGTATTACAAGAGCGGAACCGGACCTGCATTGTTTTATAGTTATTTCCATATCCATGAACAATCCTGCATGTTTATTGCTGGTTTTACTGCATCCTTCCCTTACTGACTTTGTACATTTTCTGAAACTCTAGAGACTCTATAGCTTTGAAGCTCACTCTTTACAGTCATTAAAGCAGCGAATGGGATTTTGAGTTTTCAGTTGCAATATCAAAAATGAAAAGCGACCTCTTATAATTTACAAACTATTTGCACAGAAGATATCAGCAGTTAAACACTGAAAAATGCAAAACTATTGCGAAACAAACAGCTCTTGCAAGATACCTTGTGTTTTTATGCACAACAGATATGAAACGTGAGCGATTCAAATACCTAGGTGGATTTTACTAATAGACGTGGTGCAGTTGAACAACCTAGCTATACCATCATAATTCCCTGGGTTTGCTTTCTCATTCAAGTATATCTCCTTTAGTCAAAACATGTGCCATGAAAACAGAAAAAGGTACTGTTCCTATTACACCAGGAGTAGCATCAACATAAGGGTTCATGCCCTGTTTCTTTATGAGGTTTTGACCATAAATGTAGCCGTACTGGAAGAGGAATGTATCATGGAATGGATATATCACGGAATGGTTGGAAGGGACCTCCAAAGGTCATCTAGTCCAACCCCCCTGTTCAAGAAGGGTCACCTAAAGCATGTTACACAGGATGGCATCCAGGCAGGTTTTGAGCATCGCCAAAGAAGACTCCACAGCCTCTCTGGGGAGCCTGGTCCAATGCTCCGTCACCCAAACTGTAAAGTTCTTCCTCACGTGGTAATGAAACCTCCTGTGGTTCAATTTATACCCCTTGTCATATCACTGGCCACCACTGAGAAGAGTTTGGCACTATCCTCTTTACATTGTCCCCTCAGGTATTTGTAGAGGTAGATAAGATCCCCTCTCAGTCTCCTCTTCTCTAGGCTAAACAAGCCCAGCTTGCTTAGCCTTTCCTTATAGGACAGATGCTCCCACCCCTTAATCATCTCAGTTCTACCCAAATTTTGTTCTTCATAAGCTAGTATTTTTCAATTGCAAACGTTTACTCAGAAAACTCAGAATTGTGAAAACTGTGATGACTTCAGATGAATTTAACTTCTTCCTATTCAAGTAATAAGCTAAAGAATGCTGTTAGTTCCACCTGACTAGTGTTCAGTAAAGTGAGAATTAATCTAATTGATACTTCCTCTGATCCTAAAATTATCCTCAGGAGTTTTTCAAATTTCTGTAAACATGTCTTAAGTAGGGATTGAACTTCTAGCCTAGAGATCAATTAGCTGTTTTTTTAGATGACATTCCTGCTCAAAATATAACTGGCAGACGTATTTCTGGTGCTTATAAAGTTCAGCAAAGCATTGCAGATTCTACAGAATAGGACATTACACCATGAAGTAATATGAGATGCAGGATAGGACTTGATCCACACCAGTTTCACTTGCACTGCAACACAGGAGCATAAGCAAATCAGAGCAGTGGAAGAACCCACCTCCAAGCTGTACACACAGCCCCAGAGAACCTCACCTGTCAGTTACTCCTTCCTCCATGTTCCATAGCGTTTTCTGTACTCTCAAAGATCATCTACAGTCTTACAAGATAAGAACACGAGCAGTAAACTGTTAAATGGATTTATGTGAGGAAAATACACTAATTTAAACATTTAATTGATTGGGGGTGCAGAGAGAATGTCTACTATTTCTTCACCATCTCTGGAAAGCAAACAGCTTTCACACTTTCACATTCTGCTTTCTGCAAGAAGTACAGGAGATTTTAGCATGTCTTTCACTTAGTTTCCAACATACCCATATTATACATCAAACACCACTGAAAGGAACATAAAAACTTTTACCCTTAGGTAGAGAATAAGTGCTGGACAGGAACCACATTTTAAACAAATTACTCCATTACCTCCTCTTAGAAACCTACCAAACATTTAGTAACTTTTCCTATTTTCCTGTAAGCTACCTTTTTTTTTCTTTATGAACAAAAATCCACTTCCACCCAACCAGCATAAATGAGTTAATGACCCCTGGATTCCAAGATATTTATACGACCCCTGATACAGGAGGAAAAAACAAGGTACATGCATACAGGAAAGCACTAGTCCTTTTTCTGCTCTTGTATGGTCTCACTAATTGCAACTGGAAAAAATCAGAGCTGCTACAAATATCTAAAAAAAAAATAAACAGTAGTTGAGTATATGTCCATTGAGCTCAACAGGAGAAGGGCCCCTCTGACAGTATTCTCTCAGCTATCCAAAGATCTACTGGTGCTCAGATGAACAAATGGAGATATTCTTACATATGCTTAGAGATCTTTCAAGTAAAAAAAATAAAAATCTTAAAACTTTTTTCCCCAAAACTCGTTGTTGTCAGATGGCTGCAACACAGCTGCCAACTACAGAATAAAAAGCCAAGCCAGTTGCAACTCCTGCTGACAGTGAAATACTTCCCACATGACAAATAACTGATTTTGAAGCAAAAAATACACCCAAGTCATACACATTAAAAATGAACGAGCCATTTCTTATCTGTATAAAATATCCCTCCGTTCTGTAGCAGCTGGAATGCAACCTAAGTTTATTAACAAAAGAATAGTCCCTTGAGACATGAACTCACTGAATTGATTGCTGAGTACTGTCAAAAATATTATGAGATACAATCCAGACACTAAATCTCCACTACTGAGAGAGCTTATTTAATTATTTTCTTGAATGGGACACTTCTTGACATGGTGGGCAAGGGAATTCACTGTCAAGAAGGCAACATAATTAATTGTGCTGCAAGGAACATGCCCTTTCCATTATGCATTCATCATTGTGCACTCGAGATGCTGTATTACAACCAACTTGCTGCATTTCTCTTTTAGTTTTGTGGCTGTTCTTCAGGTTTCTCTCTTCTCTTTCCTGTCTTTGGAAAATGAAAGCAAGAGAGAGGATCACCTTCGAATAAAATTGCTTCTCTCCTGGTCTTAGCTGATCAAAAAGCCCTAGAGCCTTTTAGGGCAGAGGTTATTTGTAATAGCAAACTTTCAGAGAATTTCATTATTGGATGTAGCATTAGCACAAACAGCCATATTAAATTGCACAAATTTGATAACTGTAGCTAAAACACAAACCTTACATCACAGCAACTTTGGTCTCGGTGCACTTACTCCAAGGTCAGCCCTCACCCTCACCAGTTCCATCCATCAAAGCTAACAGGTTGCAGATCGAATCAACTGCTAAGAGGCCAGAGTGCAAGATGCAGAGTAATAGCTCTCCCACATCAAGGTTATAGCTTTTGACTTTCACTGCACAGCAGGCCAAATCTAATATTCACATGTGAGCTGTAAGAATCATTGAGACTTCATTACAAGAAACATAAAAGAGTACACTGAGTAACTAAGAGCTCCTCTTACTTCCTGATGCATGGTTACATTGGCAGACATTGCTCTATAAGTTTGCATCCACCCACAATTTTTTCAGATAACAGAAAAGCAAATTTAAAAAGCTCTCTAATAAAATTCTGCATCTTCCACACTTGCAGGGATTTTTAGAACATGGGAATTAAATTGTCTTTTATATTGTATTTACCTGCACTTTTTTTGATGGGTAGCTAGGGATCACAGAATAAAACTATACATGGAAACGGGAACAATGAAGCAAGTGAAGAAACTGCCCTTCCTTCTCAGACAGTATCTCTGTGGGTGTAATACAGTCAGAAGACAAGCCCAAATTTTGCACAGACTTCTGAAGACAAAAGCAGATTCCTGGCAACAAAAGACGATGTTTCTGATTAATTTCTGATGTCCAGCAGCTACTTCTGACAATAAGAAGCCTTAGCCAAATTCAACCCTTGTGCAACACCTCTGACCTCAAAACAGAAGGAAAAAATTGGTCCTTGATTTTCAGCTTTGTCCTAATTAGTGCTTGGTGTTAGCAAGGGAAGTATATATACACACAGAGCAAATCACAAGCCCAGCTTCTCCACTGAATACGGCCTGTCAGTATTTGTGATCTGCACAATATAAGTGTTAAGTTCAACTGTTTTGCCAAGCACTTCAAGTCGGTTTCAGAGTACAACGTGACCAGCACGCAGAGCTCTCATTATTTTGCTAATGCAGTATGCTTGGTGCCTAAGCACAAAACCACGAGAGAGAAGGCTGGAGCAAAGCATCCCTCAGAAAACTGATTTAACATTTAAGGCATGCACATCAGGCTTTGCAACTCATACTGCAAAGCTATTGCTAGCAACAGGTTAACAGGGCCTTCCCAGGAAAACTGTGCCAAAACAAATGAGAACCATAAACAAATAGAAGCCCGCACAATTTAACAGCTGAGAGGCAGAAAGCAGGACTATTTTACCAAAATTACATTCCATTAACTTGTAACCTTCAACATTTGTTATTAAAGATGGCATTTATAATCAATGTAGGGATTTTTTTTCCATTCCCTGGATTAGGCTTTTGGTAGGATGATAAACAAAGTCTATAAATTGTCTTTTGTCACACTGCTTTCAGAGAGAAATATATGCTAATATATAAATGAAAAATTATGGTTCGTTGTAAGAGCAACAATGAAATGCTCTATTTTGTCTAGAAACCTTTTCAGAACACGTATTTTAATAAGTAGCAAGGTGAACCAAAAAATGCAAAGTCATGATAAAGAACCTGATATTTAGGCACAAAACGTTTTCAGGTTTTCCCTGGGGAGAAAATTCAATCTGAAGGAATTCCAAATGACACAGACATGAATTTGTCACCTGCTGGCTAGCTCACTGTGTCACAGCATTTTCTGATT
The DNA here is from genome assembly GCF_963932015.1 of Anas acuta. Classification (NCBI taxonomy): domain Eukaryota; kingdom Metazoa; phylum Chordata; class Aves; order Anseriformes; family Anatidae; genus Anas; species Anas acuta. The sequence goes on along the minus strand of NC_088989.1, from coordinate 14,267,882 downwards.
TTCTTCTCTACATTATTTCTAATAAACAGCTCCAACTGTAATAAAGGCATTTTCATAAAGCTCTGGCATTGCAGACAATCAGATTCTAAGACCGAAGCTGTCTTCACATGGAAGAGGCAGTACAGCTCAGTGAAGTGCACAGGGGACTGCCACGATTATTTGCTACTGATCCACCCAGCTTGAAAGACAGAGTTAGGTCCAAGGAAACATTTTAAGAAGTAGAGAATGCTGCAGAAACTCTGAGCTAATCAATAGTTCTGCTCCTAAATACCTGTTAGTACTACTGCCCTGATAAGAAACACAATTTTCACAGCAACTTCTACTCTTTTCTGCTCTGCAGCCTTTTTCTGTCCCCTGATGGAGTCCCTTTGCATAACTCCCTCCAGCATCAGTTAGGTGCCCTGGTATTTTATGCCCCAGACTGACAAACAGAACTCCTCAAAAGCTGCCAGCTACAAATGCACCTGGGCAAGGGACAAAATATTCCTGAGATCTTTCCTTTCTATTCCATTTATGTTGATCGTTGGGCCTTGCACTCTTCCTTCCAATACAAAGGTTTTAAAGCAATGGGCAAAGCAGTGGACTTTCCTGAGACAGTGTGAAATTTCACTGAATATTTACTTAAAGAACATGTAATAGCAATAATTTCTTGCTAACAGACCATATAAAATTGAAAGCAAATTGAAAGCTCCAAGCTGTAACTTTGCATAAACAGTTCGTGAGCCTAGAGCAGCATTCAGGATGCTGTAACATCTCTGGGAGCTTTTGAAGGCAAGAAAATGGCATCGTCCTTCTTGCTGCCTATTACCCACCTGCCTACCTCCACTGATGGAATCAGTCGGCCAATTTATAAATGCCCCTTCATCTTTATAATTAATAAAGTGGATATGTCTACTTGACACTCTTGAAGCTCTTACAAATATCTCTTCTTGGCACCTATCAGTCCTTAAAAATTGCTGCCTAATAGAGCCAGTTTGGAAAATCTCGTGTTGCTCTTTCCTTGAGCAGGCTTCAAAGAACAATGGAGCAGTTTATAAACATTACAACTGAGCATCAATAAGTAATCAGCAAACACCTTTAGAACTGCAGCTGTTTCACAGCTCAGCATCTTTTAAAACTTTGCCTTAAAACTTAATTACTATTAGGCCCTGCTTCAAGTGCACCTTAGTGCATGTTTGCTAAAACAGAAAAAACTTCAGCAGGGGCTGCTGACAGGAGTCTCTCCAGCTCGAGGTGCAGCTGCAGCCTCTCCTGCCCTAGGCTACAGTCTCACTATGTGCTGGCAAACATCTGGAGGGATGCACTGTGATATGAAATGCAGTCTCATACCTGACTACCTGCAGTTTTTTCACCTAGGTCAGGTCCAAACAAGGCAGGACACCAGTGTGAACTCAGCACCTTTGAGGCTGTCAGTAAGAAGATACCTGTATAAACCTAAAGAGACAAAATCTGTGGGGATCACACAAGACACAAACCATGAATAACAAAGTGATTCCTACAACTCCTCCCACGGGCAGGGAACAAAGAGTTTGCACCTGGTTCCCTTGCCTGGAGAAGGCAGCTGCTGTGGTTCTGGAGGTTGATCCATTTCTTTCAGCTGGGCTGTACATGGGACCTGTGAGGATAAGCCACAGCATGTCCCTACAACAGCCTTACTGGGGGATGAGAAGTCTCACAGTTACTGGACACCAAAAAACATTTACCGAGTTCATTGTTTCCTCAATTTTGTTCTTTAAACCAGCCTTTATTAGCTGAAAAGAAAAGAAAAAAAAAAAAGAAGTATGGAACCCTGATCAAACCCTGTTTGATTTGGAATCAGCGTATCATCTGGAGCAACCACCCTTCATGTTCAACTTTAATGGGGCTATCCAAAACAGAAGGATTGAGAAAGCCACAAGTTCCATTTCCAAGCAGCATGTTCAACCGGCTTTATAAAAGGTTAAAATCAAGAATAAGAAAACAGCTTTATTCCTCCAGGAGTAATGTCATTTGATCAGTTTAAACACAGATGTTTTGAACTCCACATCTAATAAAAAGTATACCGAGGCTCCAGAGATCTGCACCAATAGGGAAATTCCTTCCCTTCAAAATAGATTCTCATTATAATGTCTTCTACTATGCAAATATCTGACAGAGAAATTATAACAGCCAAAGTAGTGGGTGGTCTGCTTGGGTGACAACGCTGATACATCTCTAATGATAACACGATTTGTTACTGATAAAGAGCACTCAATATACTCAAAATGCAGATGTTTACGTAGCTGGACAATCAATTGATCTGTCCATAGAGGCTGAAAGATTAATGGCTGCATACTCTAAACCAGGCTTCTGAATGCCTCGGGGGAAATAAAGGCTCATTGCAATGCCCAATTCGCAGGCATCTCTCAAGATAAGCACGCAAAATAGCTTTTTTTTTTTTTTAATTCCCCTGTCCCCCCCCCCAAAAAAAATAAATCAAAACTTGAAGTTGTCTTCTCCCTTAAAATACCATAATATTCCAAATGACTTTATAACACCAAGCAAACATTTGCACATGAATAAATAAGACTCGTAAAGAATTTATAAAATGAATTTCCTTAACCTCATTATTAGTCTAAGCGTGAGCAGTGCTGCAGAGCCGTGTTAACAAGCCGAAGTACCAGAGTAATGCAGTGCTTAAAGAGCGGTTCTGGGGAAGTACTCACAGCGCACTGGTAGTTCGTGATGCATCCCACTCCCTGACTTCCATCTTCCTCCTTGCTGTTGACCTACTTCATTTTCAGGTGGTTCCTTTTGCACTGGGGCGGATGCTTTTCTATTGCCTTGCAAAAATAAGGAAATTTCTGGATGGGAAAGCAACAGAACACGTTCTAGAGGTTTACCCTGAAAACAGGGAACCCTGGGTTCATTGTCAAGAGAGAACTGGTGACTGTAACAGGTACTTCCTAACCTGTCACAAAAGCACTCCTAAATAGGGTTGATATTTGATTACATTTTACAGCAACTACCTTGGAGAATGTAACATGCTGCCTAATGGGTCCCTGCAAAAAGTCCCTCATTCCCCTGCACAGGAGGATTCTGTGTTTACAGGTAAGGAGCATTAGTGAATAGAGGAAGAGGAGAAAAGGAAAAGCTGACTGAAATTAGATATTAAACCCTGACTTACCATGGTCAAAAGATGGAAATTGATAAATCTGTCTTAAAAGATTTTTGTTAGATAGCTAAAGCTGATAATGAGCAGGTAATATTCTTTTCTTTAAGTTATCTTTGCACTTCATTTTGTGCTTTACATTGCTTGTGCAAACATTGCTTGACAAGGCCAGAAGAGAACGCTGAGTATGGCACTTCCCAAGAGAAATCTGGACCCATGCTGATGTACCAGCAGAGGCCTCTCTCCAAGAAACCTCTAATACCCTGCTTAGTTTTCAATAAAACCTGTTAGTACAACCACTGACTTTTAATATGCTTTGTCTTGTACATCACTTGGTCATTATTCTTTGTGAACATGTTGTCACTATTTAATTCAACTAAGTTTGTATCCATGGCAATGGCTAGGAGTTGACTAAAGAAAAAGGAATGTAGTCATAGGCCAGTAGCTCAGTAACATAAGGGAAAACAACAGCCCATTAATGAAGGGAGAGGAGGTGAACAGGAGCTAGGAGAATGCTCACAAAAGAGAGGGGAGTTCCTCACTGAATTAGGTCTATCAAATTTAAGTGCTTACCAACACGAGTGCCTTGTGCTGCTTGATCTTCCACGGAACAGCAAAGCAGCCTGGGCTGCAGCTCCCAAGCAAATTCACCTGCATGGGTTTAAAAGGTTCCAGAGCTTTTTTTACAGGATAATACAGTTGTCAAGAAAGTAAGGCCCACGGTGAAAACTGTGCTTCTTTGCGTAAATTATCCAGACAAGCAAACAGTGACACCAGTATAACCGCAACTGTCTTTACTACGTAAATAACTTACTATTAGCAGCTCAAGGCAAAATCCCAGGTTGTGAATTTATACAATTCTGATGCTGATCTTTATTGAAAACTACACATTCCACATTAGTGAGCCATCAGGAAGAAGCTTTGATGAAATTCACTCAAACTGGAAAAGTGTTAGAAGTTTCCCAGAATTACCACAGGCTACAGTTGTTAATGAAACACAAACTACACAAGCACCCTCTAGTTTCAGGTTTCGTTAAAAAAAGTCTCATCCAGGTTGTAAGGCAAGAAGAGTACCTCAAGCAGATCCATCTCACAGCTTCGAATCAGAGCTTTGTAATCATGTCTCTAACAGTGCATTGTGCCTTCCAGGTTCTGAGTCTGAGAGACTGAGTTAAAAGAGTTTAATACCAGCACAAGACGTGTTATTGTGTTGTTGTGTATGCTTCTCAGGTACAGGCTGCAGCTTATAAAATACAGATTACCAGCTACTTATAGAATCATAGAATCATAGAAACACAAGGTTGGAAAGGACCCACAAGATCATCTAGTCCAACCATCCCCATTTCCAGCTAAAATGGGTTAACTGTTTCTTCATAAGGCAGTAAATTCTCTTCAGTAACTAAAAGCCTCAAACCTGCTATGCACAAGAAAAAAACTGATTTCAATCTGTTTACAAATACGAAGAGTTAAAATTCCCTCTGCGTGACTGCTCTTTAAACAATAGATCTGAAATCACCTGAGCAAAACCACAGAAGATCTTGTAAACTGAAGCATCTTTGTCTATAGTAAGATGTTGTTACATTAATTTAACTAAATCGCTTTTGAAATCACTTTAGCTACCAATTTAGAACAATTCTCTCATAAGACTGCATACATCATCTTGCATCTTCCTTAAATAAAGCGAACAAAGCGTTACTTTTAACAACAAGAGCAGAATACATCTGTTGCCTCAAATATTCAATCAACTGGAGACTGAGGAAACATTCACTCACAGTGGCAGCTGAACATATGGGGGTTACTATTACACACATTATTAGCTCAGCTTCATATTTTACCACTTTTGCCACAATAGACAACCTCAATCTTGCTATGTAAACAGAAGGGCTACCTCAGAACTGCAGGAACGATCTTATGAGAAGCTGGAAAACATCAGTTTGGACAAGCTATTTCTTCTCGTAACACATGGTAACGTAAGATAAAAGATATATAGGCTAAAAGGTGGACCAACACTTTTTCAGTTTAGGAATCCTTCCCATTACCACGTTCCTTATATCTGCAGCATACTTAAAAGCCATTAAATATGTCCTGGGGCCTCTGAAGCATGTAATTACTAAGATAAAATATGAAAGCATCTATTTGTCTATGTTGCCAGCTCTATGGGCTGCCAAAAGGACTGTGCCCTGTGCTACCTTCTCTTGGGCTTTGACAGAAAGATTTTACTTGTCCAAACCAGCCAGAACAGATGCATCAAAATACAGACTTTTACACCACCCACATGAAAGCTTTTTAATATGAGAACACTCAAAGAAAAGGATAAAAGTCACCTATTATTCCAAAGGCGGTGAGTAGGCACACTCAGTACTACTGCAAGTGTCTGAAATCCCTCTTACATTTAGTGATATGAGAATGCTTTAAAAAAGAAACAAACAAACAAAAAAAAACCTCCATCACCCACTGGCAGACTTACAGACTGGGATTCTGAAGTCCCCTTCAGAAGAGCTCAGCGCCTTCCCCTCCACTCCCCTCATGAGGAAGCTGCAGGCCGCCATGAGGTCTCCCCTCAGCCTCCTCTTCTCCAGGCTGAACAGGCCCAGTGCCCTCAGCCACTCCTCATACGTCTTCCCCTCTAGGCCCTTCACCATCTTGTAGCTCTCTTCTGGACACTCTCCAACAGTTTCACGTCCTTTTTGTGCTGTGGTGCCCAGAACTGCACACAGTGCTCGAGGTGAGGCCGCCCAGCGCAGAGCAGAGCGGGACAATCACCTCCCTCGACCGAGTGACGATGCCGTGCTTGGAGCACCCCAGGGTAGGGTTGGCCCTCCTGGCTGCCAGGGCACACTGCTGGCTCACATTCAGCTTGCTGTCAGCCACAGCCCCCAGATCCCTCTCTGCAGGGCTGCTCTCCAGCATCTCATTGCCCAGTCTGTAAGTCAGAAAGAAGTCAGAAATGGTCCATGTAGCCAGACATACTCCTGCGATTTTTTCTAGAAGTTGAAAGGTCACATACACTATTTACTCAACTTCAAGATACAGCCTAGATTAGTCATAAAGACCATCTTATCCTTATTTTCATTTAAGGATAAACATGGAGCTTGCTTATCCCTTAATTCTTTGCAGTTCTCCAAGCTACCAACCAAAACAGAATTAACTCTACTGAATGAATTAATAAGTTCTATCAAAAGCAAAATTTTAAAAAGTTGCATTCCCCCACTTTTCTGAATTATTACTAAACTTGGGATTACAAACTGAAAGAATGCATGCCAATTTTCATCTCCTGCCCAGTTAAAAAAATAAATAAAAGGAGCAAATGCAGCACAGCCCGCTGTAATCCCTTTTCCTAAACAGAGTAACACTAATAAGGACACTGTCAGTATCATTCAAATTGCAAACCAGGCAAGAATGACTTATGTCCTAGATGTTCTAGTAAATCTTTGATCTTCCAGCTTCATCAGCCTTCTACTATCTCTGATCCTTGCCAGAATTTCCAACAGCTCCTCTATTCAGTAAGGCTGTGTTCCAATGGTTAATTTTTTATGATTAAGTGTGTGTGTATATATATTTATATATATATATATATATAAATATATTTGTGGTTTTTTTTACCTAGTTGAAATCTGTTTTAAGCATTTCTATCTTATTGAAAGTAGGTAATTTTACGTTTACTAGCCAGCATCTCAAATAATTATCTTTGACTGCATTTTGTCAGTGCGTTTTGAAGTCAATGCACTTTGAAGTGCATTTTGTTTGGGTTTCAATAAGTATTCAATGTAACTTGCTCCTCTGACCCGTGATAGTCAGGAAGAATAGCACCCAGGAGTGCATGGTTTGCTGTGAAGTGACTTATGGTATACCCACAAGGAATTTTTGTAAAGTATTCTTCTCTAGGACTAGGACCACGTTCAAGACCATACAGAGAATAAAACAAAAGGCTCAAGTTGCACTTCATCCAGGCAGGCAGGTTAGATAGCTTCCAAGATGAAAGATCTAATTAAGCTTCGAGTCAGGCATCAGCATACCATTATTTTGCAGTACATTCATGTGAAGGGAGAGGGATGGCTCAAGAAACAATGTTAAATCATCACACTCCAAACCATACATCACAGCCCTCAGTCAATCTGTAGAAGCACAAGTGATAAATGAATAAATTTACACTGCAAAAGTACTTTCCAAATATAGCTGAAGACATAGGTCTCTGCCTGTCAGAATATAGTGTAGCCAGGAACTGTGGACATGCGTGAACTTAGTACATAGTGCATGGCTGTGCAGAGCACTTGCTTGCTAAAGCTACTCAAAGTACATTTACTGGGAAGAGAAAGACCAGCTAACAGCTAACCACTGAGTAAGCATCTGTAACAACCATATGAATGAACAGTTTTAAAGAGTTAGTAAGGAAAAGGGCATCATTTCTTGCAGAAGCAGCTAGCATTTAGCAACTCTGATGCATGCAACCCCACTGTACAGTAGCTCCCTACTACTTAGTGGGGTACGTGCATGCATGTACACATGCATACATTGCGTGTCTGTGTTTTTTTCCCCTCCTCAAAGCACATTCACAGTTTGGTGTTGTGAATGAGCAGTGAAGTGTCATTAAGTATGCTGAGAAATAGGCTGCAGATGAAACTGTCGTCCTTGATGGCAGTGGGGTTGGTGCAAGGCTTAAGTAAAGAGAAGCTGTGCTTCCCCATGCTCATTTTCAGTAATTATGCCAGTCCACAGTGGCACATTTTTCACAATGTTAAAATCAGTTAAAAGGCCAAGGCAAAGCAAGTCTACTCACCTCCCAGAGATGAGAGGATAGTAAGGTGCACAACCATGCACAGAAAATACTGTCCTGAACCTTCACTAAGCACAAAACATGTTTTTCTAAATATTTTTGAACTGGGCAGAGATGGGAAAAATCTGAACACACGTGAAAGTCCAGTCCTCAAGATTTTCAGCCCAACTTCATACATGAAAGCAGTTTAGATATGGAATAGTCCTCTGGGTGATTTGTTCCTAAAGCAAGAAAGTTTGAAGTTTGACAATCCCGAACCATTAGTTAAAGCACAATATTGCCAATTCTGTGAGCTGTCTACAGCTGTACAATAAATAGCTATCAACTAAACAAGGCAAGCAAAGTTTAGTCGAAGATCACAATGTTTATGCTAGCCTTCAATAATGGAAATGGTCTAGGCCAACTGCTGTATTTTGTTATACTACTTGTCACATAAATACCATCAGGCCAGTCAACAACACGCATCTGAACATCTTAAAACTACAATTCTTTAAAAAATATATATATAGTTATGTCTTCCCAAACATGTTAGCCTTGAACTGTATTTGTACTGCATCACAGATTTACTAACAAGCTTTAACTGGTCTTGAAAAAATGCAGCAAACAAAATATGCAAACTGTCATCAGAATAAAAGCCACTTCTGTCCTGTTAGACTTGGTGTTGAAAATAGCTCAGTGCCACTGGAGTACTGCAGACACAATTTGAAGAGAAGCTTTTCCAAGGTTTTCAATGTATTCATCAAATAATAAGTATTTCACAACATTCCCTTCAGTCCCATAGAATTGTAAAGGATAAGCTTTTTAAAAAAAAAATAATCAAGAAATCATTAAACAACCAAACCTCTCCATTTTGAAAAATCTTAATTCATCACCTATCTCCATTTGCCTATTTGCTTAGCAGTGTTTTGCTATAAGCCTATTCCTACTAAAGAAAATAAATCTTGAAATCAACCTTTCACCTACAGAAATGGCAAGGAATCCATTTCAGCATAGGGAAGGGCAGTTAGTGCCTGCATTGCTGCTCCAGATCTTTGTTCTCCCTTGTCTTTTCTCCTCTCAGCACTAATATGCCATAAAACTAATAATCCACTCATGCAGTTACAGTGCTTTCAATATTTTCCTTTGTGGTGCTTTGTTCCCCACCTGATCAGCTGCTGATACAGTTTTATATACACCCAGTATGCGGGTCACACAGTGAACGTGCCAGGCAAGCCTAGGTTAGAGCAGCAGACAGAAAGCCAAAGCAGACAGGTAAGCCAAAAAGAAAGCATTTGCTCTACCCTGTAGTTCAGTTTACACCCTGAAAAAAGTGGATCAAAATGATTTTCTAAATTCCAGTGGCTCATTAGGGACCAAATCTTCTGCTCATTGTTGTGGACCAGTGTCTTAAGGATCGAAGCATGTCTATTTTTTTTCTTGCAAGCAGAGATCTTAGCAGTTGCATTAATTTTATGTGTCAGAGGATGCTGTGTGTTTTATTTCAGTTATGCCTCCTGACTGACACTGACATCAAGTTAACACAAAAAACTATTTTGCTGCAGTTGGATGAGTTATCAACATATGTTTCCCAACTGATTATTCTGGCTTTGAATTAAGGAAGTTGTGTGTTCAGGTCTCTTTAGTGGGAAAAGTTTGTCTTGCCTTAAAAAAAAAAAAAAAAAAAAGGCAAATCAAACATGGGGCAAATCTACTGAAAAATGACAGGCTTGTCAGAGCCTTGGGTTACATGACAATTTTTTTCCCCCCATGAAGAATTTTTCTCTACCAACACAAGGGTACTATGTCACAGCCTAACCTTCCACAGTTGGATAAAGATATGCCTAAAAACTGTAGACTGCTCAAAAAGCCCAAGCTGTTACTTCCGAACAATCTCACTTACAGAAATACGTATCAAAGTTTTTTTTGTGAGCAGAAATCAAATCTCCACAGTACACTGTTGAATACACAAACCTGAAACCCATTTTGGAGATGTGTGTTGGGGATTGCACCTGGACAGAAGCCTCTGGCAGGAGCCGTGGGAGCACCGCTCGCGGGGGTATGGAGGGATCTCTGATCCATTATGGATGAGCTGCTATTGAATTTAATACAAAGTAGCACAAACCTGAAGACATAATGATAGGATTTGCACTACAGTTTTGGTAACACAATGAAACTAATTAAAAGCTCATCATTAACAATCTTTGCAAGTGCGTGAAACAACTATTTAAGCTGAGACAATAACCTTTGTAAGGGTCTACACAATCTAACATCCATGATTTCACACGTTCTTTTGTTAAGTGGATCTTTCTGCAATTAGTGTCAGCGCTATTAGAAGTCAAAGATGAAAATGCTCCTCCACAAGGAAGTGTCTCAGTATAGACCCATTAAATACTTTTTTTTTTTTTTTTTACACTGTTTGAAAGGGAGGAACAAGGAGGATGAAATATAAGAAAGACTCTCAAACAACTTAATTTGGAAACCACACCAGTTAGAGGATGTTTACTGGCTTCATGTCAAAGCTCTCCATACACCAGTCTCCCCACAGAGGAAAAACGGAGGCGAAGGAGTTCAAATTCCCACCTCCCACCTTTTTAGTTTGCCTGAGCAGAGCTCCATTTCCCCATTTTAAAATACTGAAAGAGAAAGGGGGCACTGACACTGCTACATTCCAAGATCTATTCTTTCTCAAATATCTTTGGCTATTAGGAAGTAAATTTAGCTACTGATCTAATTTGTTTCAGCTTATAAGTACTAATACCCAAGCAAACATATGTTGAGCAGGCTGGTTAAGAATATTTAATGAGAATTTAGTTACAGATTTGTAAATGGCAAGTGCAAATGTGGCAGTTGCCATAGATCCTTGTAGTTTCTTGCTGGCATTGAGCCCAGCAGGGCTTAAAAATATGCAATATATTGACAGGGGAAAGGAAGAAAAAATTTGAATATTACATATAGAACTTGCTGTGAAAATACAATTCTGCATATGGAACTTAATGTAAATTGTATGAGCAAGACAAAATAATCCTGAATACATTTATGTATGCTTTGTGCTGATGGGATTAATGCAAATATTATAGTCACACTATAAATTCACAATGAAGTGAATGCCTACAGGCAATTCAGCTTCCTGTCCTTGGTAGCTGTGAACAGAACTGTGCTCTGTTCTACATTTGTCAGCAAATGAAATGGTGAGGAATACTCTCTTCACTTGTACCTACCTCTTTGTGACATTTCTGCCTTGGAAACAGGAATGCCCTTTGTTTAACGAACAGCCAAAGGGAGGCATATCACGTCCTCAACATGAAAAACAGAAAGAATGCAAAAGAGAGCTAATGGGCCATTGTTAAACCCGAACGCTAACAGAAGTTAAGCTTATTGCATTAATAATGATGAAGTGTAATACTTTTCCCCCCTACGATTATCATATCAATTTCCATAAACTCTTGCCCCATTTTCCTTCCTAGCCCTCGTACAGGAAGGAAAAAAAGCCCCAAGAACTGAACAACTAAAGAGCTGCTTTTGAAGGAGATGATTTGTCAGCGTCGCGTCCCGTTTCCATTACAGGTCAGAAAAGAATAGGCTCGATAAAAGATTTTTGAGTTTGAAGAGTTCTTTTTTAGATGGAGTTCTTTTTTAGATGGATTTGAGTTCTAAAAAGATGCACGAGGCATACGCAAGAAAAACAAGCACTCTTCACTAGTCTGAGTTGTTTAAATGTGGCAAAGCTATGAGTGCATTTTAATATTTTTTTTAACATGGAAATTTGCAGAAAATCTCAACTGGACATGCTGCTTCTTACACTTTGTAATACACTAAAGGCAAAACCCTTAGGAATTAATAAAATATTACACAGACTACTAAGACACCCCACCAAAACAAAAAATCATTGAAGAGTGAGAACAGGACAAGAAAACTATTTTCAAAAACCAAATTTACAAACAACTATTTCAAGTAATTTTTCTGTGACTGGTCTGAGAAGACTTCTGTTCAAATCCCCTTTATGGACACTCACATCCTGTGAAGGCCACACAGACAGCAGAGCTGCCACGGGGATATCCACATGGTCACACCATCCACGGTGCCCTGTGCTCTGCAGAGGGACGGAGCACATCGTGGGCCATACAGGCACGAATCCTTAGCTGTGTGTGGCTCAGTGGCAGCAAGTACTGCTGAGTCTCTCATGGGAAAAGCCTCCAGGTTAAATGAATCTATCTACTTTCTCAACTATGACTCAGAAGAGCTATAAAGCACTTCAGTTTTTGTGTGTTTATAGGTATTTAGAATAATGTTTATATATACTAATTAAATTTCTATAGTCCCTTCTAGTTTCTACCATAGGATTTCTTCTCATTCGTGAATGGTTACATACCCCTTATTAAAGCTGATTACACACCAAACAAAATACCTGAGTGGAGCTATAAAATCTTTATAAGAAGCCATGATCTAATACAGGATCTGTGTGGCTCATTAATAATCTGAGGAATTGCCCTAAAGAAATGTAACTGTTTTATACTATATTATTTGTGTAAAAAGCATTTTTATTGAGTTTTAAAATTACACTGGTGTATAAACTGACAATCAAAATAGCCTATAAAGAATGAGTGAATGAAGTGCTGGAAAACTGACACAAATTATGAAGACAAGGGCTCAGAGATCAGGTGAGTTACAACCAAATACAGCATCTGAGACAAGATACTTTTTCTACAGGCAATAACATTTATCACAACTATCAGCTCGAGTCTATTTCCACCCATAGTTCAAACTTTAAAGAACTTCAGATGATACTCACTGAGTTCATTCTAACTTTAACGAACTTCAGAGAATACTTTTATAAGGATAATTTTCCCTCAGTAAAGTAGGAGATGAACGTCAATGCCATTTGTCACTGGTTCCCATGGGTTCAGTGAAGAGGTTTCACTTGGCTTTCCTCAGGCAACTGGCCAAGATCAGGAATATAAAAGCTTGTCTCATTAACTTCAGAATTAATTTGCACAGAATCTGTGTAAGTAGAAGTCAGAGCTCACCTTCCTTATAATGATGGGAGAACACGTTATTTGGAATAGGCAGGGCAACTGGTGGTGTAGCTACTCATCTTACCAAAGAGAATTAACTGTTGAAACAGATAAACTTTCTATTTGTTGTCTTCTTGTTTCTAGAAAATGTACCTCAAGCCAGCCAGCTGAGTACCACTGTTAGACACGGGATCTATGCACTCTTAGCCAATTCACACCACGAGGTCCTTCCTCCTCCCTTTGGGTCAGCACACCTAAGGCAAGCAATCGTTCCATTACATCGACTCTCATTCTACCGATCTACTGATGCCTCTGCTGAAATGAGCTGATGAAGCCCGTCAGGAGTGACGCTTGTGACACAGGATGCTGTCTCCTCCAGGTCTTTCAAGCCTACCCATGACCTTAAGGCCCCCTCAGCCAACCTATTCCTGGCAAAGTTCAAAGCACCAAGACCATCCAATGGTTTCATCTCCCCCTTCCCACAGATACCTGGCACTACTGTATCACAGGGGCTCACAACCTGTAGTTTAAGGTCATCACTAGCTTAGGCAGCAACTATTCTCAGGACATCTATTACAGACCTGCTGTATTTTCAGATGCATGAGGTGCAGTGAGCATGTTCATCAGCTGCACTTCACTTTAGTAAGGAAAAGTCCCAGTATATGGAGAAATAAGAGACAGGGAGAGAGGAACACAGAACTGTTTCCTCTTTTTTTGTTATAACTTGCTATCCACTCCACACAACAGGGAGTAGAATCTGCCCACTAACTTTAGCAGAAAGACTTATGCAGGCAGTAGGCAACTACTTAGCATGGTAATTTTTATCTGTACAGTCTGTCTTCAGGCTTCTTCATTACCTTTGCTGATGAAAGACCTATGCTTCTCTTAAACTTACACAATCCTATTAGTAGTAACTAGTATTGACATAACATTTAACATTTCTACCACTGATAAAAAAAAAAAACTTTAATGTGTTTATCATGTTAATTTTGATGCATAACGTTCCCCAAATGCTCCTATACTGTCTTGACGTGAGCAACCATCTAAGACTAAACCCACAATTACCATAAATAATTTAACAGCCTCCCAAACACAGGTATCCTCGGGCTTACAGTTTATCTTAGAATGTTAATCCAATATTAAACAACTTAAATGTATAAATGATTGTGCAGTGAAATAGCAAATGGCAGTACATCAGGGAAAGTCAGCATTTCTAAATAGCACCCCAAAGGCAGCCCAGCTTGCTCGAGTTAGACAGGATTGCAATATGAGGTTTGCCAGTTCAAATCTAACCCAAATTGGTTGCAAGCAAGTTCACCCATTTAGTTGCAGCTGAAGCCCATCCGTCCATCACACAAGATTCCAGGACAAGAGCACAAAGAACAGCTAACAAGGAAAAAGGTTTTTCTTTCTTCCCCCATTACAATTTGCAGATCTAGAGTGCACCCCAGTTGTGTACAAGCTTGTAGCCATCATTAATATCATTAATGGTCTTATGAACTTTCATTTTAAAATAAAGGGTAAACAGATTCTTATAGAAATAGCCTTTAAGTTGTGTTACTGAAAAAAAAAACATGAGCTGCAAAGCAATTTTTTAAATAAGAAAACGTTTTCACTGAGTGCATTGTAGCCAAGCACTTTGCCATTGTGCTACACAAAGCTGTCTTCAAAAAGTAGATTCCAGTGTATTTTAAACTGTTGTTAAGAACACTTCTACACCAATACTCCAAGAGGAAATCTGTTTAGAACCAATTGAGCTGGTTTATACTCTTGAAGATTAAGTCTTAAAGCTTATGTTTTTCAAAGATACTTCTGACCTGTTTTATATCTGATCATGACAGAATCAGTTAACTCCTTGAGACACAACAAAGATTTAATTGTATCTATCAGCTTCTGTGGAAGTCATTATGTGATAGTTTGGTGGGTTAGGTGTTCTTTTGCCTAAATAAACTTCTGAGAACCTTATACTTGGAATGTTACAGAATTTTTGGTAATAATTTACTTTACACAGAAAAGCTTTTGTCTGAAGAGTTCAGAAGACTCCACAGCATACACCATTGCATACACAGCATTTCTTCCAGCTTTTAAGCAGGTTAAAAAAACCTTGCTGTTCAGGGGCAGCTGCATGCACAGAATTAGTCATCACACTGATGAATTAAAAAAAAAAAAATTAAAAGTGAAGTCCAGCTGCAAACTTCAGAAGCATACATACTTCTCAAGCAATTCTAGCAAACCCTGCCTTTCCATTGAGCACTGCATGCTAAAGACGAAAATAAGGTCACAACTGGAGATGTCAAATTAATTGCCTCCCTTATCTGAAAAAGTTCTTTACTGCTGCTGGTTTTCAACATGCAACTAAAAGCCTTCTCTTCTAAGGGCATCTATCTTCAATTAGCCAGTGCAGATACACCACATAAAAGAAACATTTAGTGACAGTCTCTCAAGTTGCACAAATAGATTAAAACCCTTTTAAAAAATGTCATTGTGCTACCTCTCTTCCTATCTCTAGGCCTTGCCTCTTCTAGTCACTCTCGGCTCCATTTTGATCTGCTATGTGTGCACTATTTCTCTCCTTGAATGAAGAGCCATGTCTGCTGAAAGCTAAAGTTAGTAAAGTGAAATGTATGAATACATTATTCCTATATGCTGAAGTGTATCAGTAAATTCTTTCTATGTACCTAAGATCTTATTATTTCCCTTAAATCTTTCACAGAAATCTTTGAGCCTGAACGTGTTCTCAGTGCCACTGACTGCAATAGGAAGATCTTCCCAACTTATTACTGAGGCAGGATGAGCAGAGTCATTCAGCACAGAAACCCAAGTTCATCTTGAGGCTCCATATTGTCAGGTTAAGGCTAAGGCAGGACAGCAAGGGGAAAAAAAATAAAAATAAAAATCTGTTTGTATTCAAGCACGTAAGTTCTCACTGCCAGTTTTCTAGCAGTCTAAAATTCCAGGTATCAGTAACAAAGAACAGGGTATTGCAGCTAAGGGCTCAGTCAAACAGATCAGACTCCCATTTACGCTTACTACCACTCCAGCAGTATAACAAAGCCCAGGAAAACCACTAGTAAATTGGTTCGGTATTCACTACTACACTCCTCAGTGTTAAACCCATAAAAGACCACCTCATTTAATTCCATGCTACCTCCCAGCTGAGAAGTACCAGCTCACACTAGAGGAAGTACAAGACAAGATGAGCCAGAGCTCTGCTAGCACTGCTCCTTGGCTTCTAGCTCCCAAGAGAACCATGCAGAACACAGAGCTCTGTAGGAACTGGTAAACAAAACGTGCACTACTCTTAGTACCTGAGAGTTCAATGTCAATTAATCCGGGCAACAGACACACTCTTAGTACCAGAGTGACCTTCCCATTGTGCAGGGAATAGCCCCACAGCACTGACATGGTCTCTAAATGAGCAAACTAACAAGTAACTTGGAAAGGGAACATTTTCATAAGCACCTGTACTTACACATGGCAGGACTGCTGTACCACGCACATCAGCCACATTTTCCCAGCCCCACTCTCAGTCTCCCCTCACGTGAAAATTCAGGCATCAAAGTTTCAAACTTTAGTGCTCGCCTCACCAGGTAGTTGGCTCTGGCCAGCACTTCTCCATCCAGCCTTTGACAGCAGCAGCAGTTTTCATGTGGCCTTGCCACAGGCCATCATGACTCCAACAGGAAAGAATCACTGAACAGAAAAAAAATCCAGTTTGAAAACATTCATTATTGTGTGGAGAATAGTTTTCTTCCCACTTTTTCTTTAATCAGTAATTATTTAACAGCTCTCAAGTCACTGAAGTTCCAAAAAAGAATGCAGAACATTTAGGTGTTCCACGTTCCTTTGAAATTACAATTTCAGTTAAATCCTAAGGACTTGGCTCATAAGAGGAGGTAGGGGCTACCCAGGAGCTCAAAGCACATTACAGTACAAGACAATTAGCTGCAGCCTCTGTAGGAATTGCTTGGGAAAGAGACAGAATAAACAGTCTTCTCTTGGGCTTCATAAGAATTACTGACACGCAAATTTTTATCAATCTTTTTTTTTTTTCCTAAAAATAAACCAATGGATAATATTAGGCTTTAGTGCTACAGCCAGTAATAAATGAACACATTTTACTGACTCTGCTTTATTATTGAAACATGGCTTGCTTTTTAGACTTCAAGTTTAATCTTTTCCAGAGGGCCTTTATAGAGCAGAGGAAAAAAGTCCATCCAATTTTTATGAGAGAAACTAAACGAGTTTCCCTTGGAACGAATAATTTTAATTATTCTAGGTTAGCATAAAGGCATAAGCACTATTGTTTATCCCTAGAGCCTCAGGTCCTGGTTTTACATCCATATTCAGATTATTTCTCAACTGAAAAGCAGAATATATCCATAACTCAAAAACACAAAGTGCCTGGACAGGACTGCTGTCCTGAGTTCTGCCTGAGTATAGAAAACTTCAAAGCCTTTCTGGGAGGCTTTGTCTCCCGTATTATCTTTTTTCAAATACCATGTGAAGTACTGGATGGCTTCAGTACCCAGGAGAGTCACCACCCAAGAGAAGACTCCAGGAAAGGGGACTTGCTCAGTAAACTCAATTCACCTTGATTGCCACTCACAAGTTGCAGCAAGCCCACAGACACCATCCTGGCAGCCCTGAGAAATGGAAGCAAGCAGCAGGAATACAGAGGTACACAGAGCTTTGTTGGAATTGCTCCGTGCTCCTGTGTCTTTGGGAGGGAGCAAAAAGCACTGCTAAACTCACTGCAGGCAGATGACTTCCATTTCATACACTCTGTGAGTGGGGGGCTTTCCACTGCTGTTTCCAGAGTGTCTGAACCCAGCCTGCAATAGATAGAGCTGCCAAGGATGATCAAGAGACTCAATTCTCCACGGAGCCAGGGAGGGCTGGCTGGCTTCCCCCCCTCAAGCAGGGAATTCAGAATTTGTTGAAGCCCAGCGGTTCCAGGGCAGGAGTGTTACTTTTCTGTAACGGTTGTGTGGGATTTGTGATTTTGCTTCCCCACTTTTCACTTGAGCTTGATTTCTCACCAAAGGAAACGGGCAGAGAAACGGTGCCAAAAACAGTGCCTGGTACTGAGAACTGTCTCAAAGATGTAAAAACATCCGTGCTCAGGAGAGGAAAGTTTGTAGTACTGATAAACACCAATATAACGCACTGCCAGGGCCTCCATTACACAGTTCTGTAAACCCCAGCAAAGGAGGTGGTTTCTTTTTCTGACAGAGTTTCCTAAACAACATCAGTTCTGGTCCCACTCATATTTTATCTGGAGAGTGCTCACTGATGTAAGCCACTGACCTACTGCACCCACTTTAGCTGTCACTCCTCAGCAAGCTCTAGAAAAACACCGAAATAAACTACAAGTCTCCATCACTAGTGTTTCAGAAAACACTATACAAATATCACCAGAGTTCCCTCAATGGTCTTTTCCAACTCTATTTCCTGTGACAATGACAATCATCAAACTCAAATGATTAAAAAAAAAAAAAAAATCCCCTAATTTTTTATTTCTCTTCATATACAAAGATTCCTAGACCTTATAGCACACTTTTTGTAACGTGCAAGTCCTTCTGATAAAGGATTTATTTTTAAAAGTATTTCACAAAGTCACAGTTTTTGTACACAACTGCTTTTGTTCATCGGATACTTAGAAGGTAATAAGAACAGGCATTACTCGACTGTGGCCTGTTCCTCTCCTATAGGAAGGATTATGAGAGTATATTGAAAGTACTGCAAGCCTAAAGCATCTTAAAAAACAAAATGTGATTGCCTTACTACTACTGGGTAACAGCCTGACTATAGCAGAAGTATGCTACACCAACTGTGTGATGTTTGAACGGCTTTGCTATTAACTACATCATTTGCTAACTAAATATATATAGCATGAAGCTCAAAGTTTATTAATGCTGCCTTTATTATTAATCACCAAGCGTTTGCAGTGTCTTTACTTTTTTTTTTATACATCAAGAGAAGTTTCACACTTATTTACATATTGTTTGGAAGAAAATTCATTATATTTGACTGTACGCTTGCCTGCTTGCTTTTTCAAATAGAGACCTCAAGAATTTTAAGTATTTATGATCTGACTGCCAGTTCTGCCAACGTAACAGGATGGCTGGATCTATTTCACTTATTTTGCTAAAAGGCATACCCTTCTCCAAGTGATTGTTTCCAAAAATGAGAGCTTGGTTTGTCTTTCAGATCCTTACCCAGTGCCCTAAGCAGTCTATCCAGTGACTCTAAACCAGAATAAATTACACTATGTCACAGTTGTTTCAACTAGAGACTAGTTCTTTTCATGAATTAGGTTCGGATTTTTTTTTTTTTGTAGTAAAACCATAAAACAAAAACAAGATGAGCTTGCCTTTCATTTAATAGAATTAGTTCAATGTTTAACATCAATCCATCATGAAGCTAAATCCTGAACTAAGAGAACAGACTGATCTTGATTATATCCTTGGTTTCAACAATTCAGAACCCACTGCCATTAAAATCTGCCACAAACTAAGTTTTTAAGCAGCATGTGAACAATAATACTTTCAAGAGGAAACACTCTTCCCATTGCAGTCTTAGTTGACATATCTGTAAATATTAATCACCCAGAAATTCCCACGCAAGAACATAAAAAGTTACCTCTGTTATACTCAGGAAGAATTGCTATTAAAATTGAATCTACAACTTAATTTCATTGCTACTACTCATAGCTGAGTATTTTTTCATTACTTTCAATCACACTTAGTGCTGGCAAAAAGCATTTAATTAGCTATTAAAGAAAAGAAGTTGTACGTACACAGCAGGATGATTTCATTAATGTCTCTACCAGCCAAAGGCCAGAAAATCTTGGTGTTTGATGAACTCCTCCCGAGTAAATGCAATCTCTAATCTCCGCTGAAGCTTTGAAGAGAGACAGTTACTACTACTCCACATTTTTGACTATGAACTGATTTCAAAGCATATTCAAAAGGTAATCGCTTTGGAACATGTTGTAAAGCTCTGGATACAAATTTTGACCAACAAAGAGTTCAAATCCCAAGGAAAGTCTCAATTTCCAGAAAGAGCTACTCATAGAAGATTCTCCTAAGAATCTTCATCCTTCAACTGTTCAAATAAATATAAGTCATAGGACAAAGAATCTTTATCAAAAGGTAAAGCTATTTTTTTACTGTGCTGGCAGTGTTATGATTAAAAAAAGCACTGATCAAAACGAGACAGACTTCAGCAAGGGTTATTTAAAGCTCTGTATGTGCTGGAGTAAACCAGTACCCCATTTGCAGTTTTTGAACTTGGAGTTACTGAGGAACAAGTCACCCTTAGTGATGTATGTCCTGAAAGCGTCAGTGCCTCTGGAAAAGAATAAGCAGAGGATTTGAGTGTGCAGCTGCTTTGTTGCGCATAAGTAAGGTACACTCATATTAAATATATTAAAGCATGAAGTTAACAACCCACTGTAATCAGGATTCTTAATAAAGCTGGTAAATTTTTCAACGCAGATGTTCCCACAGAGGAATTAGATTTAATCAAAAAACCTTTTTATTTTTCCAGTAAAAAATATTTGTCATATTTTTCATTAGGAAAAAAAAAAAAAACATTAAATGAAGGTAATAGAAAGTTCAGTTCTAGTTCTGTTTTCTCCAGAAGGGTATTAAAACATTTTCTTCCCTTGTGCACTCTAAAAACATGAGGAAAAAACGAAAGAAACGAAGAAAGAATTTCAACTTGAGAAGTGCTTTTTAAAATACAAGTGCTACTCGTTAATTACTTTTACTTCAGTCATGCAGCTTTAATATACAACCCCACATCTTCATCACTTTCATTTCACCCATCCATCAGATGCTATGGGGCCCCAAACCCCTTGTTTCTAATGCAAGTTTTTATAAAAAGTGTTGGGATTTATTCCATTTGGTTGGTGGCTTATTTATTTATTTATTGGGGGGGGAAGGCAGTGGGATGGGGGGCAAGCTGAGTATTGCTACCACTTACTAAATGATTTTGGCTGCTTAAATAGTAAACACTTTATTGACAGAAAACCTTTGCAAGGCAGAAGAGAGCCTCAAGCAGAGGAAACAGCTCTTCCATGTCCCATTAACTCTTCAGACACAGCACTGAACTGGTGTTTCCTCTCTGAAATAAGCCTCCCAACAAGACTTTATTAGCATGCCAAAGAACCAAAGTTAAAAACTCTAAAGTGTTGGGCACTATCAAACACCAACCTCTGCACCAACTGCATCTCAAAGCAGTGGAAAGAGGTCCTGGGTATCACTCCTTCCCTAAAAGAGCGGCCAGCAGGTCAAGGGAGGTGATCCTCCCCATCTGCTCTGCCCTGGTCAGGTACCTGGAGTACTGTGTGCAGTTCTGGGCTCCCCAGTACAAAAAAGACAGGGAGCTCCTGGAAAGAGTCCAGCAAAGGGCCACAAAGATGATACGGGGCCTGGAGCATCTCCCCAGTGAGGAAAGGCTGAGAGACCTGGGTCTGATCAGCCTGGAGAAAAAGAAGACTGAGAGGGGAATCTCATCAATGTTTACAAATAACTTAAGTGTGGAAGACAGAGGGATTTGGCCAACCTCTTTTCAGTGGTTTGTGGGGACAGGACAAGGGGCAATGGCCACAAAATGAAGCACAGGAAGTTCTGCACCAAGATGTGAAAGAACTGCTTTACAGTGAGGGTGACGGAGCACTGGGACAAGCTGCCCAGGGAGGTTGTGGAGTCTCCTTCTCTGGAGATATTCAAGATTGGTCTGGATGCCTACCTGGGCAGCCTGTTCTAGGGAATCTGCTTTGGCAACAGGGTTGGACCCAATGATCTCTCGAGGTCCCTTCCAACCCCTGTAATTCTGTGATTCATGGTCTTCGCTTGCACAACCGCATACTTACTTTCTATGGGGCTCCCTCCTTATTTTGTATACAAGCTCTATAAAACTGTAAAGCTGCAGCTTCCTAGTATTTTAATACTCTGTTTCAAAACCCATTTCCATCAGTAATTTAATAAGCACACCTTATTGAGATGCCTGAGAATAACATAGATGGAATCCTGTAATATGCTGCTGACAGATTGTTTTTCTCAGCCTACGTACATAATCTTAAGACTAGCAGGAACATTACCATATCTCCAGTGTAGAAGTACGAGATTGATGCTGTGCTGTCAGGCAACCAACTACAAGCTAAATATCACACTTCTCAACACATGTATCTCCCAAGTTCATTAAATGCAGGAACTACATAAAGGGAGTTACGTAACAGAAAACATAACCACCAGGTTTTCAAAAATCAGCACAACAATAAAAGCATGTTTGCAAATCCAGTTAGCTAAGACTGAATCTTATATAATAGTTATGAATTCTCTCCTAAAAAGTATATAATTCCCTAATAAGATGAACGCCTCACTGTCTATGCTTAAATGTAATATCAAGTTCAAGGATTTCTTGCAGAACTGGTGCTGGTCAGATAGCTGTTCTAGTGCTCCCACAGCAGCCCAGGACTGCTTTGCCTGTGGCCTTAATGTAATTCACATAAAAACTATAAATTCAGAGTGAGATTTTCTTCCTTTCATAGCAGTGAGTTGCAGAAGGAGGTACAAAGGACCAGCAGAAAGTTTAGTGTCAGAAATGAAAGACCTGAGCGTTATGGGAAATGAATAAAATAGTCTGCGTGTAACATCCCTTGAATGCCACAGAAACTGAAAGAAGGTGGCAAACTGTAGCGCCTATTTTCAAAAAGCACTCTGGGGACATTCCAGAGAAATACGGGCCAGATCTCAGGCTTCCACAGCAGGCAAGATGCCAGACACGATAACGAAAATTTAAGGATACACGCATAAACAGAACATATGGAAGAAGAGCTAACACTGTTTCTAGAAGAAAATCACAACTCACAAGCTACTAGAGTTCTTGGAAGGAGTCATGGAGCATATGGACATGGAATATACGCTTGATGTAGTCTCACTGGATTTCTGTAGGGCTTCTGATAACATTTATCACTGAAAGTTCTTATAGAATCTGCCAGGGAACAGAAAGATACAAGTTGAATGGGTTAAATATTCAGCTAACAATGATACAGAAATAAACGCATCATCTACTCCAGGAGGCCTCCAGCACGGTCCCACTGCTCTAGCTGCAATCATGTGGAGATCACAGCACAGATTTCTGCTAAAGACTGAACTGTTCAAAATATTCATAATTCATCCGGAGAAGGGTTGAACACCAAGATGACAAAGTTTGCTTATGTTACTAAAACATCTATTGTAATAAAAACATAATTTGACAGCAGAGAATTGCAGAGGGTCCTCACTGTGTGCTGAGTGATTCTGATTAAACAGCAGACAAAATCCCAGACTGATAAATGTAAAGTAATGTATACATAGAAAGATGATCCTAACTTTTTACACACAGTGATTGACTTTGAAATTGCTATTACCACTCAGGAATGAGATTTTGAAGTTATACGTGGTTCTATAAACATATCAACTCAGTCTTCATTAGCAGTTTAAAAAAAATCAAATGCTAGGAGTTATTAACAAAGGAATAAGTGCACTGCCTTTTCTCCCCATCATAACAAAGCTGTCAGACTAGAAAAAGTACAGAAGACAGCACAGACAATCAAAGAAACAAAATAGCTTCCATTCAGATGAACAACCGAATACATCAGCACTATGCCTGAAAAGAGACAGCTAAGAGTACAAGAAAGATTTTTAAGATGCTAGAAGCCATGGGAAAGGTAGATTGGAAACAAGTGCTCAATAGCTTTCATAATACAAGAGCCATGGGATGTCAAACGAAATTGCAACATGTAATTACACTGTAGAACACATTGCCTTAGGATATAAAAGCTTACACAGGTTCAAAAATTAAGTGGAATACTGGAAGCACGAGAGAAACGTTAGTACGTGCTTATCTTGCTCTTCAGTGTTTTCCTAGGCATCCACTTGTGCACTGCCACAAACAGGCTTTAGGTTTAGGAAGGAGTATGAATATCTACTGGGCCAAACAAATATACTACAACCCACTTCACAACACACAGGAACTGCACTCTGTAACAGATTTAACTTAGATGAAGTGTTACTGCATATTCTGCGTGGTTTAGAAACAATACAGAAGAAGCCTAGGTAACTCAATATGGAACTTTCTCATCTTCACAAAAGAAAAATCACTTAATGGTCCCTACCCAGCTTAAGTTACATAACCACAAACTGTCAGAAAAGTCAGGGCAGAAGCAGAGGCTGCAATAGTTTTTTCTACTGTTTTGGAAAGCATATTAAGAAATTAACCATAAAGAACACAGTAAAAGATCAAAAAAATCTGATCCAGAAACATTAAATTAAAACAAGAGACATTTTAGTAATAGCTCCAGATCTTGCAACTTGCCATATCAGGTTCTTCCTCTCACCAAGCAGAAAGGGACATTCCCTGTTTTATTGCTGTTTACTGCTTGTGAAAAAACATACAGGAAAATGCCGCTGTTGAATTCTTAGATTACTTGTTTCCAAGATTAACACTGAAGCAACAAATATGTTCTCTCAGCCTTACGCTAATTCTGGAGCAAGAGATAGCACCATCTGCTTTGACAGCACAGCTACATAGGAGATGTTGTTATAAACTTGTAACAGCTCATTCAGATTATTTGTATTTCAGTGAATTCAAATCAAGGTAACAATATGCTCACAAAACAATCCAGAGCTGGGCACTTAGTATGACTACTAAATAGACAGTGAAACTAAGACAACAGAACTAGTATTTGCTGACTGACCCAAAACAAGATAGGCAGGAAGAACATAGCTTCACTCCTGTATTTAACAGCAAATCTCACTTTCTGCACAGCAGCCACACAGTTGCGCAACCACGGGAAAAGCCTTCACTCCCGTATCCTAGAGCAATATGTAGAGTAGGCTTCCTTCTCACGGATTTGATCCCTTTGAGTTACGTAGTTTCAGCTGTGTATGCAGAAGTCAGAGCACAGACAATATAACCTGCAGATCAGAAAACTTGTGATTTACTTCTGGTTCCACCACTGCCCTCATGCATTCCTTGAGCACATTTTACCTGCCTAGCTAAACACGGCTTGACATCCCATTTTCTGCCTCTTGAGTAGTTTTCTAGGCTCAGGCAGGACATTTGCAGGACAGGTATGAAGACTGGGGGGCAGAACTGGTTTATTCATTGGTCAGCTTTTGATTTCAACATAAAAAGAGCACAGCGGAGAGCGTGAAGTATTCAGGAAAGGTTGGTATCTAACCCTACCTTCACAAAGCTGAGCAAGACTTATCACAAGGTACCTTTAAGGAGTTTTGCCTATGATTTCTGTGAAATAAGGGACAGTCCTCTGGTCTGTCCATAAGTAGCAAAAAAGTAGAAGTAGGATTTGTGTCATTCCTTTTGTTTAAGGAGCACTTTTCACAGTTAAATTGAGCAACAAACCCTAGAAAGGCTTTCTGCAAGAAAGCAGATGTTACAACTGTGCAAACAAAAGCATTTGCAAATATTTATGATTTATTTATAGACACTCAATGGAAGCTGAGTATTCTCCCTAAAAAAAAAAAATCACAGAAACTTAAACAACGAAGCATATTTTTTTTCTGATATGCACATTAGGTACTGTGGAGATTAAAGCATATTCCAGAAAGAATAAAAGTAGCACACGAGGGGCCATCCAGTCATTTAAGTAGAAGAAATTTTGTATTCAAGGCCTTAAGCCACTAGTCCCAGCAGTAGGTACACATTGCTGCTATGAAATATGGTAATATCTTTTAAAACAACTTCAAATCGCTCCCTTCGACTTTTTTTTTTTCTTTTTTTTCAAATAAATCCATTGCATTTGTCAAGTCAGTTCATTAGAGAAGCGGGTCTTTACATTAGGAGAGCTAGAGGTTTAAATACAAGGGACCTTGGTAGAAAGAGCACTTATGGATGCTTTAAACAGCAATACTGGGAAGTGGAGAAAAAAAGAAGAAAAAAAAAGAAAAAAGGTTAAGACCATTAACAGCTCTACTATCTCCCAGAACATTCCCTTGTATAAATGCAGGAGAATAAGGATGTGAAAAGAAACAAGGAAATGCTCACAAAGTCCATGCTAGTTTTGTGTCAGGAAGGAGAGGGATGCAGCAGAGATCTGGATTTTTGCTGTGTCCTTGAAGTCAGCCCTATGAGAGTACACTTCAGTTTCTTCTTCAGACATAATAGGTTTCCGAGGGACAGCCTCGGGAAACCTGCTATAAAAAGTAAGGACTTTGATTACATTACTGTCAATATTTTAGGTTTAAAAGACAGACGTGGGAGCCCACTCAACCTTACTACAAAGGAATAGCACCATTCAAACTGCACTGCCAATATACACCAACATCCCTTTTAAATAACAAGACAGCATAATTTTTTGATCTCTAAAATACATTTCTACATACAAACTGTATTTAGGATAAAATATATCTTAATTTTAACTTGATTTTAATTGAAAAGCAAAATTTAATTTCTTCAATAAGCGTAAGATCAGATAAAGCCATCATATGATCAAGTTGAGTGTGGATGCATCATGTGTGGATGACTTCTCACGAAGCTCTAGATGATGCTCATGATGCTCCACGATAAGCTCTAGAACCAAAGCAGCAGCGTGACTCCGTGCTCAGCAGCTCTATGAACAGAACATCCAGAAATCAAACTAAAACCACAAGCTGAATTTTTCAGTTTGCATCTTTGCAAAAAGATCAGGCAAGGCCTCTGATTTCAGCTTCCATTAACTTCTGAGCACTCCAATCGCAAACTGATCCTGTAATCTCCAGTCAATTTATTTAAAGGCATTAAATGCCGTGCAGAATCCCCAGTCATATTATCGCACAGTGCCTTGTGTAAGCTTGTGTGAAGAAATGCACATTTTACCCTGCATAAGCCACATCTAATTGAAATAAGACCACCCCTATCTTGTCTAAACCAGCAAAGATGGACACAGCTATCTTTTATAGTCAGTCCTGGTGTCCAAGCCGCCACAGGCAATGCTTTTCGTGTAGCCCATTTCCACAGCAAACACAACAGTAGCGTGCCTGCAACCTCAAGTCTTTTGTAGATTAAATTCTGTAGAGCTTATACAGAGCTCCTGGCGCTGATAAAACAAGCAAAGCATAGAGCAGAAATAAAATAATGCCATTTTACAGGGTGTTTCTCAAACTCTGGTCTACCTCCATATATTATGTCTGCTTCTTACTGTTAAAATGGACAGCAACACACCACAGGAACCTAAGGTCATTTGGTGTATCTGGGCAAAAACATGACTTTTTTTCATGACATTTTTTCAAAACATGTCTTTTTAAAAAAAAAAAAATGAAAAAGTGAGTAAACCTGTGAATTGTAAGTACTATTTCAAAGGTAGTCACACAAAGGATGAAGTTAAAGATCTACTTCTAGAAGGAGCTCAGTCTTACACACAGTATCCATTTTTTTCCTTTACCTCCCTTTCCCTCACCCTTCTCAATACTCCTAAAATGAATACACATCGAATGGATAAAGCAGTTGAATTCGTTAACATTTAAGTTTGTTCTTGCATATAGCTATGCCTTACATAGAATAAGCAATGAAGTGAGTATTCCAAATGCAGACTGATAAAAGTCTGAAAGAGTCCTCTTATTTTCAGAGCAGTGCAAGCTTTTGCAAATATGGCAAAGGACTCATTTAAATAAGAACTCACCTCTTATGTTACATCACAGCTTCTTTTCCTACTTTTCCTCTCAACATGAGTGTTCTTCATGCCAACTTTTGATCTAGCTTAAGTATCTTGTTTTTGTTTTTTTTACAATAATGGACAAAAATTTACACAAATGCACATGAAAGCTGAATAGTCTCATAACACACAATTATAGCTGTCAATGTTTGAAGTGCCCACAAACAGACAAAATGCATTGAATCAAATGAACCTGCCCATTTGCTGTCACCTTCACCTTCCCACACTGCAATTCACATTTATCATCCTTAAGTGCTTATATTGGTTTGAGATTATTTTTATTTTTCTGGTAGGACATGAGGGAAACGGTGCAATGTTTAAAATTTAATGTGGACAGGTTGATGTTATAATCATCTGTGCCCGGAAAAAGGTACCAAAATCCAAACTCTGTTCATCTCTGGACTGCAATCTGACACTGACTTCCCATGTGCATCTGGGGGAGTCCTTTAACCTCTTTCTGCCCCATTTATGCCACCTACCAGACACTTCACTTATGCTCTAATGCTCCAAGTTACTGACATTTAAAGGGAAAATCTGCATTACTGAAAATGTTCAAAGCTAAAAGCACTCCTCTGCCTTTCAATTCTGTGAAGAGGTACAAAGTCTAGCCTAAAAAAGGGATATTCTAGAAACAAACAGGACTGCCTTTATAGGTGAGATTGCTTTAGTAAACAGGAATGCTAGGGAGAAAAACCTAGGCAATATAAGATGCCAGACATTAGATGTAGAATGTAACCTAGCGGCTATGTAAAAATAGCAGTTTACCAAACCATACCCTTTG
This sequence comes from Anas acuta, assembly GCF_963932015.1. Lineage (NCBI taxonomy): Eukaryota > Metazoa > Chordata > Aves > Anseriformes > Anatidae > Anas > Anas acuta. Next base: position 14,239,499 of record NC_088989.1, on the reverse strand, counting down.
GAAAGTCACCATAGTGTTACCAAGCAAAAAAGGCCACTCCAGGACCAGTTTTACCCATAATACTTGTTTGTGGTTCATTTACCTGATGAAGCTAAATCACACAGCCTTTCCCCTGTGATTCCAGCCTCCTCCATCTTATCTTGATTAGTCTTTCCAGTGCTTCTTAGTGGTTCACGTTGGCAGCACCTACCTCACTAGTTTAGTGATAACATCAAGTCACCTGAGAGGATACCTGAGAGAAATAATTAGAGTCCCTCAGCACAAAGGCAGACAGTAAGTGAAGCAAACAGTGACAAACAGAGAAAAAAAATCTACAGCTTTCATGCTAGTGTAATTGATGGGAGAAGCTCGCTTGCCAGAATCTAACAGGTAATTCTAGCATGGGCAATGGAAATGAAAAGCCTATAGAAAAAGACATGTACTCAGCTACATTACAGCATGCACATGATCCTATTTGCCAAAGAAATTTAGTGTTCCATAGCAAGTAAAATTTCCTTGCACTACTGAAAATGTTAGTTTCTCCATCTGAAATTATGGCATGTCAATACTAATTTTAGTTTGATTTGATGAGGACCCCTATATTTGTAGAAGGGACAGTTCAGACCATCAGCAGCCCAGGCAATTCATTTTCCTGAAAAAAGTGAAAGGATTATTTTAAAATACCCTTTCACACATAAGTAGACAAAATAATTGAAAGAAAAACTAATTATATAAGACCCCTAATTAACCCATTTGTCACCAACCCATCTGTTAGCACCCAGTTTTGTCAATTTGTTACAACAAACTGCCTCATTACATTTAGCACAAATTATGAGAAGTATAAGCCTTTAACATTGTAAGGCAGCAGAAAACCTTCCCTCCTTGCAGAGAAGTTCCTAGTTGCCTAGAAAAGACAATTAGCTGTGCAGGCTGTTCGGTAGATCATTCACTCCATCTTTTGGCAGATGAAAGGACTGCAATGCTATTGGGTTCCCCTCTTCCTCCCCTACTCCACCAACTGTTGGAAACCCAGACTGCTAGAGATACGAGTCATTACAGCGTTGCTTAATCCACAAACTGACAGCTTATCATTGAACATCTCACATTCAAAAAAATGAAATTAGACACCCAATAGCGATACCTTGCTATCAAGCAATAGTGAACTTGAGGCTACCACAAGTTGCTGAACTCCAGCCCTATAGGTCTCTGTCCTCACTCAAGCCAGAAGAAGTTATTGCTGAGTTAGTTCACAGAAAAAGCAGTATCCATACCTAAAAAAGAGAAGTCAGAACATCCTCAGAAGCACCTTAAAAAAGCCACACAAAAAAAAAAAAAAAAAACAATACTTTGACAAATATTAAAATTTACTACAGATGAAGGAAACCGCCTCATTCATTATTTACTGATCAATTCATTGGCGTAATGTATTTACTTTGTGTTTACCTTTTACCACCAAGCTCTTTTATTAGCAGCTGTGTAAAACCAAAACAATGATAGAGAATTATTTAAATTATTTAAAAAGCAAACATGTAATAGCTGGGGTTTTGTTTTGTTTTTAAGAAGGCTGACAGAACCAAGTAAATAGTTACCACAGAATTCTGAATGCATGTTTATGAGCAGCTTTAAATAACACAAAGACAATATCCAGCACAGTGAACATCAAGAACAGCTACAGCGTGGAACACCACAAAGGAAAATAAAATCATCTAAGGAAAGCATCACTTCTCTTTGTTTTGGGAAATGCTTTTACATAACTTCACCTTGCCATTATAGCATATTGCTTTAGGCTACATTAGCACGATGTGCCATGATATAAGCCATGATTACATCAAGCAGATAAATGGCCTTACCGGAGCTACTTCCCGGTAGTTCTCATTTGAACAACACTCATTTTCTTTTGTTAGCATCAGAGAAAAGTAAAGTCTTATTTGTAAATCCGTTTAAAGAAAAATAAAAAAAGGAATGCTTCAGTAAGAAGACAAATTTTTGTTAAATGTGTTCTCAGAAGTCCTGATTCCATCAATTAAAATATCCCCCAAAATATCCCTAATTCCACAACACAGAAACGTGTGGCAGAAATGCCCCCAACAGGAGTGGAAGCCTCATCCAAATAACATTATCAGCTAGATCTATCCCTCACATACCTAACAGGGAGGGAGAACCTGGTGAGCCCCAAATTTCACCAACTTTTACCTGTAATTTTAGAATCAAAAGCCCCCAGAGAAATCCTTAATTGACTGAAAACTGTTTACACAAAAACAGCTTGGGGGAGGAGAATGCTTTGTACTTCACAGCTATAGATCAGATCACAAATAACAAAACCCACACAAGCTCTTCTCAAGTACTGCCAGTAAGTAGCAAAGTACACTTTCACAAACAGAGGTTACAAATAATAGCTTAGTTAAACCATTCGAGTTAAATAAAAATTATATCTTCATACTGAGAAGCAAATAAGTATGTTAATGGACCCTTCATTATTATAAGAAGTTTAACATTTAACAAAATTCATCTCACATTGTTATGCTGATGCATACAGACAGTAAATCCCACACAGCAGGAGAAAGAAAACCCCAAGCCTGGGAAAGAAACATCTGGAGAATAAGTGAATCTAGTGCTAGGGTAATGCTAACGTCAGTGCTAGGAGAATGTAACTACTGAAAGGCAAACGGAGATGAGGGGAGTAGTACAAAAGTGATGGGGGGACGCAAGGGGGAGAAAAGTTGACAGAAAACAAAAGTGTATTAGGTTAAAGCCATTAAAAATCTCAACCACATGCTGAAACAGCAGTTATAATAAACATCACAGAGGTTGCATCATTACAAATGGGAAGGTTAAAATTCATGAAGGCTAGTCAGTGAAAAATGAACACAATTTCAAAACACATGTCTAAGCAAAAAGCAGACCACAGTTTTTAGTTGTGTGTAGTTGTGTGCACGTGTTCGGTTTGGTTTTTGCTTTTTTTTGGGGGGGGGGGGGGCGGTGGCGGGGATGGATAGGGATTGCTGAAATTTATTAAAAAGGCTGTTGATTTTTATTAAAAAGGCTGAGCTAACTCTCCAGTATCTGGTACCAGTTCTAATGCCATATAATTTGCAAAGCCTTTTCGCAGGTCACTTTGGGTAAGAAACTCAGTGAAAATTTCCCCATTTCACTATGCCTAGAAAGTTTGTATGTTGACTGTGAAATACACTTGCCAAGCCTTCATCTCAAGCCAAGAGCTCCAAAATGCAAGTTTCATCAAAAAGGCTGACTGGCAGCATCTGCCAACACAATACATCCCTACGGAGCCAATGAATTGTCCTTGTCCCTCTTAAATGGCTTTCAACCATCAGAAGAACCTTGGATAAAATCTGTAGCACATTAAAATCCATGAGTAAACAGAAACAGGAGCGGCTCTTTCCAGCACAGAGTTCATCCTCTAGGTGCTATTTGAGAGAGGCTGAGGACACATTCCCTAAAATGACCCTGAGCAGATTCTACTGAAGAACTGGGTCAAATGCAGCTTGTATCTAACACGGGAGGAAAGGCTCCACTGATTTAAGTTTACCCCAGTTCTCATATGTATGTTGCACAAGTTTCTTCCTCTGGTTCTATACTGAGTTTGACTCTATACCTCAAGGCTCTTATCCTAGAGGAAATACAAGACAGTAAACACCTGTAGGGCTATATAATCTACAGTTTATAGAACATCTTCATGGAGTTTAATTTTAGTGCCTCTCAAACAAGAAGTCTTTGTTGCCAGTTCTACAGAGATGGTTTCCCAGATTTAAATGGGGAACAAACTAAAAAGTTATAATTTAGGAAAACTTCCTGCCAACTGCTACAATTCTACCACGCGCCAGCTGTACAGTGCTAACCTACCTCACCCCTGCCTTACATTTCACTCCTTTCAGATTCTTGTAGACTATCACAATCCTTTGCCTTTCTTGCACGTATTTAGCAAATGTCTCTATAAGCATCTGCTGCTGTGTTACCACCTGCAGGGCAAACCCACAGTGCAATCTACACCCGTGCTTAGAACTGAGATGGATGTGCCAGAGCTAATAGGTGAAAGTATGCTAAGTAGCAAGACAGTTGCAGCTGCAGAGGTCGCAGCCCAGCCTAACTTTGTAAGAGCCACAAGCAGGTGGGGTGCTTGCAAACATCAGTGCATCCAGCACTGACAACTGAACTGCCACCAGGACCTGGGCTTGCTACGCTGGATTTAGCTTAGCTCTGCTTTCATAAATCACACTCACATCTTCCTGCTTAATACAGCCTATAAAATTCCAGCCCTGAGAAGAGTGTAGTTTCATTTAACCTTTCAATACCTTTTTTTCCCCCGGCCTCTTTCTACACTTTACCTACTTTTCTGGTAACTGTAATTTTGTCAGCTCTGTAGTGATGAAATGCCCCGACCAGAGGCCAAATTCTAGCAGCAGCACCCACATGCTGCAGCAGGAGACAGTTCTTACAGCTTTGCCCTCCAGGAACACATATCTTTGGGAGCTGATAATAGTTTCACTGGTAAAATTCAGGTGCTTCTGGTTTTAAGTAGATCCATCATCAGAATTTGAACAGTTCCTGTGAAGAGAGGCCAAAGACATTCACATTTGTCTTGAACCTTCCACCATTAAGGTGGTGATCCAACTCATTTGAGGCTCCCTCAGAGAGCTGTTTTCATACCTATCCATAAGCACAATAGCTTTGCAGATTAGAGTCTGTCCCTGATTTTAAAAATTCTACAACAAGATGAAGCAATGAAAGAAGATTACATAGAAGAAACACAAAAAAAGAACAGAATAAAACTCCTTCTCACTACCCTTTCAGAAGACAGCTAAAGAGAAACAGAATTTCTGTATTTAAGAGAAGACCTACTCTATATAGCACAGTATCACCTGTTATTACAGGCACACAGCTGTCCACAGCACACACAGGCAGCAGGGTTTCAAACACAGGCATGTGTTTTACATAGGACAAGCAAGAGCACAAAGGTCTAGAAGGCTCAGAGGGAAGAAAAGAGCAGAATCAGGAGCACAGAGCTTAAGGAGGAAATGCTGGCTGACTGCCTGGGAGCCATGAAAGAAGCAAACTCTCTCTTCCTTGTCTTATCCCCTTCTCGTCCATTTTGGGGAAAGGTGACTTGCTTTTTTAACACTTAACACAGCAAACATCATGATAGCTGCTTGATACGAGCTTCAGCACCACCTCCATCCTTCATTTTGGTAGTGATTATTATTATTATTATAGATCCTGGATGTGCTCCAGTCTAACTGAAACCCATTCCTTCACCCAAGGACCAAGTTATTTGGCAGTACAAGGCAAACTTTGCCAAGACAGAAGCAAAGACACGTTATTAAACACACACTAAAAGTAATAAATTCAAAATCCCTCATTTAAAACTATCTTTCTACCGCTGATGACTACAAATCTGCCTCTTGCAACAGCAAATATTGTAAGAAAACTACAAACTTATCTAGTTCATAGACTCTATAAAAAGAAATTCAGCCTTAAGTTTTATACAATGCTAAGCAATTCCTCTTCTAATTAATTCCTCTTTGTTCATTACTATATACATATAAAACACAAGTACAAAGTCAGTCCAACTACTCTCCAGTAGCTGAAATACAGTATCAGTCCTGCTTTACAGCTTTAAAAAAAATTAGAAAGTTAGGAGAAAGCTGACAGAGAAAAGAGAAAATATTGGGTACCTGTGCCCTACTTTTATGACACAAATAACCTTTGGAAAGAAAAAAAGTCTGAGAGAAACCAAATACCTACCTGGGAGAGATACTTTTCATGTTGAATGGGCAAACCATCAAACTAAAGTTCAAATGAAATATTTCAAGTCAACAAACAGAGTACTGAGATATATGAGATATATATTCTTTCCCATTCTACATATATATATATAAATAATGAAGTGAAAGTGTAATCATGCAGAACAAGGACAGGCTATTCTAAGCATACAGAAAGTGTCAGGATGATAAACCACATAAGCACAGAATCAAATCAAAGTTAATGGCCACTAGCTGATATTTAACTTTCTTTCATTTCTCTTTTCTTTCTGTTTTTTCATCTAGCCTGCTTGGCTAATAGAATTGCCATTGTAAGTGAGAAGCAAAGGCACGACTCAATGCTACATCAATTATTATGACTTCGTGACACACCGGTATTCAGCTGATCCCAGCAGGCTACCCTGATGCCTTATATGCAATTAATTTTTGATTGATCTAACTCACTCTGCATGTAAAATGTTCACAGACATTTGAATAATTCTATTACATGCAGATTACTGCACAGAGATCATTTGAAATTAATTGCCAAGTTATTTTAGTAAATGTAATACACCATTCCAGTCCTATTGTGGTAACAGTTATGTAATTGCTTTACAAAGTAAACTAATGAAATAAATTAACTCTCACTAATACGTGGCACAACAGGGCTCAAAAAGTGAAATCACGCTGTAGATTTATTCTGTACCACTACAGGGTTGGGTTTGGGGACTTAACTTTCAATTGCAGAACTGAACAAGAATGAACGACCTCATAAAAAGGATTTGGTTTCACTGGCAGCAGGTGACCTCAGCAGGGAGCAACTTTTAAAAGAATTGATAGAATATAACCACTCAGTACCTTGCTTACAAAACCTAAGGACAGAGAAACCATCATTACCACAAAAGGTTGCTGGGGTTTGTTTTGGTGTTTGGTTTGTTGGTTTCTTTCTCTAGCCTAGGATCATCTTGGTTAAAATCAAACCCAGCAGTGGTGCGAATCCCAGCAGACACTGCAAGACATAACCAAATGAACAGCCTGTTCCCCCATTAACTCACTGTATCTGCAGGACTAGGCAGGACCTGTTTGTGACCTGATACAGCTATCGTGTCCGGATTTTTAAAAGGAAGGCATTCTTCACAGGTTTCTTCTGCAAAAGATTCTTAATCAGATTTAATTTTGGGTACAGTCTGAAGTTTTTTTTATTACAATCCAGACTCTGCCATCTATGGGGAAACAGAGCTCCTACAGACCACCTGAAATTGACAGCACTAATTAACAAACTTGTTAGATTTCCTGTGTGACTTATTTCTATTCATATTTTAAATGAATAAATGTAACCAATTATCCACAGAAGAACAGCCTTAGAGTATTTCCAGAAATTCTCCAATGTACTAGGGCTATAGATACAATATTTGCCAGTGTATTCTTGCGGTAAACACATTATTCCTTCAAAAAGAAATCCGTAACTGTACACTACAGGTTTTTAAAAGACCTATTACTATATATTATTATATTATCCAAATGTCAATTAACTCTTCTAAAGATTTTACATGCATACATAAACACACATTTTAATAAAATATGTAATTTAAATACCTTATAAGAAGTAAATTTGGCTCTGATGCTACAGCAAGCATGACATACTCCAAATTCCAATGGCAAAAGCTCTTTTGCTCTGTTTACTCCAAAGAAACCAGAGTAAAAATGAGTGCATATAGCAGGTGTTTTTAGGGATTCTGGACTGTCTGGAAATGATGCTGAAAACTAGAATGGGCATAATTATTTAACAAATACTTTTTGTAGAATGATAATGTTTTGTTAGAAAAATCTAGCATGTGTTTTGAGTAGCTGGTACACCTACAAAAAGTAGTGTCATCAAGAACACAAACCACTCAGCCATCCTGGCCTGTCAGTGATCTGTCAGATAGCCTGCAGCAAAACACCTCTGGCCAAATTTCCTATAGAAAGTGAGCTAATGTTAACCCCACTCACAGGCATCAGTGCAGAAAATGCTCCATACTGTCACTTTGGCACAGTTCACATTAAGAGCAATAGAAATAATAAAATCCCTATCTATGGACACTGACTGGAAGTCTCTCTCTAATCAAAACACCCTGGAAGTAACTGGCTACTGCTTTCTTTACTGTTCACCTGCTTAATGCTGCAAGCAAAGCTCCACGTCAACTTCACGTTGGTGCAAAAAGCAGCCACTAGCAATTCTTGTTTTGCAGGGTCATGGCCTTATTTGAGGCTGGAATTATTCCTTGTCAGGCTTTAGAAGAGGACAGGAAAAGTTGGTCAGGATCCAAGCAAATAAAATGATGTTGGTATCAATGCTTTAAACATAGAAGTTACAAGAAAAGTGCTTTTCCTATTTGAATATTTTGTAAAAAGCAAGTGCTAAAAATATCAGCACAGAGCAAAATTTATATTGTGGTATAGTCAAAAATCTGAAAAATCCCAGACTCCCTTGTCTCTGGCACACAAAGGCAACCACCCCAAGGAAAAAGTAAACTTTTGTTATCATAGTTACTACTGGATAGTAAAGCACAATTACTAACTAGCACAAGGAAGCATGGTAGAGGAATCTCAGTTCAGATTAGCAATACAGTGGAATGAACTAACCAAAGTGAAGTACAAGATGAAACCCCTTAATGTCTCATATGGCCTGTATTAACTCAAAATCCAAGAGCAATGTAAATAACTACAGGAGTTTACGAAACCTTAGTCACAGGCTTTCAGACTGCTGCATGCAAAATCACTAGGAACACTGAAAACATTCTAAGGAAATAGAGTTGTGGAGATTTTGAGGTGGAAACTATCACCAAAAAAAAAAAAAAAAAAAGCAACTCTACCTGATGTTTGAGCAGTGTGAGTATTTTGTTTAAACATACCTTCCAAGCACACATCCAGGCATTTTGTTTAAACTTACCTTCCAAGCACACATCTAGGGGAAATCCAGCTCCTGTAATCCACACAATGGTCAAAGACATTACTACAGCAGCTCTGGTCTAGTTATTTTTTCCATTCCAGCGTTTACAGTATTACTGGTGGTAATAACTATGCTCTCCACAAAACAGATGTTATGTCATGACCTCTTTACTTTTGCAGGCTGAATTCAGTGCCAGCAGTGAATTTGCCAGTGACAAAACAACATTATGTTCAGCTGCAGTATTTTTCCATCTAATTCACAGCTGCAAGGGGGAAAGAAAAGTCCAAACAACCAGTCAGAACCCTTCATAAATTGTTCAAGTTATCAGGAAACTAGTTTTAGATGGCATATTTCAACTCAGATGACAGATTCCATTAGCTAGTGGAAGAGTGCATTTGCTTAAAACGTACTGGCTTTGATCCTGTCTTTTTCAGGATCCACGTCGGCACTGATTTTGTAATACTCATGAACTGAAGTTTGTCTATAACAGAGAGATATTTTTAAAACAACTAGTGTTTGTGGTTCCTTTGCTGTGACCGGGTAAACACACACATTTAAGTCTGGAATTAGGTAGTGGAGTGCAATGGATCTAAATCCTGTTCTGAATTGCTTATACATGGACTTTGATCAAATAATTAGAATGACTTGTGTTGGAAGGAACCAGGAACCATGACTCTGCTCAAGAATAAACTGAAACAGGCATGTAAACTTGACATAGTTCAGAGTACAAGAAGGATGACCTGTTGGGGGGGTCCTATAGCCCTTACAGCAAAAGGACTTGAAGGAAAACACAGATGCCACCAAGAGACAGCAGAATGAGGATGGTGAGACATAATAGGCAGCGGTTTTAATTTTTTTTTCTCCCCACTACAACAATATCGTTGGCAAAGGTTAGCACTCCATGTATCAAACAGTTTATACCACCTTAGGGACATTCTGGGGAGGTAAGAAATGAAGATGGAATGAATGATCTCACACAGAAATTAAGAAACCTGTAACATTACTTCAAAATCAGTTTCAATTTGCTAAAACCACCACTGTTTAGCAAAGGCACTCTATATAAAACCTTATGTAATTTCTCAAGTGATTGTCTGAAAAGAAAGTCAAGTCGCTCCTTGCAAGTATCAGCCCATTTCTATATATAGCCAATCTGCCATGGCCCAGCATGCGAAGCAGGGCCACAGTTAACCACTGGTTAATGGTTATCATAGTCCCTTTGCCTAATTTTGACTTTGTAAAAGTCCTAGCCAAAAAGATCCTGAACAGCCCACCACAAAGAACAACAAAAATATATCACACAAATTATTCTTATGTCTTACAAATTATTTCAGAAGCAAATTTGCAAGCTGCCCCTGATCTTCCATAATAAACAGTTTCCAGAAGCTACTTGGCAGAAATGTAACGTACTGAAGTCTATTAATATTTATGTGTACATCAATAAAAATGGGGTTTTACCAACAATCTTTCTCTAGCAACAGAAATGTTTCTTTTGGTTTGTGATGTTCTGACACATGCATATTTGTTTGGCATATGCATTCATGTTCATCTGGGTGCAATCTATCTGGCAGTCATTGCACATTGTCATAACCTATACAAACACCATAAGTTTGTCATGGCAGCAAATGGCACACAAATTGATTAAAGTTTTAACAAGAATAATTGTTTCCAAGTGTCAATGGCCAAGTGATTTATTGATAACATACTCAGCACCAAAAAATTCCTTATTAGTTGCAGTACCACGTTAACAATAATTGGATGTACTGACTTGCTTGAATTTGGTACAAACAGCTATAACTTACATTTATACTTATTTTCTTTTTAGGAGCATAAAAGCTTATTAACTTTTTCTTCATAAAGCTTGTTTGTAGTTAAGCGAGGTCTTCAGCTAATATTCCATGACTAATATTCTTTAATTGTAAATTCATATGCTGTCACTGTTGCTTGTCAGTTCTAATGACAGAGAAATATTGTTAACCATTGAAGAAAAATAGAGTACTATTATCTGCATTATATTTTTAATCTGATGAAGTTAATCATTGAGCAGACTTCCTACCTTTGTAAAGCATTAATTGTACTCAGACAGCAAACTTCTAACCATAATTTGGGGTGGTTTTTTTGTTTGTTTGTTTTGTTTTTTTTTGCTAATATTCTTGCAAGTAAACTAGAATATTTCTCTTGCATAACATTGTTACGATCTTCTTATACCTGTTGTCTATTTGCTTGATACCTTCAAGTGGAACTCACTGGTTCCACTTCATGCCCCCCCCCCCCAAAAAAAAAAGCAAGTAAGCTTTGTATCTAGCCCAATTAAATAATCATTACATCTACAGCAGTATTCTAATACAGCAAGCAAAGCGCAGTAATTATGCCAAGCTGACATGATGACTCTTGAGTAGTCTCAGTGCAGACATCTGTGCTCTGAACTCTGCTCCTGCACCAAAAAAAAAAATTCTTTCCAAGATGTTGGCTATTGTTACTAACCTATGGGCATCTCTACAACTTTTGCCTTAATTCTGAGAAAAAAGTATTTTCCATTAGCTTTATCAACACTAACCATGTTCATCAACTGAAATTGTGGCTAACATTTGAAAATATGATACAGATACACAAATGAAGGGAGGCAAATTAAGCAAGCTTTGGTTACCAGACACACACAAGCCTCCCTTTATACTTACCTATCCCATCTTCCTTGAGCATTACCTCTATCCCAGTTTGATGGCACTATTTCATAAGTCATTTTTCCTTTGTATCCACGTTAAACTCCTGAGTATTCAACTCCTTATTCAAGAACTGTACTTAGTGTTCCTCCATTTCAAACCTTTTCCCTTCTGTTCTATTCACCCTCCTGGAGTACCTCTATACTTACACACTTTCTTGAAGGGACATTACTGAAGACCACATCATCACTAGGTTGAGCTGTTTCTCTTTAAACCATTAATGCTGGCAGTGTTGTTCTGTAAAATAAACGGTAAGAACCTACAACAAATATTAAGTTACGTTTTTGATTTACTCTTCCAAGCTTTAACTGAAACCAATTAAATCACTTGGTCCAAGATTGGTCTTTTTTTTTTTTTTCCACAAACATTTAGTCATCTATAAAACTTGGAGGCTGAGCTGCATATTCCCAAGGGTGAAATGTTACTGTTCTACCACTGTCAGAGCACAACTCTCTTTACCTGTATCAGTCATGACTTAGCAACAGCTTGTCAAACCAACTCTAAATCTATGAAAACAGTGATTTCAGTGATTTGAGTTTTATTACTTTAACAGCTGAAGTTCTACCTCCTCAAGCAGAAGGGAGGCTCATTTTCTTTCATTTCTGTTTCTTGATTGACCCAAATTGTGTAAACCCTACCCATTCCCTCTTTGTCTAAAGTAGATGGAACTGTAACTGCTTTTTGCTAATCTCCTTCTTTTATTCATTCAAGATTGAGTCCAGACTTAAATTTCTTCTGTTTTGACAGTGAGCACACACTTCTATTTGCAATTCATGCATTAGCTTTGCAAAAACCTACTTCTGTGTCCTGGTTCATCAAACCTAGAATCCCCCATGCCAAGCACCACCTTGCTGTATGTCCTGTGTATCTTGTTGGGGATAGTGTGGTCTGCACCAAACTTAACCCTTTATTGCCATGTTCCCTGTGTTCTGTGATCCCCATTAAAGATGTACATTCCTATCCACATGGTGTGACAGCTTATGGGAGCCTCAGAGTTTTTGATCTGCTGGCCACAACTCATGATTTCTCCCATTGCTTTGCATCAGGACTGCCCCACAGCAGGGTTAGTACAGGAGAATTGTTCTTAAGGCATGACACAAAGAGGCCTGGGGAGAGGGAAGGGGTGTTCTCCAGGTAACGCAGAGGATCTCCACAAAGCAGTCCGGATTGTACCAGCTACCTCCACCTCAGTCCCAACAGTCAAGGTTTTCCCATCTAAATCCTGCACTGATTTCAACCACACCTTGTTCTACCTGCAATGTTGTTCTCAAACACCAAGCAACTCCTCTAGCAAGCTGAATGATCCAAACCACAGCACTGCTTATAACCACCCTGAAGCTATTTAAGCTTCTTTCAACCGTCAGTCTGACTCAGCTTCAGTTTTCATTGTCCAGCCTGGGACAACGTGCTTGGCACAGTCTGCAATACTCCTGCATTCCCAGGAAGTTACAGGTAAAACCGTGAAGTCTTCTCCCAGCCTCTGATATGTTCTTCTATTTTTCAAGGTGTCTCTCCAAACCATATCACGAAGAACAAAACGCAATTCTTGTTCACTAGCAGATTCAAAGAATTTAAGCTCCTTACCTCTATTTAAGGGCTGCTATCTATTTTATTTTTTTTTTCTCCATGAAACAGCTTTAATTATTTCTGTCTTCTTAAATGGGTCACAGATGTAGCACATCTGTCTTCCTGGTCACTTTCCTTTCTACTTTCTCAGTTTAGGGAGATGGCATAAAACTCTCTGGAATTAAGTCATGCTGAAGGCAGACATCTGTGAACGAAGAAACCTACCTAGCAAATGAACACACAGAACAGAGCTGTATTAGATGTTTGCTTACAGTGACTAAACAGGAAGTCACAAAAAGTTGTTCTACTATTCCCCACAATTACGATGTTCTGCCTCAGCTACAGATGGGAGCACACATCTGACTCCATGGATGAAACTCACTACAGCAGCACAGAGTTACAAACATCCCAACAGGAAACTGGTGGTTCCTCCTCCTAGGTCACAGCAAGGTAGTGCATTAACCACAATTCAGATCCACAAATAGAAGAGCACAAGCATCTTTTTGGGTCCAAAACGCATGAGATGAGCGCTTCTGATCAGTGTTTTGTTCAGATCCCCCAGCTGCTTATGCTTTTGAGTGTGTCTTGCACTTCACGCCCATGGCCCAGCTGTACATCAGACATGGAGAGCTTCAAACTTCATTTTAAGCTTATAATGAAAATAAACTGCACTGACATAACGCTACCAGAATGCAAATGAGTTGGGCATTTTATGCTGACCAAAATCCCTCTCTCTCAGCAGATGTATTGTGGTTCAAAATCACTCTGATCCTTTCTCTGCAGTATTCTTGTTATAAAAAGGCAATTAAGACACAAAACTATGACCAAACAGCAAGAGAAATGAAATTCACAAAAAGCACTTGAAAGTTCAGGTTTAAGCACTATCCAGAAGCCAGCAAATTAGGCTGGGGTCAAGGTACCCACACTCAGGTAGTCCTTCATATGAGCTAACAATCCAACACCTCTCATGGCTGCTGAACCATTATCAACATCCAAGCTTACATCTCCTGCCTTCTGTGCCTACTAGAGCAGGTTACCCACCCATCAAGGTGAAGTTTTAACTCCTAATTTCTTTTCTTCCCAGAAAATGCATACACCCCCATACTCCTCTATAAGTAAAATACTTCTGACGCTAGAAAAGGAAAAAAATAAACACTTGCTAATATTGCCAAATGCATAATTTGGCTAACAAACTTCATTAAATACCAGGTTTACTCCTGACCATTTGAACAGCATCTGCTACAACACCCTCTTTAAAAGCAAACAAGCCAGCAAGCAAAGCCCAGTCATTCCAATCCATACAAACATACATTCTGGCACAAGCAAGGAGGCAGGAGGAGGGAGGGGAAGGTGACCATGGTGTTATCACAAAAATACTGCAGTGTTTCCTCAATGAGTTCATTAGGAGACAGTGTACCAGTTTCTAGGTTGATAAATGTGTTTATACATAAGAGATCCTAGGAAAACCAGCCAAATTTAAGCTTCAACTGAACCAAAGATACCAATAGTACTCCAGTAAGCCTGCAACAGCAAGAGAAAGACAAAACATACGGGAAATAAACTTTATTTGTTATCCTACTGTATAGCCATTGGATATTACAGTTGTCTGAGTGTCATTCATCCAAGTACTAAAGAACCACGTCACATGAAGCATGAAATCAATTTTTTCTCAGAATAAAAACAGTTTAATCCTCCTCTTGCTTAAACTAAAGTATTTCAGACAAACTCTGCAAAACAGCTTTGTAAGTCACGAAACTTACAAAAATCCTACTGTGCGTTTGACAGAAGGAAGCATCAACAAGTCAAGTTCAATCCCAACATTGTTTAACGATGTTTGCTTCTTTATAAAGCAATTAACAGCTTTCACATTAAGGATCACAAAGATAAATAAGAAACCAGGAGACAGCTCTGTAGGTCTATAAGTCCTGTCACTCCTTAGGTTTCCTGCCACATAAAACACAATAAAAAACACCCACTTAATTGCTAAAGATCAAGCCTAAATAGGAATGTATCCTTAATTTGCAAATGAACAATGACTAAGCGACCATAGATGTCTCCTTGATATATGAAATTCTATTTTCACTTGTCAAGAAGAGA
This sequence comes from Anas acuta, assembly GCF_963932015.1. Lineage (NCBI taxonomy): Eukaryota > Metazoa > Chordata > Aves > Anseriformes > Anatidae > Anas > Anas acuta. The sequence goes on along the minus strand of NC_088989.1, from coordinate 14,224,452 downwards.
TACCGATAAGCCATATCAATATAAAATCAAAATAATTAAAAAAATATATAAATTCCCTTTAGTTCATACACAGCATCTATGGGAAACAAGATTTACAAGACTGGGCAGCATACTGTTTGAGCAGTGAGACCCCACATCACCCTATTTATGACAGTATTAGTAGTAGAAGTACTACCACTGTACAGCTGGGATCATAAGACACAGCAAGACTTCAAGTTCATTTTGCTTTAGAACTCCTTCCATCTCCAAAGCACATCATGTGCAGGGCTACACAAAATCTCTCATTCTAGGAAGCAGTTATAATTCACCATGCAGATTTGAGGTATTCCCACAATAAGGTCCCAGAGTTGTGCAGAAAAAGACCGTAAAAAGAGCATATAAGTGCAACTTTTTTTTAAATTATGAATTAAGACGTCAAAGGAAAGAGACCCAAGCCCTTGCAATGTACGGAGCTGCACGTCATAAACTCCATATGTGATAGAAAAATGAAAAAAGCTGCAAGACAACTCAAAAGAGAACAAATTTAAAGGCAAACAAATAGCAAATTCACATAACAGGACAAACTGCTTTCAAGTTTATTTAAACAAATTTCATAACAACTTCAGAAGAACCAGCAAATCTCTATCTACTACCTTCCATCGAGGCCATGGAAACACCACCATCCACTGAGTAGCACACTTTTCTTCTCCTTCTACTGTTGTATTTTGGTTTCTCTGAGATAAATTTTCTATCACTAAATCTCATATAAATTTAACTCTGGTGATACCCTCTGTGTGAAAATTACAGTTTACAAAATGTCTCTAACAGCACCAAACTGAAGACACTGACACTAGAGCTATGACTACCAGCATGAACTCCACAATGCCATTACAGTGCAGTATTTTTAAAAGCTGTCTCCGGATCTGCAGAGTTGCTATGTAATTAAACTAAAATCTTCAGACTGCATGTCTGAGAGCACTTGACATTTCTGGTCCGTTCAGACACCACAAAGGAACGCTGATCGTTATAAACGCAATACTTGTACATTCGGAAACTGCCAAGTCAAGTCTTAGACCAGCAACAAAATAAACATTTGGCAAAAACATATCAGTAACCTAACGCATCATTTTAAAGTTTCTAAGCATCCAAGTTTTCCATAATTTAAGTAAAAAAAAAAATGAATATAAAAGGTAAGACTGAACATGTAAAGGATCAAGATAAAAAAATCTCTTTGCAAGAAGCAGCACTTTCTATCCAAAAACAGAAGCATATGCACAGATCCTTGAGAGGCATCTTATTAAACATTTAACATTCAGTTTTGGAGAAAAGCAGAAGTCTTTTTTACTAAGACATATTTGTTCGTACTTGCATTGAAAATCTCAAAAACAAAAACCAATGGAGTGAAAGAAATTGTGTTTAACTCAACCTTCTGGAACTTCAGCATGGTTGCACTTCAGACCTGTTTAACCAGTGCTCAAAAACATATATATATATATATATTTTTTTAGTTAAAGCTTCGGAGTATTTTTGACAAGTTAATTAATACCATCATTAAATAAATGACGCTGAAGGAAGTAATCTTACATAGCTACCTTGGACACATGCTGTGTATTCTATTAACTTATCTGCAAGCGTTGGAACTTTCTGTTTAATGCTTTATCCATCAGGACACTGGTAACTCAGATTTCTCTGCACCGCATTACATTCTATTTTGGTAACATGGTTATTGGTATTTGGTAATAGTTGCTATTGGTCCTTGCTCCAGTGTTTTGTTTTTTATTTATGTCAGACCATTCCTTTTCTAACGAGTTAAACAGCCCACCGTGCTCGCTAAGGTCATTCTTAATTACATCTTAATTAAATGTAAGCCATAAAATACCTTCATATATGTACTCCCTATTGGTAAGAAGGGAAGCTCCCTACATTACGTCTGGCAACTAGGTTATGTCAGAAGGGTGTATCATAGACCTTCATCACCAAAGAGGCTCTTTGAAGAAAAGCTTGAAACAAACGATGCATGAAGAGGAAATTAGTCAGCCCTTTCACTGTACTGGCCAGTTTAGAAGAAATAATATTCAAATAGCAACCATCTACATCGCTATTCCAGTATCAATGCTTCCAACAAACTCAGGTGGAAACCTTTTTCCACACAGATCTATGCAACAGACACAGCCCTTCACTGCCAGCACGTAAGAGAATTGTTTTGCACAGAAGTGTTTCATGTTCCTTTCTTCATATATCGGGAGAGGAACTGGCTTCTGACAAAGTGAACCAGCTTGGTCTCCATGCAGAACATGGTAATGATGGTTGCTGCAAAGCACACAGCCCCAATGCTGATGTGAATCAGCCTTGCCATCCAACCCTTATCACAGCAGAAGAATACCTAAAACAAAGGAAACAAGCAATTGCGAAAACTAGTCAGTACAAGGTAGATAAACTGTTGCAATAAACAATAAAGTCCAACACCTCTCTTGACAACGCTAACACCACCATCAAGGTGAGCACTGCAAGTAGATGCAAGAAAGATTTGCTGCGTGCACTCATCCTACAAATTATTTTAGTAGTCACAACATTTGCTTTCTTAAGAACACAAAAACAAACAACTGTAAAATTCCTGAAAATGAGTATTCTGTATATACGTAGTAAACGCTGAAGTTATTTACCACACAGAAGCAAGTTAATTTACCAGGAAAACTCTGCATGGATATTTGGGTGGATGCTATCCACACAAGTCTGACGTTTTACAATAATGCATTGTGCTATTTTTCAAAAAAAAAAAAAAAAAAAAAGGAAACCTCCCAAGCCAACAAAAGCTCTCCTTTCTAAGGCATAAACGATTTTCCATTTGTCAAATTTTTGAATACTGGAATGCTACCATCTCTGTAATAACTAGTCTGTGCTATTACCATGCTATAATCTGAATACATGCAATACTGAATACTGCTTTTAGCAATTTTCTCTTGTTTTTTAGTACTGAATTTTTGACAACAGTTTTTCAGCTACTAAGAACCGAGGATATGGATTTACGTACAGATAGCAGAAATGCGTTAAATTTTATTTTACTTGTCAGAGAGATAGTCCTCTGCCACCTGGAGGTGCATCAGATACACACATGAAGTTCAATATAACCTCATGTATTTGTTTAATCTTTTAATAGATATAAGCAGCCTTGCAAGCTGGTAATGGAAGACTCCTAGCCTATAAGCCTTTTTTGCTAGTGATATTTCTCTGCTCGTGGAAACAAAAGTCATCTGATATTTGCTTTCACAGTGAAAGAAAGGTCTGAGAAAGACACTTACCTCTGAAAAAACAGTAATTACTCCACTTACGACATAAACGAGTATCAAAACTGGTGAAGGAAGCAAGCCTGTCAAAGGTCTGTAAGTGCTTTCCTTGAAGTAATCATAGATATAGTGGGTGCTGTGAGCAATTCGAATACCCATATTAAAGCAGTTTGCAAGGATAAAGCCTACACTGCCATGCCAGTGGGTCAAGAAGTAGGAGATGCACAGGAACGTGAAGGACAAGGCCAGCATAACAAAATTGTACCTAGGAAGAAAAAACAATTCGAACTATGTATACAGTTACAGTATTTACTAAATGTATCTTTGAAAAATAAAAGTCCTACAATTTAGTAAAATAAGGAACAAATTCTCTCATCTTGAAACAGAAGAAAAATTTGAGAAAAAAGAAAAAATGACTGAAAGAACAGAAAATACATCAAGGAAACTAAACCAAGAACTACATGATGTTAAATAAATTCAATTGTACTATTCAGCTGCATACTCATTTCAGAAAGTCAAACTCTGTAACAATTAGTAACATGAAAACCTAAGGATTTTTTACTATTTTATATTAGGTATCAAAGAAAAAGAATACTCAGCAAGATGACACTTACTTAGTTTCTGTCCAAACAGTGCTTTTGAAGCAAAGTTCTAGGTTATGACAGCAGCATTGCTAGTCTAAAATGATATTTCTTTATGGAAAACAGACCTCGTTAATTAAATGACTTCTTAAAAAATACTTATTTGATTTGGTATGGTCTTTTAATGGACAGCTGCTACAGAGGGAAAAAAGCCTAATGGTAGCAGAGGGGAGGCCACCAGGCTGCAACATCAATATGCTAGGATGAACACAGAATCAAGAAATAACGCAGGCTGGAAGGGATCTCAGGAAGTCATCTAGTCCAACTTCCTGTTTAAAGTAGATAAACCTGAATTCAGATGTACAAATTAGATTCATTCAGAAGTATAATTGATATATAGTAACTGTACATGAAAAATTTTAACAGTTGCAAGTTTTAAATGATAGTCTGCCTTAAAAGCTAAAACTTTAGATGCTTATGTATGATAAGTAAGACTTCACATTTAAATTACTTTCCAAGTTAGTCATCTACCAAAAGATGATTGAACATTTTTATTTATTGATTTCTGACCTTTTTACCCCAACATTTAAACATTTACTAAAGCTGTCTAAATCTGCATACCAGCACCTAAATAAGGAGTTTGGGTTTCTGCGGGGGCAAGGCATTTTTACACTGGTTTCAAATGCACCAAGCTCTTTATCCAGTCACGATAAACTGATATTAAGACAACGTTCATTAAGAAACACATAAAAAACAAAACTAGCATGTGTGTCCTTGCCCCTCTGTTGCACCTGGCACAAGACAGGAACAGAGTTCTTAATGGTTGCAAAAAGAAATTGGCTCTTGGGGCAGCAGGGATGTGCTTCTAAGCACATACCCAAGCAGAACAACTGTCCTCTAAGCATACCGTACACAGATTAATTACAGGAACATTCTGGGGACTCTGCTACTTACCTGTCTACCTCTTCTTTGCACATCAAAGCAAACGTAAAACATTCTGTTACTCCATTGATAGCAAGAAACAGGACATATAAAGAGTAACACCGGAGGAGATTTGGACCTAAAAAAAAAATCATTTAAATGATCGATTATTTCTTTTTACGAAGAGATGTATTTTTTACACTTGTTGATAAGATAAAAAGTTGTGATGTTATTGTTGATGATAATGGAAACTTTTAAATTCATTTGAACATGCTTCTGGTTTAGATATCTTCACAACAACATGAACAGAAAAAAAACAAGACAAAATAAAAACAAATCCAGAACACAAGGGTGTAGCAGTTATGGTAACAGAAAAGATCTCCATTACCAAAGTGATATTTTATTGAACGGGATTCCCTACCAAATTAAAATTAACATTATAATCCAAGTCTTCCTTTGTACAGAAATTGGTGGAAATGAATTCAATAATGTGAGGTTCTCAAGGCAATAAGTATGTTTTGAATACAACAGCATAAAAAAACCTAGAGGGCTGTTTAACATATTCAAAACAGTGCTAGACAAAAGATATTCCGATTTTACACGTCAGAGGTAATTTATATACGACTTCAAAATTCTCATTCGGTCTTTGAAATAATGTTATTGTCCTTTTGCAACTAGTTTTAACACTGGGAACATTATTCCCACGGTTTTTAACAGGCTCTAGTGTATCCCTTAATATTCCTTCTTGAGAGCTAGCTCAACAGCAGCAATGTAGTTCCTATCACGTCTCCTCCCACTTCAGTCACTGTCCAGTGAGCAGTAAACCCACTGCAGACACGCAGGGTAGAGCTGCTGACAGTGTTTTCAGGCATACATAAAAGCATTAGACTAGGAAGCACTCAGAAAAAAATCCAAAAGAATATATCCACAAATAAGATGGTCCCACAGCTTCTGAGAGACCAGATTCGCATCCAAGCCTAATCATACTTCTCTTAGAGCTCCTCAGCACATTTCAACATAAGGTGAGTACATATGTACAGATGCTACTGCAACGGGATCACGTTCTGGATTTGGACAAGCTAAGAAATTCATTTCAGTGGGAGTTTTACAGAAAAAAAAATCTGTAAAGAGCAACTAACAGGTCATGAAAGCAAATTATTATTAAAAAGCTGTAATTCTGAAGCACTGCTTATATACATAGGCAAAGCCCACACCAACAGTTTTTTTCTGCAAGCTATATCCATTATCTAAGTAATTGTGTGTCCTGATTTAATTTTATCCATTGTGCAATCCACACAAAGCAATCTTACAAGGGATGCTGCATTAATTATTCATGAAAGCAACACAGCAGTGATCAGCTTCAACTTTACCAACAACATCAGGACTACTAAGAAAGTCAGATACACCAGACAGTTCAGAATGAAATGGAAGGCATTTCACAGCAACACAATCCTCATTATATGATACGACATGACTACAAGTGAATGCACAAGACATGAAAAAAATTTCTTTATTCCTCCTTCCCAGTAAGTCTCCACATCCGGTTAATACCACTGTTCAGCAACATTCCAGCTTCCGTAAGAGTTGCTTCAAAAGCAACTTCACAAGCTAGAATGCTACAGTCAGAATATTCTGAATTTAAGCATCTACAACAGGATAAAGAAATGAAACAGTTTAGCCAAAATAAGGCCAGGTGACAACATACCAGTGCTATTCAGTTCAAAATGTGCAATACAACTCAGAATTATAAGCTTCTTTTAATCTGAGATGATCTTTCTCAAAAAGATCAGCTGATTTACCCAAGAATTCATAATAGCTGAGCTGCAGTTTTTGTTTATAAAGAATGGCTTGGTTGCCAGCTCTACCCTCTTTACCTGTTCCAGAACTGAGCATTGAGCCTCCGTAAATATCTAGAGCCAGCTGAGAAAAGGCATATCCAAAAACAGTGATGGTAAGGCCAATCAGAAGCACAAGTTTCAACAGCAGTTCCAATACATTTGCAGCCATAGCAATGTCATCCTGAAAAAAAAAAGGCAGTCATTTACATGGATCAGAATAGCATAACAATTACTTTGACAAAGCAAAACTATTCCATGGAAAAAAAACTGCACACTGTAAAAAGGTGTCAAAACTATCATTTGGTATTGATTTATCTGTACACACGGTCCTAACTTCCAACAGTGCTCAACTATTTATTATTCTGTGTTTTATGCATTCAAAAATCTAAACAACCATAAGTCACCAACGTGCCTGCTGAATGGGTGCCCACTGCTGTTTCCTTAAACAGTAAGAACTAAGCTCAGGCAAAGAAAAGAAGGGTGTTTGCCCAAGGCTGCAGTCTGAACCAGCAGAAAGGTCAGATTTTGACTGCTGCATGGGAATGCAGATCTGTCACACCAGAACAAGCAACTTGTCAGTTCTGCCACCTCCTAAGATACAGCTGACAACAGAGAGAAGTCAAACGTTTTTACCAGTTATGCTGTATACATACACACAGCACACTACCTCTAAAATATCAAGCACACAAATAGGTGCACCTTTGTTTAGCCTACCCATGATCTGAGGCACAGGAATTGTTCAACTGTGTGACCCTCACACCTGACTGAGAATTTCTTACTTAGAGCATACCGAAACCTGTTGTTCAACATTCATCATTACACCACAAGTGATCCTGAAGCTCAAGTAAAATACAATTCTCTTCCTAGAATTGCACTCTTTGGAAGCACTACTCCTTAATACTTATGAGCAAAACACATCTACAAGTCAGTCAAATATTTTAAAACAGCACTTGCTGCAAAAAGCATGCTTTCATGATTTAATCTACAATAACTGCCTAAGTGCATCTAGAAATACACAAGTGTTTACACCACATTGTTCAAAGCAGATGATGTTAACTCTAGTTATAATGCAATGCAGTACTATGCCACTGCACATCTGAACTTATATTTCACTGGCTTTTTACCTAGTCTTTTTTTTTTTTTTTTTTGGTACAACCTCCCTTGACATATTCTCCAACTTACTTTCAATTTTAAGTCTTTATACTCAAAGACTATAGTTTTTTATTTTACATGTTTTTTTACTTTAAGCCTTCATACTCAGTTTAAATGCACACTCCTGTAACAAAAGCAAGCATTTGACATGCAATTAAACCAAAAAAAAAAACCATACCTGCTTCTGATCCTTTACATTCTTCCCTCTTTCCAACACCTTAGCAAAAAAGACATAAAAACTCTCTTCGATAGGCAAAAAGATGAACCTGGCCACCAGTGAACCAAGATTATTCACAATATCATATACACCTTTAAAAACAAAAGATAACAGCATCCTGTAATTTAAGACATTTCAATTCCAAGTCTTTAACAGCGATACGCATTCCAATTTAATGTTTCCACTGAACAAAGAGAACACAAGTGGAACTTAGTGCAACATTACAGCTGTGTTCCCAAAACTCTTCTGACAGTCACAGCAAGCCCAGCTCCAAATTAGACGTCTTGCCCACAGACAGATGGCAAAGCTAGAACAAGAATTTGGTAACAGCACCAAACACATTCCAAATTTGTATTGTACAGGAAGTTCAAAGATTCTGATGAAAGAAAATCGCTTCACTGACTGGGGACAGAAAGATACGGATTTTACTGGTATAAAGGAAGAGAAAGAATCCATTTTTAATGTTTTTTCTTTCTTTCTCTCTTTCTGTTTTCATTGAGGTGGACAAGAAACCCTACGTAACATTTTACTACCACTTCTATCCTCATCAAGACACTGAGCACTGCTCCAAACCCGCTCAGATATGTGTTACTGTAACACACTGAGAGCACAGCAAGTTGGGCATATGGATAAATGCTTTACAAGCTCACATTGAAATCAAGTTCTGACTGATTTCATAGGACTCAGAATCAATGTTTCCTAACATTTTGAGCATGCAAGTGACTTTGCTCTCATTGCTCTTTTACTCTTTTTAAGACTCTTGAGTAAGAGGCAGCACATTTGTTCCTCCGAGGAGGAGGATTAGAGTGGCTGCACTTACTAGTGGCAAGCACATACAGCCAGTACTTATGGGGGAACATACTTCTGCCAGCAATTAAAAGTAATTCAAACTTGCCAAAAAACTTCTAACATTGGGCCAACAATTATAGCCTATTTTCCTTCCCAAGCTGAAAGACCCAAGGTGCTGCCAATGCAGTCATCTGAACCGCTACTGCCACACATTACTCTGTAATGACACCGAGTTCTTTTATGGAAAACAACTCAGTTTTGAGAAGTACTGCTACAAACAACGCTTCTGCTGTAATGTCTGACAGATTCGAGAGGAAGACAAAACAGAAAAAAAAAATAAAAAATGAAGAGACAGACAACTGTAATGTATCAGATACTATGCCATAATGATGAATTTAAAACCAAGTATTAGGTCCTTCACTTTGGCCACAACAACCCCATGCAGGGCTACAGGCTGGGGGCAGAGTGGCTGGAAAGCTGTGCAGAGGAAAAGGCTCTGGGGGTGCTGGCTGATGCTCACCTGGACACGAGCCAGCAGTGTGCCCAGGTGGCCAAGAAGGCCAACGGCATCCTGGCTGTGTCAGGAGTAGTGCAGCCAGCACACCAGGGAGGTGATCGTCCCCCTGGGCTCTGCTCTGGTGAGGCCGCACCTCGAGTGCTGGGTTCAGCTTTGGGCCCCTCACTACCAGAAGGACATCGAGGCCCTGGAGCGTGGCCAGAGAAGGGCTGCGAAGCTGCTGCAGGGCCTGGGACACAAGTCCTACGGGCAGCGGCTGAGGGCACTGGGGGTGTTTGGTCTGGAGAAGAGGAGGCTCAGGGCAGACCTCATTGCTCTCTGCAGCTCCCTGAAAGGAAGCTGTGGGGAGCTGGGGGTCGGCCTCTTCTCGCAGGTAACCAGTGATAGGACTGGAGGGAGTGGCCTCAAGTTGTGCCAGGGGAGGTTTAGGACAGAAATGAAGAGATACTTCTCAGAAAGAGCAGTCAGGCATTGGAACAGGTTGTCTGGGTAAAGTCACCATCCCTGGGGGTGTTTAAGGAAAGGCTGGACATGGTGCCTGGGGACATGGTTTAGTCGATGACAGTGGTAGTATGGGTATGTTTGGATGATCTTGGAGGTCTTTTACAACCCTAATGATACTTTGATTCTGTATCTACTCATACAAATTAAAAAAAAATACATGGTGCCATACATGCAGGATAATCCAGGATAAATTAAGTTTTCTGAGCAACATGGTATAGTGGGAGGTGTCCCTGCCCATGGCAGATGGTTGGGGAATTAGATGATCTTTAAGGTCCCCCTCAATCCAAACCACTCTTTGATTCTATCTCCTTTTTTCAATCATGCTTTGAAAGATGTCTCAAAGTCAGAAAGGCTTTGAAATCTGAGGCTTTCAAGTTATTTTCAAATGCTGTAAATTATTTTCAGAATCAGATGAATAGTACCAACTAGAACACTGTGACCATTCCATAATATCATCACACTTACCCTGATCTCCAAAATTTAACACATTCAAAAATGTCATCACATATCGTTCACCTGGAAGTTCAAAATAAAGAACATAAGAACAAGACCCTAAGTCTTTCCTAGTATATATTCAGGTACTTCCAACATGAAGTATTCAAGAGACAAGGTCAAATGGGACAGGACCTAGTTCAGGTGTTGTGAAAACCCTCAAAACTTAATCTGAGTAGGTAACATCAGCTGCTGCCACCCTCTGAACATCACCACCCAGCTATCTCAATCTCCAGCCCAATTTTGTAAATGGTATTCGCTCACCCTTCCCCAACATGCCTACACATCACACCTTACCCTCTGTCAAAATCTGCTTCAAGAAGGATTGTTTGAAGAAGCTCCAAGTCAACCGTGCTTCCTTCCAGTTAAGGAAAGTCTGTAAGAAAATAAATACTGAAAAGTAATAACCATGATAGAAACTACAGAGCAGAAATACAAAATAGAAAGTTTGTTCATTACACTAGCTCTAACCACTCTGTATTGATGAGGAAAACCCACAATGTCATAGCTACTAATATCTAAAATGTCACTAAACTCAAGCACAAATATCACTCTGGTCCGGCCAAGTAAGACTTTTTCCTTTGCTGAAAATGACTAATGTTATACATGTAGATAGACAAAAGGACTTGAATCATCTTTCTACAGAAAACTCTAGCAGAAAAAAACAGAGGAGAGGGGGAAAAAAAAGCATGTCATTATAACTTTCACTCTCATAGTAGATGTAGGGACAGTTTGAAAAGCAGTAAGTAATTTAGAAATCCCACAAGGAAGAACAACCTTTATCTTCTCAACATGTAAATCCTTTTCAGAACATCTTCCTTGCTGTGTTTGTTTTTTTTGTTATTATTATTTTGTCCCACTTCCTTATACAAAGACATCAGAGATCTGAGTATCTGTAGGTTGCTGTACGCTACCATGCTTATTTTCTGGAAAAGCTGAAGTTCTGGTTTCTCTTCTGTCTCCTACCTGATACTAGGTCATTCCCCTTAGCACTGTAAACATTTAATCTCCAATTAATGGTTCATACAAAGCTATTGAAAGATAAACAAGCTCCTAAAAATACAAAAGGGTCAAGTTTCATAATGTTTTTCTGTTTTACTCATGCAAACCATAAACAGAATTTAATGTAAATGTTTTCTCCTAGCCATATATCCTGAAGCACAGAGTTACCCTCAGAATGATTCATTTAACTCTACCATCACAAAATAAATTTCAAGGCTCTCTCAACAAAGGTTTAAAATAAAAGAAATAAACTGTGCAACCTACCTCATCTTCCACCACTTTAGGTAATAGAGCTTTCATTCTAGTGACTGGAAATGACTTCTTCGTTGCTTCAGGAGATCCCAAAAACATTCCAAAATAAATTATATAGCACATTACCAGAACACTGGTATATAAAAGCTGAAAAGATAGATAAGAAAAAAAGAAAAACAGTACAACAAAATTAACTTACAAATGCAGAATTACATGCTAGAATTGCATGTGGAAAAACATGCTGGAATTATAAATTCAGCAAGAACAGAACACAATAAGTAGCTTTTACTCCTATCAAATTTTAAACTAGCTGAAGACATTGATCTAAGCCACACCAAGAATGTTGTTGATTTTGATTAAAGAAAAAAATAGGTAAACATCAAGTCTTTTGCCAACTTTAGTAACGCCCTATTCAGCATCTTTAGAAAGATGATGTTAAGTCCAATTTTAAAGTCAAAAAAAGTTGACAACCGACTACCAGCTACATCTCTCACTTCCATCAGTTATAAGCTATCTACCCAGGTCACTGCAAAAACTGAAAGAGTCACGTCTGCAGCAGCTCACATTTTCTTTTCTAGTGAACTGACTGCACAGGCCACAACACTTTTAAGGTGCAAATATATTCCTTAATCATTGTAGCAAGGACAAACTTGTAACCCAAGTACATATTACGCACAATTAGCACTTTCTGATAAGGTGGCATTATAGGTTGGTGGTATATGGTGATAAAGGTTACATAGGATTATATCCTTCTACACAGCAGAATCTGAAGTTGAACCTTAATACTGCCCAGTGGTGAGCAGTCTTTCAGCATTACAATGCATAACTGATTTAGAAAAAAGTTAATATAAAGCTTATATAAATCAATAACCCTATTTGCAAAACATGCCTTTATAGACAGAACAGGGTGCTTTCTTACACCTCCATTAAACTGACAGGGATCAAAATGTCAAGTCAGTAAGTATCAGCAAAATACTACGTATTTACAACTTAAACCTCACAGGAGCACTCAGTCTCACCTCCCCGGCTATGTACCAGGCTAAACATCAAAGCTAACACCAAATAATTATTTCTGAGGAATTAAGAATTTATAGAGATAGACCACAGGAAACTTACCTGAGCCAAGGAAAAAATGTAAAGGCCCCATTGAGGATAAAGGATTACTAAAATAACCGTCAAAACACATTTTGACACGACCGAAAGGCTTTCAGCAATTACCTTTAAGAAAGAGAAAACAGAGAATGTTTAGCCAAGTCAACCACCTACAGAAGCATAAAATGCTTTAGTTTCACATACATTTTATGTACAAATATAAGACTTTGAAAGTCAGTAAGGCTATCACATTTTTTTCTGCTGAGTCAGCCACCTTAGATTGCAACTTCTCTGATTTCTCTCATCTTACAGTTTGCTTCCTCCATTGCACTTTCCCAGTCTTTTGCATAGGACATAAGGGGAAAAATTTTGTGTGAATCACAAGTTCATGCCAACAATCATTTGAAATGCAAAGCTGTGGAAGCCATTTGTGCCTCCGTCCAGTTAAAATCACGACTATACATTTCAAGATCATTTAACTGATAATTTGTAAATAAACCGATTTCTTTAACAGGAACAAACTACGTTACAATTAAGTCATACAATATTAAACAGTACATAGCTTTCTTACGTTATTGAACATAGGAAGATCTAGTTCAGGAATTTTTTCTTTACATGCTTTGCATCATCTTTTCAATAAAAATAATTTTCTCTCTCTCTCTCACACACACACACCTTTGTATTTAGCTACTTTACTAACCTTAAGTCTTACAAACAAATGAGCTTGGGCTAAAACCCAGAATGGTTCTCCCAGAAGCTCAATAACTGCAGAAAGGCCAAATGCCACTACACCAGCCTGATAATGAGGAACCACAGAAGGATCAGGTACTTCAAGTAAGTGTAGCCAGACTAAGCCCAAGAAAACAGACCAAAAAACACCGAGAGGGACTCTAAAAAGTTAACATAAAAACAGTCAATACAAATGTTAATTAAGCAGAAAAAAGAACATGTGAAAAATCAATTAAAATTTTAAGCATTGCCATCATTAAAAAAAATACCCTGGTGAATTCATTTCTATTTTAACTATACCATGAATATATTTTTCTTTTTTGGAGTGAAAATTCAATGCGTTCTTCCACCAGACACAAAACATATATACCTGACCTACTCTTTGTCTACTGAAGAACCTAACATAAGGCCACCTATTGGCACTTCTGGTTCTGTACGACTCAAGTCTGATCCCGCATCGCCCTGTAGAATACTATAAATCTCTTAACAGTGCAATTTTACTGTCTTCTGTGATTACCAGAGGTTTGCAGACAAGCTTTAGTGTATCCTGCTGTAACAGATAAAGTTGCTACTGCTCCAGCTGCTGGTCTGAGTCTTCCAGAGAGCAACAGCAGAGTCAGATGAAGGGAATGCTCGCCTTCACCTTAGTGATCTACTGTAGCTCAAAGCCACACGGATTCGCAACTGCAGCTAAAAAGCAAAGCTAGGCACAGGAGTATTACTCTCTGCTGACAGTGCTTCAAGAACTCACAGCCTATTGCAGAGCACAGAAAATTTTACACCATTGCAGCAGGACTTATCTGACCCTCCTATCATTAGATTCCTAAGGTATTGACAACAAACTCCTAAGATGCATTTCAGATCATTCAAGAAACTATCTTCATTTTAAATTATGCTTCTCTAGGAAAAAAAAACACCTGTGGTCATTTATAACTGTATCATGCAATGTCCATTTGAAAAGCAGTCAAACAGAAGAAAATTTATTAAAACAAGTTACAAAGAAGAAAATTAATAAATTTAAGGTATCACATTTAAAGCTCTCTGGAACAGACTATCCCTCTCTCATATACCTGGATGCAGATGAAAACACACAACCCCCCAGCTCCTGGGTCAGATCTAACCCAATGGAAGATCACTGTTTTGTCTTGCAGAGGCAATTCTCCAACATATCACTCAGACAAAATTGACTTCCCAATCTACCTGTCACTGCACAGCTGCTGGATCTGACAAGGGACACAGCCGAACGGTGCGCCCAGGAGCCAGAAGGGAAAAGCTAGCCATAAAATCCCTTTATCTCCAGTGGGTGATTATGCACTTTGGCCGCAGCTTCACATGGACTTTAAGCATTCCACTTTGATATGAAACAGAACTGCCGTTACAAGAAGTGGACCTACTTATCTCCTGTTGCTTGTTTCCAACCTTTCACATGCCTCCTAACACAGACATTTACGTTTCCAACATCATTAAATTGTATTAGAATTCAAGACTTAAAAAAAAAAAAAAATAGTTTGAGGGGAAAAAAATCTTAAGCAGCTTCATAAACACATATCAAGTAACAAAAGAGTCAAAATAAGTAGGCAGAGAAAGAAAAGACTAAATATCTGGGTAACAGAGCTGTCCTTTACCAGCCACAACGTAGATGAAACTCCAGGCTGGATAACGGAATAAACAGCTCCTGATAATACCTTTGGTGACACACTTTCCTATGTGCCCCGAGACCAAGTTCATTAATAATAAAGCACCAGACAGACCCGCTTCCTGCAGCTGTCCTGAAACATGACTGGGATTACTAAACACTCAAGGGTGAAATAGGTACCTCAGTAAACACAACCAGCCCTTCGTTTTGTATGCTCTTAGACAAGAATAAGAAATAAGTTCTAAAGAAAAAAGATTTTAACAGGATCTTACGTCAGCCACAACAGATTAATTGTTTTGGTCCAGTTTCGCTTCGTACTCCCACTCAAGCAAGCTCTGCGGAACGCCTCCCTGGCTAGGAAGAGAACTGTTGAATAAAGTAGAGTTAGCCTAAAGATAAGGAAGAAAAAAAATAATTATTTCATTACGTACTGTTTCTGAAAGCATGCAGTACAACTACTGACTTTAAAAACAAACAAACAAACAAACAAACAAAAACAACACAAGGCTTTCTGGAAAACAAAAACCAGAGTTACACACAGCCCACAGCCTACAAACCCCGAGGCCCCACAACACCCCCCAAACACTTTAAAAACCCGATAATAAATGAAAAAAGAACCCGATCGTGCTGGGAGCCCCCAGCACTCCTCGGAGGGAGGCAGGAGCGCGGCCCGGGCTCACCTCACGTTGACGACGCCGAGGAGCTCCCGGGAGAGATGGCGCAGGGTGAAGGCGTTCAGCCCAAACGTGACCGCCCGGAACAGCACCTGGCAAGGAAAGGAAACACCTGAGGGCTGGCTGGGGCTCGGGCGGCTCCCGCCAGGCACCCCTGAGGAGGAGGAGGAGGAGGAGGAAGATGAGGAGGAGGAGCCCGGTGCCGCCGCGCACCTGCAGCAGGGCGCTGGAGGAGGCCAGCCGGGTGGTCTGGCTGAGCACGTCCTGCGAGGCCATGGGCGCCGCCGCCAGGAAATGGCGCCGCAGTCGCGCCGCGATCCCGTCAGGAGGAGCGGGGCGGGCCGGGGCCGAAGTCTCCTTTCCCTTCCCTCCCCGCCAGCCTCGCAGGCGGGCATTTCGCTGAAAAATAAATAATGTGACAGGCACCGAGAGCTGAGAAGAGATGCCCCGTTAAAGAGCGTTTTCTGACAAAGGGGGGTTTTCCAGTGGTTTCTGAAAAATCTCCACGCGGGTTCCATCAGGCCCGTTCTGAAGAGTAAACCCACGAGTTGTGCAGATATAAGGAGAAGATGAAAACTGAGGTAAAAGTGGAGGGAAAAAAAACCACCACACTTAATTCTGTTAAAAAAAAAAAAAAAAAAAAAAAAAAAAAAAAAAGCTTAGAAAAAAAAATACAATCTAAGTGGAACCTACTTGAATTTAATAATACACTGACCTTTCTCAGTATAAATCAGAAGTGTCCCAGACAATTTCAGATCACTATTTCAGCACCAATACATAAAAAGAGCACAGCTGTCAAGGGTGCAGAACACGTCCCACCAGAGCGTGGCTCAGTTCAGAGCAGTAACATTTTTATTAGCAATTCTCCGGTTGAACCCAAACTTTTTAATTCTAACAGCAGCTGTTAGAAAGTGTTCACAGGGGAAAAGGCCTACTTGATTTCAACTTTATGACAGAATACAAACAGCAACAGTTTAAATTGGGATCTTAAGAGAAACTGGAAAACCAAATGAAATTCAAGATCATGCAGAGCAGCAGTCTCCCCAGCAGCCATCCCTCCTCCGAGATGCTATGCCCACCACTCCAGGTGTTCAGAGCAACATTTTTCAGACCCTTTTATTTGGTCATCTTTGCTGATAGCATTCTTTAAACAATCTGGAAATGACGTAGAGGTGGATGTACGCAGCAATGTATCCTGTGAATGCTTAAGTGGGGTACTAATATTGGCAAGAGCTAACTTGTATTTCATACATCAAAGTGCCTAACAAAGGTTATTGTAAAGACAGGGCAATGAGGACAAAGAGAAGACACTGGCCTGTGTTGGTTTGAGTAATCAGACCAATGGCAGAGACAGGAAGATGATCTCACGTTTGGTGTTACGGAAGAGACTTCAGGCTCCTCCACTGCTCCTTCCTTCAGTCAGCTTTACAGTTCTCACAGGGAGCAGTTGATGTCACGATAACTCAAGCTCTGGGCCTTTCTTAGTAGAGGCAATGATGGCAGTGGAAATCAAAAGACAGTATGTTACAGTTTGTGCTGATGCCAATAGTGTGGTGAACTGTAGGCTTTGAACTGTTGTATTAAAATCCTTCACAAGTTGCTATATATGCTGCAGAGGGAAACAAAAGTGCAGTTGAGCATAAAGTATGCAGCATCTAACAACACTGCAGTAAGGATTCACATTGTTCTCTGCATATGCCTACATGTTCTGACAAAAATAGGGATCATCAAATAATAAAACAGAAGAAATCAGTGTGCTAACTGTAGGCAAGAGTCCAACCTTTTTTGGGCATCTGTCATGGGCAACAGTGAGTGACAACTGATAATGTCTCGTTGGACAGTTTCACCTCAAAGTTGAAACAGAAACAGCTGCAAAGCACAGGGAGCTAGGAAATAAAAGAAAAAAAAAAAAAAAAAAAGAGAGAGAAAACTGCAGCTTTAAATGATTTTAATAGGAAGTGGCTTTGCCACTTACACCATTTTGGCATTAATGCATCTAAACCACTAGATGGCAAGCAGCCACAGATGAGGCAGCCAGCAGCTAGACAGTCCGGTCAGTCCCCAAAGTACGTGGTTTGTCAGAAAAAAAAAAAAAAAAAAGAGAAAAACTTTTTTTTTTTTAACTAACAATTTGAGAATGGTAAAACTTATGTTAATGAATGGTAAGCCTGTGTTACTGAATTTGTATGCAGTTTGAAGAAACTTCACAAGAAAATGTGTTCAAAACCATTATCCTGCAATTCCCACAGCAGGCGATGCCCACTTAATGCATTCCTCCAGCCTCCCATCACAACGTATCCCTTTTTTGGTTGTCATGAGACAACTATTTACAACAGCATACTCTAAGATGGTTCAGTTTCCTTAACAGCAAAGGAAGATAAAGTAACCATTACAAAGGTCCTTACTCCCAAAGTTAGGCTGCATCTGGAGCTAAACTAGGCTGAATGTTCCTCCAGCACAGAACAAACATACTGCTTGGCTCAGGGCAGTCGGATAAATCCCTGTTGTATGAAAGGTACATGGAACCTCTGGAACATAGAGAACCATTAGATCTGCTCTAAAGTTAAACTAGTCCAAAAAACACCACACAGTTGTGTATATGGGCCTCAGAATGAATTGCAACTGTTCTTATAAACTTTCAGAAAGAAAAATCTTAGTGTTTGTAACTTCATTTTACTATCCCATTAATAAAGTATTTCATGACAAAGTGATATGAAGTCAAAGTCTACAATTTTTATACTAATTGATAAAACTTTCTTGAGTACTAACTGCTCTTAACATGTTATAAGACCTTCCATTATATCACTTTATCAGAAGGGAAATCATCTTCAGCTAAACTACTACAGCAAGTTTCCTTTAGGACAAAAGCTTACAAATTAATGACAAAGTGACAATGGGCAGCAGGAATCTTAAATCAGCAGTGAGATCTTGAAACAAGACCACATTTTAAAACAGCTCATTGCAGAACCAAAATTAAAGCCCCTGTAAAGGATCAATAGTAAACATGCAAGTTATTAAACCAAATAAACACTACACTTTATATTTAGTAACGTAACTTCACAACTTTGTCTTATTTGTGCATTTTTTTTCCCTTAAATGTTGCCTTTAGGAAACAAGTTAGATAACCAACTATGCAATCATAGGCAAAGTTCTCTGCTGCTGCCCAACACCTCCTGGAATAGTGCATGATGTAGATGGCTACCTATGCTGTGAGCTAAAGACTGTAGATTTCTACAGCTGCTGCAAAAACCTTTAGCTTTGCAGTTAGGACCATTTTTAGAATGAACAACAACAAAAAATATTCAAAAACCCTACTGCTGGCTGAGCACCCGTGTCCCCAGATGGCATCCTCTCCAGTTATTTTGCACACAGAGACAAAGCAAGATCCCTGACAGCCAAAGCAAGCAGCCAAAGGCTGCCATTCATGTGCCCAGCCCTGCTGCGTGCCTCCCTTTGCCTGGACTCTGCTGCAGTTGGAAGGAGAGGCTCCAAGGGCAGCAGGCCCTCCCAACAGCACTTACTGCACTGAAGGTTGATATGCACCCCTCTTCCCATCCCACCCCTCCAACCCGCAGCCCGCAGATACCACTATAGGAGACGAGGGAAGACGGAGCTGGAACCATACGGTGCTGGCTTTGCAGAGCTCACCTTTGCAGAGCCCCATGCTTTGTAGGAAGCACGAGGCTCAACAGAACTGCTCTACCTCTGCTCTAAATCCACTCTTTGCCATTTCATTATGAGGAAAAAACACTTATTTTTTTTCCCCTGGGATCTTTTCCAAAAGATTTTCCTTATACTGCTCAGAAACTTTGTGTCAGTACAAGACACAAATTATGTGTTTTGTTTTGTTTTTTTGTTTGTCTTAGATTTTTAGAAGAATGCATGTGAGAGATCTCTTTGTTCCTGATCATATAAAGCTTGTCCCTCCACAGAAACAACTAGGAGTCTGGGGAGCAAAGCAAGGAGTCACATCTAGATTTACCAGACTAGGAACTAAACCTCATTAAGCTCTCTGGAGATCACTCCTCTCTCAGATCAGGGATGTATCTGGATGCGAGGATGTACTATTTCCATTTCAGTGCAGAACTGCAAGAAGAGATAGAAGAAATTCACAGGCCATTCACCAGCAAAGGACACTAGCAATTACTGCTGTGACAGTTTCTCTTCTCTCCAAAGTGTCTCTAAAGGGCTTTTCAGATTAATGTCCCCAGGCTTTGTGGACTGAGTTAATCTCTCAGTGCATATTATGTGCTTAAACAAAGAATTGCATCTTTTTCTGGCTATGTTACTAGTTCAGCAAGGATTTCATTTATGTCTTTTCTTTGGGATTAACGGTCTCCTTGAAGAATGCAGAGGATTTTTTTCTGTAGTATGCTACATTTAAAAAAAATGCAGTCTGCTTTCTGCAGTGGCCTTACTACTAATTAACATTAACACTAGTTAACATTAACTTTGCCTCACACATTTTCAGAGTACATTGTTCTTAAAAACACTACTTACATGTAATTTGGTCAACTGTTTTGCTGCTTTATCAGTTTCACTTTTAAAATTATTTTTATTTATTGAAATATTTTAAGTATAGGGGACTTTAATATGTAATGTAAACTAATGTTCAACTCAGGAAAAGCAAAAAATGCCACAAATACACAATTCAAATAGCCAAATATGGCTATGGGATAGCGCCAAGTTTTCAACAACTGTGTCAAATGATTACACTGCATACTTTACAATACATTAGACAGATTTTAAGAAATAGCATATACATGTATTAGTTATAAGAGCAAAAAAGGAACATTCTGTGCAATGCTGTGTGCTTCCAGTAAGCTTTACATTTTTCTTGCTCTCTTTGCACTTTAAAAATCCATAGTGTTTACAGACACTAACATTTACAAAAAAAATCCAAGTTATTGAATCTGGGGGAAGTAATAAATTACAGTAGTTTTGTCACTGGAGCTGGCAAGCTCCTTACTAAAATTGTTGCAGAATTTGTACATTCCTTAAACATGTACAAATTCAAATCTGCACGATCTTTACTGTTCAGTATGTTCTAAATGCTAAGCATTTCCTTTGTATGTACTTTTACATGTTCAAATGAATTTGATTTTTGTCTTGCCTTCCTCAAGACTAGAAATTCCAGTCATGTTCACTACAATCTAACATTCTCTTCTTACCTCTCTCATAGTCGGCTTAGGAAACCTTGCATCAGCCACTCACTTCAAACACAGCTTAGACAATTCATCTAACTATTGTGGCCCTGGAAGTCTATCAATATATAATGGAAACATCTCTATCTTTTGAGAAAGTTCATAATGTCAGCAGCAATCATAAATGAAAAGTTCTCAAGGTTGTTTCCTTCACCTTGTAAAATATTAACTGTCTTCATTTATCCTTCATGCCTGATATATGCAACTTCAACTATCATTGTGATAAGCATTATTTCCAGGGAACAATACATCTCAAATTGTAACTTACAAACCTGAATTACAAATGTGATGAGTAGGTGTTGCAAACTACTTCCCTCATACACATTGTATAAGGTTAAACTTTGCAATTACGCTTGCTGTGTAGGTTTGGCTGGTGAACGCATTATCAGTGAGAATACACAAGTATTCTCTGGGGATATAATAGCCATACTAAAATTATAGAAAAAGATGCTGCAGCAGTAAGCACTTAAAAATCTCTGCTAACCAGTGCTTGGTATCTTATTCCTCCATAAGCTCCAAGCTACTTTCCTTGAAGGAAACTATATTTGAAAGATACAGAGGTGCAAAAAGCCTACAGGAGATTCCTAGTTGCTATGCAAACACATGCTCATATACACTATTTCCTCTAACAGTCATACAGAAATAAGGCTCTGTTCATTAAAACTCTTCACAGCTTCTGAGTATTCATGCAGGGTGATCCTCCTATATTTTCAAATTCAGCAACAAATGCTATTACACTTGCTTTGACCTCAGCATCACTTCTTTTTGTGTGAAATGGCCTTCAGTCTTAAAATCAACAGTGACAATAACTCAATGAACATGTTAATATATTCACCCTAGAAGGACTCATCTAGCAAGTGTTTCTTCAATACATAACAGAGCTTGGGTTCTGAAAATGCATTAAATAAAAAATATTCTTGTAAAACATTCCAGTTTCTCTTTTCTTCTTTGAGTCATTGGAGATTTATTTTTAAAGAAGCTAGAAACATCCAGGAGTTATACTTTACAGCTAGTAAAGCCTTATAGCTGACACAAAACAGGATAGTTTTTTTTTTGTTTTTTTTTTTACTACTTCAAGTACTTCAGTATTTGAACAGAAAAGAATCACTTAAATGGAATACCTTATAAAACCTGAGAATACAGGATATGTGAGTCACCATATACCACCTTCAGATTACCATTGTGTGATATTACATAATACTGTGAATGATCACCTGTAGAACAAAATTAATTATGAGTCAAGTATTTCTTCATGTCATACATTTCCATCTCCCTCAAGAGCTGACTTCCATTGTTAGCTGAAATAATCCCTCTGAGCATACAGTGATCAGTTTGGCAAACTTTAAAGATTAAAATACTTCTATCCCCCTTACGGGACTTCCTCTATCATTCATTACAGTTACGGCTAAGTGAAATACATTTTGGGGTTCCTCTTATTCCTTAGTGACAAGCAAGCAATCTCTTAAAACAGTCCCAAAATGTATTTCTCTCTTCAGGCTCAGGAACTCTCACATTATACTTAACAGCTAAACTTCACTTCCAGTGCAAAACCCTGAAAATCCAATTAGAAAAGCTCATTAGCAATATGGGAAGCAAAGCTTCTCCTCCGTCAGGAGATAACTTCTTTTTCCACAATCTCCATTTTTGAGAAGAGCTCCCAAGAGGACCATCCACTAAAAGGTAAATAAACACCTAAAAACAACATAGGGGGTTGAAGAAAGTTAGACTCCCCTAAATTTCAATATAGGGGAATGATCTTGAGAATCAAAATCAACTCTGCCTCTAATCCAGATCTGCATAAAGTCACGTTACTGACCTGCATTGCCTCAAACTGTATTGAAAATATGACTTCATTACATACCTTTCTCTTCAGAAAAAAAATACTATTATTCTGTCCTAGATTGAAGCCCTAGGCCATAAGAAAAGGTACTGTGATGAGCCCTTCGTTTGTTCTCAGTTCATCAGGAACAAGGCTACTCTCCAAGTTTAGCTGCACTGCTATCCCAGCTGGCTCAGTCTGTAGGCTTACACAGAATAAACATAGGATGGCTCAGAGTCTAGCGATGCCACCTGCCCCAAGCACTGTGCTGATGATGGACAAATAGAAAAGACAAGTGAGATCAGTCATTGTAGGAGATGCCTTTCTGGAAGTCCTCAAATACAAGATCTTGCATCACACTAACAAAATCATGGGCTTTACCAAACCCCTTCCATTAAGAAGGATTGTAATGGTTACAATTTGACTGAATAAAGGGAAGTTTGTTGTTTGTTTTTTTCTACTTGACTATATAGCACAAGCTCAGAGTGACAGGCAAAGCTAAAAAACAAAGTGTATCTTCAAAAGGAAATGCAATGCAACAGCTTATTTAGTAAGGAAGCAAGAGGGGACTTTTTATTTTACAATTAAACCACAACATTTGCAACTTGAAAAAGACAAACTAGAACGTCCATGCAATTCTAAAGGTTTGTGGGTGTGGGTGGTGGTTTTTTGAAGTGGCAGCATAACAGTATGTGGGGCTAAATTCACAGCTGGAAGAAGCAACTAAAAGAAAAAGACAATGAGCAATTAATTTAGGTTAGTTGTTGCCTCAACTTCACTATCCATTTTTTGCCTTTCCTCTCCCTCTTCAGACTCATTGTTTTGTTGCAGAGGGTAAAAATCTGTATACTACAACAGATGTCATCGTCCTCGAATCCATTCCTGACCACACCTACAAGCTGGTGGGTATATTGGCTGTAGTAGCATCAAGACACTTGGGCATAAATAATTAGGCACCTTACTTATAAAGGAGTTACGGCTTTTATGTGACTAGGAAGGCATTATAGACATTTAATTGACTGTTTCCTTTCCCTGGTAATCATCAGGGCCACAGGGGCACCTTGGTGCTGGTATGTGTACATACTCCGTAATTCTTACCTTCCTAAGAACTTGTG
Organism: Anas acuta; assembly: GCF_963932015.1. Classification (NCBI taxonomy): domain Eukaryota; kingdom Metazoa; phylum Chordata; class Aves; order Anseriformes; family Anatidae; genus Anas; species Anas acuta. Next base: position 14,200,655 of record NC_088989.1, on the reverse strand, counting down.
CTATGAGAAGTTATATATATCCTACTAGATACTCTATTTTTACTAGGAAGTCTGCATTCCTACCACAAGTCACAGCCCAGTGGAAGAGAGGTTAAAAAGGAATGCAGTCAACTCTACAGCCCATAAGGGGGCCCAGATAAGCCAATCGAACAACAGAAGTAAGTCTTCCTGGATTCAAGTTTACTCAAAAAGTAAACTTACATCAGAAGAGAAATCTCTCTCAGTGGAAGAACTTTCATCTTCCTGACCTCACGAGCATCACGTTAGAAACCTGGAGGCTCAGCACATGACACACTGCTAATCTGGAGCCATAAACTGTCACTAGTGCCTTTACGAACTGCTCTGCAGCTTGTGGGTCACAGATCACACCACGGTTCTTTCATCCGTACATTTCAAAAGGACTATGTATTTCAACATACATTTTTAGCTCTCCGTTTTCATCATACCTAAAACACAATTCTTTTCTGAGAAACCAGTAATAAGGCAGGCTCATCGCAACATGTTACAGGAGTCATTTAAAGTTTTTGTAAATGGTAGAATACTCCCACTCACATCCTGAAGAATGTTGGGAGGTTCAAACAAAAGGATCTGACCATATGTCTGAGACTAAACCAGCAGTGCATATCTTCTACCCACATCATACTCCTAAACCTTAATGTTTACTATGAAGCAAGTTCCTGTCCACTTGCATGCAAAACCTACTTGATGTTATCAGTCATGCTGAAAGTCCAATGCAAAGAGTGAGAAATTGTTCTGTCTGTAGCAAACTGTTCGAATTCCTCCTGTCAAATACAGAGAACCTCACAGCATAAGCACTATATAAGCACTGAAGCACATATGGCGCTTCTAACTATTTCACTGACACCGTGCCCCGAGCCTCTGACTTCAGTCACCTCCCCCTCTCTTAGGTATTAAATTGTGCAGAATGAAGCCTGGTAATGTTGTTCATGTCTTCAAATGTGGTATGCGAGTTCACTGCAGCCTAGGAAAGCACTAGTCAGGAAATTATGAAATCAACCTTTTTTACTGCAATCATGGCACTTTTCCAAACCTTTACGTCACTAATTCCATGTGATTATTGAAAAAGGAAAGTGAGCCATGATACTGAACAGTGAGATCTTATCCGTTACACAAATATAGAATGTATGATTTGCAACAACATCGGCCCAATACCTGAGGTGCCTTGTTAATGTAGAAATACAAAAAATAAACAATCCTTTTCACTATACAACACTGAATATGCACAGGACTGAATAGTGGGTTTTTCAAAAAAGTCCATGCAAAACTGCCCTCATTTTTTTTAAACTTGTTCTTAAATATTTAACAGAATATTTACATTTGCAGGATGAAGCCTGTCAAGTTTGGCTGACAGTATTAAAATAACTTTTTTTTAAAAAAAAAAAAAAAAAAAAAAAAAAAAAAAAAACAACATATTTTTACCCCCCTAAGAACAATCTGTTTTAAGGACCGTGGTCACTTGTATACATCTGTAATTAGCAGTTACAATTGCTTCCCCATGAATAAAATTGTTTGCTTTAAAGTGCCATTTACTGATTTGTGTCCCCAATGTGACATTACATGTTCTTTCCTGTGCTGAAAGTAGAGAGGTTTGAAGGTGCTGCAGGCCCCTAAAACTGAGACTTACACTGGCAGAACTGCTTCAAAATAGTTATGCAATAAGTCAATGTAAATTTGACAATGGAAAACGTTACCAAAGCAGTAAAAGCTGTTCAAATCTCAGATTTTGTTCTAAGCATATTATTAAAATCATAGGCTGCTTCCTGCTTTTTGAGTAGTGAACATAAACACACAAAGCTTCACCAGATAAAAAAAAAAAAAAAAACATTCAGTTTGCACTTTTTTTTTTTTTTTTTTTTTTTTTGCAAACCAGACACATTTGGTCAATTTTCACCTGAACCAAAATCTATCGTCAGTAATGAGAGGCAATGCAAAGACATTCATTTAAAGGTAATTCTATTTTCATAAATTCCATGAAGAAAAATTCTATTTCATCATGATCATCATGCAGAAGTACATAAGGAGGTTACAGCTGGGTAGTGCTGTGAAGAGACAAAAGCTATTTGCTCAAAACTGAACTGAAAAAACAGTAAGCTTCATCTTTGCTCATACCATCATCACCACTTTTGTTCTAAAAACACAAACTAAGAAGCACAGCTGTGTGAAAAACAAGCTTTATGCTAACTGTGGGACACAGGCTACTTACGCATGGCTACTCTTCCACTGATAGTGTTCTTTTTATGCTTTTTGCTTCAAAACTGAGCAAAATAGATACTCACCAAAATACGGTGAAATAAAAAGAGCAGTAAAATTACATGAAAAGTGATTGCAAAATAGACACTAGAAAAATACTCAATTCTTATAGGAGAAAGACAGGTTTTGAAAACAAGTGAAGCTTACTGCATCAATCATTTCAAAAAGAATGATGATTCTATATTTAGGAAAGAAGTCAGACACTGAATTTCACAACCATATGTGGAAAACATTAAAGAGAAAACTGGATGGGATTGCTAAGGCAGTGTGGGACCAAGAATTGCTTTTTTTTTTTTTTTTAATCCACCCCGGAACACCACAGGAGGGGGGAAAAAAATCACAAAAACCTCCCCTCTGCAACTATTTCTGAAGTGAGGTTGGCTAGCAATACGCAAAAGCCGACAGCACTGTACTGCCACAGAGACTGAATTATGCTGACAACATCAGAGCTGGCTGGGCAATTTTGGGACAGTTTCCAGTGTTACTCCCCATCCTGTGCTGGTTTATGAATAAATAGGAAATTTCAGTCTAATTATCCTGTGCAATTTGTGAGATGAATAGACAGCACATGGAACAGAAAGACTTCCCAATTTTCCTTTGGAAGTGCATGGGAGGATTTTTATGGTCAATAAGCAGCACAAGCCTGCCAAAAGTTTAATGTGAACAGTAGAAAACTAGTGACTGTATTGTCAAAACAGATAAAAATAAGTAGACTGAATAGGCATTGTTACTGCTTTCTTCTGGATACGTACCAAAGGAAAGCAAAAGATAAGAACAGTCTTGCTCATAGTTCTCTAATGATTACCTCATTATTAGTTCCTTCCTTTATAAGAATAGATTAAACCCAATGAAAGTTTGTACAACTAAAAAGTCAAATATGCTTTTTTTTTTTTTTTTTTTTTTTTTTTTTTTTTTTTTTACCTCATCTAGTTTCTGCCAAAAGGCATACAGTCATGCTGGCACTTACTCTGTAAAATCCTTTGCACATTCAGAGCATCATATCAATACTGATTAATTGTCAGAATGCTTGTAGGAGACAAGCACGTAGAAATATGACAGCCAGATGCTACAAACTGCACTGTATTAAATCAGATCTTCTCATTGTTGCTTTTCCCTAGTATTTTCAGCCTGGATAATGTAACTTAAGTTGCACATACTCAATAAGCACACCATACAGTATACATCAATATAACTAAATACATGTCACAAAATAAAGCAAAATAAGGGGAAAGAGGGAGCAGATCATTTCTTTATAAGGTTAAAAAAAATAACATCTTGGAATTCTTATTTGAAAGTTATGCCATGCAATTCCTGAACTTCCTTTTCATCCCAATGTTTCCCAGATACTTTATCCTTCACAAGACTGTTTTTGCCTCTGGGGAAAACACAGTATTTCCACTGTTCAAGCATTACAACTTGAAAGCACAGGACAGGAAATAAAGTATACTTAACTGAGTGAAACTCTAAGTTAGAGTCTGAAATAATGTAGGGACCCTAAGAGTGAAAGTCCTCCCCTTATAAAAACAGCATGGAGGTTTCAAGAGGAGGTTTCATCACCAGTCTTTCCTTCTGTCACTGAAGGAGCATGCTGGCTCTTTAAACGGGCATCTCTGCGATCCTCTCATTTTCTAAGGCAAGAATCTGAGAGGGGTCGAATGACTCATTAGGGCTCAAGGTCTCACAGGACTCACTAATGCTGCATCCCCCCAGGCGAAGAGCAAGCACATGTAGAACTCTGCACAGTGCTCCCAGGAGATGCATGGGAAGACACGTACAACAAAAACTGTCACCTCCCTGGGAAACAGGCTGACGAGGCTGAGACTGAAAGGACAAAGTACACACTTCCAGTTTACTGTTCTGCCTTCTCAAACAGAAAGCAGGAGTTGCCCGCGACTAAGCAGCTTTGCTAATAATTCACACTTCCACTACCTGGAATGAGAGTTCCACTGCTTAGCAATCTGTGTAAAGAAACAGGGAACACACCTGCGTAGGTCAGAACACCAACCACGACTTCACGACCATATCTTTACGTTCATCTTCTTGAAACCAGCCAGTACAGTCACGTTTCAAAGACGACAGCAGTCTTCACTGACTGATTTCTAGACCAATTTC